>NW_024545903.1:2875357-3503571 GCF_018152505.1 Drosophila elegans | reverse complement strand
TGCCAATATCACATAAAGTTAACACAAGCAACGACCATCGGCACGTCCATTCAACCGTTCAGCGAAACCCACGCAAAAACGACACAAAATCTCAAAACACAAATCGTGATAAATTTTCGGTAAATTGTGCAAACGTTTTTTCGACTAATTAAAATTTGACGTGCATACCAAAACTCCAACTTCGACAGCCTTTAAAGCGAATAATATAAATTGCAAATAAGCAAATTTTCGCGACGACACTTGGCAAGTGAAATAATAACAACAAACGGGGAACAAAAGCCGCAAAAACGAACCCACAACCAATACAAAATAAACGTAATTAGAACTGCGCAAATTACTAAGAACTGCAAAATCGTTTGTTCTCCCCCACACTAACGCACGAGGAATGCTGTTTTGAGGTGAGTCGACGATCGTTTTGTACAGTAGAACCACCCTAAAACCGCCAGCTAACGCCGTAGATGCTTTTGCTCTGATAACCGAATCTATATTATAAGCCGCCGAATCGGAACTCCGGACTATCCATACTAAAACCCAAGCTTCTGTGCGATTCTTCCAGCGACAGTCTTGAATAATTCAGCCTCGCAGCGGATGGCAATCGCAATAGCGATCTGCAGTGGGCTTTACGACCCCCGAAAGGTGTCCCAGTTATACACTTTCGTGGGTGTGTGTGAGTGTTCCATATCCGTATATAGAATAGAGTCGGCCAACGCATTAGCGCCGACTATGAGTCAGATCTATAGTTGAAGTTTTTGATTGATCCGCTCAACCTTTCGCCCAATCTGGTTAATTGGAAGTCATTTTGGTCGAGTTCAGCAAAGAAGATCTTTCGCCGTCTACTTTCTTTCGCTATTTCGCTATTTCTCTGTGCCCCTCTTTTCCCGGGCAACATTAACATTAACAAATATACTTAACAACCTTCGGCGGGTCTTTTGAATGGAGATGCAAATTAATAAGCAATAGCCAATTCTAATGTTAATAAAAACTCGAACGAGTCCGCAAATGCGAGCGTCTCTATTGTTTTGGGCGGAAATAGAGTTCTGAAGGCCTCGCTCAATCGAAAGCAAACATTTTTCAATGATGACGGACGACTCGAGTGAAAGTTTAAGCGTTTTTAAAACGAGAATCTATGAAATCGTCTTACTCTCAGAAATCTATACATTGGTTCTTACGAATTAGCATTGCAAATGCGAAATTTACATTAGCTTTGGCTTTAATTCGATTTGGAATTTTATATTTATGGGTGTTGTGTGGTTTTTTGGCAAAATATACATAAGTAATTGGCCAGCATCGGCACATTTGAATTCAGATTCAAAGCTATTCGTTATTCATTAACGTATTAGAATCGAAAACCTTATCGCCAGGGAGTTAGTGCTCAATCCGAAGCAGTCTCGAAACAGATATATTCTACAGTCCAGAGATAAATACTAGAAAAAATGGATCCGAAGAAGACGTTGGCATGGTTTTTCGGCCTCCCATCGGTGCGCTATACGCAGATCTTCATCGTGATGGCAGGAGATCTGCTGGCCCTATCCAATCTATATCCCAAGCATTCCAGATACATTTCGCAGCCTTTTCTGCTGTGGAAGGATCTCAAAGATGAGGAGGAAAAGTCGCTTTGCCAGTTCTAATTTATTTATATTTTTTTATTGTGCGTGGGAGACGTTTTATTACCCCAAAGATTTGACCAAACCAACCTTGAGTTTCAATGCCAATGCCAATGCCAGGCCCATGACGTCACTTGGATCTGGATGCCCAAAGCTGTTTAAATATATGTTATTTATTGTACGTATATATATATGTATATATATTGGTGTGTCCCTGTAGGTGCCTTGGTAAACACCTCGTTCTCGTTTTGTTAGGTGCAGCTCAGGATCCCGAGTGCCTTGTGAGCCTCTTCAAATGCCCGGCCAAATTAACTCGACTCCTCATTAAAGTCCAAAAATTCGAAAGTTTCGACCGCCGTCGTCTGGAAATAAACTTCAATTTAAACGAAGCCAAAACGATCTGGAGGGACGCACTCAGGGTGGGGGGTTGTTTGGCGGTTGAAAAAATTGAAAATTCTCAAAAAGCCGCTTTTGTTGATGTGGCCAAAAAAGGTCTACAGCCTTGCCTTGTATGCAGTCCTACGGCTTGTTTCATTTTCGTTTTTGGGAGTTGCGTTGCCTCCGTATTATCTTGTTTTCAGTTTTCAGTTTCCAGCTCTCCGATATTTTTGTTCGGCGTTTTTTTTTTTTTTTTGGTTTTCGGGCTGCCGTTTTTGGTGTGCATGCGTCAAGGATGATTTGTATTTGTGCATAAGGCGATGCCAGCATTTCGATTTTCTGTATTTAATTTGTATTCGATTTCGCTGGTGACCCGGGGAGCTTCCTGCTTTGAGTCAGTGTCCGTGTCCGGCTTTTAACACGTACACCTACGACGCGACGCGGGTTCAGTAATTAGTCACCGAGATCAAAGACCGTCGCCGCCAGAGAGTTCATTCTCGGAACTAATGCAGCTGTTTGCTTAGCACCAACAAGCATGTATTGCTTCTTAGATAAGTCTGGCGGCTGAGGCTATTACGCTTGTTTTAATATTCGACTCAGTCGTAGCTCATCGTTTGTTTTCTAACATTAAATTCTTGGCAAATGCATAAAAAACCAATACAATAAAAATAAAATGGTAATTTACCTACAGCCAAGTCTGCTTTTCATTTATTTAGGTCAGTTTGCTTACCACGATTGGTGTGAACTTTAAACTGACAAGTGTTTAGCTGATCTGAAACTATTTTTTTGCATTTCAATACCCACTCGGCTGTTTTCCATCTAATGTGAACCAACGGTAGAATAACAAGGGTTTTGTGAAAATCAAAAACAATGAATTGGTCTGAAAAGGTCAAATGTTTCCTAACCGAATTTATATAAAGTTATGTGTATATGCCAGAAAAAGTTTTTTTTTATCGGGCAATGTCAATGTCATCGTTTATCTTCTGCTTTAGAATTCGTGTTTGATTTAAAAAAAGGAATAAAATAAATTTGTCAAAGCGGTCTCTGCAATATATTGACCAGTCTGTTGAAATTTATAACTAGCCAAAGCCAAACTAAAACGTAATCTGTCAAAGGCATTTAAAGATCATATATAATATTCCAACCGAGTTTTTGTAATGCCTAAATTAAGGATTGTGTTAAATCACACATTTTCTTCCCGATTCATTGGAATCAGCTTGATTTCTGTAACCCACTCCCTGGTGACCTTACGCGATCGAATGGAAGTGCGAGGCGATCTTCGCAGATCGCCGCACATTCACTTTGGCATCGTGCAGCTTTAATTGCCCATGGGGGTTCAACAGCCAAACAAAAGCCGGGCAAAACTCACAAAATGGCTTTAAAAATCAATGTCTGTCAATGTCTGTGGCGCAACCGGCCTGAAAGCGCCGTCGATCGCTGATTGTTTAACTGTTGACTTAAGCGGCAGTGTTAACAAATTATTTGATTTGGTCGCATTTGATTTAAAAGCACAAACATCAGCGAGTGGCATTGAGACTCTTCGGCGGAAGTCGGATCGCGGGAATTGAATCAAAACATATTGAATTGAATCGGATCGGTTTGGAACGGTAAATGGCATACGACACTTCATAGACCGCTGCGGAAGTACTTGGGTCTCAATTGGGTTTACTTTTAGCTCCTTACCCCGCAAATCAGCGGCATTTGACACGCTCGTTTGGCTTAATTTGGTTTTTTTTCTTTCGAGCCCCAGAGTTCAAACGCTGACCTTTCTGGGGGATATCAAGTGTCGCCGGGCCAAAAAGCAGGTGCAACTCGACGCCCTGGGAAACAGGTAAACGGCGAACGGCTCTGGGAAGCTGGAAGTGCCGCAAGCCGAAATGGATTTCGGGCTCTTCTTTTTTGGGGTTCGGGCTTAAGGCTCTCAATGAAGTCATTAAATTGATGTATTGGCCGATAGTTTCGCCCGTTTCGCTCTGTTTGGGGCGCTTTCATCTCCGAGCCAATTACGAATTTCTAAGAATCGGATCGCCCCCAAGACGTGGGCCGTTCATCATGATATCATTTGGTCGAGCGACACTGCTACATGCACATAAATTAGATGTAAAACAGGCCAGTAAAAACTGAATCGATTATGGCCGAAATGTTAATGAGACGCGATTTGGTCTACGACGATGGGTTGTCATCATCATTGCCTTATCACGTACACAAACAGCGGCCCCATCTGAAGTGGACTTGGACTGGACTCGACTCGACTCGACTCGAGTGGAGTGTCGTATTCAAAGCGAAGATTTGTAACGCTTTCATAACGCCATAAGTCCCGTGCCGCCCCATCCACCCCCCGAATTACCCAATTGAGGGGCACAAAACATTACCCACAAAAACGTACGAAAAGGCCGTCGTCGTGTTGAAAGCGTACTTTGTATGCCAGGCCAACAAGTAAGCGACTTTGATTCGCGGTCAACAACATTGGCCGGGGAATGGAGTTGCAAATGGAACCGAATCGAATCGAACTGCATATCAATGAACTCTGGGGCTGCCATCGAAATCGAATCTAACGCGGATCAATTAAACGATCTGCGAACCGAAATTAGCATAAATTACGATTTTAGCTACCGCTAGCCGGACGATTGGCATTAATTACCCCGGGAAAGTGAAACCATCCGGGGGTCTTATGCAAGGCGGAAGATGGCGCATGCACCGTTGGTTATGACATGCACTACAGACCCAAAGAAGGCAGCATTGGCATCAGCAGCATTTGGCTAAAACCCAAAGCTTCCAGCTTCCAGCTTTCAGCTCCCAGCTCTCAGCCAGCATCGCATCGCGTGCAAGTTCGCCCTTTTCCCACTCAACGAAACGCTCGATTTCCTTGGCTCCAGGCCGCTTTTTCAGTTTTTTTCTGTTTTTGTATTTTTTTTGGCTCCGAGATGAGCCGGCTGACCTTTGCCACCGCGCTTGATTCGTTGCCGGAAACTTTTGACGCTGCCTCCTTTATTGATTTCCCAGGAAAAGCTTCGTGTTTCGTGGATTCTCTGGCCAATAATTGCGCACAATTGCTAGCGAATACAGCGATAACGAGCGAAGAATTCCACAGTGAGTTGGTTCAGTTGGGAGTGATGAGGAGCAAGGAGTGGCGCCAGGAGTTGCCCAAAAAGTGAGAAATGCCCAAGCAGGCGTGAGAATTAAAGCAATATTAAAACAGCAAACAATGTTAAAATTAAAGGCATTTTATTAAAAATTTGGTACTAAAAATATGGTACAAGATACAATTTTTAGTTTATCAAAACGGAAATCCGTTTACTTATAATTGTTTCAGGCTTAACAAAGGAGTATACCTTTTCCTTTGAAAAGTATTTTATACATTGCTTTATTTTATCTATTTGTTATTTAATTTAATTTAAAATTTGTCCCATCCCCAAAACATTTAATAAAAAAAGCGAAAGGGCTTAAAGTACACAAGAAAGCAATTTATGTTTTTTGATTTCACAAATATTAAAAAAAAAACAAAAGTGAAAATATTCTTGTCATTCGTAGACACGCTACATTTTATATCAACCAAATATTTTCGAATATTCGACGTTTCCCCTCAATTTTTACATGTTTTTGTGCTGGCTTCGCATCTCCCCGTCTGGTCGCGTTTTAAGCGATTGTTGACTTATGATCGATCGATCGATCTGAACTCTCTACTGTCCAATCGCCGCGGTGCCTAATTGATTTCCGTGCAGGTTAGGAGTCGCACAGCCACCAGCTATGACATGGATAGAATCCAGAGCTCCATCACCTCCGATATACTTACACTCCCAGGGCTAATTATGAGTTCGAAAAGTGAAATCTTTTGTCTTCTTTCGGTGCCCTCCGGCGATCCCAGGCCTCTCGAGCATTATTAATCATGCAAAAAACACCCGGACATGTAAGCAAAGAAATTGATTTACATTTTTCGCTGGCCTGGGAAGAGCTTGCAATTATGCTATCGACACTTGCCCCAACAACACGCTAAAGTTGCCACGTAATGCCGCACAAATTAACCTTCTAACATACATAGTGGACTAAGTCCGAGTGTGAGATACTGGCACAAAAGGGAAGCTTCCTCCTCTCGACCAGTGTGGATTCAGATACAGATACAGTTTAGCTGGCTAACAAAGCGTGAAAACGACAGCGGAGCGGCAAACAAAAACGATGACAGACAATGTGACCAAGTTTGGCATTGGTAGGTGGAACCAGTGTCGTGGGCTCAAAGGGGTTAAAGAACGTTCACCGAGAATTACAACATTTTTTTTACCTTCTAATGGCTACATTTCTATGTTTAAATTTAAATGGTTGGAGATTGAAATTTAAGGCATACAATTTTCGCAATTAATTTGCTTTATTACTTTGTAAACTGTAATTGGTTTGTTTTAATATATACTTCAAGTTTAAAAGAATCTTGAAGCTTCTTTTATTTCTATATAACCATTCGAATAGATAATATTATTGGAAAAAGTGCAAGTTCAATATCTACCTATATATTGGCAATTCAATGTATCAATTAAATCAAATGCAAGTTACTGTGGCATTTTTGGAACTGAAATGTGGTTTCAAACTTAATTTCCATTTTGATCTTCCTAGACTTTTGGTCGGCAGTTTTATGTTTGATCTGTTAACGTAAGTATTCTTTCTTAATCAATTCAATTCAGTGGAAGCCAATGGGGCAAAAGTGCCCCCCTCTTTGACGCCAGTGTGTGCGATTGTGAGTGGGCGCTGGACAATCGCCAGACAATCTCCGAGCGGGGAACTTGTCATCGTCATCATCTGGCGAATGCCACACGTACATAGATGCCCGCATAGATGTCTCTAAATGGGAGTAGCAATTACTAATTTCCTTAGTAAAGCGCTCGGCTCAAGGGGAATTTAGTTGTAAGACCTGACAATACCCACAACGCCAGTCGCCAGGGTCTCAGACCAGACCAGACCAAACTAAACCAACTGAACGCACTGGTAATGCCATGGACTGGCCTGGCCCAAACTCTCGATTCGCGATTCCCCATTCTCGATTTGCGACTCCTGGCCAAAGACAGCGCCGGCGCGTTCTTTGCCTGTCCGCTCGTCTCGGCCGTCTGGAGCACTGTGTATTGGGTATTGGGTATTGGGCATTGGGCATTGGTACTGGGCATTGGGCATTGGGGAAGTCAGCCCGCTGAGGCAGCAGCAGCGGCATTCACTCACAGATGCCTCGGCATAGATATCGAAATGCAATTAAGTATTTGCCAAAGTCGAAGACGCGAACGAGCGCCACCAACAAAGCGGCGGCGGAGCGGCGAGGCACGCATGTAAAAATGTTACCATCGCTAGACAACGTCCAGTTGGCCCGGCTTTCCAGCTCCTTAGTTCTTCGGCTCCTCGGCTCCTCCGCTCCAGAGGGAGTTGAATCCAGAATTCAGCCAACATTCCAGAGGGGCGGTGGGCAGCCGGGGCTGCTCTGATCTTTGCATAACATGGACTTTGAATGGCCACAGGGCTTGGCCATACTTACAAATTGGACTACACCTTCATTTTCACTTCTATGCGAAAGGCCGCGCTAGCTGGCACACTGCGGGAAATGATGTGTATCTCAAAGAAAATAAAAAACCAATCCAATTAAAATTATTTGGTATAATTTTGATTAATTTAATAGTTTGACAAGGATGTGGTTGAGCAGTTTTTTAATTTAAGTTTAATTTTGTTAAAGCGGTAAAATAAATTGGTGTTAAAAACATCTGAATTTATTAAGAACCTTTGTTTTTTAATACAAACAAACACATATAAATAAATAATAAATATTCATTACAATTTACAATTTACAATTAACAATAACTGAAATTCGTTGACAAACAATAATCAATATATAGACGACTGTTACACTTCTCTAAATATAGTGAAATTACTTGCTTGACCTTCAAGCTTAGACCTTAAATTTTTGCCCAGTGCTCAGATAAAAGAACGAGGTTTGTTTTTGGCCAGCTCCGTTCTCCCAGTGGACCTGGCCGATCTCCCTCGACTGGCTGAACCCCAGAGGTCATATCGACTTGGCGGCGCTGAGAACACACGCAAAGTGGGCAAAAGTCGAAGCGTTTGTTTGCTTTGCTGCGCACTTTTAGTTTCACTTGACAGGGGCGGCGGTGCGGAGGGTTTGGGCTTGAGTTGGGGCTTGGGCGACAGCAGACTTGGGTGGAGTTTGGATTGTGGGGTTTCCTATCATTACCGCCGTGTTAAAGTTCAAGTTCAGAACGATTATTGTTCTGCCATGCGGGGGGGAAGTTAAATTGTTTACTCAGCGCGCTAATCTAATCCCATTCCCACATGTACGGGCGTAATTCGTATAATTTCGCATAATTCACCTGAAATTAGCTACTCCGCAGACGCATGCAAATGCGAGCTGTGAATGGAGTGGCGGGGTGTCCGTCCAGCTTTTTAGTTTAATTGAAAGATGTGCGGCCCGGCGATGGTGAGGTGCCCAATTGCAGTCGCAACTTACAGAGCCGTCGACTCCAAGGTCCAAGGAATCGCCAAGCGATACAAATTTTATGTTTATTACACCTTAATAATGCGTGTTTACAAACAAATCACGTTCATGGCGCAATCAACGCTCGGCAATCGGCATCGGGAATCGGACATCGGCATCTGGCATAGGCATAGGCATAGGCATAGCATTGCGCATAAGCGCCTGCCTTCCATCCCATCCCATTCCATAGCATCCGATCTTTGCCTGGTCTGGTCTGGTCTGGTCTGGTCTGGACTTGAATTCGAACTTGGGTCCCAGTCCCATCAACGTCAGGGCGCACGCATGCGCACTCAAATTATATGGTAAAGGATTTTTATTGGCAGCTCGCAGCGTTTTTTCCCTGCGATGGACTGCATCGGTGCCCGTGATCAGACAGACGACGTGGCCATTGATGTCTAGCCGGGCGATTGTGCTCGTTAGAGCGTAAAGCCAGCTCCAGCTCCAGCTCTAAAGTCTGCTCTTCAATCGGGGTCTGTATCTGGGTCTGGGCCTCGGTCTGGGTCGGGACCAGGGTTGGTACGAGGGTCGGGGTCGGGGTTTGAGCCGTAGGACTGCCGCCTGTAAGTAAGCCAGTAAGTGAATGAACAGCCGGCCTCGTCCTTGTCCAGGTGCCATAATAGACAGGCATTTTCCACACATTACCGAGCTCCTTCTTATACTCTATAGGCATGTTTTGGCTAAATTTCTTAGAATATTTGTATTTTTTGTATTTATGTACCCGGCTAAATCTAAAATTTACATACTATAATTTAAAGTATTTTTTTGTGGTCCAAGCAGATATCTAAATTTTTTATTTCCAAAATCTTAAGTTTATATTTTATTTTGTTTGCTTGTCATGTTTGATGTTGGCGCAATATCGTGGAATATTTATTCTTTTATTGTTAGCTTTCTTTTGTATCCTTGTCTAAATAAACATGCTAATTCATTTTTCCCTTAACGATAGTAATACCTATTTTTTGTTTTTAAATCCCTTTTTGTTTTTAAATTTTTTGAAACTTAAAAAACTCTGCAAATATGCATACTTATAATCAAAAAATTTGGTTTATTATCAAATGGGTTGAAAGTTTGTTTTATCTATATATTAAGCTTAGATTTACATAAAACAAAACTCTTCTTTTGTTGAGCTTTATAAATCATGTCGTAATTGTTTTTTTCCCCATATTATATATTTTGTGTTCTATTCTTATTTACATTTTTTTCTGATTTTTGTTAAAATGCTGTAAACACCTGTCTAATTATTTGATGATGGCATTTGAGCTGTTTGGCACTTAGACTAGATTTCAAATGTCAAGAATCAAGATCTCAAATAAGAAACCGAATGTGTGAAGAGGCCATTAGTAATAAAACAAAACCCAGTACTTCTTATATGGTATAATTTATGAAAAGTCCATTTTAGGAATTAAATAATTTGTAGAAAAATAATAAAAATCAACAAAATGCCAATCACTTAGAAGGGTATACAATATTTGATTGGGTCCAAAGATCGCCCCAAAGTCTCTCGTTTTGCAGTCTTTGCATGTGTGCGCTTGGGTGGGTGCGTGTCCATGGAGCAGTTGTCTAAACTGGACGCTCTTTTCTGGGAGATCTGGAAGGGAATCCGGGGACGGGGTACAGGGAAAGGTGGTCGGGAACGGGAACGGCGCGGTATGAGTGTCCTCGGGCATAATGCATTGTTTAAATAGAGTTTGCACTCTCGTATTCAAATATGAATATTATCGCGTTTGCTTAATCGCAATCAATATTTCTACAGTTTTCGCCTCTCAGGCACTCCCCACACACCACACACCATTGCCTCGTCCCTTTAGAATGTGAATCTCGTATGCAGCCCAAGCACCCTCGTCGTGTGTCTATTTTCGTAATTGTCAGAGAAAAGGAAAAATACAGAATAAAAAACGTTAATTCGATTGTGCCCACTCCCGAAACGGAGGAATCAGTCAAATTGAGCGTCGGATTTGGAGTCAGAATCGGAATAAGAATGGAAATTAATTGGCAATTATTCTTTTGACTGCTGTCATGTTTATACTCTTTGAAAAGGTATGAACATTATAGGAAATATTGAAAGAAATTGTAATCTGAAGTGTGGTTTCAAAGGTAACCAGTTTAAAGTTTACAACTTTTTTATTCAATTTCTTCATTTAATGCCTAATATTTCCCTAATCAATTCTTTTCAATTTCTAATACGTCTTTTATACAACTTCTTAGCAATTGGCTTAACTAATTTATCTTTAATAATACTTTCTCTCACCAAGTCCACACTCGCATGTGTACATTACATAAAAATTAATAACGAGCTGAAAAGCCTCAGCCCAGAAAACAAAAAACAAACTAGGCTAACCGACGAGCTGCAAACTAAAATAATGCTGGCCTAATTACAGGAAAAATAATCAAATAACACAAATAACCACAGAAAAAGAGGTTTACTTAGAGAATTATTTCTTCTTGCAGCTAAAAACCATTTAAATTGCAGAGCTTAAATGGAAAATGCGCAGAGTTCAAACAGTTCAAACAGATGAGACTGTCACACAAAGAGTTTACTTAGGGTTGCGATTCTTCCGAAAGAAGACCCGACAGGAGAGAGAAAAGCTAAGACAGAGACAGAGACAGAGAGTGAAAGAGAGGAACCAAACCCAAGGATATACCCCTGATATCCAATCCCCGATCGAAGATGCAAACTGGAGCTCATAGCACAAATGGAGGACCACGGGTCAGCTTTAATCGGGATGTGCACGTGAAGCGGATAGGTCAGTGCGTTGTTAAGGAACACCTCCCCCGACAATCGTAACCCCAATACACAACCAAAACCAAAAACAAAACCAAAACCAGAAATTAAAAACATATAACCAACACGCGCAGCCGAATGCCGAATGAGAGCGGCAAACACGAACCCACAATGATCTCTAATGACAAACTAAGCAAAAACCAGCTATAAGAAACCTCATCAATAACCAGCTAACAGCAAAAAATTACTAACCAAGTGGCATCTGAAAAACTTACCCGTATATTTCTGTGTGAGTAGGCCAATTTTGGTCAATCAATGACGGACGCTAACAACCCACGCGAATGCAACTCACAACTCACAACTCAATTCAACTCATTAACTTGGCCAGCCAGTTCTGGCCAAAGGCTTTCCACCTTCGATTGCATAACTGGCGTACTGCTCTTCACTTTTCCATACAGCTTTTGAAATTTGGCCAAGAATAAGAAAAACAAACAAGTAAGACAGCGCCACATACTATGAATATGGAAAAAAGAAAGAAAAACAATGTGAAACCTCGCGCTGGTGGGCGAATAAAGCCAGAACGAATGCCAAAAGCAATAAAAATAATAATAACAAAGCCGCCCCAACAATAAAATGTAGTTTACCTTGAGAATAATCGCACACACTCACACTCAGAGTGGCGTAAAGTAGAGAGCTTCCATATAACTATTTAAAATAAGTTGATATTTTATAAGGCATTACAAGTCGCAGTCGAGAGATGCTCGCTCTCGCCGCCCGGGTATCAATTTGCACATCTCCTCCAGGACGGGGGGTTTTCTGGGACGGAGCCACTGCATCTGGGCACTTTGTCTCCGCAGCTCCGACTATATTATTATTGTTATGATTATGTCTGGCAGCCGCGACAGCAACGACATGGGATTTATTTCATAGCCGGATTGAATTTATGGCCAGTGTCGGTCAGGAATGAAGAAATGAAGAAATTAAAAATTGATTATGACTAAACCGACGCAAATGTTCATTTTTTAGATGGTACCCCCAATTTAGAACTGCCAGTGACTACTGGTACACTTCCTTATGGCCATCCAAGGCTAATTAACTGAAAGTCCTTTTGGCCACATTGCGGTGCGTAGATGGTTATGAACCAGATTTCCCCCGTCGCGTAATTGCCATTGCCTCAAATGGCTGCCATTTCGGTTAACTCGTTTAATGGACGTAAACGAACTTAATTGCAATTTCTGAATTGGTTTAGGCAAATGCAACAAGCGAGGTCGCCAAAATGTAACGTGATTAGGTAATCTGCCAGCCAGGCACGATTCATTAGCTTTGTGATTTCTGTATGGTTACGAGGTCGACTAAAAACATAATCTGAGAGGATTGTGATTTAAGACTGTGGTAAAGAGACCAAATTAAATGTACAAGTTAATTAAAGACGAGCTATTAATTGTGCTAGGTTAACTAGGCTACAATGATTGCATATAATGCTGAATTTAAGCCATAAAATGTAGTTAGGAAAGTTATAATTTTAATTGGTTGTCGAAATTATAAATAATACATTTAACTTTGTGTGTGAATACCAAAATTTAAACTTAGAGAACTTTATGCTTGCAATTAGCAGAATAATCTCCTAAGTACCATATTATCTCCGCAGTCACAAACGCTTAAAGTAATTTAACTGCGAGCTGGAAATTAATTTCAGTCTCTCTTTTCGCTATCTTTGCATGCAAATTAAGGCAATTATGTGTAAAGCACAGATTTAATGATGATTTAATTTTGACGCAACAAAGCAGCGAGATAAAGCGAAGACGACAGTCATCTGGGTGCTTTGGGAAAACTCATCGCCCGCTGGGCACAAGACAACATTTTTCATCCGCAAGTTAACATGTGAATTTTCTGCTAAATTGCAGTGCAGTCAAAAGTCAAAGTTGTTGACTGTAAAAAATCAACTAAAAGACGGCTAATTTCAGCCAATTTGTGGCACCGCGCTGTGTGTTACAGGTGAGCCTCGATAGCGCGACCGCCAGCGAGCGTGATCAACCTTGCGGATCGACAAATTTGGCCAAGACGAGTCGGGTTGGCAGCTGTTCAGCTGTTTAGCTGTTTAGCTGTTGAGCTGTTCAGTTGCCTTGGGCCTGGTGGATGCACTTAGCCAGCTTTTTCGAAGGCGGACAGGTGACGAAAGGCTCCTTTGTTCGAACTCTGGCAATTGGGCCAAGTCGACGTCCTTCCAGTTGTCTCTGTCTGATTTCCTATATAGGTATATAGTGTATGTGTATGTGCTGATGACATAATTTCAGATGGCTTTCAGTTGGCCGATTAAAAAGGCGTTGCGAGAACAAGTCCACCTTTAACTACTCGACAGCGTAGGCTCCTCCCGATGTCGATTGCGTAATGCCCCATTCGACCATTTCCCCCATTATGCCTGCTCTCTAATGAGCCCGTACACCTTTAATTAATTAATTTAATTAGGCAAAGAGCAAGTCATTATTATGAGATTTGCTACGTTTCCTACTCGCCTTAATTTGTGTGTTCGCAGCCGAGCCAGCTCCACATTTGATTTGCTTTCGGGTCGAGTGCGAACTTTGTCAAAGACACAACTGGTTTCTGGTCTGTTTGCTCTCGTGCCATCTTTGGGTCTTCTGGGCTGGGAAGGCAACTATTAAAATGCCATTTATGCTTTTTATTAATCCATCATTTGCATACGTTTTGTTTGCTTGCTTGCTTGCTTTGCTTTGCGAAAGAAACTTAATTAATAAGTCTCATTTTTGGCTTGCCTGCCCACAAATTTCGCACTATTTTCTCGCTGCTATGCTTTTGTTATTACTATTTTTGCCAAGTGACATTGGCGTAGGCAGTCGCAGTTGTCGACTGGTTGTCCGCTCGCCGGAGATTGCTTTCAGTCGCTTTTGATATTGGACTCAGTCAGGTTCTTGGCCCGCCTGTCATTATCGTTCTTAAAACTGAAGTGTTTGTGCTATGTGTGACACGAGTGAGAGAGAGCGAGGGGGATAGACGCCTCGGGAAATATACAAATCGAATAAATAACACATCGAGAACCTGGGTAAATTCGGCTAAATGGAGTTGTCGATCATCCACTCGCCATCGTCTACAAATCCCTGTGTGTGCCCAACTTCAATTGTCGCAACAGAAAATCAGAAAATCACTTGGAATTGCAGACGATTGCGTCATTTTTTTTATCGAAATGTGTATTGAAATGAGTCGCAGATTATTTTTAGAGCTCTTTAACTCTTTTTCGTCGAATGGATCGATTTTTCTTTATTTTATTTTCGGTGATTTGTTATTTGTTTATCCGCTCTCGCCGCCACTACAGCTAAAGCTATGGCTACAGCCAAAGCTAAAGCAAAAGCTAAAGCTGTTGCTGTTGACAGCCGCTTAGGGGGAGAAACAAGTTTGTCGCCTCAGTCTTTTGAATCGGCTCCATTCTTTAGCGAAAGTTACCACTCGTATTTGTTTTGAAAGCCATGCGGGAATGGCCAGCGAACAATTTTAATTGGCCGCGGCCGCAGTTGCAGTGCAACACGCTGATTTGCATACTTGGGCTGCCCCAAGGACGCGGCGCCGCTTTTGAAGTGATTAGGTCCTGGGGCCCAGGTCCATATGCTCCACAGCCACGATTAGCCGAGGAGCATTAAATTATTTTCATACGCAAAATAAATGCGACCTGTCCCGGGGCCCAGATAAAGCCGAACGTCAGCTCGGCGATCTAGGCCCTTAAATGAAATCGAAAGTGCGCCCGGTTAATTGAAATACCCCATGGCAACCTACGCAGATCTTTAGCATGCCAGTCCTAGGCTTACACTTAAAAAACCAATCGAACACTTAACCAAAAAAGCCTTAGGAATACTTCCTTTTCGTGCTTAGTTATGTAAATCTGTTTATAAGACCAGTTATTAGTAATTTAAAGTCATTTAAGAAGTTTCCTTCAAAGTAAACCAAAATCCAATTGAAAAGTCTATCAGATTTATTTAAATATATATAAATGCAACTAAAAAAAGACAACTTACTGAAATGGTATACAAAAAACCAATTGTTTCAATATGAACGACTCCATTCGTTCGTTTTGTTTAAGAAAAGAAGACACATTATGCTCTATAAGTAAACATTTATTATTTGAAAACATTTGTTCTTGTTTCTATAATTTGTAATTCATTAGGGATCCCAAAATTTAGTTTTCTTCTTTATTAAAAAAAAGTGTTTTCATTGGATTGGACTACAAAAAAAGGGATTGAAATCATTTATACATATGTAATGGCTTCCAATAATTACATAAATAACTTGTTTGCCTTAAAACCCAAAAACACAAAGGAAGAACAAAACGAGGCATTCAAAAAATGTAAAATATATTAGCACAAGACTTCACTGTAATCTATGTAGTATTTTCTTGAAGTGCAGGCCTAGACCAGTAGCGAGAGGAGGCAGGAATGCGGGTGAGCTCCCATTTAGCCAACTTGCCTCGACCTTATCTTGTCACTGACATGGCCAGCGGGGTATAAAGCATTTTTGCCAACTAAAACGTTTTGCTATCGACGGGGAATGGGGAACGGGGAACGGGATGGGATGGAAGTGGCTCTTCGACTTTGTGGTTGTGGTTGACTTAGTGAAACGGAGGACTGGAGGTCGCAGCACCAGCATCATCATCATTGCCAGACAATTATGGCTGGGTATCATTAAACTTAAGTAAAACCATCGACCTGCTCCTGCAAGCATTTGCGGCAAGTGAAAGTCTTGCCACAAAAAGTCGAGAAATCATTATTTATATGAGCCGCACTGCGACTTATTTTCGTGGTGCGTGGCTCCAAAGTTGGTCAGTGTGTTTGAGGCAAAGTCGCCAAGCCATCACGAGAGCCAAATTATGTGCAGCTACCCAAAAAAAAAAAAAAAAACCGGAACCGAGACCAAAACTTGCAACTTGCTCTGGGCGACAAGAGGCAGACCAGTTGGAAAAGTGGATCAGATGCTTTATCGCCGGCTTTTCCAGAGCCGACTGAAAAAGTTTATTAAGATTCGCAGCTCCTTCTGGCCTCGCAACAAATTGGATTGGAACTGCCCAGGATGGTCTGGCAAATCACAAATCACAGAGCCCGCTGGAGTTGGCGTGGCCACATTAAGTGGATCGATGATTAGATTAATGAATGGCTGCTCTCAGCGCCTGGTAATCAATCAAATGCTGCACTCGCCCCGAGATCATTGTCTTAGGATCTTGGGAACTTGGAACTTGGAACTGTTTACGGTTAGCCGACATTGATGCTGTCGCTTAGTGCGAATTTATGTTTTCCTGTTGCCTCCAAAAGAGCAGCCATCAACGTACAACGAGAAAGATACAAAACGCCGCCGGCTCGCAAATGAAACCTTGTAAGTTGGCCAAGACTAGTGAGCCATCATGGTGGTGCAGCGAGCAAACTTTTCACCTTGACACATATCGCATGACAGCTGATTGCAGTGGGAGATGGAGATGGAGTTGGAGTTGGAGATGGAGTTGGAGATGGAGTTGGAGTTGGAGACTGAGTTGTAGCCAGTGAAACACAGTCGCTTGGAGAGGCAGAGACCTAAAGAATGTATCCCAGTTAAATTTTCAATCCCATTTCCAATCCAATTCTGCTAAACCAATTTGGCACACGACACGCCCAGCTCTGTCATTATTCATTGTTGTTTGAATTTCGATTAGACATCGGTGTCACTTTGCCATTTTGCAGCACGAATCAAGCGAATGTGGGAGCGGTTCTCGCTTCGCGGCTCCGCGGGTCCGCGAATGTGACAGGTTGTGCAGGTGAATGGACAACGCTCCACAATTCCGGTAGTGTCCGCAAAGTGGAAGGGGGGAGTGGGAAGGGGGGCATGCTCCAGGTGGGGCAACAGAAGTCCAGTTGATCTCGGGGCAAGGTCAGCGCAGAAGGGAGATGCCTCCGATGATCTGAGATCTCGAAAGTGAGCTCTAAGTTCTAAAATGTTTGCGCTACACAGAAAGAAAGATCACTTATCAAAGAAGGGTTTCAGTTTAAAGTTAATTTTTAATTTAATTTGGCTTTTGGCCTTTTACTTTAATTCGATTTGTGAAATTGGTTATCAACAAAATATTTTCTGATTCATAAGATATTTTAAATGATTTACTTAATTATTTTTTTTTAATAAGGAGATATAACATTTGTTCTTAGTTTCTAAAAAATTGATAAATTTCTTGTTATACCCTTGCAGAGGGTATTATAATTTCAGTCAGAAGTTTGCAACGCAGTGAAGAAGACATCTCCGACCCTATAAAGTATATATATTCTTGATCAGCATCACTAGGCGAGTCGATCTAGCCATGTCCGTCTGTCCGTCTGTCCGTCCGTTTATATGCAAACTAGTCTCTCAGTTTTAAAGCTATCTGCATGAAACTTTCCCAAAAGTTGTCTTTCTATTGCAGGTAGTATATAAGTCGGAACG
This sequence comes from Drosophila elegans, assembly GCF_018152505.1. NCBI lineage: Eukaryota > Metazoa > Arthropoda > Insecta > Diptera > Drosophilidae > Drosophila > Drosophila elegans. The sequence continues at coordinate 3,485,915 of NW_024545903.1, read as the reverse complement.
AGCCGGATCGGACGACTATAGCATATAGCTCCCATAGGAACAATCGGAAAAATAAATGAAAAAAAATTATAACTTTGCTGTTTTTTAATTTTTTGTTTAGTTCTTCGACATTTAGTAATGGTTAAATATTTCCGATTTACGGTTTAAATTTCATCAAAATCGGACGACTATAGCATATAGCTCCCATAGGAACAATCGGAAAAATAAATGAAAAAAATTATAACTTTGCTGTTTTTCAATTTTTTGTTTAGTTCTTCGACATTTAGTAATGGTTAAATATTTCCGATTTACGGTTTAAATTTCATCAAAATCGGACGACTATAGCATATAGCTCCCATAGGAACAATCGGAAAAATAAATGAAAAAAATTATAACTTTGCTGTTTTTCAATTTTTTGTTTAGTTCTTCGACATTTAGTAATAGTTACATATTTCCGATTTACGGTTTAAATTTCATCAAAGTCGGACGACTATATCATATAGCTCCCATAGGAACAATCGGAAAAATAAATGAAAAAAAATTATAACTTTTCTGTTTTTTATTTTTTTGTTTAGTTCTTCAACATATAGCAATGGTTAAGTATTTCAGAATTATGGTTTAAATTTTATCAAAATCGGACGTCTATATCATATAGCTCCCTTAGAAATAATAAAAATATATAATATAACTATCAAATAATTGAGCTGCAAATCATCATAGCTTCAATGTTTTTAAACATATACGAAAGTAAATCATAATTTTAATGTTTTCAAAAATGTTTAATTCTTGCAATAGCTGCAAGGGTATATGAACTTCGGCTTGCCGAAGTTTGCTTTCTTTCTTGTTTTTTGTATTTGTTTTGTTTAAAAAAATTGGTATTCATTTTAATGATACTATTATTATGCTTCACTTTAACTTAATAATAAATTCTACAAAAAATTTCTTCGATTTGTTTATCAACACATTTATAAAGAGAAGTATTACTCGAAAAAAGAACCTTAGTTTTATGTTGCAACCCAATTTCTCTCGGTGTAACAAGACTGAAGTTGGTCGGGAAAAGGGGCTGAATGGATGACTGGATGACTGGCTGACTGGAGAGATCACGCATCTCGGCTAGCACATCTCGTTCTGGCCACGATGATGATGCCCGTTTCGGCACGTTTTTCTTGGCGTTTCTGTTTTGTTCTCGTGGCCCCTTTGCTGTTGTTTTCGGCGTATTAAATAATAATGATTATGAAAAAAAAGTGAGGAAGTGGAGGAATCTTTATGAGAGATAGATCAACTGGGACCGGCATGGCCTCTTCAATGGCCATTAGCGCTTACAGCGTCCGATTACAGAGCAGGCAGATGCCAGAACATCCACGAGATGTGCCAAGCCAAGCCAGTCCGACAAAGCGAAGGCATCTTGTGGACGTGGGCCAGATCCATTGTCAGACGGCCGGTCTCGCAACTCTTGGACCGAATTGTTTTGGTCTGGACGGGACGGGCTGCCTTATTTAGCAGCTGGCAAGTGTGAATTGGCCACAGCTGGCTGCTGCTTGCTGCTTACTGCTTGCTTCTTGCTGACTGCCAGCCACAGATATTACATCATCGGCCGGCTAATGTGCTAATTTGTCTTTACATGAATGCCAACTAGTTCGCGGAACTGCCTCTGCCATAGTATGTTAATCTCTGCCCTTTCTTCCCTTTCCTCCCCGATCTCTCCAACAGGCAAGCATCCCAGCGAGTACGAGTCGTCGTCGGGTAACCAGCCGAGCTACCACCAACTGCCCAAGGACATCGATCCGGCGGACATTCGCAAGGAGGCTGCCCTGGTGATCGCCCAGGCTGGCAGGCACCACAGCAAGGCCGAGAACGGCGATCACATACCCAACTTCCGGGCCAAGCAGAAGCGTCATAGCCAGCCCAGTGACTTCCATTCGCTGCCCACGCGACGCAAGAAGGGCAAACCGGTGACGCGGAGTGCCAGTGACGCCTCCAACGCCACCGCCAAGAAGTCGACCATCAAACGGCCCTCGATCTTTGGCCTATTCAGTCGCAGGAGCGACACGAATGTCAGCCAGCTGGAGAGGGATCCGCGATTCGAGGACGGCGGCGCCCGGCGTTTAGTGCGCAGCAAGAGTGATGTGGGCAGTAGCAAACTAGCCCGGCGAGACAAGGCAGACAAAGCAGACAAGGTAGACAAGGAAGACAAGTCCACCAGCCAGTCGAAGCAGCAGCTGAGCCCCATTATCGAGCAGTCGCAGCGGGAGGACTTCTTCGAGCAGGACTATTTCCGGGAACGGGAGCGCCGCAAATCAGACGCCGTCACGCCGCGCGAAAAGGATGAAAGTGGTCGCGGCCTGAGCGAATTGCTGGCCCGCAGTCGCTCCCAGGCGGAGCTAGACGGCCCGCTCCTCCTGTCGGGAGGCGCCGGTCCCACCGCCATTTCGGCGGGCATCCGCGACCGCATCGAGACGCTGCAGGCCAAGTCCGGCGAGAATATGCACAGCAGCCAGCAGCCGGCGGAGCGTCTGCCGCTGACCAAGGGACGCACCGTCGACGGCCTGGTCAAGCGGCTGTCCATGGAGCGCTTCTCGCCCCAGCCGGTGATCAGCCAGCCGGCCTTCTCGTACATCCGGCCCAACGAGGGCATCACCTATGCCCAGTTGGACCTGGGCGAGGATCAGCTGAGGCGTTCGCCCCCGGACCGGGATGTGCGTACGCCGCAGCGGGAGTTTGCTCCGACCAGACCGCCAAGATCCAGCGATGTGCGGCCCAGCTACTCGCCCACTTCAAATGGCATGCCGCTGGTCAACAGACCCAGTCATTCACCCTCGCCCTGGCAGCAGTTGAGTCCTCGCAATCTGAGCGATGAGGACGAGGGCTTGGGCTATGAGCCCAGGAAGGCCTACTACGAGGAGGAGTTCCCACATCCCCCTCATCCACGATCGAGGGGCACAGAAGCGCCCATAGTGCCGGTCATCAGGAGTGTCAGTCCCGCGCCCTATCTGGATGAGTTGGGCTACCGGCGGGCCCAGCTGGAGACGCGCATCTTGACGCGTCGTTTCGGGGAGGGAGCCACCCTGGAGAGGAATCGGGAGCTGGGCGGCAGACCCACTCCCGACCGCGAACCAGAGCGCCACCATCGCCCTGTGCGCCACGAGCTGTCCCAGGAGTACACGCCAGAGTCCAGGGCCCAAACCCAAACACAAATACAAGCCCATACCCAAGTGGACAGTGGCGCCACGCTGCCCAGAATGGAGAAGACCTCTCGCTACCGGCACACCAAGTACTACGACGATGGCCATGGCGGGGTGAAGGAGACCTATGTGCGGGAGACGCAGCGGGATGGCCAGGTGCGGGAGTCGCGGCATCGCGAACGCATCGGCGAACGGGAGCGGGACTATAACTCGGCGGACCGGCTGGAGCAGGAGCCCAAGAGCCTGGACTCGCAGCTGACGGATCAGTACCGATCCTCGCCAGAGCTGCGTGCGCAGCACTCGCAGCAGTCACAGCCGACTCACCAGCAGCGGGATCGGCGGGAGGACTACTGGCAGAGCAGCCTGAAGCGGGACAAGCTGCAGCAGCGCAGCTTCGACAAGGGCGACTCCGGCATCGAGAACGACTTCCGCAAGGAGTCCTTCAACGGAAATGGAGACTTGACCACGAGGTAAGCAATATATATATTTTCGAAGGAAATCAACCAACGAACAAGGAATTTATTTTAAAAAAAACTTAATTATTTAAAATTTGTACAAATCAAATAAAATGGTCATATTTGCAATATTTTAAATTTTATTTATATATATTTTTTTGAATAGCCAATTGCTTGGCTCTTACCAAATTAATTTGTCTGTCGCGTTTTTTCTTCAAGAAACATATAGATTATTAAGCTTTTAACATTAAAATACATTTTTTAAATTTTGGTATTATTTAGATGGCGCAAACGCACAGTCCTCGATGACATGAGGGCCTGCGAGTCGTTCCTGCGCAAGGAGCGGCGGGACAGTGCCCAGCAGCGGCAGTTGCAAAGGCAGCCGTTGACGTCGCGCCTGCGCCGTGAGCACAGCTACGTTTACAGGGAACGCTCCATCGACGATGGCTCCCACTTCGATCCGCACCTGGACAAGTACCCGGTGGCCACCAGCACACTACGTCGCCGGGATCAGCACTCCCAGTCCCAGTCCCAGTCACACCACCCGTTGCAGACCCAAAAGAGCGAGGATTCGAGCACCCTGAAGCGAAACAAGAAGCTGGGCGGCTTCGAGAAGGTCAAGCAGCTGTTCACGGGCGCCGGAGGAGCGGGCGGCAGCAACGGGGGCAGTGGTCGCAGCAGCGGCAGCAACGTGTCCAGCGGCAAGAAGGATCGGATGAGCAACGGGAACAGCAGCACCCTCAGTCGCCGCGACAAGGACAAGGAGCGGGAGAAAGAAAAGGAAAGGGAGCGGGAGCGGGAGAGGGAGCGGTACATGGTCAGAGAGGAGGAGATGCGGTCGCGGTACCGCGAGCATCACAACTCCGCCCAGGAGACCTCACGCGAACCAAAGGTAAGTGGTCGAATCACATATAACACAGCAGTTTTATCTTAATTTGTATTGATGGAATGTATTACAGAGGCTTTATTAATAAAGTTAAGATTACTATAGTTCAATATCACCACATTATTTATATATTAACACCAAAATATTTAGAAATCGTTGTTATAGTCTTTATCTTTTTAACAACATAACAAAGTGAAAAAAAGTTATAAAACTATTGTAAGCAAAATTTTCGCTGTCGAAATGAACTAGGCTTAGAATAGGATGACAATAATTTTCAACTCCTTAGTCTTTTTCGTTAGTTCCATAAATACATACATACCTCGACTTTATTTTCTTTCAAATACTTTTCACTCGATGAATACTTAAACATTTTTAATTTAATTGGATTACAAATATTTGGTTAGCAACAGAATGACATGTAAAAAGCGAGGTATGTTATAAAACATACATGAGTGTATGATTTTTTGTTGTGCAACTGCCCCTTTGGCCTAATGCCCAATTGATGGCGCCAGTCGACGGTCATTAACCCTGGAAGCTGGCCAAGATCGCAGAGTTTTTCGGGCTCCAGACCCTCGCCCCGGCTCATTTGGTCATGGTCGGCTATTATTAATTTCGAATTAATCAAGACTTGCGTCTTGATGTGTCTTACATTTTGGGGGAGTAACAGTAGGAGTTGGGTCCGAGATCCGAGGTCCGAGGTCCGAGTACCAGCGATACCGATGTTTTTGGCCAATTGTTCTGATCCACTTCCTGCTCCGCTCAGAAATCTCTTGGCAGCTGGGTGGGCGTCCCGGGCCAGCCGAAAATGGTGCCAGCCCAAGATCCAAGAAAAGAAGACAAGACGTCACGTCCACTTTGGGGTACATCTCTTACCGGGTTAGGAGGGGGGAGGGGGATCAAGCTGGCAAGACCATAAAGAAATACTTGCGACTACGCTTAAGTAATAAACGACAACTGGCCAAATAGAGTTGCAAACGGAACGAAAAGCGCTAACACGAAAAAAACTAAACAATTCAGCGACGAGGCGTCGTATAAATTTCGACCAAGAACAAAAGCGTCGAGGGTCGAGAATCGTCTATATATATATATACACAAAAGTGTGTGTACGATTTAGAAATGGAAGACCCACGCAGCTGCTGTCATTCTGTCATTCAGGCAGCCAGTCAGTTTGTCACTCTGTCAGTCCGTTTGTCAGTGCGCTCGCAAATTAAGAAAGCCGACAGCGAAACGACAAACATCGAGGCGGGGGAAATTGAATAAACTGGGCTTAGATTCGGATTCAGATTCAGATTCGGATTCGGTTTTGAGCCCAGATTCCGATGCAAAACGGTTGGAGCTACTGTTGTTGCCAAGGTGTTGCTGTCCACATTGCGCAACATGCAACTGCAACAATTGCTGCTGCTGCTGTTGCTACTGCTGCTGCGTGCTGCAAGCCAATTTGCAATGCTTCAGCGGATTTCTTGGCCAAGTCTAAGAGGGCTAGAGGATGTGGCCACTTTTCGTTCTGCCGGATGTTCCAAGTGGGCGGCCCAAACCGCTTACAATCAGCCAGCTTTAAGGGACTGATTTGGGAGGGGATAGGGGTATATATGGGGTATATTTTGGTATGAGACCATCCTGTAGGAGTTTCGGGCCAGGGTGTGGCCGCCCCGGACCGTTGTCAAAAATAATGCTTGCGTGATAGAGGTATTTATAAACAAAGAACCGGGCAGGGTGCCGGGACTTCATCGACTCGAATCCCGGGACAATGTGCTGCCATTATTCATGGGGGCATGGGCATCCAATAAAAACACGCCGCCCGAAGTGTTCCGCAGAAATCTTTAAGTGCTTGCCATTCATTCCACAGATTCTACATGCCCAAAAAACACACACACGCGAAAGAGAAACCGCAGAAATTTGTGTCAATAATTCTGTTAGCTTATTTATGGGCCCCCAACTTGGCCATAAACTATATCGCGCAGTCCCAGTCGCGTTCTGGGCATATTTGAATACATAATTATTTAGTGGGTGCGTAATCTCTGGCTTATTGTTAGGTGCCGCAAAATGGCTCGGCACCTGCATTGCCTCTATTCAATTTCAAATCCAATATTCGGCCGGTTAGGAGGAGGTCGGCCTTAGCCAATCACCACCCACCGCCCCCTGTCTGGTGCCCAGTATCCGATACCCAATACCCAATACCTATTACCTATTACAGTTTTAACCGCAAGTGGGGCAAAGTTGCATTGGGCCTGCCAAAACGAGCCGACTCACAGTCGCATTCGCAAATGGCAAAACGAGTTTATTGGCCAGCCCCCATTGCCTCACTGCCTCACTCCCCCACGTGGCTACGCGCATAAAGGCCACCTGCCCCACATTCGCAACCTGTTGCGAGGCAGTGGGAGAGGACGACCTTTGACCCGAAAGCGAAAGCAAGCCGCCCACCAAATCGAACTGCACAGGGAAAAATATCAATCAAACTGGTCGTCAATAGGGGGGACCCCCATGGAAGTACTAGACTTATAAAATTTAAATTTAAAATTTCAATATAATAAACAAAATAAACTTCAGCACATTAAATCAAGGCAAAACACTGTATTTAGAGATCAGGGAATCATGCTCGATTTCTGGTGGTAAAGTTTTTAGGAACTGTCCTGTAAAGCTTTTTTTGGAATAAAAAAAGGGTCAAATTTAAAATTCTAACCAAGTAAAGAAAAAACTGGTTAACATATTCACTAATCAAATGGGATTTTTCAAAAACAGAACTTACACATGGTATTAAAAAAATCCAAAATAAATCGGCATATTTTAGAATACTTTGCCAGTGCAAAAAGTGAAATGAAAATAAATCTCAAAAATTGTTGTCTTCCTCAACAGACTATCGATATCTCGATGCGACGCCGACTGTCCACGCCCAAAGCTAGTCCTCTGCTGTTGAAGCGCAGTCCAGCGGACAAGCCGCCCAAGAAGTTGCCAAAGGCAAAGGAGTCGCCGCCGGCGAAGGTCGAGAAGACGAGCTGGTTCAGATCGCTGGACCGCCGGGCCAAGAGCAGTCCCAAGGAGGTAAGACTCCAGTGAAGACCTCTTCGAAATGGAATCTAATAGTTGCACTCCCCAGCTCAATGTATCTGTCAATGGACACAGTGAGACCACTTCGAGCCTGAAACGGACCAAACGCAATGCCGCAGCTGCTCCAGCCAAGAATCTGCGCTTCTTTGGCGACACCGACCTGGACTCCAATCCGCCGACCATTTCCAAGGTCAACAGCATGCCCAGGTGAGGAATTGTGGGATCTTAGATGCTTAGAGGTTACCCCTACTTGTAACTTTGCAACTTTACAAAAATTTAGTTTTGCATATTTTTGAGGAATAACTATCCGATAATGCACTTCTAAAATCTAAGGTCATTCAGAAAAATATTGCCAAAGAATTGGGCAAAAAAAAAAAACAAAAAAATGTTAACTTTCCTATATTTCATTTTTTTGAATTTCTTTTGGATATAGTAATAGTTTAATAATTCAGAACAACGCTTTTAATTTTATTCAAATCCGAGAACGATATTATATAGCTGCCATTAGAATGATCGAATTATTTAATTGAAAATATCTGTTCCCTTACCGCTCTTTAGGAGTCGTCCGTCGCTGGGCCAGTCGAAGCACTCGCAGAGTGCCTACCACCTGGACCGGAGTCCTCCGCCTCCAGCCCGTGACTATCGCCACTCGCTGGCTGGCCAGGCACAGATCCAGAGCCAGAGTCAGAGCAACGCTAGTCGACAGCGGGCCAGCTCCATGCAGCATCTGGACAATGGCAGCGACGAGGTGGACTTCCGCAAGAGGCGCCACTACTCGCGCTCCCGCGAACTGCACGACATCTCGGAGAGCGGATCGGAGCCGGAGCCAGCGGAGCGGCACAAACGGAGCAGCACGGCTGGCCAGCGGGCCATGTCGCTGGAGAGGACGGTGGACGGACCGCGTGGCCAACGGATCGAGGATCGTCCGCTGCTGGGGCCACCGAAGCCGGCCAGAAGTGCCGAGCGTCGCGGGCTGCTCAACAGTTTGGGCCAGGAGAATGTGGGCTACGGCAGGTGGGTTTGGCAGGGAGATATGTCCTTGATATAACCTTGACTATTAAAAATCCAATCTCCCAACAGGGATCGCTATCCGGCGGAGAGCTCCGGCACCGAGGGCGAGTCCAGTCTGCACAGCCAGCGCAGCGTGGTCTATCTGCATGCCACCACGGTGGGCGACATCCCACAGCCATACAACCTGCGGCGGCGGTCCATGTCGCGCGATGACCTTCGCAAGGGCAAGCAGCAGGCGCCCCAGCAGCCGCCGCCCCTCCAGCCCATGACCCGCACCGTGTCCAGGTCCGTCTCCATGCTGGCCCCCTGGAAGCCCAAGCACATCAGCGAGGGCTACGAGATCAACTACTCCCAGGAGCAGAACAAGCGGGTGCGTTACAAAAACAATATAGAATTAAATAGTATTACATTTCAAATTCATTGTTTTCTAAAAATATATAAAAAAGGGCATTTTTGGAAGCCTCTCAAGCTTTAACGTGCCTCGAGTTTCCATAATCTTTAATATTTCTTAATAGAAATAAACATTTCTAATGGTATAATTTATACCCTTTTTATACTCATCCAGAACTATTTTTAAAATTATAATTCCAAATGAAAGAAGATCTGAGAAAGCGAAAATCAAGCTTGCTTATTCATTAAATGATAATTTTAAGTTCTCTGCTTGATAAGACCCTATGATTTGCAACTGGTTTTGCTGGCGAACCACTGAACAAAGGTGATCAGAAAATTAAGTCTGAACAAATTTGTTGGAATTTATAATTGGTTTTTGGCATATTAATGAACATATTTTGGGCTGTGAACTAAGCCTCAAGCTTTGTTTATTTTTGTATCGCAGATGGTGTAAGCACCTAAGGCTAATATGTTGAGCTGACAGACCTTAGACTAAATATGAAAACTAAAGTTATTTCCCTTCGCTTCATTAAACAAAAAATGCACTTAATACAAAAATTAAGGGTTTGCTATAATTCCTGAAAATGTTTTAAAAAAAACCCTATAAATATTTCTTAATTTTTTGTAATTTTTTTATGTTCTGCAGATGTCCACACTGCCGCGAAAGCCGCCGCCGCACAATGGAGCCACCAGTGCCAGCACTTTGAGCCGGGTGGGCCGCAAGAACGAGTCCTCCACGTCGACGCGCCGCTACCACATGGACAACCTGGAGCGCCCGCCGCCGCCGCGGTCGGTGCTCTCCGCATCGAATTTACGCAGCGCCAGGACGAAGTGAGAGGACGTCCAGGACCCACGACGCCTCCACCAGGTGCTGCTCCACTGTGGAGGTCCCGAACCCAACCACACCTAGTTGCTAGTTGTAATCATTAATGCGAACTTGAAACGTAATTCTAATCAATTCAATCGATGAAAAAGGAGGAGGATTTGCATCCTGCTGAGATGCGATGTCCTCGCTTAGTTGCGTAGCATTCTTTAACCTTTGTTGCAATTCTCGTCATATTTTAAATGTGAAATGTATTCGTACTCCAGTAATAATTATAAATTAATAAAATATCAGACTTTAACTTATATAAATTGTGTATAATTTTCAAAGCAAATCCTGTTTGGGCGCTCGCTTTGCTGAAAAGAAAAAATTAAAAAATAATAGGTCAAATAAAAAAGAAATTTTGATTGGTAAAGTACTTAGATACTTACACTATGTTATACAACATTATTCATCTTAATTTGAAAAATTCAAAACTGACACAAAAATTCAATCACGCTAGCGATTATAGAAAATAAGGCTTTAAATTTAATAATGACAGTTTCGACAAGTAAAGTAAAGGTCAAAAATGGTGACATAGTTTTATAAATAAGTTTTTTTGCAATTTAAAAAAATTAAAAGACAAATGTTTTCCTTGATTATTTTAAACTCAACGTTCTACAAGACATTATTTTTTTTCTTGAAAATTCAAAATATCTGCTTTAATTATGAAACCCACAGTACTCTACATTTATTTTACATATTTTTACCCATGACATGTGTTTTTTAAAACTGGGATTAGCCGAGTTAGCCACCCATAGCCTGTGCCTCTGCAACTGTAAGCAGTGCTGCCAAAACTGCTAAAGCAGATTGTTTAAATTAGAAGAACTGCATTTGTTGACCGATTGCCCATCCAAAAGTTAACCGAACCACCGCCCCTGGGTCACGCCCACCGACTGCACGCTGTGGGCAACAGGATACAAAAGAATATGTGTATAAAGCAGAGGGGAAAACTCAACATAAATTATTTTTCACGCAGCTAATAAATTATTCGCAGTCACTCAACACCCAGCAAAAAAAAACATTTCCGCCGGCACGCTGCTGCAACTTTCGGTCTGCAGTCCCTCAGCTTGACTGCTCGCCTCGTCTCGATGCAGCCTTTTCAAGGATAATTGCGAAAAATACAGGCTCCCAGTCAACTTCTCGCCGGCGCAGAAGTGTTAAGGGGCAAGTGGCTGCTGCTTTTGCTGCTGCTGCTGCTGCGGCTTGGTATTTTAAAGTTCAGCAATAAATTTATAGCTTCTAGCCGGGGGGCGTTTGTTTTCTATATGGAAATCCGCTGGCATACCTCCCTAAAACTATGCAAAAAATAAACAGGAGTCGGTAATGAAAAAATTGCTTGAGAATATTTTCTTGCAGTAAACAAGATTTATTTGGAAAAATTGCACTTCACCTTCTCCTGCTTAGCGGAAAAAATTGTGAGCCCTGGGCGGGAATATTAATCCCCGCGGCAGCCATTTAATCAGCACCTGTTCCACTTGTCGCACGGGCATATATAGTTTATACTATATAGTGTATGGTATATGCAGCGACACAAAGTGGACACAATGTGCGAGCAAGGATGTTTATTGTCCCTGGAAGACAATCATCATCTGTCATCCAATGGGTGCAGCTTTGCCTTAATTAATTTCCCGCCCACTCACATGCACACCTGTTAAATGGGGTAAATTGCAGGGTTTTTAATTTTCCTAAGTAATTGCAATGCGTGGCCAGGTTGACAGTGCAAAACTGGGACAGCAAATGGTGCAAGAAAGGTGATAAGGGGATCTCAATTGATTAAATTACTCATTGCAATCACCAAAGAGAGAAGGGTTAAAATGAAGAAAAACTGGACTCTGTAAATTGATTAATCAAACGCTTTTTTTTGGCACAACTATCTGGCAAAGGGAATGCATCGAATCAATGGCTTGTCAAGTAGATTTCAATTAGATGCTTTTTCTAACTCACGGTACTCAATTAAAGCCCTCGAAATTTGCAGTTAATTAAATGGTTTCGAGGCAAGCGGCAAATGTAATTTAATGATGCGCACAAATATCACTTTTAATTGGCTGCATTCTATGTCAAATGGGACACATAATTTATTTGCTACCCATCAGGCAGCAGATTTAGTGAATAACTTAAATTAATTGAATTTTCCGAGGACGGGTGCAAACGCGGAATTTATCATATCGAAAAGGAATAAACGCCAAATTAACTCTTAGCAGGCTGTTTTTACATGGACCATCCATCAGATAAATATGCAAATTATGGATTATTAAACATTAAGTATTTGACTTTGCCGCCATGATTAAATACAAACCTAAAAAAACGTAAATTGAAGCTGCAATTATTGATTCTCACTTTTTCGAAACACAGAGAATGAAATTACATTTTAAAAATATTTATTATTACCACTGACACAAACGGATGGAGGCGGCGTCATAACCCTTTTTATATCAATTTATGGCTTTAAATTAATCCAGGCAAATAATGCTGACAATTATGGATTAAATGTGTCAATAATGCAAGTGTTAACAAATTGCTTTTTGCCCGGCAGTGTGTTCAGTGCTCAGGCTTATTCCAGGGATTGGGTTTCAGAAACAGGAAACTGGATCCAGGACACAGGACCTCCAGCTGCAACTAGCTGAACGGCCCTTAATTAATGCCCAATCGTTTTTAGAATTAATGCCCACTTGTCAGCGTGCCATCGGAGATAAATGGTCGGCCAGAGGTCAGAGGTCAGCGGTCGAGGGGACCGCAGCAAAGCCACTGACTTGGGTTTCGCCAGGGATTAGAGTGGGTACTCGGCATCCGACAGTTGCATCTATGTGTGCATTCTATGCGGTTGCTCAGCTGTTGCAGTTGCAAGTGCAGTTGCAAGTCGCCTCTGCCCATTGCAATAATTGCAATTCGGGTGTGTTCGCATTTCAATGCAAATATTTACGTATGCATGAACGCAAATTGGTTTTGCACAAATCGCAGACTCAAAATGCTATTTTCTGTGAATAATTTACTTTTGAAAATGTAATTACTTCAATCGATATCAAGCGAAGGAAGCTTAAGCCACACATCCAGGGGATGCCTATTTATGATGCCTTATCCTTATCATCCGATCCGATCCGCACAAACAACGGAGAAGCTGCTCCGGAAAAACCTTTGTGAAATTTGCATGTGTCGGGAGCAGGCAGTCGCCCCCTCTAAGAAAACAACCATTTATCAATTAACCGAGAGCGGGAATCGTCTGCATCGGGGCGCCAATTAATTTTCGCTTTTGGGAATCAAAATCAACAAACACAAACAGCCATGCGGGGGTCGGGGTGGGGGGAAAAAACCAAAAAGTTGATTAAGGACACCAAACTGGGAAAAGAGCAGTAGCAGCATTCAAATGCGGAAGCGATAAAAGTGGCAGCCAGCGCTTATGTAACGCCCATCCTTCAGTCGAAGGGAATAGTTGCTCCAAGTTCGCCGCCTCCACGGCTAATTAATCATCGACGTTTATCCGACTTGATGCAGAACTAAACAAATCGTTTCAAATTATTAAAATCATTTATAATGCGAACGATGACGATGAGCCACGCAATCCGGCGGACTTGGCGGACTTGGCGGACTTGGCGGACTCGGCGGCGAACGATGAAGGATGAAGGATGTGCCGCGTGCGTCTGGCGCCGGCTACTCAAAACGGCCACGTCCGTGGCGTGTAGCAACTGTTCCTCTGGCTCCTCCTCCTCCAACTACCCACTCCCACTCCAACTCCCGATTCCGATTCCGTTGCTGTTTCTGCTGTTGCCGAACATAAATCAGTTGCCCATATTAACCTCCTCGCCGGCAACCAAGAGACTGAGGCGACGAGGAAGGAAGCCAGGACACTCCACTCCATTGGGGATGTGCTCGTGCTCACTAGTCGTTTTCCATAATTGGTGGTGATAAAAACTGGAACGGGAGTTGAACTAAAAATGTTACCAGGTCATACATTAATATTTTTGCTCTACTCTATACTTGCAAACTTTTGTTTATGGGGGCAATACAAATATAAATTAGTTCGGTCAAATTAAGAGTTTTAAATATATATATCAAACAATATATTGTTTGATACTTAATAATAGAAAGGCATCGATTAAAACTTGAGATGGATTCTACTGATATTGCTATCTATTGCTATCTACTTATAACTATAAGTTTACAAAACAATAGAATGTACAATTAATAAGTTGGTGTAAAAAGCACTAAAGCACTTAAAAGCATTTAAGACTTAAATATTCGATGCAGTATTTTATAACATTTTATTTATTTAGTTTTTCTGAATTCAATTATATAGCTTAATACTAGATAGATCATTTAATTTCTTTAACAGTCTTCCCTTTTAAAATAGTTAAAGGGCTGATAAAATCGGTTTAGATCGAAACACTTAGTTTTATGATAGCTTTTGGCTAAATCTTCAATTTTCTTTCATTTACGAGATTTCTATTGCCATCTCTAGAGCTGCGGCCACTATCTATTCGCAGTTTTAGCCGCGTTCGCGTTTGTTTTCCCATTCGCGTTCTCTTATGGACCGGCGTGACCAATTAAAGTCGATGTTGTGCGTTTTATTTATGTCTTCTTGTGGCCAGGATGTGCAGTAGTAGGGCGGGAAGGTCCTGCAGGAGCACCGCATTCGCTACGCCTTCCATTTCCTCATTATTCGCACATTCGTTTGGGAGCGGGCACATATTTCTCGCAGTCAGCTTATCTCGCAGGCGCTGACAGGCGGGAATGCGGGGCTAAAGGACCTCCCCTCACACACACACACACACACACACACACGCACACAGACGAGGCACGCAAGGACATCGCAGCCAAAATAAATTATGTGTCCGTCGCGTCCAGCTGAAAACGTAAACAAAATTGTAAGGAAGCAGGAGCGAAAGTTGCGAACTTCGCATGCTACGTCTGCTCCGCTGTTGACCATGGTCAGGATTTGCGGGCAGGTTAACCTTGAGGCACTGGGCAGCGCGTGGTATACTTGATTTGATTATCCCCACCCGTGTTTGCCTTGGGCAGCTGCAATTGACGCCATTAAATCCTAAATCCAAACACTCGAACAGAAGGCTAAGCAAATACGTGCTGACCATATAAATTTCAATAAATCTATTTATGCCCTTCCCGCAATCTGCGGCTGCAAAATGTCCAGACACTCGAAACTAATTTGCGGTTGACTGGGCGAGTGACTGTGAGCGCTGTGCACACATAAATCCACTATATATGTGCATAGATATCGTGTCAATGGGTCACTGAGCTCACCGGCTCTGACATTCACCAACGAAAAACGAAGGCCAGATCTCAACCAACTTCACTGAACTTTTGCAGCTTAAGTTTTTTGGCGCTGCCAGCGCAGCCATAATCATGAGGTGGTGATGATGGCCGCCATCGCACGTCTGCCGGCACATGCATGCCCCAATCCGTGCCCCAATCTGTGCTCCAATCCGAATGCGAACCTGTTACGCCTGCGATGTGTTTCTGCTTCGCTGGGTTTTTCAATCAAATTGCTGCCCAGCCAGAGATCACAGACTCTGGGATGCCATGCGGAAGCGGGAAAGTCGCTATTCGCTTAGATGATGGCTTGGCCATGCACTGAAACAAACCATTAATATATAAATTGAGACTAATTTTTACAAATTAAATGTTCATCTATATTTTCTTCGTTTGGAAATGCCTCAGTGCTAATACTCTTGATAATTGAAATAATTTTTTTTTTATTAAAATCGCATAAAATTGAAAAATTAACAATCTCAATTTCCATACATTTTTGTGGGCACTATTTGTAATAGATTTATTACCATTATCAATAAGGTAACTGTAACTTTTACTTTAATCTTAAAAAAATTTAGTTGAATAACACCAATCGATGAATTTTTTTTAACCCAAACATAGTAATCAAATTTTTTCGGATTTTAATAAAAAAAAATCCGTTTTCTCTTTTTTTTAAAACAAAATTGAAAGGTTATTGACTTAAAATTAAAAAAAAAAACGGAAGTTATTTTTGTCACCGCATTCAAAGCTTAAAATGTATTTTATTGATTTCTTTTAAAAATCTTTAGGTGCATCTTTGAATTTAGAGCCCAGATGATTTTTGCAGTGTACCCACTCCTCGAGCTCTTTGGCCAAGCAGTGCCAATGGCAGCATATTTGAAAAGTTTCTAAATCACGCCTGAAAAGCCAGATTCTGAAAGGCAGAAGGCGACTGCAAATATTTCTCCAATGAAAATGTGTGGCAGCCAGAGACAAGCACAAACATGGCTTAATAACTCATCCGTGAGTGAGTGTGTGCGAGTGTGTGCGTGTCCCCAATTCGCCAATAAAGCAGTCAATGGCAGTAGCAGCCCCAGCCAACTATTTACCATCGTTGACCCTCCCTCGAACCCTCCCTCGAACCCTCGATGGATGCCAGAGATTGCGGTGCAAAGTGTCAGTTTGAAGTTGAGCTGTTGACTCGTACTCATTAAATAAAAGATTGCATGTTTCCAGCCCTTTGTTCAGCAGCTCAACAGTTCGGCAGTTTGGCAGAAGGACACAAGCTAATCCTGGCCCCCATTTGCGCAACCCTTCTCCGTGCGTGATTTTAGGCAAATATATCACATGTCACTGGGCCAGCCAGCCTGTCTGTCTGTCTGTCCTCCTCTGCAGCTTGGCAGTTAAAGTCGAGTTAAGTTCCGGGGCCAATGTCGTTTCCAAATAACTTTTGGTATCGAATATTCAACTGAAAACTTCTCGGCATCGTCTGCGGTGCAGGCAGAGTGGGGGGATGGTCCACCCTCCTCCCTTTTTTGGCCTTCATTTCTGCTTCAATTAACACTGACTTGTCGGATGTGCAACTTTCAGCAGTAGCATCAAAATTAACTGAAAATAATTCATTGTTTGCACCGGTGGCTTACATATTTTTACCTCTATCTAAACCATAATGGCCAGCTACATAAACAAATGTGTGCAACATATTACGAGTAAGTTCTGAACTCTGGTCACTGCGGTTGCTGTAGGAGGAAACGTATCCTGTTTGATTTAGAAAATAAGAAGCTTATTCGGTTCGTTAGGGCTATAAAATAACACATTTTTAAACATTTGCTATATAATTATTGTTTAAGTCTATTTTTTTTGGGAATTATGCATTAAGCTTGTTCTTATGGGAATTATTGATTTAACTTATAGTTTTTGGAAAAAAAAACTTGTAAATTAAAAAAAAAATCTCTTTTAAAGGTGTCTTAAAATATTTAATAAAAAAGTTACCTTCGTCTTTTGTCTTTTAGATTTTAAGTACATTCTTGCATACTTTTACACATCCTTTTAACTACCGATTTCTGTGGAATCTCTTAAAGTAATTCATTTTCCCTATAATATTGGCATTTAACTTTTCAAATTTTAATACATTAACATTGATAAATTTCATATATGACTTAATGACTACTTCAAAATAGTTAAATAATAATAATAATTTATAAATATATATATATATATGTATTTAATAGCAGTGAATAAAAAAACTCAATGATTTGTGTTGAAAAATATTTTCCTTTTAATAGGCCAATATGCATTTGGAATACCCCAACGGTTAGAGTATTCTTTTGTAATTGTGGCTGCGCTGATTGAGTGTAAGTATGTTTGGTGGGTGTGTGTGGCAAAAACATATGTTGCAGTTGGCCAGCGTTGTCTAAGAACCGTAAAAACTTTATAATGTGCCACAAGATGCATGAAGCCAGAAAGGAAAACACACCTTAATATTCATTTCAATTCGCCAGCACATTAGGTTTGGCTTCCCTTTTTCGGCTGCAGCCTGTTAATTATGCATGCCAGCTGCTGCACATGCAAATGTCTTTCAGGGCACGTTAATTTCGAGTGCTTTAATTTGTACAACGCCGGAGAAATGCCCTCCGGCTGATGTCAGTGGGTTTCGGCACACGAGATGTGTGTACTCATTGTGTATATTTTCACTGGCCCAACACCTCTGTCGGGATGCAGGATAATATCTGTCGGCTGTGGGCCGCCGCCTACACTGGTGGGATTTTGATTTTTGGTAATCACATTGCGATACATACATGTGTGTATCGCTTAGACTGGTTTACCTTTCGCCCCGGCCGGCGATTGTTTGACTAGACAGCCGCACACTCTCTCTAATTTCCATGTGTTGTCTCATTAATATTCATGGAAATCGCTCACGCCAGACTGGGCCGGAGAAAAAGCATCGTCGGAAAATTTGCATAAATTCGGTTCAGTTCCCAGCCATTCTGCTACTTTACAGCCAAATGAGTCCGCTCTTGAAAAACTGCTCTTAAAAGTCAGCATAAAAAGTTGATAGACGCATTCAAATAACATTCGCAAAAAATTGATGGCCACCAATTGACAACCGCAGAGATGCAGCGCACGTAATGCGGAGCAGGCCAGACAGCCGGCGGAAACAATAATCAATTATTGGTTGAAATCAACTCAACGGGATTATTGAGTTATAAATGATTCATAAAATATTCTGCGGCACCTGTCCCCTTTCAGTGCGCTCGCCACTTTGGCTTTTGCGGTTGCCACTGACAAATGCCGCGAATAAACCAGGTCCATCTGCGTTCATTTGAGCCCGAAACCCTCGTCGGTGAAGGAATTCGAGTCGAGATATTGACGCTGGGGCACTTGTAATTAAATTTTGTGACACTGCCACAAAATTAACCATAAATAGGTGGAAATGCGGTCCGTTCGGACATTGTAATCAAATGTTGAAATGCCAGCATACAACTAAAAATAATGCACTAATAAAAATTGGCATAAATTCAGGCACTTTTCTTTTGGAACAGAGTGTTTTCTATTAGTCAAAAGTCATACACTAAGCTGAACAAATTTTAAATGAACTTTAGGTATAGGTTTGCTTTTTATTTTACAAAGTTAAGGGTTGATTTAATTGTGTGTACATTTTTGGGGGAAACACAATTTGGCAAAGGGTTGAATAAATGAATGCCCTACCATGGCAAAGATCAAATCGGAGGCAGCAATTAAAATGTCATGAGGCTGCTACTTTAACATTTCAGATATCACTCGTTACGCATACGCCCTGTGTGCGGTTGCCGGGCAAACGGAGGGAAATAATTGTCAGCTGTCGCTCTTTCGTCGTTCAACATTCGTCGTTCGTCGTTCGTCGTCCGTCGTCCGTCGTCCGTTGGCCCTTCGTCCGTCGACTCTTTCCCATTCGGTTTTCGGGTCACTGAACAGACGGAAAATAAATAAAAGACGCAATTAAAAAAGAAAGTAGCAACAGCAACAGCAACCGAAACGAACCGCCTCCCGCCCGACTCAACTCAATTTGTTCATTTAACTGCTTTTATTTTTATTATATTTACATTTGCTTCACGCTCGCTACACGCTCAAGAGATAATTACGACAATAATAAGGACACATTGTCCCTGTTGCCTGTCAGCGCTGTTGCCCGGGCATTCCTGCACACGAGCGGACACACAGCCAGCAGACAGGCAGACAGAAGACAGGACACATCCTTGGTGTCCTTGTATCTCCAGCGTCCCCACGTTTTTCTCTTTTTGCTGCCGGTCAGGCCAGCGTGCGATGCCAAATTCGCAGCAAATTGCACAACAAATTGCTGCTGGTCAATGCTGGCGAAAGCCGCCAATTGGTGGGTGGAGAAGGGAAGCAGTCAGGAGCAGCCGAGGTCACCCCTTAAAGCCGGTGGCAAAGGGTGAGCTGTGGAGGGGGAGGGGGGATAAAGTTATTCAAAAGGTTGCCGCTGCCTTAAGCGAGAGAGACAGAGGAAAAAAACGCGCCAAAGTTTGCCAACTACGTGGAGGCAGGCTGGTTGCAAAAGGGGGCAAAGGGCGCACTCAAATCTCCTGTGAGCACACATTACACACACTTTGTTTATACCGCTCGGGAAATGGAGCTCGACCTTGACATTACCCAGCTAAGGACTGACAGATAACTGATTCAGTAAATTCAATTCCCCCCAGCAGGGCCATCCATTTACCAACCTTACCAACCTTACCCACTTTCCACATTGACACCCGGCAAGTTTGCAAGCATTACGAATTTAAGGGGAAACGTATACGCCCCGTGTGTGTTCGGTTGGCACACGGGAGTGGTGTGAGCCAAAAACTTTACAACTTTTTCGCATGTGAAATAAAGCAAATTTGTAGCATATTCTTCATATTATTATTCCTCGCCTGCAACTGCAGGCAAGCGCTATGCATTCCGTTCCATAAATTTCATTGTCTGCCGAGGAAAGTTCTTTCTGCATTGTGCATAAGTAATGGGCACCAATATACGATATGCTATAAGGTAATATACAAATTGAAATTTGCGCAAACAAGACGTGCGACTCCATCGTGGCAAGCACATATGAGTAGATATATCGCAGGACTTCCCTGCTTCATTTTGATGACTTTCCGCGGGGATGGTGTCTGCGAGTTGAGAGTTGAAGCGATTTATTGATCATAAAATTGGTTTCGCAGGATATGCGTGTACACCTAAGGGTTATTAGCTGCTTGAATTGTTTTACTCGTTACTTTTATAGTGATTGCAAATCACAGCGGAAATCTTATTTGAATATCTTCCTGGCTATGTGTACGTAGTAAGGAGTTTTAAATAAACGTATCTTATATATTATCAGATACAAAAGTCTAGTCAACTACTGATTATAAATACTCAACGGGAATATTAATGATATATTTTTTAACTATTGCCTTCTATATCAATATTTACCTTTAATAGTATTTTTTGCATTTTTTGTGTTTTATAAAAGATATTTATTCCATCATTTTTTATAGTAGACCATTACACCATAATTTCATAGGAGGGTTATTGACAAAGAATGTAAAGGGGAATGACACAATAATAACCAGGATTTGAGAAACTTAAAAAAGTGTCTAAAAATATGCAATTAAAAACCAAGGTCGTTTGAAGGAATCAATAACACTCAATTTCGGACTCAAAATATATTGTTTAATACTCTAAAACACCTTTTTAAGTAATTTCAAAACCCCAGTGATATTTTGGAAAACACTTGACACCATCAGGAGCTAATTAAACTTGTTTTAAAACTTAAAAAAGTTTCTAAAAATATGCAATTAAAAGCCAAGGTCTTTTGAAGGAATCAATAACACTCAATTTCGGACTCAAAATATATTGTTTAATACTCTAAAACACCTTTTTAAGTAATGTCAAAACCCCAGTGATATTTTGGAAAACACTTGGCACCATCAGGAGCTAATTAAACTTGTTTTAAAAAAAGTAAAACTTATTTAAAGAATCTCTGAACATTTCAAATAGGCAGACACCCCTGCAGATTGTTTCGACTTATCAGAAACTTGAACTCTCAACTTTTGAATTCCCTTTGTAGTTCTCGTATCTTTTTCATCTCCGCACGCCCCACATGACACAATTAATATGTTGGATGCTGGGATACCTGGTGGCCCACCTTCGCCCACACCCCTGCCACTGTCATTACACCGTTTGCTATTTGTCGTCGCCGAGCGCTTTGTTGTTGTGTCAAAACGCGCTGTCAAAACAAATGCTCAACAATTTTTCAGCGCCTGGCGGACACAATTGTTTGCCTTCCGTCCCATAGTTGTTCTACCCAAAGTTGTTGCTACCGCTGACAGTTGACAGTTGTCAGGTTTGTTTCTTAAAGGCTGAGGCTTCTTTGCCAGGGGAGATGCCGATGTTAATGTTCATTTGGGCGCGGGCTGTCCATCAACATCGATGCACTCGCGGCGGCAGAAGGGCTCAAACCCACTTGATAAATGGCTAACGACAGGCGAATTGTTTTGTTCAAACAAATTAGTTGATTGCCGGGCGTTGTGAGTTATAAATGTGACTGATTTATGGCAGTCCTTTCAGATGATTTTCAAACTGTTCAGTTTATCTGAGAGTTAACTCTGTTTGCGCGTGCTTGGCCATGGCCTAAGTGAAGTGTGCAGCGTATAATGGCACAGGCATGCACTATCCAACTGCACATAAAATAATATTTTAGTCATATCCTTAATATATTCACTAATGAACACTTCTTTTCAGGTCAAAATTTATAATTTGGCCAGCATTCCAAAAGAAATTGAAACAATTCCGATTAAGATTTTTTATTTATTTTTTAAGGTATAGTGTATGAGTTTAAAGTGATATGAATGGAAATATACATTTAGAAAACAAAATTGCCTTAATATTAGGAATAATTGGCATAAATTTGAGGCTTCCACAAAAACTTACGAAAACATGAACTTAAACGACACATGAAGGCAATAATTGTCTTGGGTTTTGTTTCAGGTTCTGTCTTTCTAAATTTTTAAGAAAGGCTTAAAATTTAAGTCAATAATTTCTTTAATTAAGGCAATTTTTTTTTTTAAATAAAGGAATTTTGTTTTCTGAGTGTGTTACAACTTTTCTTAAGAGGAAAAATTAAATAGCCAATTTTAGACGACATTACATTGGTATGTTTAAATTAAAAAACAAAAATCTAGAAAAATAAAAAAATGACTTCTAGATTTTATTTGTTTTCTTTTACTTGCATATCTAGTGTCTGCGCTCAAGTTGTCTTTCTATTTATGAAAGTTTTCAATATGCTTTTGATATGTAAAAGAAAATTACTTTGACCTGTTAATGGCTTTACGTTTTTTGTTTCTGTGTGCCATCGCGACCGCTCCGGAGGGCATCCCTCTTAATGCCGAGGCATGCGCGGCTTATCCCCCCACGAAACCCACGAGGCAATTAGCAGAATCATGAAGCTGTCTTGGATATCAACACAAGGCTCACACACACTCGGCTGCTAGAAGCGCTTTTCAGCAACTGACACCCCTTAACCCTTGCCACCCCTTCCTCTTCCCCTTCCCTTTTCACATTTCCCATTCCACTTTCCACTCTCCACTTTCTCCATTCTGGGGCCCATTCACACGCACAGCTTAATCGTCTGGCAGCTGGTTAGCCGAGCCGAGCTCCTTTTTCCCTTTTCCCTTTAGCCCAGGCTGCCAGGCCGCATATTTATGAACTTATTTGCTTTAAAATAAATATTGTCGCCTTTCTTCTCGCACATTCTCCAACCCGGGGGTCGAGGTCGGACTTAAGGGATTTGGTCTTAAAAAGGGGTTTTTCTGCTTATAAATTGATATGGGAGGCGGAAAGATGCCGCTGCGACACTTGCCATTGCCAGCACTTTCTCCGCTTTCGCAGCTATCTTGTTTTTGCGTCCGTGCATTTCCTAAGCAGCTTACAGTTTATGAGCCGCTTTGCCAACACCCCCAACATCCAGGGCCAAAAGCAGCACTCGGTGGTCATGTCGAATGCCGCACATCTCTTGAAACAATGGCGATGGCAATGGCGATGACGATGGCGATGGCAATGGCGATGACAGGTGAAACTGGGAGTTGGCGATGGTAAATGCCTGAAATGTGTCATCACTTGTTGTTGGCTGCCGAACAACTTGCGCAATGTGCAACCTGCAGCTTGGAAAAGCATTGAAAAGTTTCTCCTCACAATGTGTGGAAGGCGGCACCTATAGGAAATAAGAGACTTACCACCCAAAAACCCTACATTCGTAGATACAAAATGCTCTTTTGTGGCAGCTTCAGCAACAGCAACAGCAAAATGGAAAAGTAAGCAAGTTGGCAACGAAAGTAAGTTGGAGCAAGAAACAAACTCATCGGCGCACGTTTCATGCATTTTCACTTTGTAAAACATTTTTGATGCGTACGTGCTGCACCCGAAATTCTATTTAAAGTTTGATTAGCCGCACAAACATTCCTCCGCCCACATGTATACACAAATAATTAAGCAGACACACAAGTTTGTGCTGCTCATGTCGGAAGATAATTTTCCCAAGCGGCCCAACTGGCGTATGAGCAATGCCGAACGGTAGGGCACCTGGGTGCGAGGGCGGGAGCCAGGAATGGGTCGTGGCAGGTGGCCCGGGGCTGAGCAGGTGTAATTAATTTTGGGTTGTTTGCAATTAATTGCCACAATGCAATTATGAGCAATGCTTTCAGCCACAAAAGCTGGGCTCCGTTGACCTTGTTGGCGAAATTATTCTCAGTGTTCTTTCAGTTGTACGAAAATTCGGTAGAATAATTTTCCAGAACGGCACCCAAAAACAAGGTTGATATTTTCACTTCCAAATATTCCGCAAAGTGCATAACGTTGTTTTTTTGTTTGTTAAAGTACAGAGAATTTATTCCAAAAATAAAAAGGACAACGATTTTTAGGGGTACATTGCAAAGCACGAGGATTTTAATGAAATACACTTACTAATATGAAAAACACCGTCGTTTCACTTATTTCTAACTTTGAGGTAAAGAACCTTTACGAAATACGAAATAAAATTCAACTTTAATTCAATAATAGCAATCTGTACTAGGATATATTTCATAACGGATATATTTTTTTGATATACAATTTTATATTTCTCATAACGGATATATTTTTTTGATGTACATCTTTGGATATAATATTAATTTAAATGGCAACATGCATAACTCCTAATAATATCAGTTTTTAATATCAATTGAAAAGGACTTCCCGTTTTTTAGTGCCCTGTTTACATCTACGAAGCCAAACATGTGTGTCAGTGGCCAACTGTGCCAAGAAATGTCTGCATAATGTCGGGCTGCCCTCCTGTGGCGAGGCGACATGGAGGCAAAACCAAAGATGTAAGCCACAAAAATACTTGACAATTTGTTTGCAATACATTTTCCGCTTCAAACCTCGCTCTCTTGAGCACTCTCCCCCCTCTCATCCCCTACCCTCCCCCGTACTAACTTGCAGCATCAGCATTTTCTCTGCTCGATAATTTTTTATTTCTGGAGTGAAACTATTATGGCTGCAAGACCTCATCGACAATCTGGCCAAGATAAAAGAGAGAGCGGCGAGAAGAGCAATAAGTTCATAAAACAATTGG
This sequence comes from Drosophila elegans, assembly GCF_018152505.1. Lineage (NCBI taxonomy): Eukaryota > Metazoa > Arthropoda > Insecta > Diptera > Drosophilidae > Drosophila > Drosophila elegans. The sequence goes on along the minus strand of NW_024545903.1, from coordinate 3,461,233 downwards.
CTCCATTTGCTCCGATTTTCATTGCCTGCCATTTTGTGTGACCTGCGATGACCAGCCAGAGTTCGAGGGTCATGTGGCTGGGAGGGGTTGTGTGTGGGGGGGGGGGGTCATGACCCTAAGTGACACATGGGAATCCGGCTGGCACTGCCATTGCCGGTCTGTGATTGAAACTCGCCTGCTGGCCGACACTTCAGTCCTAATTGGTTTGTTTATATTGGCGCCCCCGGATAGATGCAATTGCACACAATGACGCCAATTACTCCCCCAGCCGGCGGTGCCTGCCACGCCCCCTGTCTATGCCACCACCACCCCCCAAAACACTCACATATAATTAATAATTTTTGCCTTTTATGCTGGGTAATTGCTTTGGCATTCGTAGGCAATTTACTATTTACCAAATGATAACGAGACACAGCAACAACATCAAGAACTACACTCTGGAGTGCACTCCAACCATCACCACACCAATACGTATAGCGACCCACTACCCAACCACCCACCAGGACCCACAACCACCCACTTCGAGTCCACACCGCATCAGAATGTACCGACATTTTCTGGCTTCAGCCTCATTGCATATTCAGTTGGCTGTGTAGGTGCACAGAAAGAAATGACTCCAGTTTTTAAATATATTTTAAGGAAATACTTTACATTTTAATCGGAAATTTTAAATATTAGGGAAAGTGACCTGAATTGGTTGGCTTTATTTTTATTGATCAAACGAAAATATCAGCATTCGATAATACTTTTAAATATAACTTATTATTAAAAACTTAATAATGTAAATAAAATTATAGTAACAATGCAAAAATTAAGAAAAAGAAAACAATTTTAACTAACAAAGCTTACTTTACTTTACTTTTACATTTATTTATAGTTTATTTTTAACATTTAACAAAGCCAAAATTATTTTAAAATTCGTAAGTAAATGTTTTTTGAAAATCAACGTATTATTTTCTTTGGTTTTTTTATTTTAACAAAAATCCTAGACATTAAAATAAGGTCAAACAAATAATTTAAATTAAAGGTATATCAGGTAAAAATAAATTAAAATGAACTTCTAGCTTTAAAACGCATCCTTAAGTTTATATGCCTATTTGTTTTATATATGTTTCATCTCAAAATAAACCTTATTTTTGATCCTCGATGAGTATTTTCTCACAGTGTGGCCAGGGAAAGCTAGGCGAAATGCTGCAACTACTTGATTTCTCAATACCTACGTGTATGAGAAAGTGTCTGCATGTGTGGATGTGCCGATTGCAATCCGGCATTACAACTGCAGGTGCACCAGAGACAGGACAGGTGGTAATGACTGCTGGCGGGGATTGGGGGATTGGGGAGGATACTTAGATGCTCGCTGTAATTAGCAGGGAATTCCGCTGAAGCCAAGCTTCAACTCGGAGCTGAAAGCGATGCATTAAGCTCAAGTGGCCAGGCAATCACGGCAATAGAGCAGAAAGCGAGAGCACTAAATGCGAGTAATTAATAATTGCCAGCTGAACGGTGGCGAAAGCTTGATGTTTGTTCGCTCCCCAAGACAATTTGGCCGGGTGATTTGTCCACGCGCTTATATCCGCCAAATGAGCTGTTTATGCAAATGTGTATATCAAATTAAAGGCCATAAAGCCGAGGACACGAAAGACCGCAGTCCGTTCGAGTTTTTATGGCATGACTTCATTGCCCTCGACTTGAGGACATCAAAAAGTCCAGAACTGAATTTGACGGCCATGCATAAATCTTTTCTAATTGCAAGGACACGGAGTTGCTTCTCTCGTGACCACTCGTGCCCACTGTCCATCAGCCACTTCATATTTTTCGAGAGTTTGTCGAAGCCACTAATTGAGCAACAGATTAAGTTTGACTGGGCACTAGAAGGCACAGCCAGAACCGCCTCTCATTCGCTTGAATCAATGCCCGAATGAATCACTGATTCCCAGATTTTCGAGATTTTCGAGATTCCACATGGACATGGATGGCCGCGGGCTGAAACGTAACAGGTTTTTATGCACTACGTGACCATACAAAGTTGGCGAAACTGTTTCTGGGTCGGGGCTGGTCATATAAAATAACAATCCGCCCAGTCCGCCTGTCGGCCTATATCAAATAATTACCGGAACTTGAGCGTATAACCAACAGTTTCCGTCGCCGTGGGCTATGAAGGTGAGTCAGAGCCTGAAATATGGGACAACGACAGCGCACATACGCGGAAAAGCCTGGACATGCACATGTCCGTTTATAATAATTCACATGCAATGAATATGTCAATAATTGTTGCTCCAGCCACGAAGGCAGGGTGAAATTTATTGAATTACATTTAAAGCCTCGTTTCCGAGCCATTGCAAAAGTTTTGCTTTTTTCCCATAGATTTATTTATATGAAATATATATGTGTGGTGTGTGTTTGGGAATACTCGGGGCAAATTATGCAAATGTCTTGGCCATTAGCATAAAGTGATTTTGATGAGGCACCAAAAGTGGACTTTATGCTTGGCCAACTCTGGACACTGATTAGGGTTATGGTCTAGGACGGATTCGCAATCGCAATCGCATTCGCAATCCCCGCTGCCTGTTTGTTTTTCAGTTTTAGGCAAACAGTTTTCACGGTCAGCCAAGATTTCTCTTCGTCCTTTCGTCCTTTCGCCGCTCTTTTACTCTGCGGTGTATTCAGCAAAGGGCGTATAAGAGAGTGCTGGCCAAGATAACGCTCTCTTAGGGTTCTGGTTCAGTTTTTATGTGTTGTGGTCGGACGGCTGTCAACCGGGTAATCCTTCTGGAACCCCTGACGTCACACTGCTCCTTGGTCGAAGGGGATAACATGACAAACTAGTTACGTGCATAAATTATATTTGTGCCTGCCCACCTGCCCAGCTGCCCACCTGTCCTGTAGCTCTACGTGTGTGCGTGACCCACTCCTTTTGATGGATGAATATTTTCTGGTGGATGTGGCAGTCATCGGATGATGATGATGTTATGCATAAATATGACCAGAGAGGGAGGAGCTTTGGGGGCGGCAGGCGGAACGAGTGAACTGAAAATGCAATAAGTTAATGCTATCAACACGGAACACCGGGAATATCCCTGGTACTCTGGCACCCCCCATTACCGGAGAACCTAATCCCGGCTAAGTGTTCGTGGGCGGGGGGGACACAGACTAATGAACGCTGCTAAAGAAATTATGCAGCACTAAAAGCTCGCTGGACACTGTGGCTACACACAAGGACTCCAACTCGACACGAGTGTCCTGCACATCCTTGTTACAACTCGGTCTGTTTTTGACAATAATTGTTTGCACTCGTTCAATGCCATTTTTTATTTGCCCCATTTCTCTGCACATTTGTTTTTGTCCCGCTGGTCAAACAAGATTTAAATGCATCACAAGCAGTCGGGACAAAAAACAATTTCAATTTTCAATATGCTGCAAAAAATTGCCTTGGTTTTGTGTGCAAATTAAATGAAATGTCCTTGCCACTCAGCGATAAAAAAAAAGATACAAAAAAAAAGGGAATCGATCATTTCCCCTTCGTACAATTAGGCCCTGACTAATTTTCGCTTTACCCCTGTTGTGTAAATTTTGTCATTGCCGCCGAATGCAGCACGTGACATCCATACATCACGGGTGTGACATGGAAGTCGGTGGCAATAGGCGCACGACACACGCTAATTGCATTTCGATGGACTCCGCCACCTCTGCCAGCGGTTCGATCCGAAGTCCAGATAATGGACTAAAATTGGGGAATAATTAACTACGGAAAATGCGGAAACGAGCACGGCAGACGGACTGGGACTGGGACTGCGATTGCGATTGCGACACGGCAAATGGTAAATGGCAAATGGCAAATGGCAAGCCCAAATGTCACATCTGTTTTCGGAAATGGGGCGGTGCACAGGTGGAACCTGTCAAGGCCGCACGCAAAATTCTATTCCGCTACACTACGCGCAAAGTAAATGGTGTTTTTGTAAAAGACAGTCACTGGGCATTTGTTTCTTTTGATAAAACAAATTTATACGAAGTTTGGGAAAAGAGTAAATTTAATTTATGGCCTTACAATTAAGCTAAAAGCTAATTTTGCCATAAAAATCAGTTAAAACTACTCTCGTCTGTTAGATTTTTCTTTTAAGATCTGTTTTTTCTAATCTTACCGCACCTGCGAGGCTATAATTCCTAATTGGTTCTAACGGTGGTAAGCATTTAGTAACTTAAAAGCGACTATATTTACAAAAAAAATTGTAATTAAATTCGTATCGATTATCCCGCTTAAATATTCGAGTTTCCTACTCCGACTTCGCGGTGTATACGTCGCGCACAAGTTAGGAAAACGCAACTTGACAGGTGACATATGACGTAGATAGGTCGCTCCGCCCAATCACCTATCTAGCCGCAAGGTGAGACCAGAAGCTGAAGCCAGGATCCAGGCGCCATCAGCCGAAGGACGCGGCTCGGGGACATCAATTTGTATGCATCTCAACTCCGTCAATACGGCAAAAGCGACAAAGAAAGGGCTAAGACAAGCAGAAAGGGAAACGATAAATGTGCAAGACAGGTAAAAAAGAAAAATATAAAGAAAGGGCCCAGAACTTGAATGCAAATTGCCGGCACTTTCGTATGCAATTTGTAGTACTTACACTTGAACGCAAAACTGCAGACGGTCATGTACACAACTTCACGAAGAGGGTTAGAAAAAAAACATTACTTCTAAGCCAAACTGCAAAGGCAACTTTCATGTGAACAAAAACGAATTTAATCACTTCCAGTTTTTCTCTTTTTGGGTGCGACAAAGCCTTGAGTTGGACCCAGATAAGTCCAGGAGCAGAAATAGAATGCCAGGTCCGGACAATGCGGCGTATGTGCAATATTTATGGCCAAACAATGCTTGGCCAAGTGGCAGGTGGCCGGTGGCCGGTGGCATCGTGCCACCTGTGTGGGTTCTTCTAATTACCACACAGAATTTTAGCGAGCGAGTTGGTGAGCTGCAGAAAATAAATTACAGTTTATGGCAGCAGGGAGACCACAAAGAAAAAGCAGCAAGAGTCAACAAATTAAATCCGCAGAACGGAATCGAAATTGTCTGGGATATGAAGTCCGTACGCTCCACCCAATGGGATAGAAATAAATTTCACCGCAGAATAAACAAATAAATATTTACAGCATTCAATATGGTGGGCGTGGCAGGGAGAGCAAGTAAGCTGGAAAATCAGAAGCAGAAACTTGAATTTAAAAATAAACCGAGTGATTGGTTTTTCCTCACTATCGCATTGAATATCCTTCACTAAAATAGTAGGTGGCGTTTGCGTGTGTATTTGTGTGTGTGCGTGTGTGTTTGGAAAATGCTTGCAAATTATTCGTGTAGAAAAGTGGCAACATATTTGAAAAGTTTTCCAATCAATGCCAGGGCTATTAATAATTTATTGGCTTCTTTAAACTCTCACACATTTGCTTGGTCTGGCCAATGAGGTGAGCTGTGGGTGTTGGTGTTGGTGTGTGTGTGGGTGTGGGTGTGTGCCTGTTTTAGTGTTTGGCCATAACGTCGATCAGAACTTTGGTAATTTCAATATAAATTAGGTTTATGTATTTGGCTTAGGTGCGGAGGTCGGTAAAAAATTCAAATAAAAAGCGATTGAGTAAAATCAATGAATTTAAGATACTGCCAAGACAAGAAATATCAATAATGTATCTTTCTTAAGGCCAATTGAGTGTGCAAAATTATATTGACTCTTATTCCATTTAAGGGGCTTATTTTACATTTAAAATATTCCCAGGATACGTAAAAGAAAAAAGTTTGTGACTACAATTGGTCAATCTCGTTCAGTTTCATCGATTGGGTTAGGGTTTGCTTGATTATATTCGTTCTGATGTGCGAATAAAATAGTTTTGAACGAAAATGTTATTTTTCCGATGAATTGAGCCAAATCCAATGAATCTCCTCGAGGATAAAACAGCGCAGCGAATATTCTATATAATCTATTTGCGTGCTGTAGTGCTGAAAATACCATCAAGGACAGTAGGAGTGCCACAGGCAGCTGTATTGCAGTTATTCAATTAAAAAAACACGCCAACAACTTCGACGGAAAAAAAAGAGACGTAAACAAAAAATGCAAATTCTATTAGGACACAAGGCCCCAAGGCTGAAGGGGTTTTTTGCTGGCCGGGCTCTACATTGAGTGAGGCAGCCGGACGTTGTGTGTTTTAGATCAACGGACACACCAGCATAGTTAGTGTGCTTCCTCCCCCACTATTTTTGTTGTCAAATTTGTAGGCTTAACTTTGCTGGCAAATTAAAGTTTGGTTCATAAAAAAACAAGTATAATCGAAGGGTAACGGTGTGCCATGTTAAGGATATGTTTTTTCATCTCCTAAAAAGTATAGTCATTTCAAGGGCTTATTTTACGCATACTTTAATACTTGGGCTCACCCCATTTTTTATTTTTTTTTGAAAGGCTAACGAATTACTATTTTAATTTCCATATTACACTTTTTAACAGTGCGTTCTATAAGGGTACATTTTTTCGTGACATATAAATTAATTTAAAAAGCCTATTTCAAAAATAATGGGTTTGTTTTACTTGTTCCACTTACAACTTAGCAATTAATGTCATTTATTATTCTTAAGTATGATAAGTATTTTAAAATCTTACTAAATGTTATTTGAATTGTTTCCCTCTCCGCATCTTTGATTAAATAATAAAACATTGATTTGACTTGATTTAAATGCGAGTCCTAAAACTCACCTATTTCAATATTGAATTTATCTAAATTTCCATATTCTCCGAGCATCTTCGCACTTAATATTTTGTCTATAGTACCATGCAATTTCATCTCAGAAAGTGGTGCCTGAAACATTCTGTTTATATGATTAACCTCCTGTAATATATTCAGTTTGCAAAGTGCAGTTTATTATGCTGCAATCTGTTCTACAAATTTGCTCGATCTTGCGTAATAACTCGAAATTATTGCACCCAGTGCACTGGCTCACTCGGACCTTGTGTCCGCTTCAGTTCGTCCTGGAGTGGAGTGCATATACGGTGGAGCGGAGTGGCTTTAGTTGGCCAGGGGGGATCCGAGGACGGAGGACGGAGGACGGAGGACCAACAAAAGCCGGTTGTCAACGTCGGGCGGCTCTATCTGTTGTGCTCCCAATCTTTGCTTGTTGCTGGTTCTAGTCCAGCGATTATGCTGCTTAAGATTTTAATGCAGCGTCTTGGCAGAAGCGGCCACGCCCCCTCCGGCACATGTGCATCCATCCACTTGGAGTCCTGGTCCTGGCGATATCCTGCCCTGCAAATCCATGGCTCCGTCCTCATCATCAGCCCGCTGCACTGTTACTGTTGCCAATTGTTGCCATTTCCCGTATCCAATACATTGAAGCGTCCGTTTGCAACGTTTGCCGGAAGTTTGCTCCGCTTGGCTGGGATTACATTTTCCTGCTTCTTGCGCCGTCTTCTGCCTTCTGTTTTCTCCAGCAATATATACACACAGATAGGAGGGCATTGGGGGGCATTGGGGGGTGGGGATTTGCCCTCACTTCCTCCTGCCGGTGTTATGTAAATGCATTTTCATGTTCTTGCCTTGGCTTATCCTTAAAGTCTATAAATATCTCGTATTGAGCAGCAAAATGAGGAATATCTTTTATTTTATTTCGTTGCGAGGAAAACAATTCCGAAAATTCGTAGTCCCATTGTTGCCCGGCTGTGTGAGTTAGCATATTGAGCAAGTGCTAATAAAAATATACAAATTTGTACATAAAATTTGTTCAATTTTATGACCTAAAAATACAAGACAAGCAATTTCACATAGCAAGCCAGTGGGGGATGAACGAATCGCTTTTCAATGCCAGGAAATCGACCATTAAAGCTTGTTCATTAAAACGCTGAGCCCACATGCCTCGGAAGTGGCAAATGAAATTATTTTTAATGCGTTTGCGAATGCACTCAAACGCAGGGCAACCATTCAACTCTCCACACACACACACACACACACACGTACAGTCGCCCACCCACGGACACAATCATAAATTGTTAATTAATGCGTGAACAGTTTTCCCAGCTAAGCGGCCACGCCCCCTCGGCATCCATATTCATGCCATCCAACCGCCGCCCTTCCCGCTTTTCCCCACCGGTTACAACAGCCATAAGCTGCTGCAAAGTAAGCGTCAACTGCGGATTGAACCGCTCGCCGTGGGAGCCTGAAAATGGAGATGGAAATGGACATGGACATGGACATGGAAGGTCAAATTGACGCCATCCAGGGTTGTGAAATGAGGGAAGGGGGGAATCCCTTTTTGCGGACAGCATTAGGGGATTGAGCGCCTCAGACGCAAATGGAAGGCAAACACTTAAAGCCGCAAAAGGACAGGCGGGTTGGAAATGAAAACGAGGTTGGGTGCTAGTGCTACTTCTACTGCTACTGCTACTTCTACTGCTCGTGCTCGTGCTCTGATGTATGCCAAAGTTTTCCACGTTGAAAATCCTCATTTAGCAGTGGTGCAGCAACCGCAGCAGCAGCAGCAGAAAGGGGCAGAAAAAAAAGCTCCATTTTGCAAACACATTTTAACCTAATTTACAGTTAAACATTTAATATGTAAAGCACGTCAGTTTCTGTGTGAACGCGTTTTCTGCCCCTCGCTTTTCCCGTTGCCCGCTTTCCTTTTGCCTTTTTCACAATCTCCGTGTGTCTCTGTCGTCCTGGTAAAAAGGGTTTGCCGCTGGCACACTCCTGTGTGTGAAAAAGTTACCTTATTAAATTGCCAATCGAACCATGTAACTGTAAATTTGCATTGTGATGGTAACAGAAGAGCATATATAAGACCACCTACATATGTATATGTGGCATAGCAAAAGGCAAATGTTGCTTAGGCAGCACAGCCGCATATCCTGAAACCCATTACCCATACGCACTGTTGCACACACACACTGAATGGGGGGTGGGGGTCCTAATCGAAATTACATATGCAAAAAGTTAACAATCACGTTCGAGGCTAATCAATTATTGCCCTCGCAACTCGCTCTCAACTTTTCCACCCTTCAGGCTGGCTCAGCCACGCCCTAATGCATATGTGCCGTTTCGGGCCTCTTCGTACATGTATATACAATATTTATGATCTGTTTTGTCTCTCAGCTGGTCATGGGGCACACTTTGGCTCCCACTCTGCCGGCAATTAGCAGGAATCATCTGCCTAGGCTTCGAAATCGTGCCGAATTGAATTAACCCAAAGTCTGGTCAAAGGAGCCAGCATGGCTTGGGCTGTAATTGAAGGTGCTTTCATTCTACGTTCCCAGTTCTGGTCTTGCAGAAGCCGTGTACTGGGAAAAAACACAGGAAAAAAAAATTACGTTAACATGTAGCTATTTATGAACAAAAAATATTCTATTATTGAGAAAAGAAAATGACTTCACCTGCTTAGGCCTAAAGTGAAAGTGTTAATGCTGCATAAATGACTGATATTAAAACATAGTTTCACGGTTAAGTTAAAATTGCATATTTAACAAAGGCCAGGAATAACAGGAATAGCTTTATTTCAAGTTAACTTACCATAAAACGCCTTAATTTATCAATTGTTGCTCATCATATTTCAGTTGTATGCTTAAAATATCTAGTTACCTACTCCCAAGTAAAGTAAATACAATAGTTTGGGGCTTATACTGGTCAGCTTCTTTGTCAGATGTGTGAGCCTGACTTGTTTCTGCCTCAAATAATAAAAGTGCCAATGCGGAAAGCCAATGATGGGGAGCAAGTGAGGCAGTTTTATTGAATTTCATGGTTGGACTTGCTTCGCTGGCCTGTCCCGAAAGATGCACATAAATATGAAACACGACCGGAGCGCTGGGGACATCGAGTTGGTCACCTTGGCGTCCTGAACAAGATTTACGCGTATTTGCGTAGTGGGAGTACGCATTACGCCCGAATGATGAAGTGGCACCAGTGTGCCGCCCATCCACCTGGCCAACAACCACCCAACGCCCATCACGCACCACCCACCTGCCAACTGTCGTAAGTACGCCTTAACTTGCAGGCGACTCACCCCCTTCCGTAGTCAACTTAGGCACTCAAGTGCAACTTTAAAAGTTTCCAAAAAATAACACAAAGGAAATGTATCGCTCTTGAGTTTGGTATGCCATCTAGCAACCAACCAACCTTCGATCAACCACCCACCCACCCCTTATTGGGGGCGGAGTGGGCGTGTTCAAGGCTGAGGCGTCACCGTCGTGCGTAGCACATTTTCCGCATCAATGCGCGTTTATTTTACTGCTAAAGCCTTTACGAATGAATGAATGAGTGCTTCGAAAAAAGGCAGTAACTGCCAGCTCCTCGCCTGCTTTTCCCCCTGAACGCTCTAAACTTTCAAGTAGCTTACGCCTCCAGCTGCCCGCTTTTCTTTTTTTTTTTTTTTTTTTTGGTTATTTTGTGATGTTTTTGTTTTAGTTGAAAAGGAAATAGGGGACAGGGGACATGGACAGAAGACAGAGGACTGAGAGCTGAGGACAAGGAAAGAAAAGGCAAGATGCACATTTCCTCAATGGGAAAATCCCTTCCGAAAGAAAAAAAAAAAAAAACAATAAGGAGTGAGCGGGACGTCAAAGGTAATATTATGAAGCAAATGTTTTTTGCTGAGTCTCGCCTGAACATTTTCATTGATTTCCGCTACCAGTTCCGCTACCTTCTTTTTGCCATTTTCTGTCCAGCGAATTGAATGTGTAATTAAAAATAGAACTCAAGGCTTTATACTGCATAGCTAATGTGCTAACTGTCAGTCTACATTGCTATAATTAATTATTTGTTCTCCACTTGAAGCCTTGCCCATTGATTACTTTAAATCAGAGGTATCTCACTCAATGGGGGAGAAGCTTTACACTAAACAATAGACTTGTATTTGAATAGGAGGAAAATCAGACAATGAAGACTTCTCTCCTGTGAAACAGTAAAGTAATCGCCTTTTGAGGTATTGTTGCGTTCGAAGGGATGTGGCTAGTAAATTGTATATATTACATATTATTTACAAGAGTGTAATAGTATTATTAAATGGTAATCGATAGTCAAAATCATGATTTTAGCACAGGAAATATGAGCTTTAACGGTTAACCAAGCTCAAAGACCGTAAGTCAGAAATTTTCGTTCGCTCATTACAAAATCTTAACTACATTTTGAACATTTCCAGATAATATTTCAGGAATTAGCTTACAAATCGAATTAAATAAGCGACTGAGCAGCGGCAGAAACTCAAGATGCCAAGCAACTAAACAACCAAACAACCAACAACACGACCTACTTCTGCGTTTTTCCACTTGACTGCACCGCAGCAACAACAACAAGGGTAACGCACAACAACAACAACATCATTCGCAAGAACAATAAATTTATGGCTTTTAAAAATGTTTAACTCAAAGTTCCCACACCCCAACAAGTAAAATGTTAGCCATGTTTGCTGTGGTTGCTTTTGCTTTTGTGTCGCAGATTTATGGCCGCCAAAAGTGCTGGAATTTTGCTAGGGCCAAGGAAAAACTTCACAGGGGCAGTGGAAAGTAGCAAATAAACTTTACGATTTTCTAGGTAGTCAAATTGAATAAATGTTAAGACAATTGCCGACTGTACCCGCGGCATTTGCTTGACTCCGGTCCATCTTTATACCATTCCGGGGGATCCGTATGCAAAGGATTGCCTTTCACCTTTCACTTTGCACCACACCTTTCACCCTTCGGAGCCCGTTTGCGGGGCTAACAATCAAACATGAGACCCAACTCCAAACTTCCGGCTGACGCAATCCCCCTTACCTTTTTCGTGTGCCATCAAATGTCGGTGCGAATTTCATTAAAATAAACTTTTTCTACAAAACTCTTGCGCGCTCAGCGAGTACATTTTCATTTTATTTGCCGGGGCAAACGACACCGAGAAAAAAAACGAAATCACGGCCTGGCACTTTTGGCCCTACCATGCCACACCCTGCCCTACTCTGCCCTCCATCACCGCCCACCCATCCAATTGGCTGGGTTTTTATGGACGTCGGCACTTTTTACGGCCACCAGGAGCAGGACCAGTGGCATTTGCCTCATTTCACTCCTGAGCGAGATCTCTCTAATTTGAATACCTATACCTGGCTGAGGACGAGAATCTGTTCGGTAATTTCTGCTCTGCCGGCGCTACGCCGCGAGTTTCGCCGATAACATTTGCATCGCTCTTTATTGCTTTTAAATGTTTGCCGGCCGCCCCCGCGAAAGCCTTTCGCCATACAAACTAGACGAGGGGCAAGAAGGGGCATTGAAATTTTGATATACGAATTGTTTTTACTGCCGGTGGAAAACTTTTGGCCCACATTCCGCCCACTGAACGTCCCGCGGCAGAAACGCCCCCTCCCCAATTACTTATCGGTATCACCGAGTGTAGTCATCGTCATCCTCTGCAGTGGAGTGGAGTGCACCTGACCCGCCAGCGGATGATGAACTGGTGGTGGACAGGAGGGCGGGAGGCCAGAGTACAGAGTGCCAGTGCCAGTGCCGGTGCCAAGAGCTAAGTGCCGCTTCCGGTGGTCGCTGGTCCACAAAAAAGCTGCAGGTCCGAGCCATAAATTTGCAGGCAAAAAGCTGAAAGACTTACGGTGCGCCCGCCATTACCCAAGCTCCGGCTGAAATTTACTCCAAGTGCAGTGAAAAAAATGCTTGATTTTGGGAACAATGTTTCCAGAACGTAAACAGCGAGATTTTTGAGGTAATACTTAAATCACACAGTTTTCAAAATCTCTTTTAAAGTCGCCTACAAGTATGCAATATACATTACACAGTATATTTTTAATTCGAAAGTCCTATAGAATTATTACCAACGGCGCCGCTTCTATTTCTCATTGCATACTTATAGACACCTTTTTAAATCAATTTTAAAGGCCTAGTGATTTCTGTAGTAACCCTCTATGTACCTATGTATATTAATTAAAAAACTACAAGTTATAACTAAAAAATATATTTAAGGCCTAATAACGAAATTCCAAGTTATATATGGAGTTACCTAAAGTCGTTCACAAATTACTTTGGAAATATTCAAATATTAAATAAAATAAAAAACAAAAGAACAATATTAAGTCTAATAATATTAAACGATTTATAAATATTTAATATGTAGACTTTTAACTTTGATAAATTTTAGAGTTCTAACGATTTTAAATAAGTTTTATTGTAACTGTTTTAAGTTTATTCAAAATTAAATCATTTATGATTCCTTTGCCATGAAAAGTATTTATGTTGTTTGCTTTTAAAAATGGGTCTAACTTTAGAAGGTGCAATGAAGACAACAATTTTCGCTAAGTGCAGTGGTGTCCCTGCCCCCGTAAAAGCGGCGAGCCTTCGTCGCCTGGGCCTCAGTTATTGTTGCAATTAATAAGGACGTCGCCAGCGGCAAAAAGCGACCGGCGTCTGCCGTGCGTTGCCACTTGGATGCTGGATTGCGGATGGGTGGTGGCCACTCATCAGCGGATGCAGGAGGCTGACCCCTGGACACACCCGTAGCCACCTCCGCCCCCTGACCCCGCTGCTGAGAGGGAATATTTACGGGCGAATGGAAAGGGACATGGAGCGGGATGAGCAACTGCAGCAGCCGAGTAAAATGTCCTTTGCACATTACATTTGCATTGCAGTTACAAGCATTTCGCATTTATCGCGACGAACACGGAACGCAGAAGGATGGAAGATGGGGGAAGGAGCATCCTGCTCCGGATTCGGGGAAGGATGGAGGCGGAGCCTAACAATGGACAGGCAGAAATCTCGTCGCCAGTGTCGCTAACAACTCGTAGCATTGCAGCTGCCAGATGTGGTAAGAATAGAGATGTGATGCTGAGTGGGTTGATGGGTGGTTGGGTGCTTAGGTGGTTGGTTGGTTGGGTGGTTGGGTGGTTGGGTGGTGGCTATGCAGGGGCAGGTCGAGAGCAACATTTATTGTTTGCAAAGCCTTGTTTATTATTTTACGTGCATTTCTCTTGCCAGCTTCAGCTTCAGCTACGTATTCAGCCTCAGCTTTAGCTTCATTCCAGTTTCAGCCTGAGCAAGGACTCTTTATGATTCACTCGGTCGCTCCTTTTTGGTCGAGGACATTTTGTAAATAGCAATGCAGTGGCCCGGCCGCCTGACTTGGCCTACGATTTGCCCCATACCCCCCCCTGTCACGTTGAGGCTGCGATTTTATTCACTCGCCGCTGTTTATGTGACCCGGATCATCCAGGCTCCCGGGCGGGTGCACCTCGTCTTGGTCTTGGTTTTGGTCCTAGGTCCTTGCTCCTCGCTCCTTGGCTCTTGGTCCTTGGCCCTCGATGCGGTTTCTTTATGTTTTTAATGCCGTGCGCCAAAAGTCCTTTTGTTTGTACACTTGTACTTTATGTACCGAGCGAAATTTATGCGCCGCTAAGTGGATTCGTGGATTCTTGGATTCTTGGAATCGCGGATCCGTGGACTTCGCCCCGCTCCAACGGCTCTTGGTTCTCCCGCTTCCGGTTCCTGCTTTGTTGCCTGCCAAACAGGAAATGCAATCCTCGCCATCCATAAAACTTGTCCAAAATCTGGCGAGCTACCCTCCCCTTCTCCCCATCTCCCCATCTACCCTCTCCCCCCTGAAAACTCTCAGACTTAAGATGGGAGGGCATTACAATTATCCTGCGCGTGTCCGAGTCCTTGACTGCCTCCTTATCCGCCCATTTATTGCGCCATCGAAAGAAACGAAAAAGAATTTGCGTTTCAACCAAATTAAAGTCGGCCCTTTTATCCCACCTCAATGGACATAAAGTCGTAGCAAGTGCAAATCCTCAATTAACACAAGAACAAATCTGGGGGGGGAAAAAGGTGATTTCTGCTGCTAATTGGAAATCGAGGGGAGCGAACGACCGGATGAGATAGACACTGACCCGCCCAAGAAGACCCCGAGAAAACGTCACAAATGTTTGTTCTTTTGCAGGAAATTAAGGCGAAATGTAACAATCGCATTAGGCCGACTTGGGTGACAAAGTTCGGCCCTTTCGACCCGATTCGAAGCGATGGCAAACGCTGCCACGTTCCACGTTGGCATTTAAATGGCCCCAAAACAAGCGTTTGACCTTCAGTGTCGGGTGCCCAAACTTCAAATTGATTTTTCATATTCATTGGCATCGGGCTCAATGCGTGAGTGGGGGAGTGGGAGTGATATTGGAAGCACCGGAAGAGGACCAGCAATTCTCATAAATTAAACATGCTCCACATAAACTAAAGTGAAAAATGCGAGGGCAGTGCAAAAAATGGCAAATGCGAGAAGGGGGGAGGGGGCGGCAGTAGCATTTAACTGTGTATTTGAAATATTTTAAATATAAATTTCAATATTTAACTGCGCCCGCCGACAGGAAACGGTTGCCGGCCAGCTCGGCAACCCGGACTCGGTCCCGGTCCCGGAATATGGCAGCGGAAAAGGGAACCCGAGCCAAAGAGCCAAAGAGCCAAAGGGACAGCAGTCAGGAGAGCGGAAATGATCCATCGACCCTCGTGCCGTCTGTCGTCCCAAAACGGCTATGGCCGAAAAAACGAAATACGAAAAACGAGAGAAAAAAAAAGGTTTCCTCTCTGCCGCAGTTCGGTCCAGACCACAAAAACGGTGAAAATATTTGTGTTTCCACTTATTTGCATTAATGCCACGAACCGATTTACTGTCTGTCCATCTGTGGGTAGGCGGTTTTGTGGGCTCAGCACCCCCAAAACACACACAACACACACAGAACAACGAGGACCGAATGGCGAACATGGGGTCAGGCCAATGAATAAGTGTGACTTTTGCCCTGAATCTTGTCCCCTTTCATTTCAACTTCTATCTACACATTTCTGTGGAACTTTTTTTTTGATTTTATCAACAACAAAAATTAAGACCAGACCCATTTCGAACATCAAAACATAAACCAAATTGAGTGTTAGCAAACGCAAAATGGCATATTCGAGATCTTCGAAAGGATGCAACTGGCCGGGCATCCTGGACTCTAGTCATGCGCTGCGGAAGTACTTTCCTAGCCAGGCCACCAGCTCGCAAAACCACGACAGACTGCCGACCTTTGACCCGCCGAACTTTGTGGGAGCTGAGCCCAAGCCGCAACCCCGGGTAAATGCCGCCTGGCAACTGGCCAGTGATCCATCCGATTTCGCGAGCATCCGCGGGCCCAAAAGGCCGAAGGGTTTGAGGGATCGCGAGCGAAAGCGAGTGGAACGCAAGATTTGGGCCAGGCCGGCGAAAATCGATGTGGCGAAAAGAGCCGCAAGAAGTCCGGACAAGCCCGAAAGACTAGAGAAGGCTGAAGTAGCGACGAAGCCTCCAATTCGGCCTGGAATTCAGAGGAAGAAGGTAAGGGCTTCGAGTCCTACCGACCAAAAGCGGCCGAGCCTATCGTTCCGCTCGCCACGGCGAAGGAAAATCCTGGTGGTGGACGCCAAGAGGACTCCGCGGGTTAGCCATCAGGCCCAGCTGGCTGGCGGAGCGGAGGGTCAGCCTCCGACGAGCTCTGCATCTGGACGGAAATGGGAGGGCCAGCATCCAAAGCTCAGGATGCGCGGTCGCTCGAAGAAGACGTACGGCGTGCCCTTGTGTAGTCGACCCACCGAGATCATGGCCATGGCCATGGGCAGGGGCAGTGGCGTTCCCTACTCCCGGCAGATGCAGATGCGGCAGGAGCAGCTCTACCAGCAGCCGGAGTACCAAGACCAGTACATGAGAATGCTCCACGAGCAGCAGCGCCAGCAGCAGGAGCAGCAGCAGAAGGACTGCGCCCTGATGGCCCAGCATCCGTACTCCATCCTGCCGGGCGTCCTGTCCGAGGAGGAGCAGATCCAGTCCCAACACCAGCCACACGTATACTCCGTGCCTTCCAAGTCGCCGCTCAAGCGCCTGAGGAACGGCAAACGCATGTGCGGCAACTTTTACTACGACTAGAATAGCAGCATAATCAATAAAAAAGTGCCACAAGACTTTCTACAGTGGGGCATTCTATTGGGGATCGAACGGTTTTAGTTTAGTTTAGTAAAATAAGAGAAAAATACTCTTAGAATAGCGGACAAAGACTGCCGGTATGGCCGCTATATGCTAACTTTTAACTATTAAGTGTTAAGTACTAAAATACCGCTTCGTTTGGTAAATCGTATGCTTTTGGTTGAAAAAAAAGAAGAACTTCTCGAAAAAAAACGAAGCTGATAAAGGTTACATATTGGCCTTGCGATCGGATAATTTAAGCGCTAAAAATGGCTTTTTAAACTTTTTTGTTCTGAGTTTTTCAGATTTTTAAGAAGTATCAATAATTTTAATTTAAAATTTTTTCTAAAAAAAAACGTTGGAAACGAAAAAGGAGTGGTTTTGTTTACCAAACTAGCTAACTCATTTAATACAAGTTTTCTTGAAATTTACGAAACGAACATTTGTTTGCCAGTCCGGATTTCTATACATTAATTCAAAGACATTAAGCTTTGGCCACCGTAGAAAGCTGACGTGCAGTCGAAACTTACTACTATCATAGCCGGGTTCACTCCCCATTAAGTGCATGAGTGGTGAAAGTTAAGAACGTTGTGCTATAGAAACATCACAAGCAACGATTAATATCCTAACCAAGATAAATAAGTGTGTGCAAATATAATTAGGTGTTCCCCAAATTTATAATTTCATTTGAAGAGATACTTCTGCTGAACCCTTTTTTATAGCATAGTTCATTACCAATCTTCTATGGGAAACTCGATTGATATTAATTTTTCAGTTTTTTTAATGGTAAACAAGGTTAAACGTTTTTGTCCTTATGCAAATATAATATTAATTAAAGTATACTTTATAACAATATTTAAATATATTTATTAAATTTAAAATTAAAGTGATTTAACTAGTCGCACTAGCGGTAACATTTATTGATCTACTTTAAATTATGCTTCTGTAGTAAACGCGTTTATTGTTTCATCTCACTTAATCTTCGGAAGTTTTAATCTGGCTATCAAGTTGCATCGTTTGAGGCGAAATATTATCCTTGAATTTGTATCCTGCACGCACTTTCCGGACCACTTTCACCTGTTTATCCACGGCTTGCTTGCTGTTTCCCATGGCCGCTTGCCCTTCAGTGACCTGAGAACTTTCCGGTATTTAATATACTCGCAAGTACTTGGGGGCGATGGGGTGTGGTGATGGGGGTGTATGCTATGGATGTGGGTGAATGGCGTGTGGGTGAGTGGGTGGTGGTGGCCTCTGCACGCAGATACAATTAAAATCGAAACGAGCCAACAATGCAAACTGGCAAACAAGCAGGCAAACAGCGAAACACAGCAATGGAAACGAGCAAATAATGAAGTGGATAAAGTTTGCTGAAACACTGAGTTTTCGAACCGAGTCCCAAATACGAAATTGAACCAGACCGAGGGGCAGGAGCTGGAATGAGGATGCGATTCGGATTGGGAACGGGAATGGGAATGGGAATAGGAATGGGAATGGGAGGGAAACCTATTTTGTGTATAATTCAAGGTATCAAGGCATCGAAAGAGGGTCGAAGAGGGGTGAAAGCGTGGCAAAACAACATGGGAAAACTTTTGTAATTACAATAAAATTTTCACAAATAACTTGCAATTGTTTGTGTTGGGCGAAGTTGGGTGAAAATGCGAGAGGACGGAGTGGGGGGCATGGGAGTGGGAGTGGCAGTGGCAGTGGCAGTAGCTCCTTGGATCACAACGAATGTGTTAATTTTGTTGTGTATACCAGTTAGATGGTCGCGCACACAAACTAAGAGATGCAAAAGTGCCAAAAGAAAATGAAAAGAAAACACCGCAAAAATGTCTCCTTGAGTTTTATACACCCTCCACGCCCCACCCCGTTCCGCTCCGAAATAAATTAAAATATAATTAAAAAAAGAGAGAGCAAACATAAAGTGAACTGTGAAACGTGGACCGGAATCGAAATCCATCCGCCTGGCAGAGCTCCTCAGAACCGGAGATTGCGTGCCTGGCCAATCCCGAATTGTATATATGGAACATTGTTTGCAAATTAATCTTCGAAAATGTCTGAGCTATGTGGGTGGAATCGGGACTTGGGAGTTGCCCAAGTATTTGGCTCAGTTTCACTGTTCTATCTCAAAAATATTTATAAACAATAAGCGGATAGCTCATTTTTCAAACAAACATTTATGCTTCACTTGTACGGAATGCGAGCGAAAATATTTGCTTTTCATTTTTGTTAAAGTGCCCACTGCCAGAGCAGGAGTATTTAGGTGTTACGTGTGCGGCAGGGAATTAAAGAATAAATACGGAATGCATTCTGCAGTTAATCCAGTTACTGCTGACAGGGAAATTGAGGTGTGGAAATGCAAAGCTTACGAATAAGAACACCGGTACGGCAAAGAGAATCAACAGCAGTGGGCAAATATTGGCAGCAACAATGAGGAAAATCTAGTTAAACCAGCCGGCCTCAGCCTTGTGAGGAAAACCCAGACCGCGCCCCCAAACTGATGGAAAACAAGGTGGGCTGTGGGGCTTTCAAAGAAACTGGAGGGTCTCATCGAGGTGGGGCAGGCAAAAGAAACTGAAGATTACGAATGTCTGCTGTTTCGGGGCCCCATCTCCAAAAATAAGAATAACGCAGTACACAAGCAGGAAAAACAACTGAAGTACAGAGATGAAGCACACTCGGAGAAATCTTTACCCACATCAATGTTCATAAAAAACATGAGTATATGCGGAGTTGTATTAAAAAGATCTTTAATAGTTTGCATAGTTTTGTAAAATTTTTTTAGTTTTCTATTCTTTTCTTTTATACAAAAAATTGCATTACAATGTTCGTTTATTTTTAAAAATTGTATAATTTATTTAGACATATGCACAACTAAATTTTTTATAATATTTAATAGATAATATCTAATTTAATATTTGCAATTAACATTTAACAAATAACAATTTAAATTTTGGGAAGAAAATATAATTGTATTTTTTGAGCCTGCTCATGAAAAAGTTTATAATAATGATTTGAAATTCCCATATTATGAAGACAGTGTTAAACTAATATCTATGATTTTAAAATCAATCCATTTTTAATTTGGAGAGAATTATTAAAGAGGAAAAAAGTATCTAGGATTTTAAAAACAATCAATTTATTAATGTTAGAGCCCGAACTTTATTAGCTGAAAGAGAAGTTTGAGATGTATTAACATCTTTACTAAGTAAGAACTTGCTTTATTTTTCTCAGTGTGTAAAAAGGGAAATGCCCCGGGACAGGGGAAAGTGAGGTGTGTGTGCGGCTCTCGATTCACGATTGATGTGGCGGATCCTGGCAGCAAACGGAATGCGAGGAGCCGAGGGTATTCAAGTCTTGATGGATGGGATGGAGGCTTAGCTTAGGAGCGATGTAGCTTAAGCTCGACGCTCCCAATTGCAGCTTGTAGAGGAAGGGGCTGAGCTGGGGCTGGGGCTGGGGCAGGGGCAGGGGATTCAATGCCTTGGGTACATAACTCTCGTTGTTGTTATTGATTTGTTTTGGCCCCAGCCAGCAGCCCAAGGCGGGTGATACATAGCCCAAAAAGGGAGATTCGCCGAAGGTGCCGACTAGCAAGGACTCCCCCTCATCCGTTGCATCTGGCGAATGCGGAAAAACAAGGAGATTCGAGGACACCGAATGACGTGCAGAATGATGAGCAAAACGAATTCATCGCAACTTTGGTTGGCCCATTCTGGCTTATGTCTCTGTCTGTTGTTCTATTTCTCCTTTGCTCAAGGACACCCTCTGCTAAACACTTTCTTTGCTTTCGGCTTTAAAAGACCGCTGCAAAACTTATTAAAACTACAATTGAACAATTTAAGCCGCTTATACTGATAAAAAGGTTTTTTTTGTTGATAAATTTATTCATTTTTATACACCCAGAGAATCCTCATGGTGAATCCGAATATTTTGACTTTCAATTAAATATTTTCGCTACAAATTAAGACCCGAAGGGTGTTGTATTTAAATCAAAGAATGTTCCACTTTAAAATATAAAATTTTTCACTTTAAAATTAAAAAAAATTTAAACCCACAATTTGTTTGGTTAACCAATTAAATATTTTAATAATTACATTATCTCGATTTGAGTTAATTTTAAGATCGTTTGTATATTGAAAAACAAAGTTACATTTAAATATTTTAATGTTAAATTTTAATATGGGGTTTTTCTCTGGGTACCCTTATGATAATTAAAGTCCAGAGAAAATGGAATATTTCCGACTCTATGAAGTTTGTTTATACTTGTGTATTAATTTATTACTCATCTTGTTCATAAATTTTTAACTTCAAATAGCATTAATGTAACAATAGTTTAGTTTTATGACAATTTTTTTGGTGTGTCTAGTATTTCAGAAGACCTATATTTTTATTAAAACCGGAAGAATCGAATAATTCAGCGAAATATCAGCATATACACATAAGAATCCAAATAAAGTTGTTTTTAATAATGTTTACTTTTTGCAATAACTGTAATAGTTTGTAAACTTCGAAAGCTTGCTTTTTTTTATCATTATTTTGTGCATATTGTATAGCAAATAATTTGAAAAATTATTTAGTATTTCTTAAACATCGTAGAAAAAAAATGTATTTTAATATTCTTATTTGTTGATTTCCGAGTAACTCGATTGCGTTTCCGGGAAAAAAATCCTGTGCTTAAGATTGTTTTCGTTTAGACAACACTTTCGAGTGCTCAAGAGATAAGCGGGCACTTTGCAAATTAAAGAAACAGGAAAATTGGGCAGGATTATTGAGTTGTTCCCTTGCCCCCGCGAATTCTCACGAATATTGCGACGGAATATATTTAATTTGGGTTTTATTGTGGCTCCTTGTTTTTGCCCTCATTATTTCTATTATAACAGGCTGCCCCTCCTCAGTTTAGACCAAAAGCCGACATACAATTTCGTAATTTTGAACAAAAAATTCTTTGAAATTCTCATCTTTTGCTGCCAAATAGCATTCAGCGCGGAAAATTGCAAGGGAAGCGATCCCAGGGGACTTTGAGCGTTGCGTGTAACAAGTGTTTGGAGGCTCGCGTTCCACTCATATGGTTATGGTTAAGTGCGAGTATACTATGTATGTATATAAGGTGATTCCCGTGCAAATGATATGAAAATTGCTGTCGTAAAGGGCAGGGGCGTGGCATGGGGGCTGGTGCACGCGAAGGAAACACAGGTTAAAACTTCGAGTAGGTATGACGAAACACAATTGCCTAGAACCAGACATATTTTGCAATTAGGGAATATCCCCCGAAGCCCAAAAACAAAAAAACAACTCAAAAGGCAAACAAAACAAAAACAAAACAAAAACAAATCACTCGAGCCTCGAACATTTAACCAGAGTGCGAGAAGTTGCTTCAAACTTCTACAGCATACTCGCTTATACGGCCTGTGTATAACAGTTTATGCATTGTGGTTTTCTTATACAAGCTGACGGCGTAGTAGCTTTATACCAATTCCAGCTTAAGGCCTTTTGGGCTTATACTTATACTATTTCAGCTTGTATGCTAGTTTGCAATGTGTTATTTTCTTATATAAATTGACTGCTTAGTAGCCTGTATACCTTTAGGCTTATACTTATATTTCAGTTGGTATGCTTGGTTGCAATGTGTTCTTTTCTTATACAAATTGATGGCGTAGAAGTCTTTATACCAAATTCGGCTAAAGGCCTCATATAACTTATAATTGTACTATAGCTGGCCACTTATACAGGTCTCTATGTGATTTCGTTACTTATACTTTCTTTACCCCAGAAGGCATTTGAATTCAAGTATAAGTTGCTTATACTTTATGCGACTTTTACTTATAATTATACCAAAATAGCATTGAAATTAAGAACGATGGTTAACTTATACAACCCGCTTATAAGCTGTCGTAAACATTAAACACTAAACAAAGTTTGTATATATGTTCTACAAAAAAGTATTTTTTTTATATTAAATAATAAAATAAAATAAAATAAAATTATTATTATTTACTTTCTCATACTCATATTTTTTATATACCAATATTTTCTTATGTTTGGCGGTCTTGCAATCGTTTACAGATAAATGGCATATAGTAAGCAGCTTGAATTGACATAAATAAAAATAAGTTGATAAATTAAACATTTATGAAATATTATATTATATTATATTATACTTATGCCGCTCAACTAAAGCTATTTAGTAGTAGTAGAAATGGTCTCAAGAACAACTGAAAACAAAAATAGAAGACCGAAGCTGGAATCTTATACCCTCCAGAAGACTTCTATATTATTTGTGCTCTAAGACCAACTTATACTTGTGCGACTTCCACCCCCGGAAACGCAGTATAAGCGTATGGGCTGTGGGCATAACCGGCTTGGCTTCGCGCGGCGGCAACAGCAACAGCAACACACTTGCAACTCGCACACTCGGACAACAACAAACAACAACGTGCTCGAGTGGAGTGTTTACAGACGGCTCCGCGACTCTCTCTTATACTCACATATCTATATCTGGGTACATATCGCTCTCTGTGTACGACTCTCTCAGTGGACTCCTGCTGCACGCAGCCGATTCGGAGATAAATGTATTTCACAGATACTCGGATTCGAGCTCGTTCTTTGGCGGTCGTCGCGGCGCGAGCTTCGAGGTTTTAGTTCGGTTTTAGCTCTGATTCCGTGAGGACGCTCGCCAGGCGAACCGCTCCGCGTTCCGTTCCGTTATTCGACTGCCTCGCAAGGAGCCTACCGCTCACCCACACTCCTGCAAAAGCACACACACACAAACACACACACACTCGACTCGCACAGCACTCGTGCCGCGATAACAACGCCAAATTATCGAGTCTGCGCTGCGCCAACATCCAGCGGATGGCAAGTGCGAATCTTAAAGTGGCCCAGCGGCAGTTTCAGTGGCAGTGGCAGTGGCAGTCCTAGACCAGGCCAAGAACCCCAGCCGAAGCGCCCCCTTTTTCGCCCCCATTTCCGGCGGCTGCGGTCATGTGAATAGCCGCCACAATGCGGCCCTAATCCAATACCGGTTGAAAACGCGACAGCCTCGCGGGTGTTTCAAAAATCAGACAAAAAGTGATCCCAGCTCAAAAGCTACCAGTGCTCCCCAAACAAATGTGTCGCAGCAACAGCCGGAGAGGCAGCAACGGTAACTGCTGCGCTTTATAGTGCATCATCGGGTTTTTTTTTTGCCTTGGCTCAACAGAACAGTCCGCTAATAGCCAACAAAGCGAGCATAACGGCCAGAAAAATGGCTTTGCAGCAGCACCATCAGCAACACCAGCAGCAACATCAGCAACAGCAGCAGCAACACATCAAATGGCAGCAACATGCAACAAAGCGACGACGCTGCCGTCAACATTGGATTAAACATCTTCAGCTTCTTGGCCTGGGTAAGTTGACAACTTGACCAGGACGGATGATGGGTATTGGCAGTGCAACAGCTGTTGCTCATTAGCAGGCATTGCATGTTGCAGGTTGCCTTTGGCTTTGCCTTTATCCTTTTAATGGACCTGGCTGCGGTTCGCTTGAGAAGGAAGCCAAAGGGATTCACTCTGTTCGCAGCCATTAAAGTAGGGAGTAGCCATTGGGGGGCGTGGCCATGCCCCCGTGGGCTGGGACGAATGCTAGACTAATTAATAATTACACATTATGCAAGGCAAGAAGCAAGAAGCACCGGACACACGTACCACAACAGCGCTCCACTTCCGCTGCAATCAAACGCATTATCGACGAACAGGTTGAGGCGCTTGGAATAAATGGGAGTTGAGCTTGGATTGGAGCTGGAAACTGGTAGCTGGCAACCGGTACTTGTGTGTCATGCACTTGCGGTCTTATCGAGTTTCCGCCCCTCAATCCCAGAGCAGCTTTATCCCCCCCCGCTCCCTCGGCCCCCTGAAAAAAGAAACAAAGACAAGCAAACAATCGAATATAATTTACAAAATATTGTGTCGACGCCCACAGTTTGGTTTTGGGTTTTTTGGTTCGCTTTGGGAGCAGATTTGTTGTTGGTTTGTTTTGTTGTTTTTTTTCTCAGGCCATGGCTTTGCATGACATTTGTGGGCGTGTGTGGGGCTTGGAGTCGGTATGGAAGTGGATTTACAAAGTACGCCCATCATTAAAAGCCTAATAAACTAGGGATAGCAAGTGGCAGAGCCAGGCCAATTAGTAGCGAAGCACCTGACCACGCCCCCTTGGAAACGAGACAAAAAGGAGAGAGCAAAAATCAAAAACAATTTCAGGTATCAGAATCAGAAACAGAATCAAAAACAGAATCCGATTCAGAATCAAAATCAAAATCAGAGTGGAGTCAAGTCGGAGTCTATCTAAATGTAGGCCTGTCCATGGCTACCCTATAGCTACATATAAAAGGAAAAGCATGTATTTGTCAGCACAAAATAATCAAGGATCATAATATGTCAACAAACAGACAGGCCAGGCTAAGGCGACCAAAAAAACAAGCACAAGGACACACGAACGCAGAAAAGTTGCGTCTGTCTGTCTGTCTGTCTGTCAACTGCGTACATGTGTGCGTAGTGTGCATGTGTGCGTAGTGCCGCCTGTCCGTGTGTGGGTACAGAAATGTGTGCCACCAGGAGAGCTAGAAAAGTGTAGGGCAAACACGCCGTAATAGATATACAGTGGGCATGTGTTGGTGCAGCCAGAAAAGCCAGAAAAGCGGGAAAGTCGAGTGAAAAGGGGGGCTGCGAGTGCGGAAAAGTCGTCGCGACTTGCCGTTTTTGTCTCTGACAGTTGGCAAATGTAGTGGAGTGCATTGACAATACCACGAACCAAGTACAGCTTGACCGAAGCGCCATCAATGGTGGGCGGAGCT
This sequence comes from Drosophila elegans, assembly GCF_018152505.1. Lineage (NCBI taxonomy): Eukaryota > Metazoa > Arthropoda > Insecta > Diptera > Drosophilidae > Drosophila > Drosophila elegans. The sequence continues at coordinate 3,435,462 of NW_024545903.1, read as the reverse complement.
GGCGGAGGAGGCGGTGGACGCCACTTGGGGAGCTTCAGCTTCCTTCAGCTTCCTTCAGCATCCTTCAGCATCCTTCTGCTCAAAGGGGACAGAGTGTTAAGCACACAGAGTGGGGGTGCGGGTTCGGGTACGGGTTCGGGTGCGGGTTCGGGTGCGGGTTCAAGCATATAGATTATCTTCGTCCTGGCTCTTAGCTATCTGCTATCTGCTATCTCCAGGAAGCATCGCCACTGCAACTGACTTGTGTGCGGCTGTCATTTTCGAGCTGGTTCAAAGTTAATTGCGCTGCCCTCTCCAAAAAAAAAAAAAAAGAAAGAAGCGAATCTCTGCCCAGATTGCGGACGAAAGTGTGGGCAGCTGAGCAAAAATGGGGGGAAAAAAACTGGAAAACGCCCATGTTTGGCCCAGACTCAGCTACTTGGCTTAACGAGCAGCCAAAGTCCACCGGACAGTTGATATTTCTCGCCCCAGCAGCACCTTGAGTCCACTAACCAGTTCAATATTGACTCAGGTCGCCCACATGCCCCCGAAAACCACCGACTGAAGCCAGGGTCCGAGCTCAAAATGCGGCAGCGTGGGCTAAACCAACTTACGTAATTGTAAATCAAATGTGGTCTCCCCCGTTTCCCAAAACCCCCGATTATCCCAGCATGGAAAAGAAAAATGTCATCGGTATTAATCAGCAATCTCAAGCGAAATTAAAAGTGTTGCGAGACAAGAAATTGAAAATAGATATGTTTTTATAAATTTTAACTTGACAAAATCAGTTCAATATGCTTTGATTTGAGTCTTTACTCATTTGTTCATCAATTCTCTATATTACTATATGCCTTACTAATGTGCAATTTGCTTTATTTTTATGTTTGGTCCAGATAATTGATAATGGTTTTATTTATTGCCTGCTGTGCCTTAGATCAGTAGTAATTGTGTTGGCGAGTTTGATTCACAGTCCCAATGGCAATTTAAGTTAATGGGCAATCTTGAGATAAATTTAAAGCGTTGATAGACAAGGAGAAAATTACTCTAATTAAATTTACTTTGATTAGGAACTTGCAAACATTTTTTAATAATATACTTTTTTAAATAGGAATGGAATGCGTTTAAATATAACCAGCTAGGCAGCAATTTGATAACTGATAAAGCTATATTTATTGTCTGCTTTGATTTAGACCAGCAGTAAATTAGGCTATATTTATGTTAATGCTATCGCAATCGCAAATGCATCTGAAACTATTGGGCTGTTTTCAGGAATATTAATGTATAAACTAATGTGTAAAATGGTTTTAGACTGGAAGCCTGTCTCTTTGTGACTTACACTTTAATATTTGCCTAATCCCAGATATGTTTAGAAATGTTGTAGTAACAAAGTAATTGTTTTTTTATTTTTTTATTTAATGAGAAGCCGATTGTTGTTTTGTTTATGCACAGAGTGCTTGTCCCTCAGCCAGCTAAATTTAACCCAGACGGAAATAGACATTGCATTGGCCATATTCCGACTGCTCGTTGACAGAAAGATGAAACTAAATTAAAACCCACACATATGTGAGCGAGTACACAAATAAATCGACGGCATGTGGCAAGGTGGAAAGTTGGAGTGCGGGAGTTGGACATGTCAAATGAAAACGAAAACGAAAACAATCATAAAATGCCAGAGCTCTTGAAGTCGCCACTGAGAGTGAACTCCCGCTGCGCCGCTCGAACGTGGCATGTGGTAATTGCCCCGGGTCTCGGATATACATATGTGCATCCATATCTATAATAGTGCTACCTAGCCGGGATTTATGGGCCTCCACAGCACATGATGTGAAGATGTGACGAAGTGAGGAGGCGACCCCTTGCCATGGTTCAACGAATTTTGATGGAGTTTCTCGTCTAAGCGCAAATTGAAATTTCGTAGGTTTAAACAGGAACAGGGACGAGTAAGCCAGCGCGATTTTCTGGCTTTGGCAGATTGAGAATGAATTTCAATTAGTAGGATGCCCCATATATGTGACGCACAAAGGGACTGGCAAAAGTGGGGCTGCGGCAGGATATTAGCAATGTGCAGCCTGGCGTGCTTCCTACGCAGAATATTCCCACTGAAGGATGCGGCTGTTGGATGGATGGTTGAATGGATGGATGGATGGTTGAATGGATGGATGGATGGCATAGATGATTGCCACGCCCCCATCGCTCCGCTCCGCTCCAATCCGCCCCCCTAACCGATGACTGACTTTGATGGGTTTGCTCGATATTGATGCGAATTGATTTGGTTAGTCAGCTGTCGGACAGCCGGATGCCCAGCATCTCCTGCTGTTGCTTTTGCGCCGCAAACAGACAGTTGAATGAATAAATAAAAACGGCAAATCAAGCAAGATGCCAAATGAGGCTCGTCATAGACAGGAAAATGAGGTCTCGAGTCCTCGAGATGGAATACATTTAATGGCCCTCGGCGCACACAGTTTGCAGCTCTCAGTTCTCAGTTCGGCTCGATGGAGTAATTGAAAAACGATTTCAAGGTGAGGCCGGCAAACTAGACGAAGGCGATGGCTTCATCGGTATCATCCAGCCACTGGCTGCTAATTTAAATTTATGAATTTTTGGAAAACATCTCAATGCGGGCTTTTCAGGGGGCCTTTCAAGGAGGTTTCTTCCTTCCACGCACTTTCACTTTCCTTGAGTATTTAATCAAGTGTGAATAATTGCATCATTCTGCTCAAAGGGAGTCGATATCCTTTGTGTTTGTGCGCCGCCAGATACGAGCCCCCAGCCAGTCAGTGTGTGTGTGTGTGTGTGCGTGGAAGGACCTGCTATCGATATGTGGGCCAAGAAACCACACACATACTCACCCACCCACTCACTCACCCACCAAACCACTTTCCTCGAGACGGCAGTGAAATGAAATTCAAAAAGAGCCGTCAGAGTTTTCACTTTATTGTGGCGGCAACTTGTATATTTTTAACCTGCTGTTAAAATTGCTATATTGAAAAATGAATATTTTATAAGCTCGGGCAAATATTCAGGGACATACATCTTTCGCTTAATTGAAGTGGCAGCTGCTGCGGCGCAACTGGAAGTGCAACATCCACGATCTCGAGACGCGGCATCTGCCTAATTTCGCTCATTTTCGAGACGCGTGTTGAACCGGTTGGCCATTAGCTCGTGACAGCTTTAAGATTCCAGATCCAGCAGCTTGGATCGACAGCTGCAAGTGCCACTAGTCGCAGTGGCAGCAGAACTTCTGTCTTTTGAGCAACAGTCACATCGCCGCAGGTTGCATTTCCGAATGCACAGCAAAAAAGGGGTTTGGGTGATTGGAATATAATTTGATAAAACTCGGATGTTAACGCATACTTTAATAACCAATATGAGTCCTGAGCTTTAAGCATTTAAATCAGATTATATAAAATGTAACTTAACTTATAATTTACACTTATTAACACTTATTAACATTGTTATAAGACTTTGTTAAACTGACCTTTAAAAAATTCGTATTTGAATTTGAACTCAATAAATGTAGTTACCCTTATTAAAATTTAATTTACATCAAAATCCCTTTATTACAACAATTACTACAAATTTTTAAATTTAAATTAATTGTGCACTGAAAAAAACACAAACGTAATGTATGACTATTGATTGGAAATAAATAATAAACTCATTTTTTTATATTATGAGATTATAATTTTCTTATTTAAAGTCTAGATAGTCTAGAATATTAAATCGAATCAATCATAATTTTGTTAACTATACCTAGAAAGCTTAGCATAAACTTTTTTTTTAATTTAGATTATGTTTGCTCTCTTCTTAATGATAAATGCATATCCCACAATTAAAATTAATAAAGCCATATAGTCTTGATCCGATTTTCTGCGAGTGGCTTCCCCAGTTCTATATCTGCACCGTGTGAACCGCTGGCGGTCGGTCCACTTCCACGTCCGTGTCCATGTCCATGTCCACTGCACGCTTCAGCAATCCGCCATGTGGAGAGTCACCTTTGCACACACCTTCGGCTTGGTTTGGTTTGGTTTGGATGCGAGTTGGAGATGGAGTTGAAGATGGGCGTCCAGTTGGCCGGTTGACGTGTGGTTCCGCTCCGGCGATTTTCCCGCCCTCTCGCTTCTTGGCGCGCCGGGAAATCTGTGACGCGGCATTTGGCCGCTGCTGGGAAAAACTTTAACTTTAACGACTTCACTCGGTTTAATTGCGACAGGGAAAAAAATTCGTTTTCCTTTGCAACAATTTCGCTGGGAACCGAAGGGTTGTGCCTCCCCGCCTCCTTGCAAATATCGGGTTTCATGCGCAGACATGCTTCATTGGACCATCTATCCACCAAGCCCCTTATCAATTACCAGTTAGCAGTTAGCAGTTACCAGTCGCCAGTGCTTTGTCATTCGATTGCGCAAACATTATTTGTGGAGCGAGAAAGCATTTGCATTCCTCATCCCCGGTACTGGTAATTCGAGTGTTTTGCTTAACCCCAGCATACCAGCAGCAGGGTATTGGTATTGTTGTGCCAGCAGGGCGGTTGTGTAGCTGTCTTGGCCAAACAATGCGAGTGGTGCGAACGGAGGTGCATGTGCCAGTGCTGCAATCGCAGTGCGACACACGCGTCCGCAGTTCAAACGGCAATTAAGCCAAACAATAAGCCGGCAAACACTCGGCTGCCAAAGTGGATGAAGATCCAGCAGGCAGCTCCTGGTGGTCCCTGTCTCAGCTTCTAATTTGCCCGCTCATGTCTGCTGCTCAGCCGGAGCCCTCTGCCGCACCACCCTGCACCACTTAGCCACTCATCGCATCCAATAAAATCCAATCCCATCCCCGTCCGAAGCACAACAATGAAAGAATCTCCAACCGGAAATCGGGAAGTGCAAATACCCTTTCATTGCCTTAACGTCTAGTGACATCTAAATTGTGGACTGTTCTAAGAGACTCTTAAAATAGGAGTTATTTTAAAAACATTTTAGGCAAAAACTTATCACGTTTTTTACATACTCGAACTATGTATATGCATTATAGACGCATTTTTCTGTTGACTTCCTAAATGTAATCATTTATTTTTGAAGTATAAAAAACATATAAAAATAATTTTTGTTTGAAGGGATTGCAAACTAGGGTTACTTTTAACACAGTTTTTTGGGCTTAAACGCTTTTAGTTTTGTTTCAAACGTTTACACTGTCGGCACAATTTTAACATTTTTTTTAAAGGCAACATATCGCAACTAGCAAATTAACTCTATTTAAGCAAAATTGTATTTGCAGAAAAAAACAAAACGTACTTATTCGGATTTATTATTTGCGCTTATGGTGTTGTCGCTATCACATTAATTTGTACATTTTAAAATAATGCAATTTTTCACTGGCATTTTATAACAGCTCATACTTAGCAAGTTTTTGATTTATGCCTTCCTTTTGCAATAAAATTGTTGATGTATTAATTTAATATCCGGCTAGAAAAAAAATGCCATGCGGCACAGTTGGTAAACTTGGTAAAATGCTGGGAAATCCTTTTAATGAAATTTCCTTACCCTATTTTCCCATTTCTGAGGGAAAGGCAGCAATTTTTGCTGGGAAATCAAAAACAATTCCAAGGCTTGCTTAAAGTAAGGTCGATAAATCCGAGTCGAACTGCATTTAAAGTTGAAATGCGCCAACTTTGCATTTATTTCTGCCCATAACTTCTGGGTCTGGACTGAAATGGGGCTGCGTAGAGACTCTCCAGGAATAGTTTTGCCATCTGTAATGAAGCAACTGTCGCATACTCGACTTCAAAAATATCAAAAGGGGGAAAAAATGTGCAAAGTTGGGGGAAAGATGGGGAAGGAATGGCCGGGGGAGTGTGCAATAGTTGAAGAAAATGTATGAATATTCGAGAATGAAATTTGCTTCCGAGAATGCTGCCCAGATGGAGGGGATGTCGAAACATTCTTCTTGAGTGGCCAATGGCTCACAGAGATAGCATTCGAGTGGTGTGGGCGGTGGGAGCGGTACAGTACTGCCGCACCACGCACCACTTTCACTCCGGCCGGAAATTTGCTGCATCAGCGTATAGGAATTTTTGGTTTATGTCTGCACAGGCACACAGAGACAGACAAACAGGACACTCCTGAAGCAGGATGTTTCGTAGGTTTGACCCACCTCAAGGCTGGAAGTGTCCACCCACACACACACACACTTAAGGCCCAGCCCCCCTCTCAACTTGTATTAGCCATGTGAGTTTATTTGGGCAACGGATATTTCGGTCTGGCCGAAATGTGTGTCTGTGCGGGGCTTTCAAATATGAAATTTATTCAAGTCACTCTGGTTTAATGTTTGGAAATGGACAGCAAATAACTTTGCAAGCGTTTACAATGGCAACTGGGGAATTGTCTCACCCAGGTCCCTAATTCGCCTCAGTTTCATAACGATCCTGGTGGCCGGGCCATGATGATGATGGCCATTTCACTGTGAGAATATCCTCCCATTACCACCCTTACCTTCAGCCCCCCCCCCAGAATACCCCCAGCACACACACATTATCCGTAAAAGGGAATCCTTTTTTGGTTCGCCTGCTATTTTCACTTCAATTTCGATTCTTACCGAAATGATTTTTTAAAGATAATATTACGAAAAACCCATCAAAGTAAGGCAAAATCCTGAAAGCCTTCTGACAGTCTTCTCGTCTCTCCGCCACCGCTTCCAATTATCCGTTTTCCAATATCTAACCCACTTGGGTCCGCCGCCCAGGAGACATTGGCGCATAAATTGATTGGATGATGTCGCTTTTTATGTCGTTTGTGCCCTTCGCTCCCCTGATCCGGCCAAAAAATCCAAAAAAAAAAAAAAAACGTTGTTGCCATTGGCTTCTTGTGATTTTGCGAATTCCATAAGTTGATGCGATGCGTAGCATGTGTTATAAATAAATCAAGCATACTGGGTGGCAATCTCTTAGAGTCTGCCATTTTTCCACTTCGGTTTATGTTTTTTTTTCTCCAGTTGTCATTTAATTCGAATGGTGCTTTGAATTGATTGGACAACTTCGCGTTCCCTGGATACCAAACACTTTTGGGGTAGGGATGTGTGCTGCGTACTTAGTAAGTCGCAGCTATATTGCACTATGCATTCATGTCGCAACCAGTGGGGGGTCAATCCGCAAACAATGGGCTAAAAGTTCCCACCGCAAGTCAAGAGAGCGAAATAGTTGAAACCAAAGTCACACCCCCTTACCCCATCCACGGGTTAATTGGGGCTACTCACCTACGCAACAGCCATTGCGTGTGTTTTGGACCTGGGAATCGGTCCGGCCAACAACAATTAGGGCCCGGAGCAACGACCAACTGGCAACAGGTAATGCTGACCAAACACTTGGCCCTGCAACACAACCACCACCTACGTTCACGTTCACCACACTTCACTCGTCAACAACTTTTGCAGCTTCGCAGTTCTCACAGCATTTCAATTGCAGCAGTGCCCAAAAATCCAAGCAAAAGTTCGCACTTGTCACGGCACAAATTCCCCACCAACAACCAAACAACCCAACCACCCATAAACACCGCACCACCCAGCACAACCCAGCACCAAACACCACCTAGTCCCACTCAAAAAAAAAAAAAAAAAGTAATCAACGAATTCGCTGGAAAAGCCCCATTGTTGAATACTTGCTGTTTGTCGGTCGAATGTCAGGAGTGACATCAAAATAGAATAAATGGGTTGCAAATATGGGTTAGTTGCAGTGCACTTCATCAGTTCTCCTGTTTGAGTTCACTATTTGTGTTTGACTTTGCAAGTTTGGAATTATGAATTCATACAGCAAGCGTAAAATTGAACACAGGACATAAAGCTAAAATTTTTAAATTATATTGAAAATAATACCTTTATTTGAGTTATTGATCTAATATACTATCAAGTTTTAGAGGTAAATTAATGAAAGTAATTTATTAAAAAAACATTTTTTTTGTTTTCACATATAAGCCAAAACATATTTTTTTGTAATGATATTAAAAGGACAAGTGTATTATTTCTGTCTGTAATTTTGGTAAGCATCATTTAATTTAAATTGTTGTAACTGACTAAATTTATTGTTTCTATTAATGACACAATGTATATAGGGCGAAATTTAGTTAAGTGTACTTTTTGAAAGCATAAATCGCAAGAGTGCAGTAAAATTAGTCTAATAGATTATAAAGCTCTGTGTCACTTTTATCTATTAAAATTTAAATCCGAATTATAGCCTCAGCTGGTAAACGAATTCTGATTAATAAATGGCTCTGTATTTCAATTATACAATTTTAAACCATTGCCACCTTAATTTGCTGAACTTAACCAATTTCAACTTGCCACAAATACTTGCCGCAAAAGACGACTGAATAAATTTGCGACTTAATTACAGTTTTACACTCACCGCGGCCTCTCAAACTGCATGCATCTCCATAAATGCGAATTTGTTGCACTATTAACAAGAATTTATTCACTACGCAAGCTGCAAATTATCTAGTCCTTGGTGTTTTTTTTCTTCATTTTGGGTTTCACGAACTTGGTCCTGCGGCGGGGCAAACTGGTCGTCCTTCGGCCGGCAGGTGGCGCTAGTCGAGTTGCCATGCCGGCCAGCAGGTGGCGCAAGGGACTTTTACTCGGTTTTAATAACGCTCGCCTTGATGATGTTAATAATGCTGCGCTGGGTGATTACCATTTACGGCTGTTGTTGTTATTATTGCTGTTGGTCCTACCGCTGTCTCCATGGCTTCCATGCAGCTCCAGGTCCAGGTCCTGCCACATTGTTAATGGAGATACGATGAGCAGGAGTTGAGGCCGACGGGCGACTGCCTGCGGTGCCGCAAAGTGTTGCAAGTAATTGCAATTTGTAGCCCCTGCTGCAGCAATCTAAGTTGGATTCTCATTAGAGACCACGTTGCATGGCGTTGCCCAAACTGTTAGATTTTCGGTGAGTCCTTTCCAATCGAAGTCCTGTCAATCGGATTCAGGTCCGCACACAAAACCGCCATAAAGCGAAGCGCTTGCGACTTGCAAATTCAATTAGTTAATCCTCCGAACGGGACAAAGGCGCTGATAGGGAGGAGCACGTAGCCACTGCAGGATAACTTGGCATGTGGCATGCGTCATGCAGCATGCACTATGCACTATGCACTATGCACTATGCACTATGCACCATTAGAATGACAGCTTCGCTCCGACTATTGTTATATCGTATTTGAACAAGCCAACTGCCAACTGCAGCACCTCCCCGAAAATCGTTATAAAACATTTGCCTTCGACTTCGACAGCTAGTACTCCTTGCCATGCAAATGCCAGGCACGTTGCCGACAAGGGGGCGTGGCAGCAGGCTGCAGGCTGCAGGCTGCTGGAAGCAGACCAGGCCCGTAGCCAAAAAGGATGTGCCGGCGAAAGGTGCCACGGATGTTCGATTGATGGTGGCAGCTCCCAGTTTTCCGTTTTTCAGTGTTCAGTTTTCAGCTCCCAAAGATCCGAGATGGAGTCGCTGGAGCGGATGCGCTGCGACAATATGCTGAGGCAGCGCTAATTTTTTCTTATTTTTCTGGCAGCTTACGTGCCAGCCACGCCCATCGAAAAAGTAGGAGGCACCATAAGTAATACACGTAGAGAAAATGAAGGTGCAAAAAAGAAGTATCCCCAAGTCACTCAAAGTGTACTTTTTATGACCAATAAATGTGCCCAAAAACTTGACCTAAATTGCAAATTTTAAGCCTCATCTGTTAGTGGAACAGTTTTATAACCTTAAATGACAAATTAAAATAAACATTAAAATATTATAGTTATATTTTCTATTCTATTTTCTATTTCTTTTATTAACAAAAATGTATTAGAAAGTCTTATAGCTTCTAACTTTTTGCACATGCTAGTACTGCCTCTATAATTTATCTTTTCTATAAATTTTGACAACACAGCTACAAATTCTTGTGTTAATAATTTAAGAACATTTTTCATCCAATTTCCAACCCCATATGCTGAGACTTAGTTGGATTTTAGATTTTCTTCGGTGTACAATAACCATAAAGCAAAGCTAAAGCTGCTTGTGTGTGAGCGGAAATAATAATCGTCAAATTAATACGCGTCGGGAATTTTGCAAGGCTCCAAAACGCCGCTTGGCAACCCTGGAGGCCTTCGTCTGACCCACCAAATCCCGAATACGTGCCAGCATTTAAAGCAAAAACAAATAAAACTTAAGTGCTGCATGTGTGAAAAGGTTGGTGATGGGGAGAGGGGGGCTCTTGTTCTGTTTGGGTCTCTGGGAATTGGATGCGACCCACTCAGGTGTCTCGTTCGCCAGCCAGCCTCTGGTTAATCCGATACCCGGCTGCTTAATCAGCGCCGGCTGCCTGTTGGTAGCCAAAGATAGCCGGGCGGAGCGAATCTTGAAATGTGGGACAGCAGGAGCCGCACAGGACGCACATACATCACTTGGCCAGAAGAACGAACGGGGCCATCAAATTTCAGTCATAACAATAACACTGATAGTCCCCCGCTCGTAAAACAAGACCCGGCCAACCCTTTTTCGGAAAGCTGGCCGGGATTTGTTGCCCGTCTCATGTGTTGTTGTTTCAGCCCCGGCCTGGAAAACAATCAAGAGAACGCGACACTAAAAACCACGCACGTTTTGGTCCTCATCCTTGAATCCTCGAGCGGAGACACAGAAATTCGACAATGGCACTTGACGTTTCCGGGACTCCAAAGAGGGAGTCATATTCAGACAGAGGTTGGATGGCGATGGCGGGCGATGGAGGGCGGGTGCAGGTCAAAAGGCGACGCCTAAAGCATTTAAATCCTTTTCGCACTTTCAGCTGTCAGTCGCTGCTCGTCCTCTTGTCCTCTTGTCTCCCTGCTCCGCCATTAGCTTGTTGCGTGTGAATTTCCATTTTCATTTCGTCTATTTCCGGGGACCACACTGCGTATGACGTATGGAATGGAGAGGATTTCGGCGAAAGTGCCACCGGGAGTTGGGGCGTCACGCTTAATTTTTAGCCTCGTCGTTTTTAGTGGGGCCGTAAGGACGTAAAATAGGAATTTGCTTTATTAAAATTTTTCGCTTGAAAAATATGAGACAAGACGGTAGGGGAAGGGGGGCGGGGCACAGCGATGAAAACAGCGAAAATGCGTAGATAGACAGGCTGGGGAGATCAGGCTCCATCGCCTTCCGAACGAGGTAAAAATTTACTCAACTATGAACTCCCCAGGCCAACATGTGTGTGCTTTTGCTTGTGCGTGCGGTGAAATAGGCAAAAATTTGCGACAGGCCGAAGGTTATGTTGATCCTTGTCTGCTTCTATGGCTGTTCCTGGCAAGGGTTCTGGTTCTGGCTCTGGTTCTGGGTCTGGTTTTCATAGCTAGCTCTCGTCTGGGACTGACAGATGCCAACCCCTACACAGAACCCCCTCGTGTAACAGCGAAATTTATATAAATTGCCCGTAATGCTGCTGGCTGTTCGACAACAACAACAACAACAACAACAACAACAACAACATCAATCCAGAGAGCATGAAGGGATGGGCAAATTGTTGTTGATTCCCAGCTTGTTCCCTTCACATTCTTTTGCCAAACAAATTATGTACGAAAAAGGGCAAAATAATGAAATCGTAAAGAGTTTGGCATCGAATGAGTTCCTAACCCGGCTGCTCTGTGATATTTTTCTTATTTAAAATTCATTTCTTCTTACCGCCCTCTCCTACCCCCTCTAACCCATCACTTTTACACCCCACCCCAGCTCAGCCCAGCCCAGCCAACCCATTCCCATCCTAACCAATCCCACTCAGCCATGATGCGTATGCAAATTGCTGGCCATATTAATCATTGCCAGTTGGTAGAGCCAGAGCTAAGTTTTATTTTATTTCCATTTTTTTGTTCTTCTCCCCCTTGCCAGAGGGAAAGGGGGTGGGGGGAGGGAAAGTGGGTTGCACAGATTTAAAACTGCATTTCGTTGCTTATAAATAAACAGAGCCCGCCCGGGCACAAGAAATAGTCTCTGCTGGGAAATTTATGAAAGCGCGAATAAAATGCTCGTTTCACGGGGCGGCGGCAGTGGGTGGAAAATGCTTTTTTGGGTTGGATTTTAGGACACCAAAAACAAGTGCAGCTGCCTCGACTGACGACCGTCGCGTTAAATGCTTTTGTTGATTTTAGATGCGCCACTGCCGCGGGCAAAGCCACCACCACCACCACTACCATCATCACCACCACCACCATTGCCCACCAACTCGCACAATTTAATAGTTTCGGCGGCAAGAAATGAACTCCACAACTGCAGCAGTCTGCAATGTGTCTTGGCAAACAGACACGGACAGAGGACTACGGACAACGGACTGTGGACAACGGACTGCGGACACGGATACGGACCACACCCACAATTGGCTTTTGTGGCACGGCAAACGCGCTTTTTCGTTTCGGGTCCGGGAAATGTGTTTGTTTTTCATTAAAAAAGAACGGAACGGAGCGTTTCTGGCCAAGTTTTTGCGCAGTTCGTTTTTTATAAGGCAGCTGGAAACGGTCAAAGTTCGTCGACAGAGCCGGGGGCACCGACGGAAAGAGCTTTGCGGAATGTCCTGTTTTATTGCGGTCGGGATTCGCTTTGACTGGGCTGCGGGCCATGGGCACTGGGCACTGGGCACTGGGCACTGGGATCGCGGACTTTTGAGTAAACACATATTTCATAATTCATCATACGGCGCTGCGATAGAAAGTCACGTTTTTAATAGAGGACGAAAACCCAACGGACGCACAGACCGGAGACAACAAATGGCCGCGAGGACAATTAATTAAGTGCATCACTAATGAATCACTCTAACTCTCACTCTCTCTTTTTTTCTGTCCCTTTTTAGCTGTCATCGTGCTGGCCAGCGGCCCCGCCCCCAGCCACGCCCAGCAGCAGAAGTTCCGGACCACGCCGCACGACCTGCAGGTCCTGGAAGGAGCCGAGGCCATGATGCGCTGCGAGGTGGCCAACGTGGCCGGGGCGGTCCAGTGGACCAAGGACGGCTTCGCGCTGGGCTTCTCGGCGGTGATCCCCGGCTACCCGCGCTACTCGGTCCTCGGCGACCGCAAGCAGGGCATCTACAACCTGCGCATCTCGAACGCCTCGATCAACGACGACGCCGACTACCAGTGCCAGGTGGGACCGGCGCGGCTCAACAGCGCGATCCGAGCCAATGCCAAGCTGACCGTCATATGTGAGTACCACATGTCCCATTAAGTAATGCCCAGATTGGAGGAGAGGTTTTTCAAATGTTCTTTAAGTTTCCTAAAATAAAAAACACGAAAGGTTTGTAATCCGGCAGAGAAAGTTAAAACCAAGTTAAACTTGTGCACAATATCAAGGAAAGGTTTTCAGAAAAATATATAAGTTTTCTTAAATGTCAAACCAAACCGACGGATACGATTGATTTCTGAATGATGTAAAGGTTATTTTTTGTAATCTAACTTAATTTTTTTGAAAATTCAGATTTGCTTTCTCAAAGTGATGTTAATTTCTATAACGACAAGCCTAGGAAGCCAAGGAATTCTGACTGCCAACCCTTAAACAGAAAACAAGGCGAACTTTCCTTTGTCATTTACCGACCAACCAATTTTAACAAGAATATTGCCTTTCGCTAAGACTTTTAAGTTATTTAAGCTGTTAAATCGTTTTAAGAAAGAATAAGTTTTAAAAACAGCAATCGAACTCAATATCAAAACACAACATCAAATAGTGAAATCATCCCTTAACGAGATATGAAGTCGCACCTCCCACATCTAATTTTTCGGATATCAAATTTTTTTAAATTAATATACATAACTTCGTAAACACAAATGTTGAACCTATAACATAACAAAACATTCAGCAGGCTGCATCAAAGTGCTTTCGCTTCTTACCTATACACACATATCTAAATTTCATTGCTAAATAATTTTATAGATAATTTAACATTCATATGTTGAATAACTGTCTCAAATATTTAATTATTATACCTTTAGTTTCTACATTTTTGTGTTTGCCAAGCTAAAAGTTTTAGACATTACTTTAAATTGTCTGCTATGAACGTCTTTGCTTTTAGTCATGTTTCGTTTTTCAATAAACATACTTAATACTATATATATTACTAAAGAAACCGAATTTAGACTTAACCAAATTTTAATTTGAGTTAATGAACATTTTGACTTTTACAAACAATTTAGTTTCAAGGAAATATCCGACTATTTCAACAAGCTGACTCCAAGCAAGCTGACTTCCAGATAGCTATCTAGTATACCAAGTAGTTTTGTCGGAAACCCCTTTCGAGATCGCCCAAATGCCTTTGGCTTTAGGCCACCCACTCAATTGAATTTACCCTTTTGTTCGGGTTCGCCTTTTTCTGGGGGCTGCAATTAATTTAAGTAATAAATACAAATGAATTTGTCACCGGGGGCGCCCCACACACGAGCACACGTACAGTGGCACACATTCCTGCTGTTTCCAGCTCATTGCACCTATGGAATTCTACTAGTGAAATTTAAATGCGGGCTGCCTCACTCCCAACACCCGTCCCACTCCCACATCTGCCGTCCTTGTCGGTGCTGTCGTCCCTGTCGCTGCCAACATTTATTGTCAGCAATTTGCAAAACAACAGCAGCAACAGCAACGCCAACAGGAGCTACGGCATCACGGAGCTGAGCTGAGCTGAATTTAGCGCAGTTTATTGCTCCAAGGAGCCAAAGTGGGCGGCAAGCCAGGGGATGCTGGGCGTGGTGCAAAACGGGGCTGTATCTCCACTGCAGGCTAAAGCGATGCGAAATGAATTCCATTTTGTTTTGGCCCCTTTTTTTTGACTCGTTTTCGGCTGTTGCATTGTCGTCTAGCAATCACTTTGAATGTGCTGCTTCTGCTGCTGTTGCTGTAATTGTAATCACTCAAGGAATTGCGCAACATTTGATGACAGCGATACTCATTTGGCCCGCTTCGTTTGGTCCTTCCAAGAAATTTTGCGAGACATCAAGAGACTCCTTAGCTACCACTCACCAAACGTATAGCGTACATTCCGGGGCCCAAGGACCACGCACTCGCCCACACGCACACTCGCACACTCTCGCATACACTCGCCTAATGACGTTTGTTTAGTTAATTACGCGCCATGAGCTGTGACAAAGGCGATGTGTGTGTGTTCGAGGCCTTGGGCGGGGAGAAAAAATGAAAAAAACGAGAAAAAGCACCCAGACTGAGTGATACCCAGGACACATCATCAGACTTTTAGGCGGTTCCTTGGGTGAAATCACATACCAAATGCCATACGTCCGCAAATAGTTTCAATAGTAACAATAATACTATACCTACATATATATTGTATATATAAAAAACATTAGATTCTAATCATTTTGTGAAATTTAATGCAAGAAGACAACAGACAATTTTTCGAAATCCTATACCTGAAATTTAAAAATATACATAAGATATTTTGTTTTTTTTGGTAAATCGATTATTAAGCCGAACATAGTTTTTTTTTACTTTCTCAATTTGGTTAAAGACAAAATAACGGTCTGATGAATATAGTAAACAATTATATATTTTTTAAAATACCGGCAAACCTTATAAAAGTATTTGAAAAAAGTGGTTTTGCCCTTTTGAGCTGTGTAACTATTTCTATTACCTGCAAATGCAATACATATGTAGTTCGAATATACCCTTAATTTTTATGAACACCGTGTATAAAAATAAAATAACATGAAATAGGGAAAAAAGCCAGCATACATAGCTGGGGATGCTGAGGGGGGAGGAGGAGGAGTCTCGGATGCTAGACCGAGCTTGTTAGTGCCTGCGAGTTGTTGTTGGAGCGGCGAAAGGTCGACCGTCACATGGCATGTTTGTCATAATTGTAGATACTTGTGTGAGAGCTGTTCTCCACAACACCCACTCCAAGTGGGTGGCTCAACCACCCGACAGCCAACAGTCAACAGCCAACACCCAGCCATTGTTTTGTAATGGAATCTTCGTCTTGGCTTTCAGAGCAAATGACATGTGTCTATGGCCCCAGTCCCAGTCCGAGGTATTTGGTCATTTGGACATTTGGGGATGTGGGCATGCCAGGCGAAGGTGTGTGTGTGAGTGGGAGGCACGTGCGACATTATTGCTGCAATTAGCCAAAGGGAAATGTGGACAAATGCCCAATAATTCAATTAAGTTCGAATTATATTTATTTGATTTATTCCGAACACATATTTGTCGCCATTTATCTCCTGTTTGCATTCATGAAATATAAAGCTATTTGTTTAAGTATATTCGCTTGGCGAAAATGAGCTCAATAAACAAAGTACTGTTACTGTCCTTGGGCAAAACATTATAACTAACAACAAACACAAGGAGACACGATAAAATTTAATGTCAAATAAAAATCCATTTGATTGAAAAATAAATTGCATTTAAATTTTGCAAAAAAGCGCAAAGGGCGTATATATCAAAGATTTTTTTCATAAGTAATTCATTTGGTAAAAGGCACTAGTATTCTCTTAATGCAATCTCTACTTGAAAGATATGATTTAATTAAAACTTTGTGCAGATAGTCTATTAAATATTAATGGCACTCACCTTTTGTCCTGCTCAAATTAAATTTTCAGACTCCGTTGCAAAGTTTCTGCAGCAATTTGGGTGTTACACAGCCGTGCTTATGTTAAAGTTCCAAAAATTATTCCGCACTCCCACCGACATACAAAATATACATACGTAGTATATATGGGGAAAAATAAACGTGAGGGCGCAATTAGATTATAAGTTTGGCAAAGCAAAGAACTTTTGCACACAAAAGTCCACGTGGAAATTTATGGAAATTCCCAGAAAATTTTCGCATGCCATTAATTTGGAATACATACAAAAAAACCAAAAACAAAAAAAAAAAAAAATAGAGCAAAAAAACAATGAAGCCAAAAACACATATGCCGCAAGGCAACTGCAAGGTCCATGTCCATGTCGGGGTCCGAATCCAAGAGCCAAAACTTTTTGCCCGGGTGGCGGACAATGGCAACCGGCAAACGGCAAATGCTAAATGGAATGGTTATGTGGTGAAATGGCCAGGAGAATGGAGAGCACTTGCAGCAGCCACCTTGGAGCGTTTATAAATTTTTGACTACAATGCAGCCCGAATTTAAGTGGGATTTCCTTCCCGGCCAATAGACGCACTTCATTGATTTTCAAATGTCCGCACATTTTTCAAAAACACACCCACCCCAGCCACCACTTTCGGTTGTAATTGAAGTGCAAATGAGGAAAGTTTTCATCTGCGCCGGCATTCCCGGGAAATATCGCCTCGCATTTGTTATGTGAGGCTGACCTTAAAGTCAGCCCCAAACGCCTTGGGTCACACTCCGGGTGTGACTGGGCCTGATGGCTCAACTTACATCACAGCCAGGCAGCCAGGCAGCCAGTCAGCCAGTCAGCCAGCTCCCTTGGCCCAAAACGAAAAAAAAAAGTGGCCAATTCTTGCCATCGCCTTGGATTGAGATTGGGCTGCAGTGGGTGGTGTGTGGGCCGCATGGCAAAAGGGCTGAAAAAGTATTCGGGCGCATAAAACTTTTATGAGGCGTACTATTAGTGGGTTAGCCGGGGTGTCGTGGCCCAAAGGGGCGACTGCAAAAAGAGGGCAGGGGCAGGGGCGGGAACGGGTCCAGTGTTCATGGCAAATTGCACTTTGTGTACTCTCGCTTGCCAGGAATCCGGCAACTGGAGCTAGATGGAGCTCCAGCTCAAGCTCTGCCGCTGCCAGTGCCGTTATTGCAGCCATTGTTGCATAAATTATTTGATGCCAGCCAACGGTGCACTCAAAGAATAGCGCTGCACCACCCACCCACCATGAAAGTTCCACCCACTTCCCACCACTGTCATGTGGGGGCGCGGCTTGAGCATAAAACGTAATCAACATTTAACCTTAGCACAGCCAGCACAGTCGCCGGATTTTTACCTGGTATGGCCCGAAACTAAGCCAGGACATACAAAATAAGTTTGAATTATTAACTGCAGATTGCTATCTACAGTTTTCTATACACAATTTTTGTAATAGTCTGCCAAAGACAACATAATCACATTGATATTGTTAGACAGAACATCTTCTAAACACCACTTAAATATGCTTGCGCTTATACTTACACAAATTTATTTTTTATTTTTTTGTGACTTCAACAGAAGTTTAAGGATTTTACTTTTGCTTTACTAAGATTTGCTAAGAAAGTGCTGCAATCAAAATCCTATTGAGAGTCGGATCAATATTGAAAACTATTTTACTCATGTTACTCAACTGCACTATGATTTTATTAATATTTACATAAAAGCCCTTGCAGATAGTCTACCAAGACGGAAAATCAGTTTTTTTTCCTTTGACTACATTTAAATATTTTGTTGACTTTCTCTAGTAAACACGTGTATGTTTAATATGGTTGAGTAAAATTCGTTGCCTAGCTGTTTGAGACCACTGGGCCCCCTTGTTGTTGCCTTTAAAATGGTTCCTCTTGCTCCTTTGTCAATAATCAAATACAATATGCATAGCAATCAGGAATGCACATACCCACGTTCCAATCCACAGGCACATACCTACATATATATAGATATAGATATGTCGGCGCAGGATGGCAGGCCACGCTTTGGCATAAATTGAGTTGCATTTGCCAGGACTTGGCGCAAGAAAAATCATAAAATGTGCATATATTTCGGATTTTAACTATGCAGCACGCGCAGTGCCACGCCCTTCCACGGTGCGCCTCCCCCCTTAAAAGCCCTGCCACGGTGTGCCAAATATTATGAATGTTCAATGCACGTAACGCCCCCTCAAAGCCCCCGAAACGAAAGTCCACGGACAATCTGTATAGCCGGCGGGGCCATGGCGACACCAATTTCGACACACAAAGCCTTTAGTCAAGGTTGATGCTGGGTGCAGGATGATCTAGGGCTGCCATTCGCGTTTCCCCAGGCAGAGAGTTTTACTTTTTTCCCGGCACAACAAGCAGCGCATCTGTAGCCTTGTAAAATATAGATCAAATATTGCGAAAACCTATATAGTCAATGGTTATAGTTTGTCTGCTGCAAGCATTTTTACTTGTTTAATTACTGATAAATACAAGCAATTGTTCTTTCTCATTTACTCAAGTAATCGGGCGTTTAAAAAGGTTAACTAGTAATTAAGCTTATGTGCAGCTTAATTTGTTCAATATATAAATAGAAAACACCATTAATTGCATAACTCTAATAGCAAAGGTATGTCTTAAAAGAAAACTACTTCAAGAATTTACATGCCATAAATATTTTCTTCTTTAAAAACATTTTTTTATTCAATTTAAATGACCTAAATAACTACAATGGCATTTGTTGAAGAGCAAACCAGGTACTATTTACAAAAGTCATCTCACCCCAGGATACGTTTATTAATAAACCGGAAAATCAATGCCGTTGAGGAAAAGGCGAACATTGAGCGAACGAAAGTTAATATCGGAATTCCTGATTTGGAAATTACATTCATGTATTTGATTTGATGCATAATAATTTGCGCAGCTGGCGGCGATGTTAAACAAAACTTAATCAAAGGGAGAGGGGCATCGCCCGTGTGGTGTTGATTTCATTTGTGTCCCAACAAAAGCAATTACCTCAACGCAGAATAATATCGCAGTCGCGTCCTCTCCTCAGAGCCCCTCCACCATGAAAGCCATCCAAATGCCACCCGAAAGCCACCCAAAAGCCCTCCTTGGAAGCGAGGAGGGACTCCTTGTGCGACATTAAGCATTCATTTTGCATGCAACAACTTCTGGAGTAGTTCGCGGAGCAGACGGCAACATATGTTGCATGTCAAATGCAGGACTCCCTAAGCCAACTCCCTTGAAAGTGTAGGCTCCTGCTAGAGCTCCTGCTCTTATTCCTGCTCCCTTTTTCGCTTAGTGCATGGCAATGGCAGCCAAACTCCTTCAGGTGGCATTAAAATAATGCACACGTGCACTTAACTTTATCCACGTTTCTCGTTGTATGTTTCGCTGCACGCTCGTACTTTCGTTGCTTCGTTGCTTGTTTCTGCATCTGCTGCACTCATGCACCACCCAACATGCACTTGCACCACCCACTTGGCACCACTCGGCACCTCCCGGCGTCACTCAGCCATTGTTTCGCCGGTGGCTCGTGTATATTTCAACAGTTTGCCAAGGCATACCGGCCCAGGCATGCTCAACATGCCCCACCGCCCCAATCCGCTCGCACCCCTCCACCTCATATATGTCCTCTTGAGCGCAAATATTGAAACTCATATTTGAGCACATTAACGTGGAAACTGCCTACACGGAGCAAAAAAAATCAGCACTAGTAAAATTAAAAATTTTAACCTTACTAAGGAGCAATGTTTTTAAAATACAGAGGACCAATTTTAAGCAATTACTTTTTATTTCAGATTCATACGTTTGAAAGAATATACATAATCTTTTAGTTGGTTAAGCCCTAAATAAATATTTGATTAATTTACAGTAGACTATAGATAGTTTCTGGTGGGTACAATTAAACACAGAGCAAATACGTTCTGTAAAATAAATTATCAGGACTAAAAATTGTAAGATTGTAATGTTAAGTTTTGACATTGATTTAAAATGCTGTTGTGGAAAAATGTTCTTTCTTAATATCATTTATGAATTTATCTGAAAGTAATTTTTTATGTATTAATTTAACTAACAGCAAATTTTAAAAAACAGAATATGAAACTTTAATATTTAAAAGTATACAAATACGCAGAACAATTAATATCACGAATCAAAATGAAATATTTTAAAAATACATCAATTTAAATAGCA
Organism: Drosophila elegans; assembly: GCF_018152505.1. Lineage (NCBI taxonomy): Eukaryota > Metazoa > Arthropoda > Insecta > Diptera > Drosophilidae > Drosophila > Drosophila elegans. The sequence goes on along the minus strand of NW_024545903.1, from coordinate 3,414,723 downwards.
GAATTGATAATTTTCTTTTGAGTGCATTCGTAGATGGGGCCGGTGAAGTGGGTGGTTAACAAGGACGAAATGCTGCGTTCTTGGTGCATTCTTGCCTCGGTTCCAACTCCCCCTCTACCCTCCCCCTTCCTGTTCCCCATTACAATTCCAACTGCTGTTTCTGTTTCTGCATCGGCGGCCATTCAACCTGGGCCTTCAACAACAATGTCGTCTGTCGTCGCATACACACAATGCATTAGGCAGTGCCACGCCAACGACGCCCACAAAACGTTCTGTAATGCCATTGTGGCCCATAATGAGCAAAGCTTCCCTGGCAGCCATTAGCTTTTGTTTCGGCCTTAGCCCACCATCTACCACCTACCATTTTCCACCGACTACCTACAACCCACCGCCCCGCGAACTTTCTTTGTGGACCAGCCCCTAATCGTTGCAAAATGCTTCTCTTCCAGCTCCGCCAGCCTCGATCGAGATCAAAGGTTACAGCCACAATTCCAAGGTTGAGGTGCGCGAGAACCAGGACCTGCAGCTCAAGTGCATCGTGGCCAATGCTAAGCCGGCGGCTCAAATCGTCTGGTATCGCGGCAATGTGGAATACAAACCAGGTTAGTACCAGTTGCAGTTGATGCCTCCCACTTAGTCATTACATTTAATGTTCATCCATGTGCCATCAACCGCGGCCAAAATGGCTTTTATCACGCACCTGTCACTAAGGTGAAATTTTACTTCTCAGAGAAAGCTTTAACTTTAAGCTCTGACCTAGCAAAAAAACAAATAATAAATAGTTGTAAATAATTTTACAGCAATCACACAAAGGCTTGATTTTATTTCGATTTCAATTTAATTAAAACTAGAACACAAACATTCTTATAAATATAACTGAAACAATCAATCGATTTGTGGACTATACATATTACACATTTAATTAAAATTCTATTTATTCTTGACCAATTATCGATTTACATAAAGTCAGAAAAATTATGTACAATTTAAATAATATTTAGGTAATCAAAGATTTCGTTATCAAAGGTATCGAGATAAACAGCTTTTAACTACATAGTAGTAATTAAATTTTAAAATATACAAATATAGGCTCTAATAAAACTCAAACAATAAAACAATTTAAAGACCCAGATAAACTAAAGGAGGAGTAAACCAAACTTAGTAAATGTAATAAAAAATAGTAATAATATTTTATAACACATCCTCTCTATATTCCAAGACTGCGTTGCGATATCCAAGCTATATTAAACTGCCTAAAACAACATAGGTTATGCGAACATAACAATATACATTTTCTCTGGGAAGGCATTATGCAGAATACAAAAAGTGTAAATGGGTTTTGGCCAGGCCCTTTTTAGCCGGGATGAGCTGGGGCCCGCTGAAGATGGGGAACCACGAGGGCCGTGCAGATGGAGATGGGCAAAGTGACGCCTGTCAACCGTTTGGCCATCGCACATGTGATATGATGGAAGAGGGTGGGCGGCAGGATGCGGGGGCGACAGGGAAATGGACGTCGACTTTCGGCCTGATGACGGTGCTTAAATAATAATTTTATACTCCAACAAAGCGCCGACTGTCGATGTTCAGCCCTTATCTGCTGTGTGGTTCGCTGTCCTGTCCTGTCCTGTCCAGAGTCCAGTGTCCTGAGTCCTGGATCCAGGATCCTGTGTTTGTGCCTTGTCACTTAGCCGCTGCTGGGCAGTCAGCAAATTGGAAAACAGAGCTGCTGGAAAATATGGAAAAATGCAAATGTCAATGGGGAAATGGGCAAATGGGCTAAGCGGAAAGGGGGGAGGCGCTTCACGACTTTTAATTTTCATAATGATTATGGCCCCTACAACCGACCCACCGACCAACCGACCAACCGACCAACCGACCGACCGAACATGTGGGTGGACAAGGGTGTTCAGTTGTTGCCCCTTTTCGCGTAGCGGATTTTCCGCTCTTTTCCTGCCATTTGGCCAGTAACGAAATCATTTTAGCACAACTGGCGCGTTAAAAATGCTTAAAATGTGAAACGCACGGCGACGGCGACGGCGACGATGATGATGGAAATTTTTCGGGTAAACATATAAAATAACAAAAAAAAAAAAAAAAGGAAAACAACACAGGCCAGGAAGAGAGAAGAAAATACGCAAAGCGGCGTTAAAATGTAGGAAAATCCGCAAGGAAATGTGGACAGCGGAAGGAAGCTGCATGATGAATTATGTTTATGACGCAATATGTTGCGGCAGGGACTCTCTGGTCGCCTCCGGACCCCAAACCATAGATCCCTCGGTCCGGGGTTTACGAGAATGGCCAGTTTCGGTCTGGCGCTTGTATCATTTGCAAGCTGTCAGGGGAGTGTGTGTGTGTGTGGTGTGTGTGTGGTGTGAGTGTGATGGGAACGCGTAAATGGCGGTTAATGTGGGCAGACGGCCATCTTGGTGATTACCCCTCGGCAAAATGATGGTGCTGCTCCACCACGATAGTTGTGCGGGTGGGGCATATTTTTTAGGCCTCACTTTTTGGCGCAGATGAGGCTCGTTCAAAATTTATAACTGAAAATGATGTCACAATGTTCCACTGCTGGTGTGGAATTGATGGGAGTTGAGAAATACTCGTATCTCAAGGCATTAAACTTTAACGCTTGTCAAATGCAGTAAATATTAATTGGTTTGGGGGTATTTGAAAATAAAATATTTTTATTATTTGTTGTCCATACAGATGAATTTCTTATTCCATTTTCATAATGAATAGAGAATGACTAGCCTACAAGTTACAGAATTGTACTAAATAACAATTGGATGTCAAACATATATTTAAAAGGTGTCTAAAGGTATGCAATTATGTATTTTGAGTTTAAAAGTTTGTGTCATTCTTTCCTAAAGACGACTTTTTTGTTGCATACTTTTATACACCTCATTAAGTCATTTTAAAATCTTCATAAAAAAATACAGGATCCCACAAATTTAAACCGTAGCAAATAGTTAGTCAGTTCATAAAGCTTTTTAAAATCAAAGTCAACCGTCATATACACATCTATAAGTTTATGCAAACACTTGTTTTTTGACGAATATGATTGCTGTTCTTGCAGAAAAACGAGAGGACATCGTGGAGGAGTCGACGGCCAAGCGGTTCACAACCACCTCGAGCCTTAAACTGAAGCCGGGACCCGACGACGACTACACGGAGTACACGTGCCAGGCGAAGCACAAGGCCTTGTCCCCGGACATGCCCATGCGGGCCACCGTTCAACTGTCCGTGTTGTGTGAGTAGCTTCTCAGCCTCTAGACCTTTCCTCTTCCCCCGCCATCTGTTGGGGTGGACCAAAAAAGTTGTGGGTGACCTCATTAGCCGGCTCAATTTGCGATACAATTGAACGTGCGTGCTGGGGGTTTGTGTATGTGGGGTGTGTCCCCAAAGAGGCACAGGCTCCTACATTTCACTGAAAATAATCATCATTTATAGCCCATTGTGAATCAGTTGATTCTGTATTTTCTAAAATTAAAAATTTTTTTTTTCAAATTTTTAAAAATATTTGTATAAAATGACATATATTTTGTACTCGTTTTTTACTTCTCTCCTTAAACATAGTTGTTAAATTGGCAATGGGAATGATAATCCTAATAATATTCCAAAAGTATTCTCATTATCAGTTAAATACAAATTTTAATTTTAAACTCTCTAATTCTCTAAAAAACTAAAAGTCATGTCGGATATTTATTTATATATATTTTTCTTTGTCTTCCGTCATTTGTATGCGCATTTTAAATAAGCAACATGAAGTTTTGAATTTAAAGCTGACCAAATTGTCCATTTGTGGAGTTTGCTAAATGTTAAAACAAATAACAGAAAAATGAGCCATAATTTTTTGCCAGTGCAAGCAATGAATTTTTTGTGCCCTACTCCATCGCGGTGGATGCCCGATGCGGATGCCATTTGCCATCACGGCCGCTAATTGCGCGATTCGGGCGCGTATTAATTAGTTTTTAAATTCTAATGTGCTGTGCAGCTGCCACTGCCAATGTGGACGCGAATTGCGAACTGCGATGCTACACGGAAGCGCGAGCCAGAGCCATTACGAATGGCAAAAGTCCTCTTATTGATTGTTGCCGTCGGCAGTGGTGGCAGAATTGGCCCTGGTGGTGCCGATGGAGCCGGTGGTTGCCTCCAGGCACCTGCATTTGCTGGGAGCCATTGCTATGGCTACTGCTCCACCTGCACGCACATTCAAATTAATTATGTTTGTTATTTATGCATAGGCAGCTGGCAAATGGTGGCCCCAACTGCCACAGGTCGTTGGCCATTTCCAGTGCTTGTCGCGATGTAATTGGCAAAAAAAAAAAAAAAAAACGAAAATGGCGAAAAATCGAGTTACGCTATCTGCGCAGGGAACGCGACCGGAATATATCCCCTTTCATTTTCCCTTCCTGTGGGGGTTTAATTATGGCGCTATTATTGCATCCTCACTGCCTCATCTCGTAGCCGGTCGTACAATATTTCAAGTGATTTTAATTTAATTTTGCGTTGCATGCCTACGGGGAAAGTGTGTGGGCACATCACGTGTGTGTGTGTGTGTGTGTGTATATGCATATAAAGAGTGTGCGTGGGCTTGGCAGCTTTTATGGCTCACCTGATTGCTGCTGTTGATTCAATCCAGTTGACCGCCTGTCAAGTTGTGATAAAGAAAACATATTACTGGCACACAGCAGCCGGATAAGAGTTAATGTTTTTGCCCAATTTCCCCCCATGGAATATCGATAGCTGGCTGGTTTCGCCCTTTTTCTAGTTGCTACCAATTATATTTCACCGGCTGATAATTTTCAAATGTATTTAACACGCTCTGTCGATGCTTTTTCCACTGCTTTGCGGTGGTTTACACTATTATTAATCGTCCAGTGCGACGCCCACAACAACTGAAATTACCGACACCCCGGATCGGGGGTTAAAAAAAGGCGAAATCGGAAAATAATGCATATGACCGCATAAACGATTTGCATGCAAACACTTCAATTAAAAACTGTACGAATTTCAGTTGAATATATGTATGTATATGCACACATATGTGCTTCCCGCACTATACTTTAGTGTAAATTGAATTTATTTGCGGACAGCAGTTGCAATTAAATATGCGAACTGTAAACACAGCAAACTCCCGGCATTCAGAGGAGTTTTTATTCAAAACGGACTCCTTTCTAAACCCACAGATCCGCCGGGACCGCCATATATCGAGGGCTATTCGCCGGGTGAAACTCTACGGCGTGGACAGACCGTGGAGCTCATGTGCCGGAGTCGAGGTGGCAATCCCCCTGCCCAGCTCATCTGGTACAAGAACGGCTCCCAGATACGCATGGCATACAGGTAAGAAGGGCACTAAAGGGATCTTTCATAACACTTTATACTTAACAAACTGAATTTTGAACACCTTTTATGAAAAGCCCAATTACGGTTTATATTTTGCACTGTTTCAAAGTAATTCGATTTTAGAAGTCTGTTTAATTTGTTTAGCTTTTCAAAGTCCACTGACAAATATGCAAGAAACCAAATTTGATCCAAGCCCCTGAATAAATTTATGTGAAATTATTTTTTATTATTTAAATAATTGTATTGATCGGGATTAACGTTTCCAAAATTAGTCACACAATCAAAAACATTTGTTAATTATATGCATTTAAAATCAAATTATATGATGTAGGCAAATAATTTTTAGAAAACTATTAAATTTAGTGAACTAGTTACCAAACTAGGACAAAAAAGCATTTAATTTATGCCCATGAAAAATTTCTTTAAATTCATATTTCATAAATAAGTACAACATAGGAATATTGTTTTTAAAACTATTTTCAATTAAATTTGCTAATTTATTGGAATTTGATAGCAAATTATGACATGACTTTGGTATATAAGAACAGCTTTCAATAATTATTGTTTAATTGTGGGTATATGTTTCTGTTATATCAACAGGACCTCTGGCCGATTGTCCGAGAACATCTATACCTTTACCGCCGAGGCTGGGGACAACAGGGCGCGATTTCGCTGCGAGGCGAGCAACGTGATGTCGCAGAATCCGCTGAAGGCGGAAGTGGAGCTGGCTGTGCTGTGTAAGTGGAGTTCCAATGGAACCATCGATGCCCTGCCTCCAATTTGCGCCGCCTAATTGTGTGTTGTTCATATCTATATCTATGCAGCCCGGGCTGAGCAGCGTATCAGGTTCAATGGGTGTCTAGATGCGGGCTGCGGGCTGCGGGCTGCACGATGGCGGCCAAGGGGATCGTTAGTTAAGAGCAAGCACTCGCTGATGTGGGGACTGGATTGTGTCAACAGCCAGGCCTGGCTGCGACATCTTCCAAATTCCACAGAGCCGGCAGCACTTGGCAACCGACTCACACACACATAGAGAAGTTAGAGGATGGGAGGATGGGAGGACTGGAGGCCTGTAGGTTGGGGTACCCCTGAAATAAGCCTGGCAACTCGCTCGGCTGGCTGATGCTTTCTTTTGCAATTAAGCTTAAGTTTGCACTTTGAAAGCCTCTCCAGTCTGCGTCCCACTTGGCTTTGTCAAATCAAGCAATGCAAATTCTTTTCAAGTGCCAAATAGCGCAGATTCCCGCTCCCCGTCCGCTTAGCCCCTTGGCTCAGACGTTGCAGCTTGTTAGAGTTACAACAATTGCAATCAGGCACACAAAGCCGACGGGCGGAACGACGCGGTGCCAAAGTCGTTAGCGACACTTGGACGGACGAAGGAGACCAGCAAACATTTGCATGCCACGCCCCCAACCCACCGCCGCCTCTCACTTACTTACACTTACACTTACACTTATGTGCCTCACATGCAAATGGATGAGGCGGCCGTTAAACGCGGCGTATGCGCGATATTTAAATTTCAAGTACTCGGCAGTCCGCTGAAATTGGCATCTTTTACCTGAAGCGGGCTTTAAGTGCGTGGCGGGTTAGGGTTACTCCGCCCGCTAGTAAGGCAAAGACTCGTTTAGCTGGCAGCTTCCAGTTTATGCGCATACCAATCAAAGCGCCATACAGGTCAGGCCTTCTGCCCACTCGGCCCCATCTTGCCCCAATAAGTATGCCACATTGAGTGGCCAGCACAAACGAATACACGAACAGTCGCTCACAAACACTGCACTGAAGGAAAACATTTTTTTTAAATATTTTATTTTTATAATTTAGATAACATTTAGATAAATAATTATATACATTTTAAATATATATATTATTAATCTTAAAAATACATTTTTGGTCCTATACCCTTAGTTTTTATGTGTGTTATGATAAAAATATTTTAGGTAAGTTTAAATAGCTCAGGGGCGAATGTTCTATAGTTTCTCACTTTTAGGAGGGATTTATTCAAACCTACAAATCCCCCTTTTCGATCCCCTTCTGATTTAGCTACTGGGAGATAATATATTGATATGCCACAGATATTCTCACTTTTGGGTATATTAAGACAACCTTGATTCCCTTTATAGCGGACAGTTTCGTCCTGTGTAGCAGATAGATAGCAGATGTGGCCTCATCTGGCGGCCCGGGCTCTTAGCACACGCATTATTTATGTATAACGAATGTGGAACAACAAAACTGAAGACGTAGCAGGAATACATTCAGCATCAGCATTCTTTTGCCCCTTACGAGTGTGCCAGTGAGTGTGCCCGTGAGTGTGCCACTGGGTGTGCCAGTGAGTGTGCCTGGGCGTGTGCCCGGAATGAAGATGTATGGCTAAGACGGACCGACGAAAGATGCGAGAAGTTAAGAATTCATAATGTTTATTTATATGCGAAACATATCGAGTCGAAAGTTTTGTATTCCCTGCGCGCCAAACCCATACCCGTACCCATACTCACACTCACACCCACACTCGATGCCCTAGCGCAAGACAACGCTGCGTATGCGTAATGTATGCACTTATCCATCAAGGCAGCGGCAGCTGCAGCTGCTACTGCCACTCCGCTTCGATGGCATTAGGTAATAGCCCCGCAGACGGACGGGCTGTCAGTCACTCAGTCATCATTTGCATGGAGGCGGCACCAGGAGCCGACATTCCTCCCCAAGGCTATTAGATGGGAACATGGGAAACAAGGGGGTTCGGTTTCAGGCCGGAAGCTAGGATAGCAGATACTCTTGTGTGTGCCTGCCAGGAGCATGCCGCAAGTGAGCTCACCACAGACCTATTACATATTTATGCCTCCTTCATTATGCGACTCCCGGTAACTGGAATCAACTCAAACTCAAACCCGAACCCGAACTCAAACCCAAACCCACTCGCATTCTTCATCCCCAGTTGCACCCACCCACGTCACCGTAATGGGACCCACCGAGGCGCGCGTCGGTGATATTGTGCCGCTGACATGCACCACCGCGCCATCCAATCCGCCAGCCGAGATCAAGTGGATGGTGGGTGGGCGCCAGGTGCGCAACGCTACCTCAAAGACGATTGTCAGTCCCGAGGGTAAGTTGCCACTGCCGGAGTGTCATAGTCACAGTCCCACGCCTAATCCATTTCCATCTCTGTCTGTCATCGCAGGCGGTTGGACGACCACCTCGAACATCACTGCCACCGTGGAGCCCAACAAGCGCTCACTGGTCGTCATCTGTCACGGACTCAACATGCAGCTGACCGAGAACGTCGTCTCCACCCACACGATCAATGTCCTGTGTAAGTATTTCCAAAACCAGTGTACCCCTTTCCCTTTATACATTGATTTGCCAAGCTGGGGAAATGGATTTCATAGTTAACAAGTTAAAATAAAATAGACCTTTGTATTTATTATTCTTTGTATCAAAAGTGACTTAAAGCCTTTTAAATAATGGTTAAAGACATGTATCTCTGCTACAGTAAAAGCCTTTTACCTTTTGACTATTTTAAGTTTAAGTAAAATATGTATACATGTTTTTTAAAATAAGCTCGAACCTACTTTCTGCCTCAGGTGGAATATGAGTATTAAAAGACTACTGCATTCAAAAAATGGATGTCTTATTTTAAAATTAAAGAATTCCCCATCTGTTTTTCCGACTTTTCCAAGCAAGAGTTCATAATATAAGCTGCAGATTGAGTAAAATGAATTTAATATTTTTAAATTAAAAAGGGCTTTGTTAGTTCTATTTCTTAATATTAGTTTTTCCGACTTTTGCAAAGGAGTTTTTCAAAATTAGATCAAAGGAAATCTTAATTCAAGATATAGGTACCTGACTTTAAAAAATGTTTAGTTATCCTGGATATTACTTTTGTAAATACGGTCTGGCGTTCCTGGTTATTTCAGTTTTAGCCACGTAACATTTTGGTTGATAGCTTCCAGTGAAAATTTCTCGATTCAGGTGATATTAGTTTCTTGATATTAGTTTTTTCGACCTTCGCCATGACTGAGTTTCCGACCTGTGTGTCCCCGTCGGCCTGCGAGTTGGCGCGCCTCACGGAGGAGGAGCGCCTGACGGCCCAGCTGGAGGTGAAGGAGCGCAGGAAGATGGCCAAGGCCAAGGCCAAGCCCACGAAGATCTTGGGCGGTCTTTCGATGGTGAACCGCATGAAGATGTGGCGCCAGCACCGCGAACGTGTGAAGGAGGCGATCAGCAAGGTGGACGCGGAGGCGCCCAGTTTCCAGGCGGCTCGCACCACCGGCGTGAACAATCTGCGCGACGAGGCGCAGGTGTTTATGAAGCGGACCAAGGCCAACATCCAGCTGCTGGTTGAGATCTCGCGCACTATGCGCACCCACGGGGCCATCAATCCGTTCCGCTACGAGGTTGTCCACGCCGTGTCCACCATTCCCAACGCCCTGCTCAATCTGGAGCAGCTGGAGCGCGACAATCGGGACCTCGGCCGACGCATCCTGGAGGTGAACAGCGAGGTGGACTCGGGCCTCTCGGAAAAGCGGATGCCGGTGGGCAGGAGCACGGCCTCGGCGGCACCGCTGGAACTGCCGCCCCAGGCAATGGCCAAGTACGAGGCCTTCAACATTCCGCTCCCCCAATCGGATGACGAACTGCGGCGCCTCTTCCGTCCGCGTATCTACTTTGAAATATATCTGAAGGATGCTCGTCCGCTGGGGAGGATTGTGGTCCAGCTGTACACAGAGGCAGCACCCCTGGTGGTCCTACAGCTGATCAAGTCCTGCATGTGCGACCAGCACTCCAAGTTCCTGGTCAAACGGCTCTTTCCAAACCTCTGGCTGGAAACGGATTTGCTGCTGACGCCGGAATCACTGCTCCACCAGCCACTGGAGTACGACGCCAAGGTGATTGACCACGGAGCCTCCAGCTACGTACTTTCCTTCAGCAAGGCTCATGTCAAAGGATTCGGCGACCATTTGTCTTTCGCCATCTCGTTCAAGCCGCTCACCGTGGTCAATGGATCCCGGGTGGGATTCGGCCGCATTGTGAAGGGCAGCAAGATATGCGAGTGCATCCAGAGCTACGGCACCAAGAATGGAAAGCTCAGCCGGGGTCTGCAGTTCACCAGCTGCGGATTGCTATAGTTTCGAGGTCGTTCCGTATAAATTGTGTGTGAGAAATCCCTTCTTGATGATCCAAATCAATGTCAAACTTTGTATAAGAAATAATAATTAGAAATGGCTAGGTGTTAAAGCCTACTCTTAAGGAAATTCTTTTTCGTTTCAAAAAATCGCTTAACGAACTTAATAGACAATATAAGATAGTCACGATATACATATTAGTTTTTCTGCACTTAATGTATATTTACAAATATGAAATAATCTTAAATTATTAGTATACTTAATATTAACCAATTCCACCGTAAAACTAGAAAAATACCTATCAAACATTCTTGTTTTTTAAATATTTATTTATTTTCCTAATCGTAGTGCTAAAAATTATAAAGTTATTTTAACCCACTAGTCACAATATGGTCAATTAGAAAGTATTATAAAATAGTAAATATCAATTTCAGTTAAATCCGTATACATCCATATGTGGTGTGCAAAGATTAGTATACCAACTTTTCTTAACCCCCACTTTTTCGTGCTCAATAAAGGTCCGATTGGATGTAGGCATCCAGGACCTCCACACCACCGCCTCTTGTCGCCACAGAATGACACTTCTCCGCCAAGCGACAACTGCAAGTGTCTCAAACTCCATTATCCGATGTTCGGTGTCACTCTTCATTTGCCTCAATTATAAGCGGAGGCAGTGACAAAAACACGCAGGAAAAAATAGCAGGGATTGGGGCATAAGGTTACCAGGATTTCTAGGAAAGATGAAAGGACTGACAGGCAAAATGACTCGATAACAGGTTGAGTGGGGTTGCTTTGGCGGCGGGTCTTATTAATAATTGCGATTTCTAGTTTCGGTTTATCCAGCCAGGGCACTCATGGACACGCCCCCTCCCCCTCCGGTCCTGTGGAGGATGTCCTTTGTGAGCGCCCTCCTGCAGCGCTAATTAATTTTTCTGACCAACATCACAGAGCGAGCGGAGAGCAGAAAGCAGAAAGAAGAAAGCAGCGTGGGGAGGCGGCCAGAGATTTACATTTATTACCCATACCATGAGCACTGAAAATGACTAACAGACCCCCAAGGTAATGAGCCATCCCAGCCACCAGCCACCACCCACTGACCAATCAAGGACGAAGCGATGGTATGTGCATGGTCATGCCTTGAGGATGCGGACGCCCTGCGGATATTTTACTTTATGCGCGGCAAATTAAATAATTTTAATTTTTATTGTTCGGCCGCTCTTGGCAGCCGCGCTCACGGAGGACGAGGACTCAGCGGTGGGTCCTAGTCCTGGCTGGTCCTTTTTGTGTTATTGTTGTAGGCCATAATTTGCTGGCTCGTGGCTAAGTTTTTGGTGCCACAATTCGTTGGCCCATTTCCCCTTATGCTTGGCGCTCTTTTGTTTGTCTTTTAATTTTTTTTTGTTTTGGTTGCTTCCCCTGAACCGTTTTTCTTATCCCGACTGTTTTCCTCCACAGATCCGCCCGCGCCGCCATTAATTTCTGGCTATATGGAGGGACAAATTATCCCAGCTGGCTCGGTGCAAAAACTGCTTTGCGTTTCATCAGGCGGCAATCCGTTGGCAACGCTAACATGGTACAAAAACGACAAACGGGTGAGTGCAGAAATTTCCCTATTTTTTTTTTGGCCGCCCTTTGTTTGCATTTTCCGCAGAAAACTCACACACACACATCGCCCAGACACACACACACACACACACACACATATAGCAAACAGAGTGCGAGTGAGAGGCAGCATACTATCAACGGCAGGCAGCAAACATCCGCAAAACAATAATGGCGCTTTTGTTGACCATTTCCGCTTCCGCTTTATGGGCTTAAAGTGCTAATGAGCCACTGCAGCCGTTCGCTTTTGATGCCAGAACGATTTCGGTTTTCACACCTTCCACCTACCAATAATCGAGTGCAAAACTATCGTTAGAACTTTGAACAAAAGGTGGTAAATACGGTGCAAAAAGAACCCAAGTCACCCACAACCGCAGCTCATCAGCCCACACTTTTATATTGCGGAGGGATGAGGGATAAATGATGGGTGGCGGGTGGTGGGTGTTGGGTGGCAGGTGCACCAGCAGTTTCAGGTGCTGCTTCCTGTTTTACCGTTTCCCATTTGTTGCGGTGTCAGAGTTTTCATCTCTGGCCCACGGGGGACTCATCTGGGTGCCGTGTTTGCTTGCTTGCTTGCCTTCCACCTGGCTCGCTCGCTTAGATTAGGCGACGTTTTATCAGCGAAATTAAAATGCATCCGGCAGCTGTGTGCTGTTTGGAGATGTTCTCAAGCCAACAAAAAAATAAGTATTCATTCCCCTCTGCAGATAAACTCGGTCATACGGGCCGCGGACAAATCGGTGTCGGCCGAAATCACCGTTCTGGCCAACGTGTCCGACAACCAGGCCCAGTACCGATGTGAGGCCTCCAACAGCGCCACCGAAATCCCGCTCTTCCAGTCCACCACACTCAGTGTCCACTGTGAGTATACTTAGAAAATATACATAGTCAGTAAAGCTTTGCTTGCCTAACGCAAATTAAAAAAAAACCCTCAGATAAGTACCCTATGTTTTAGAATTGTTTTTAGTTTGACAAAGGTTTTAATACACTTTTTTAGAATTGCAAATATTCTTAAAGTTCTTAAATGATATCCCAATTTGGAACTTTAAATTTATTGTAAGCTGTTACAACATTTTTAATTCAGCGTAATACATTATAAAATATTATTTCAACATAGATTAAAGGAATAAGTGCATATCAGCTCAATAAGTACCATTTTATTAACCAAAAAGTCACAAAAAGGTTTTTCATAAATTCTTCATATATCTTAAAAGGAAAATCTTAAAAAAGCAATAAATTAAATAGTCCCAAAATTCAAAAGCAATATGTAAAGCATTTGCAAAGAATTAAATTATTAAATTAATATAACTTAACAATATTTATGGGTTTGTTTCCATAGTTGTATAAAACATATACAAAATTCAAAAATATATTTATTTATTGAGGTTTTAAAACAACCCAAAAATGTAATAAGTGTCTAAAAAGTAAAAATAATAGTTCCAACGATCAAGGACCCTTAAATTTTAAGATTTTTTATAAATTGTTCGTCGAGTGTAGTACTTGCGTTTTAAATCCTTGGGCTGGGAGATCCGCCGGCTCCTGAATCCTTTCTTATTATCCACTGGTGTGTGTGCTCTTTCAGTTGCCCCGGAGACGGTCAAAATACGCATTGAACCGGAAGAGCTGCGACCTGGCATGGAGGCAACCATCATCTGCGACTCCAGCTCCAGCAATCCGCCGGCAAAGCTGTCCTGGTGGAAGGACGGCATTCCCATCGAAGGTACGTATTCGTATACGTATGCGAACCATACCGTACCGTATGGCTTGGCCTGGCCAAGCGATTTGGCAATTGGAAGCTTGCCCATCGCCATTCGCCATTTGCCATTCGCCATTTGCCATTCGCTATGGACTTGCCGGCGCCGTCAGTGCATTTTGTTGGTGCGAGGCGTTTCCACGACAACATCCGGTTCGCTTGCCTTGCCAGTCACTAAAATTACGCCCATTTCTTCTCCGCTCCGCTCTGTTCTGTTCTGCTCCCATTCCCATTTTTATTCCCATTGCCCACGCCCTGCCCAATCCGGATCCTGTCCGCCCACCGGAACCCCGAAATCCCGTTACCCCCTGCATCCTCCAAAACCCAACCCACAGGCATTAATAACACGTCCAAGCCGGGTCTCTGGGGCGGCACGGTCTCCACGCTGGAGTTCAGGGTAAACATCACACAGGAAATGAACGGCCAGGTCTACACCTGCCAGAGCGCCAACGAAGCTCTCCAGCGGAGCGTCCACGAGGCGGTCAGCCTGGATGTCCTGTGTAAGTATGACCCAACTAATGGCTCAATTAGACGGGATCTGCCATCGCCAGTCGAATCTATAAATGATGTCACACAAGTCCGCCAGTTGCAAACGCCTCTCTTTGTAACAGTTTGAGTGGAACTTCGGTATAAAGTTCCTTTAGAATTGCAATTGCCGGAAAGTACCCATTATCGAGCATAGAGATTAGTTTTAAATCAATCTAAGAAAGAGTGTTGAAAAAAGTGGAATTAAATCATGATATTTTACCACCAGTTGAATTTATAAAATTAATACAGTTTCAATGAAATTTAAATTTATTTTTTATTGCCTTAAAGTCAACAGTATCAAGGATAGAGATCAGTTTTAAAAAGAACGAAATTAAATTAAATTTCTTCAGTAGAATTTAAAAAATGACTACATTACTGGCAGGAGTTTAAATTGAGTGCCTCTGAATGATAGAAGAGTACTACAGTGTCTCATAAGAAATATTTAAACTGAAATTGAAGCTTCTTCTTAAGATTTAGTAAGCCCTTAAGCTTGTTAGGCGTATAACATTGATAAAAAAAAAAGGTCAGTCCAAAGGGATTTCTGTGACATCAGCCAACCATACTTCCACCTTTTACCTCCAGATCGACCCAAGTTCGTGCCGCCACCCTCGTCGACGGTGGTGGGTGCAGAGGGTGAATCGGTGCAGGTATCGCTACAAACCAAGGCCAATCCCACCCCAGTGGAGTACAAGTGGACCAAGGATGGGGTCACCATTCCGCAGGACGGCGGCCATCGTATCTTCGCCGATGGTGGCAGCCTGAATTTCACCCGCCTGCACCGCGATGACTCGGGGATCTACTCCTGCAGCGCCTCCAACTCGCAGGGCAAGGCCAGCCTGAACATCACGCTGATGGTGGAATGTGAGTACGCCACTCTGTGCGATTTCCCCAAACGGACTAATTGTGGTCTCGCTCTGCAGATGGAACTACCATCAAGTCGGTGTCGGAGAACATTGTCGTCAATCCCGGCGAGGACGCAATGCTCTCGTGCAGCGTGGAGGGCAAGCCGCTGACCGAGGAGCATGTGAAGTGGGAGCGGTTGGGCTACGACATGACCGTGAAGACCTCGACCACCTTCGCCAATGGCACCTCCTACCTGCACATCAAGGATGCCCAGCGCGAGGATGTGGGTAACTTTCGGTGCGTGGCCGACAATCGTGTGGCCAATCCTACAAACCGCGATATCCTGCTTATTGTCAAGTGTAAGTACTCTGAACAGTAGTAGTAGTCTGAACAGTAATGAAAAAGGCAAAAGAAATGTTCACGATCTAGTTGCCCATTTTGTTTAATGTTTCGGTGATTCTGAGTAAAAGTCCCTTGCAAACTGTTGTTTTCATAACCCATAAGGTTCCGTTGCGTAGCTAATAACACCATAAATCCCATAGGTCATATTAAATAAACTTTACGTTCTTGCCATAATAAACTGCCAATGCACCACAGTATAATAAATAAATTTGGAATATGATGCCAAAGTTCTCTTATTTTTCAACATTAAAATCCGGTCTTTAGAACACAATTTAAAAATTTTATCCGACTTTTTATAGCATAAATACAATATTTTAATTTATGTTTTAATGTTATGGTGTGCTGAATGTGTACAAATAGTTCCTGTAATTTTTTCGTTGGTGCCTGTAATAATGCCTTCTTAACACATCTTTATCCTCCTCCTCCAGTTGCACCTGAGATTGCCAAGGCTCCAACGCTTTTGCGAGCTGCCAGCGGGACAGGAGAGCGGGGTCGACTGCCTTGCCGGGCACAGGGTGCACCCAAGCCGCAGTTCATCTGGCGACAGGACAAGAAGGACCTGCCCATCAATCGCACGTACAAGTACGAAGTGGAGGAGCGCAAGATAGACTCCCTGACCTACGAATCCTCTCTCATCGTGGACAAAGTGGCGCCGGCGGACTACGGCGCCTATGAATGCGTGGCCCGAAACGATCTTGGCGAGGCGGTGGAGACGGTGCGTCTGGAAATCACCTCGCCGCCGGATCCACCCATCAGCCTGAATATCCTAAACATCACCCACGACACCGTCACGGTGGCCTGGACTCCGGGCTTCGATGGTGGCCTCAAGGCCTCCTATCGAGTGCGCTATAGGTAAGTGATATTGCGACTTGTTACATATACACAACGAGCAAAAAAGCAATTTTAGCTAGGTTTTGAAATCACAAAGTAATAACATCGAATAAGTACTAAGTTTTTCAATCTAAAGGATATGAATTGCGTTTATTTCTATAACAAAACGCCTAAGTTGAGAATTTTTATGTTTTGATGGTAGGGAAAGAATTTGAAGTGACTTTGACATGTTCCTATTAAAAACCCAATCTAGCTTCCACCAGTGATTAAAAAAAATCTTTAAATAACAATTTAAATATAAAAAAACATTAATAACATTTTTTTTTCTTTAATGGTAAGATAAATTTAGGTCTAATATGTCAGATAATAGATTTTATAAAATATTTTTCTTCCTTACGATAAGCTAAAAATAGTGTTTTCAGTTTAAAACTTACTTTAAGCTCTTCTTAAAACTGAAGATTTTGCACAATTTTTCTGCGTGCAACTGTCAAGGGTCCTGGCACTAATGAAATTGCACTCTGGCCTCTCATTTGCAGGATGGCCGACCGCGAACAGTACAAATACATCGATGGGCTGCCCAATAGCCACAAGCTGACCATCGGCGGGTTGCGCATGAACACGCTCTATCTGTTTTCGGTGATGTCCAAGAACGAGCTGGGCCAGAGCTCCTATCTGCCCGATTTGGCACGGGCCGAGACCAAAGGTAAGTCCGTGCGCCCCTGAGAGCGGCATGCAAATTGCAAATTGGGCGCGAGTGCCGCACTCGACCAGCGATGCCGACATTGATTTATGCCAGTCCGCCATTTGGCTTTTATGGCCTTTCATGGCATCGGCATTGGTAACTAAGAGGGCGCTTGGTGGTGCCGGACCAGTTGTCGGGCAGCGATTCGGCAGATTTGTGGAATTAATTAGCTAGCCAGTAAGATAAGTAAATATCGGTCCAATTAGAAGCACGCGTGGAATGAGTCAACCGAAATAATTGATGAACTGAAATTGGCCCAGACACTGAACTTGGTTAGTCCCCCTGCAAGGTCCAATGTCGTGCATACAAAGATTCAAATAAATCAGAGAAATCAAATTAGCTTTGGAGTATTTATTCAGCAAAACACATTAGCTTAGGCCTAATTAAAACTTTACGAATTAAAAACTAAAATTAATTCCACTAGATTAACAAAGGTAATAGTGGCTAAAAATATAAATATTAATTAAAAACTTCAAAGAGTCTTTATATTGGCAAGACAAAAAAAAAGTCATATCAATTAAAATATGTTGATAAATAAATTACGTGTTGTTGGCAATTTAAAATTATATTTGTTGTGGTTGCAATTCGAATGGCTAATATGTCATTTTAAGCTTGACAAGTTTTTGTACTCTAATGAAATAAAGGTAGGAAATCGAAGTATTTTATAATCTCTTTAAAAAATTTCGTTTGCTATATAAAAAACGGAAATAATAACATTAATATCTGAAATATTTTATTTAAATTAAAACCAACATTTTTCACATTAATTGAAATATTAGAATATTAAATAATGCAATTTAATATGAGCTGTAAATTATTTGGTATTAGAATATTATACTTAATTTTAATTAAAAATATTAAATATTCGATTAAAAAGCCAGATATCAGTATACATTATTCATATATTCATATTCATAGAAGAAAGTTTATAGAAAGCTGCCCTAAACCGGAAACAATATCCATTAAATTGTTAGAACGCATTAAAGTGGTAATTTTAAAGAGTCCTTTAACTGCATCCGGCACCACCGCCATTGACTTGCGATTCAAACAGATTATGAAGCGTAAGAAATGGCCCATAAACAGACATGGCCATGGGGGCATGGGCATATAATGCCGCCAGGCTCCGATTTGTTGTCTCACTCAATGATCTCGTCCCGACCCTTGCTGCTCTTAATTGGAACTGCATTACGGCCATCAACAACGTCAATGACACCGACGACACCGACGATGCGCCACCGCAAATGCCCTTCCGTCCGCGTCCAGCAGAAGCCCCGCCCCCCTCGCATCCGGCTTCGTCACTGGGAGGCGGACCGCCGACCACCAGCCAGACACCGCTGGGCGGCACTTCGGGCATGCTCCTGGTGGGCGTGGGCGCCGGCATAGTCGTTGTCCTGCTCAACGTGTTTGTCATCGGCTGCTGTCTGCACAAACGGAACGAGAAGCGCCTGAAGCGAGGTGAGGGGATCCGCAGTAAATCCGGCGGTTGCTGCTGCTGCCACACAGGGAAAAATACACAAGAACCAGCCTCTATTTTCCAAGAAATCCCATATATACCTAATCTAACAAAATATTTTTTCAATACTTCAGCCAATTTATGTCCTTAGCATATTAAAGCCATGCAATATGATTCAGTCAGGCACTTAAAATGCAATCATTTTTATAAAAACTACCAAACGGAAACAAAAACGTTAAGACAACTATTTGATCAGTTTTGAAAAGTTACATGTGGCATATATAGTATTAAATTTCGTTAAATTTCATACTTAGTTTGTCTATTAAAATTTAAAAATTGTTGTTGCTTAAAAACACTAAAAGAGTTGAAAATGTTCTTAATTTTTGCTTAAACTTAGCTGATTTAACTCAAATCGTTAAAACATTCGAACTTAATTGCTTAGACTACAATCTCAGTGTGCTGGCATGGTTGCCATTAACCAAGATGGGGTTCAATGGGAAGCAATAGTTGGAGCTGCAGAGCTCCATGGCTGGAATCCGTGGGCATTTGAATTTCTAATTCCCTCAACTCGGCCCGCCGTCGCCTCCGTTATTTTCTTTTAATTTGTGGGCGGTGTCATCGCACGTGCCCGGTGGTCAGCAATTGCGGATGGCAATGGAAATGGAAATGGCAGTGGGATTGAGAACGGAATCGCGATGGGAATCGTTGTGGAATGGCGATGGCGTCGCTAATTTCATTTGCCATCACATGTTCCGGCTCCGCTTCGCAGCCTCTACGTGATTTGCGTCACTCGCCGGTCGCAAGTCGGTCTCTTTATTTGATTTCGCTGCGTGTGCTCGCCATGCCAACCGAATTCGACCCTTGACCCCTCGTCTCTATAGCCGGAATGGAATGCCTGGCGGGGTCCGAGTCCGAAAGCGCTTCGTATTCGGATTCGGATTCGGACCCAACTGAAAACTGGGACAACAGCGCGTTCATTGCTATGCTCTGCGCCAATTTATATTTTTATTCCTCATGATATTATTCCTTTTTTATTACAATTTCTCATTTCATTTCGCATTTATTTATTGTTTTATTTCTGCAACCATGTTTTCTTGTGTTTTTGTACGTTTTCCATGGTTCCATGGCTCGCTCTGTGAAGGACTTGAATTGATGCCAGCCGAGTTAACCGAGGACTCCAGCAACACACCGAATCTGGTCATAATTGGCATCTCCCTGGCGGCATTTGGCTTTCTCCTGGTCAACGCTTCGCTGGTTGCCTGGTTCTTTGTGCACCAGCGCCGCAAGAAAGGTTATTATTATTGTTATTTATTATTTATTATTATTATTATTATGACTATTATTTTGGCTGATTTGCTGAGGCTCTTTCTTGGGGTACGTCTTTGATTGAGGTTGTTTCGGCAAGGGGTTGGTATTGCGAGCAGACAATTGCAACGACTGCCATGTTGCAGCCGGCACCACTTCCGCGACACCACCGGATGCGGAAGCGAGCGCGTTGTGCAGCATCCGCTGCTCCTGTCCACCAAGGACCTAGGACCTCGGAATGCAGCCTCACTTTATGAAGCTCACTAAACAATTTCCTGCATACGCAGGACCCACTACACTCCACTCCATTCCACTCCACTCGGATCACTTCTTGTAATTTCCGCAAGCCAACCAATGCCAAGCGTGGCCATGGCTAGGATGCGGCAGTCGAGGCAAGAAGTCGCCGGCTGGAGTATAATGATGACAGAAAATAATGATGCATCCTGGGCAAGACGGCAGCAGCCAAGAGAGCTGCTGTTTATTGAACGAACAAGAGACCCGGACAGCCGGCAAGACAAATGTGCATCGTTTTCTTAGCTGAATGCACAATCCTCCGGAAATCAGATTGCTTTCACGGCTCACGGACGCCGGGGGTCGCAGGTCGCAGGTCGCAGGTCGCAGGTTCGGAGGTCGGAGGTCGGGCAGCACGTGTCGACAAGTGTAGAACATGTTGGCTGAGGGTTGTCTATTAAATCGAAATTATTTTTCACCACTCTCTGGTGGTGCCAACTTTAAAATGAAAATCCTGACGCCATCAGTACAATTGTTACCATTTTCTCCGGCTGGCTTTCCTTAGCAATCCCATCGCATTCTGACTGGCAAATTTGAGACGTGGCGCGCACTCGGCGTATACGCAATGTGGCAACACGGAATCGCTATTACGTGCAGCCAGTCGTCATGCAACACGCAGCGTGGTTGCCGGCTAACCAAATTATTTCCGTTGAGCCGGGCAACAAAAAAATAGAGCTACATCGTGAACTCAATACGGCGGTCGAAGCGCTCAAAAAAGTCTGAATAATAGTCACACAATTTATGCAAACACAGAGTTCGTTTTTCATAACTAGGCATTGAAAATTTCATTCTTCAGTCTTTTGGTTACCAAAACTAGGGTTTTGTATATATAGGTACATAAAATAGAATGAGGATCATTTTATAGCGGATATTAAACCGAATATTTAGAATCACAGGCTGTGTTTCTTTTAGCCCCAGCTATTAAAAAAAGGTTCAGCTGCACTTTTTTTTACGTTTTTTTTTTAAATTTAGTATATAAATTTGATACAATCTTAACTTTGCCAAACAAACGAACAAAGAGTTATGTTATTTTATTTTTTTTTTATTACGTTGCCTGTTCCGACTTCACAAAATTAGTTGGAATGGATTAAATGAATTTTCAAATCATGTATCCTAAAATAATATTATAATTGCATGTTGCATTAATATGTACGTGGTATTTGATAATATCAACAATTTCTATTTTACTCTACTTTTTGTTTTTGGTGAGGGACCCATGCTAAATGCCTTTTGTTTAGCCAGGGTGTTGGCACCATATGAGGACGACTTCGAGTTATATTTGCTGCTGTTATATGTGCGCTGTCAGACTGTTTGCGTAAACATTTGACTTATGAGTTGATTTACATCTCTTTCTCTTTCAGTGAAAAGTTTTGATTCATTAAGCGAACGGAAAAGGGGACGACACGCCCCGAAACTAAACTAAACTGACTTAATCGGGGAAGCACAAAATGTGGGCCAGTTATTTTTTGACATTTTCAAACGGGTAGCACGAGTAGCATGAACTACAGCCGCAGGACATAAATAAGAAATTTCCCTAAGAATCCCAGGCCGGGCCAGACTCCATTATTTCTGTCTTTCGTTTCGTTTCCAGTGCGGCACAGTTGAACAAATGGCGAGTGCCGGGATATGAATGCAGTCCCGCTTCACACAAAAGAAAATTCATATTTCAGTCTTGTTGCAAACAAACACAGCAAAAACCCTCCTGGAAGGAACAACATTTTTATGACAATGTACGGAGAGTGGTTTTGGTAGCCCCATCCGCATCCCCTTATCCCTGTCAAAAGCCGATAACTGACAATGCCCAAAAGGATTTTTACTTTTCCCGTTTTCAGTGCTCACAATTTTTCCATCCATTTCGCTTTTTTCTCATATTTTTTTTATTTATTTTTTTTTTTGAAGTTGTCAGAGAAACTGGTGCGTTGGCCAGCCGGCGGTGGGGGCGGCTTTTGGGTGTGGGAGTAGGCGTGGCAGGAAGTTGGAGTTGGAGGACCCTGTCGGGGGATATCTCTCTGCATATTTCAATGTTTTCGCCGGCGAAACTTGACTTGTGTTTTTGTTGCAGCCCTTCGGATATGCATTTTTAATGTGCATTTGTGCCTTTGTGTCAAAATGCCGCATGGCGCACAGAAAGGAAATCCATCCCGCCGCCCAGCACCAAATCTCATCTCAGTCCCAACCATGCCAAATCCAAATCCCAACCCAGACCCAACTCTTCGGCAAACCAAAAGCCCAACCGCACTGGATGCCGCCTAAGAAGCCTTTCGCTGTAGTTGTCGCTGTCCGATAAACTATGCCAAAAGTCTGCGGTTGGCAGCTGGTCCAGTGGTTCAGCTCCGTCGCCGACTGCTGGTCGTCCGTCGGTCCGACGGTCCGACGGTCCGTTGGTCTTGCTCATTCTCATTCCATTGCCGGTCGGTCATCGACCACACAGTCGCCATGGACAAGAGAGCGCTAGTGACCATCGCATCGCATTGCATCGCCACAGCCACAGTCAATGCCTAGTGCCTAGTGTCCAATGCCCAGTGCCACATATATCATTCCCGTATGAGCTGGGCCTGAGCCGGAACATCCAGAATAGCGCCATCTCCACTGTTTATTGCCTTTCGCCTGGCCTCGCAAGCTGAAAGGGCAGAGCGTCCATACACTATGAGCCATAGAGTTCTCCTAACTTGGTTTTCAAAGTTCTGGTTTAAGAAAATTTTCAGAACATTTTAAGAGCTACAAGACACAAATAATGGTAGTCTATGTAAAGACCCAGAAAACATCTTTATTTTAGAAAAACCAAAAAGAAACGCTTTAGACGACTTTTAGATACCCGTTTCTCAGCCAACCAATTTCAAAATAATAAATAAATAAATTGCTGCATGAATTTCTCAAGGTTTAATACCTTTAGTTTAAAAAAGGCCTTAGAGAACAGTTTAAGACTCTTCGGTATAGAAATTAAATAACAAAAAGTATAGGGGTTTATTATATATTATTGAATTAATACTTATACTTTAATACTGTCTGTAGTTCATTTTCAAGGCACACTTATTAAAACTATACTTTTATTATATTTTGGGTGTATAGAAATACCTCACCTTAACTTGATATATCACCTTAACTTGACCTTAACTATAGGCCCACCATATAGATTATTAAGGAAGAAATGACCCAATTCAAGAAATTTTGCTTTTCTGGATGTAGCTATGGAAGGTATAAGGGTGGAACCTAACGATAATGTACTTTTTTACTATAAGACCAAAAAAGCGTAATTTCCTTAAATCTGTGTTCATCAAAAAGTGATTCAGAATTCTCTTAAATAAACTAGTCAACTAGCACAAGCTTTATCTGCTCTGGTTTTGAATAATAAATGAGTGTAACATCAATATAAGCTTTACTTTGCCTAGATCTGATTTTTTCAATTGCCTTGAAGAAAAAAAAAGTTTTTTACGTGC
This sequence comes from Drosophila elegans, assembly GCF_018152505.1. NCBI lineage: Eukaryota > Metazoa > Arthropoda > Insecta > Diptera > Drosophilidae > Drosophila > Drosophila elegans. The sequence goes on along the minus strand of NW_024545903.1, from coordinate 3,391,073 downwards.
CCTTGCACTCTACAACCCACTTAAGAGGCCAAAGAGCAGTTGCATCAAACAATTGCTGCACAGCATTCGCGAGTGGTTAACGAAGTTAGGGCATGGGCATAGGCCCATATGGCAATAGATTTTTTAGCACAAACAAAAAATGTGCCAACTTAAGCTAGAGCCCAAAAAGAGCCCCAAAAATAGAGAGCACCCATCAACACCGAGGGTGTATTATCTTTTGGCCAGGAGGAAAAACTTTAGAACGAGTGCCGGCGCAAAAGTGAAATGGCCCGCAACCCGATCTCGGGGATATAGTTGAGTGCGACACTTTTACGACTTGGCGGGGCGAAACTTTTATGCCAACGTTGCCACCAGCGATAAGACCACCCCAACCATCCCACCATCCCCAAGCACTTTGTAGGACGTACCACTACCACTCCACTCATCCTACATCCCATCCCGATGGCTGCTCCACTGGCGAGCACTTGACTTTGACACTCTTTAAACAATTGACGGGGTCCCAGGGAGACGGTGGCCAGGGCACTGGGTACTGGGCACAGGGCTTTTTGGCGTGCGTGCAAGAGCTGCGACATCGAATGCGAAGAGATAAGCGCACAGTCTGTGGTGGTCAGGAGAATCGGGGAAATCGGGGAAATCGGTGGAAATCGGGGGCAGTTTCGGGGGCAGCCAGAGGGCTGGCTCAGCAATGTCGAAAAGTTTGCTGCTTAGGCAACTGGCCATGACAGGCCGAGGGAGAGTGGCGGATCCATTTGCGGCATGGAATGGGAGTTCATAAATTCGCCAATGCCGCACCCTGAAACAATGCCTTGAAATAGCTCAGCAGTCGGTCCGTCCATTCAAATGACCAAAGAGCAAATGGCACAAAAGCGGACAGATCCACTACGGCGCACCGCAAGTCCGGCCAGCGAATAATTGAGAGCTGTTGCCAGGACAGGCGGCTTACCAGAAAAGACCTTCAAAACAGACGTCGCCGTCATTAACGTGCCCAGATGACCGCAGAGTCTGTCTAAGCCGCGTCCCACATATACGTATATACGTATAACCACAAACGTATATAGAAAGGGATATGGACGGGGCTTGCCGAGCATAAGTGCAAAATTTGTAATCTCCGGGCGGCGTGGCGGAGCCGTAAAGTGCAACGGCAACAGGAAAAACAGCTAGTACCGAATGCGAGCACGGATTATTTGACATTTGTGTAGACGGGGAACACCGCAATGTGTCCACCACGGTCACGAGGACGACTAAGAGTGATAAGCCCGCCCACCGGCCGTTAATACCCTACCGTTTGGTCACACATCCTGCCTTCCGTCTGTCTGCGGCCTGAAGATTTCCCGGCAAATCGCGCTTAGGATTTATGGTTTTTTTTTTCGTAAGTGGAAACCAAAAAAAAATAGAGCATAAGCAACTAACTCAGGCTTTTATATATCATGAAATATTCATGATAAACACAAACTAATCTAGGCATTTCCAAGAAGCAGGCTTGCACTGAGGGAAAAAATATTGCTTTTCCTTACGGAAAATATGCAGTTTTTCTCTAATTTTTCTTAAATATTGTATATGGTAAGCCTATCACTTAGGTCAAGTTTAGGTCCTTGTTCTTTAAAAAAAAGTATGTCTCAGTAAAAATCTATCCTAGCAATCTAGCCTATAATTTCACAGAAATGTAAAAAGATAATTTTTTATCGATTGCCTTAAAACAATTTTAAAAATTAATTTTGATTAAAATGTTTATCATTTACGTAACATTTAAAAATACAACTATTTAGACCAGACCAATTTAAGAAAGAGAATTCAAAAGTGAAGTTAACATTCGTCCGTTTTTCCACATTAAAGTAAAGTGTTAGCAGAGCTAAACATTAGCGAAATATTTAAATAAATTGTATTGTCTTAACATTTTAATTACTATTTAGTTTAAGAACAGAATACCAGGGCAAACCCGATTCGATCACTCTCTTTTCTGTGCTCGCTCTAAGCATTTGTTTGATAAATACATTTAAGAGGACTCTGGCTCTCTATTCGCTTAAATGCACTCGTGTGGGTAAGCGGTCATGTTTTTAATTGCCTTAATTGATTAAAGCCAGGTCTATTATTTTAAATGGCCCCCACCACCCATCACCCAGGCGCCTTTCTGCCTACCACTCGTTTGTCGTCGTTTGTCGTCATAAATAAAACAACTGACAAATGCCGAAAATGTTTTTAACTCGCTAAGCCATAAAATCAGTGAGCTTTTGCCGGATACACATGTGAACATATACATATACAGGGCGCTGTCATCGGCAGACCTGGTACACAGATATCTGAGCCGTTCAGAACTGCGGCGCAACATTTAAATGCATTTTCAATTTTTAATTTTTTACCTATGAGAGCCCACACAAAAGTGTATAGATTCCGATTCGTGTGTGCGTATGTTTAATGAATTAAAATACAACACTGGCAAATGTTGGTCAATCATAAAAAATGCAAATTGAAGCAACGGCAGCACAAACAAATAACAGAAATACAGAAATACACACGAAATGGAGACAGAACAAAGCAATTTGGTTTCGAACATTCGGCTGCAATTGGTTAAATATTCATTATACATCGGCCAACATGGGCACCGGCATACAAAACGTAAGCGTGTATAAAGTAATTTTGATAACTCCCAAACATTCAATGTTCTTTGTGCAAATTAACAGAAAACGCCAATTCTATCGACTAATAGTCCCCGCATGTCACGTAACTGGAGGACGTGCCGCACAGCTACCCTATATATCCACTTATATATCCTTGGAAATATATTATTAAGAAACCAGTGGGCCATTATATCTTTGCATAGCTTGAGGAGGCTGATGATGGCAATGGTGGCGATAGCAGCTGAGTGGCAGGGCAATGTCCATTTGCCATTACCCATTTACCTATCGCCATCAGGAGGAACCTGGGATAAATGGGGGCCACATGGAGACACACGTGTCTATGGCTTTTTGCTTTTCTGCTGACTCCGCTCAGGCCGAAATCATTGTAAATTCTGTGTCAGCCTGGAAAAAACGCTTAAGAATAACAACAGCCTTGATTGCACACAAAAAGGTTATCGGTAAATGGAAAAATTGTATAAAAAAAGGCATTTGCTTATGTTATTTACAACATAACTATTATTTTACTGATCATTTTGTTGCCTTAAGTTTATTTAAATTGGGTCATTCGGTCATATTTGACATACTTGTTTTCATTTTTTTATACCGAATCAGTAAACACCGGAATTCTTTCAAAAACATTGTGGCTTTATTCGACTATTTAACTTTGTATAAGTTGGCATTTATGTTTTTGAATAGGGTTAAAGCCGTTTTCCAAATGCAGCAGCAGCAACAGCCAGGCTTTTGATACACCTTTAAAATATATCCTATAACCATAATTATTTTTATATACTTTCCATACTCCATCAACTCGCAAACTGGACTGTGCTTCAAAATGGACTACACTCTGCGGCAAACACGTGTTAACCTTTGCGGAAAATGTATCATAAATCATTTAATTGCATTTTTACCTTTGGCCGGCTGTCAACTCATTTATATTTCCCGATGTGCACTACTTTGTGTCCGACACGGCATCGAAATGCACATCAACGAATGCTGCGACAAATGTGAATAATTAACACAATGCCGACGACCCGTGTAAACAACCGAATCCACCCCCTCTTGAAAAACACCCATTGAACAACCACCACCCACCCACCCAACCAATATCCAAACCACTCCTGTTTCTGGCACTTTGACAATCTTGACTATTTGCATTTGATTTGCATTGCCCAAAACCTGCAACTACAACACAATTGGCCACCTCGAATCCACCTTCTGCCGCACTGCATCAACTCCCGATCGGAAAAAAAAAACACCACTACCCCACACCACTACCCCACACCACTACCCCACACCACACCATCATCTGGCACCGCTGCGAATCATCAATTTTCGGGATGTCACTGCCAATTACACCTTTTCAATATTTGTGCACATACCTTGCCGCTGCTGGTGGCGTCGGAATTTTTTATGCGCCGGCATTGGAATACAGTGGCGGAAACTACAAATCAACCTGCAAAAACGGCCACAATCGAGATGTACGCGCCCAGTTCGTATAATGACACCGTCACCGGCGAGACGTTGTCCAGCGTTTCGGAGAAGAGCGAGTCGTACTCCAATGAGGGCAGCAGCCAGCCGGAATATATTGTGAGTATATACGGATCTATCTACCTACGAACCGACTATTTTCTGGTTCTGGTTCTGGTTCTGGTTCTGGTTCTGGTTCTGTTTCTGCTACCATTTTTTCCAATTTTTTCCCCGTTTCTGTGCTTTTTTTATGGATGAGCATGAATATGCAATTTGTGAATGGGCACAAAAACGAACAGAACCGTGGGGAAGGAAAAGCGCCGGCAGTGGAAAATCGTCTGGCATTTTAGGCATTTTCCATTGCTAAATAGATGTCCTGCAGGCGCAGAGGCGTCACGTGGCATTTTCACCGCCAGAGCCTGGAGTGATTTCCCCGAAGTCGTTCAATTTAAATATTGCTTTCTCCCTAATCTTCCTGCTGTATCCACCAGCACGATTTCAAATTCACTATTAGGGAGTATCAAAAGTTTGCAATTTTATAAAGATTGTTAACTTGGTTTTACTTTAATTTGCGTGCTATAGAAATCAATTATCGAAGGAAAATATGCTGAATTAAACATGTTTTGTTGCATCAATTAAAAAAAAAGAGATTAGGAATGTCAATCTATAGTTTTGTAAAATTTTTGATTCGTTTTTTCTAAAATTAGTAATGTTCAAATTTTTAACTAATTTTTTAACCCAGACAACGAAATTATTAAAAAATCAAAGAAACATTTGAACAATTTCAAGATACAAGATTTTGTTGTCTTTGTAATGAAAACCTGTTACACAAGTTTACAATTAAAACCCATTAGATGTAATGCCAGAAAATTAGTTAGAAGCCACCAAAATAGCTTCAGGTTAATTCCAGAGATGAAACAAATATTCTAAAGATGGCCTCAATATAGCCACAACAAAGCATTTAGTAAGCCACAAAACAAATTAAAGGCATGATAGGGCTTCGAGTCGAATGCAGGCAGTCTGACTAACTCCAAATGTTGAGGGTAGTCACAACAGAAATCCCCCTGGCCTGCGGCCCTGGGTTTTCAATTATGGCCAATGCTCGAAATGAGGGCCTGTCGAGTGAATGGCAGGAAGTGCCAGACCAGGGCCAGACCGAGATGAAGCCCAAGAACGGGTCCAGACCAGCGGAGCGGAAACGGAAGCGGAATGCCGACGTCGTCGCTAAGACGTCGTGATTAATTACGCGACGCTGATGATAATAATGATGAGCCTGCGAGTGGGCTAAAGCGGAGAATAAAACAGGAACTGGCTCTGCTACCAAATCTGGATCTGAGACAGAGACTGAGACTGGGGAGTTGCTTCAAACAAATCGTTTCAAATTATTAAAATCATTTATTATGGCGGTAATCTTGCAGCGGCAGGCAAACCGCAGCAACTGCCTAACCCGCAGAAGCTGAAGTAAAAGTATGTAAAGTGCGTAAACTGCGACCGCGCGTGTTATAAATCAGTCCCCGATCCGATCCCTGTTGTCCTTGCTTTTTGTCCTTGCTGTCCTGGATGTCCTGGTTGTCCTGGTTGTCCGTGTGTCGCCGCTGTCATTGTGGCTGTCAATTACGCGCCAACGACTTTCAACGCCTTTGCCAAAGTATGCCAAAAAGCAAAGTGTGCAGTAATTACGGGGCATTACTCAGATGGGAATGAGACTATAAATTGATATATACCCGACCATGTCGCATCTGCCGTTCCTCACTCAGCTATTTTATCCTTCTTTATTCGCAGGATGAGGCGCGCAAAAAGGCGGCTTCCACGTATTTGGTGGAGGGCTCGGATATGCCGCCGCCCAGATACCAAAAGGATGGCACCCTGCCAGTCATATACCCAAATAATATTGGTAAGTACATAGCGCAAAAACGATCTACACCTTTTAAATAACCCGAAAACTTTAGAAAAAAAAACCCTTTGAAGAGCCAATAAATCATTTACTACTTAGTTTTTTAGTTTTCGTAGAATTTTATTGAATACTTAAGCAAATTGTTTTAGGTTGGGAAAGCTATATTAAAATTAAATATATTTTAAAAACCCTTTGGAAAAAATTAATATTTAATATTGCGGACAAAAAAAGAATTCAATAAAATTAACTGAAATAATAACGTATTATTTGTTTGTTGTTGCTAAAGTACTTTAAATATTATCTATATTTAATTTTTACATTTTGTATACATTTTCCCGTGTTTCTGAGAAAAAATCAGAATGTTTTAAAAACGATTTATTTTTCCGAGTACCAGACAATGGAGCCAAAAATACGTTTTAGATAATTAACTTTCGGGCAAAACAAAGTTGGGACTTTGCACGCGCTGTCAGAACGTCAGCAAACCGACCGACCCCCCTCTTAACCCTCTAGTGCCCCAACTGCCAACGGTTGCACTCGTTTTGGTTTGATTTTTATGCCATGATTGCAGCGCAATCAAAGCAAATGTTGAAAAAAGGGAAGCGAAAATAGCAAAAGGACGAATGGGATGGTCAGGAGAAGGAAATAAATATACAGAGAGCGAAATCGAAGCATTTGGGGCGTAAGGAGGGAAGTGTGTGAGCTGAAAATTCAATTCCAGCACAACATCTCCATCTTAATTGTAATTGAGGAGCAAAGTTTTTGTCAGTCTTGATTTTCAATTGACGTACGTAAGGATGTGTGCGGATATCCTCCCATAGATTTCACATGTATGTACCTCAAGGCAGAATCCAAATCACGTGCGGTCTGCGCTAATTTAAGAAAAAAACTCAAGCCTCGAACAGTCGAATTTAAGCAAGAAAAACTGGGATTGGAAATGGAAGAATAACAGCCGAGGACAAGGACTTCGGCTCGGACTCAATTGAGACTCAGATTGAGACTGAGGCCCAGCAAAAGACACCGTGGCAGTCTATCAAAGCATCAAAGCTGTAAGAACAACAGGAGTTCTATAATAACAATCCGTCCGTCCGGTTGGAACAAAAGCAGAAAATGCATTTTAAATGCAAAAGCGTAGAAATAATAAAAATACATTAGCTGCAGAACTTATCCCCGGAAGCAAAAGTGCCGGAGACTCTGGCATAAAAAATACAATTACCTTGTGTCAACGGCAAAAAATTTGGAAAGCGCTATCCCTCTTCTTATTTTCCTCTCCCTCTGAGCGTCAAATAAATATGCTGGGGCATTTTTCCAGTCTTCATAGATAAACTAGAGGTGCCTTCGTGAGAATGTTTGATTTTCAGGTACTATTGACGATATAATTCGATAGATTCTCCTACTTCAAAAGTTACTATCGCTTAAGAATTTCGCTTTATTGATGACCGAAGTACGCCTTGCTCAGGAAATTTTTTACTTTCAATCATTTTTTGATCATTTTATAATGCAAATTATGGAAACATTTTGATTGTGATGCAAAATTTTGAAAATCTATAATATTAAGATCTATATTATTGCAGAAAAAAGGATGCTAGTACTGAAAAATAGATAAATTATGATATTCATATGGCTGGCAAATAAAAATGTGCTAATATTTTTAGTCGTATTACAATATATGTGACATTAATTATAATTTAAGCAGGCAAACCCATTTTTTTTTCCCAAAACCACTTTGTGACAAACAACACGGGCTCATCTCTAGGATAAGCCGATGACAAGGTCTTGCCCCCACCTTTCCCCCCAAAAGCCCCCACCGCCACCCACATTTCCACTACGAGGTTTCTGCGGCGACACGCATAATTACGTATGTATGTACTACTCGGGTGTTCGTGAGTACCGCCATTTTCTTTATGCCCGAAACAACAACAAGAGCACAGCAGAACGAGCTGAAAAGAAAACACGCCGTGGGAGAAGAACAACAAAGACAAAAGCAGCGAAGAAAGGCAGAAAAGAAAGCAAAAAGGAAAGAAAGGAAAGGACGAAGGCAAGAATGAAGCGCCGGAGAGGAAAGTGCAAAAGAATCCCCCACGTGGCACAAAAAATTAAAATGCTTGCCGGAAGCTGAATCTCAAACAAGCGAGCCCAAGGCTGTTGTTCCAAGCGGACGGAAAAGCGGGTGCTGGTGCACTACCACTACCCCCACCCCCTTAACCTTCCCCTTCCCCTTCATCCAACAGGAAAAGCTGGGGGGCGGCATGCACATGAGCTTAACGGGCGGGGCAAACGGAAATTGTTTTTGTTAGTTGGCGTCACATTTTTTATCAGAGTTTTTTGTTGAATTTAAATTTGGTAGTGAGTGATGGGTGGTAGTCAGTGAAATTACAAAAAAAAAAAGGAACACGGCCAACAGCCGAAGGGGTTTTCCATTTCCCCCTCGCCCCCCACCACCAACAGTTGCAATTTCGTTTACCATTTATGCAGTAATACGACGAAAGCGGGAAAGCCGCGCTTTTAATGAGACGCTTTTTCACACGTTGCCATTTTAATGAGCAGGCAAAAAGCAACAAGTCCGTAGCTCTGACCCAGTTTTTGACCTTGAATAAGTGCAAAAGCCTTTAAGCCAAAACCTTCTTAAAACCTCTAGAAACTCCCTTGGTTAACGGATATTCCCTGACTATAGCTCATAGCTGGACCCCCATTTTTCAGCATATACGTGAAACATTTCTTGCCTCAACTCCGGCCCAATGTTATTAATATCAGATGAGCTGGCAACTGGGAACTGGCAGCTCCAGCTCCAGCTAGTGCTCCTGACCCGGGCAACAATTATGCAACTACCACAGTCCCAAATTGGAACAAAAATACACTTCTTTGTTCGAGTTTTCTTTCCGGCACAACAATGTGACGCTGATCGAAAAATCAATAATTCATGAGTGACTGTCTTTTGAGGAAACACGCCCACATATGCGGAAGTAAACAAGCCACAAGATGAACAAGGACCAAACTCAGGTCTACCACATGGTTTCCTTCGATTTGTCGTTGTCAGGCAGCCGCAGACTCGCAACTTTGTCCGGAAAATTATTGTTGCGAGGGCTGAGGGTCCCAACCCTCAGAAATTCAGCGATGTCACAGTCTATTTGACAAAATTACAAATTTGTTACGTTTGCGGCATTCACGCCTCTGCAGCTGACACACGCTTGCTTTTTCACGGAACGTGTCAGTATGTGGGGCCAATTTGTAACGCCCCAAGCAGGTTTCCTTATGGCCAACTGAAGACTCCATTGACATTTGCATATTTATTGGACGAGCTTATCAGCAATGTCGCAAGCATTGCAATTAATGGCCATCGTTTTCTTTTGCTTTCCAAACGTTTGCACATGAAATCGGCCAGAACCAAACAGCAAATTGTTGCACGCTACGTGCGCTGCCCATATGGGCACAGGTGTGTTCTCATTTTCAACAAATTTTGTTGGGCGAAAACCTTAACAAAATTCACGAGAATAATGTTTATTTTAAATAGACAGTAAATATGTTATCTCAGTTAAATAATTTAGGTAACTATTCAAATGTCAGTCCACCCGGGGGCGCCAAGTAATACTTTAATTGATCTTCTTAGGACTATAAAATCTATTAAATCTATTAAATTCCTGTGGGAAAATTTTTTTTGTCTAGAACAAATATCATTCCAAGTTTATAACGTTTCATAATACTAGCCTCTTAATAATGCCCACATATTTTCGCAAGTATAAAAGTTACAAGCATGTTTTAAATTGGCTCAAAATTAGCTGGTAAACAGAATACGTAAACGGGAACCGAGTAATAGGATGCATATATGTGCTTATTTTTCGAATATACAACCTATCGTTTGCAGTTTAAAAATGAAAATTGAATGCGTTTTGCATTTCTCCATTTGCGGCTGGCCAGGCAAACGGCGTGCTCCGCTTATGGCAGCAATCGAAGCTTAAGCCATAGCAACGGCCATATATATATGGGAAAAAATATAGGAAAATAATCAGTTGAGCGCAGCACGTACCCGACAAAAAAAAAAGTGGAAAGGAATCGGGGGGTATTGGTAAGCCATTAAAATCAACCCAGAGCAGGCTAAAGTGGGCTTAATGGCCACAAAAAAATAGCATCAATGCATATAAAACCGAGCTCACTTTGACTTAAGCACATATTAACTGTATACCGTTTTTCCATCTCGATATTTTTTGCAGTGAACGCCTGTACACTGCCGCACCCGAGGCACAATAATGGCAGCGCCGCCATCCACATGACCCGGGATGATCAGATGCTTATAAGCAAGGGCGTCTATATTCCGTCCCCGTCGCCGGCGCCCCCGCCAGATGGCTCCTACTACAACATGAACAGCGACCGATACTTGTCCTATCCGCCAATGGTGAGTGAGATCAATGAACCAGCCTTCTCGGGGGGATTCCAGGCGGGGATTTGGCTGAGAGCCAGGCTTAATTGCCCGCATCTGCAGTTACCTTCTTTGATCCGACGCCCCAGCCATTGTCGCCTGGATTACTGCGCTCAATTAACCAAAGTTTGCAAAGGACACTTGGCACTTTGCATCCCGCCATGCGAACGGGGCGGGTCCATAAATCCATGTATCGATCTGGGCGAGGAGGGAGCATAGGGAGTTTGCTGATGCCGGAGCATCCCCTCCCCGCTGGCACTTAACGCGCTTCGACTTTTATAATCCGCTACACTGTAGAGACAAATGACAAACTTAAAAGCATTATAAGTAAGCCCCCCCGAAGTACACTGCACTGCTGCACGTTGTTGCACTGCTCGCAGAGTAAACACTATTTTCCCCAGACAACAATTTAATATCACGCATACGTCGCGTACGCCAGATGGCTATGTGGCATTGTGGCTTTTACGACGAAGAAGGAACGCCCACAGATGCGACAAAGTTTTTGGCCGCGCTTCACTCATAAAGCGGCAGCGGGAATGCCGGGGCCAAAATGTGTCCCCGATTTGGGGCTCCACCTCCGAAAAGCATCGCAGCCAGTCAAGGACATGTGATGTCCGCTCCATTCCCCACCATTTCAAGGCGGATGCCACACATTCGAAGCTTGTCGCATTGCCTGCCAATATAAATTCCGCAAATTTCACAATAAACATGGGGAAATCAATTTTCGGAATTTATGTTTCCGACGCTTCTTTTAGGGCACGAATGTCCGCTTTCTCGGACCTGATGACTCCTGGCACTAAAGGGGTGCCAATGCGACAGCATAAGACGACATCCGATGTGGGATGACAGTCAGCCCGTTTATGTGTCGTCTCAACTTGGCTGACGCTCAATAATTGTATAAATTAGGTGGCGGGGAATCGAAACTGCAACAGCAGCAGCAGCAGCAGCTGGATAGCAATATCCCAGCATCTGGCTGCACAGCTAATATAATAATATTTATGCTTAGCAGTTGACCATGTTTATGGCCTTTATACGATTTGTTAAATTATTCAATTGTGTCCCGCTCCCAGAGAGTACACAGTTAAATGATGTGGATGTGGTTGGCGGTATCAAGTGTCCACTGCCCACTGAATCCCAGCATCCCAGCAGTTCAGTATCGCAGTATCCCAGTGGCCAGTGCTCCGTCATCGTTCTTTGCCATCGTTCGACATGGGACTAAACCTTTTGTTTGCGGTTTTTAGTCAACGAGGGAGAAAAATTCAATTTCGGTTTAGTTGGTCAACAATGACATCTCATATGTGTATGTGTTTGTGTATGTGTATGTGGATATATGTGGCTCTCCACACCCCACACATCACTTGTGGCCCATGGAGCAGCCACTCCTTCCGCTTTGTGCGGGAAAAGTCCGGGGCCTTTTGCCATTCCACACATAAGAAATGTTTTGTGTGGATGCCAAATTGAATTATTTGATAAACATCATTAGAAAAATTACAAAATATACAGAGCTGAGCTGAACTGAGCTGAGCTGAGCGTCGCTCCAGTCCCATCGCTGTGCGGCTTCCCGAAAACATTTGGCCAGCTCTAAATTACTTTTCGAAGAGCATCTGTCTCCGTTTCAGCTTCAGTCAGCGCCACGTATCCGAATGGACAGTAAATGAATAAGGACAATTTATAACAGTAAATCAAATTAAATTTCAATTGGAAAACTTGACAACAACAAACGAAAAACTAAACAAAAAAAAAACCGAGGGCACACAGAGCTAAATAAATAAAACAAAACAAAATGGCCATCTAACAAAGTTAGAGCATCGTTTTGCACATTAGTCCCCGAGGAGGGGATGGGCGCATAGAGCTCAGCTGCCCATCGGGCTACTGTAATTGCCCATCACAACTGAATCTGGCCATAGACACAGATACGGATTCGATTCAGCCTGACCAGTTTATCACAAAGCGCTGAAAAGTGATTGAACAGCTTCTTAATCAATTTATGCTGTTGGCTGTTCAGCTGCCATTTATGGTGGCTTCCTCTGTTTGATTTATTTCAGCAACTCCATTAAGTTCACTTATCTCTTTTTATTAAGTTGAGATTGAAATATTTTAAATGAATTACAAGTTAGTTGGACAGCAAGTCAAACTATTCGTTTTGATTCTCAAACAAAGAACTAAATTATTAATCGTCTTAAACTTCACTCAACAGTTTTCTGTAAATTTATTTTTCCTGAAAAGTAATTGTTTGCTTGTACATTTATCATTAAGTAAGGGTCCATCGAAAAGTATTATATTAAATTTAATACTTTGAAATACATTTACTTGCATTTGAGTCGAGGAAGAAACTCAATGATAAATATTGCTCTCATGCACCAAAACGACTAATTGTTGACATTGCACTTGCCATCAAAGAAATGTTTTCTAGAACGTTCATTTTCCGACGCCTTCATTAAGCTTGAAATTGAATTACCACCTTAATTGATTGATTTTCTAAGCACACTCAAAACTTAAAAATCTCAAGAAGTCAAGAATTGATAAGAATTGAAGATAATAGGTACTCGTGAATTTGAATTTATGGCGACTTATGCCATTATTAAATCCATGGTTACTTAAATTTTTCATTTATTGAAATGTGGACGCTTAGATGTTTTTTTTTTATGTGCCCAAACACGTTTATTTCTTTTTCACTCTTTTTATACATATTTAATTATTTATACACATTTAAAGATAAATTAACAATTCACATTTAAGTTTGTCACATGATTTGGGCAGTACCTTGTTTAATTATTTATTTCTGCAGTTGTTATTATTGGAGGATAAAAAACCAATTGTCTTGATTGATTTATTAGGCAAATTCACATGAGATATAATGTTTATGAATTTAATTCTGAAATCATTATAGTGATTTGAACACCTATACAAATTGAATTTATTTCTGAAAATACATTTATTGAATCGATGGAGACTGTGTTTTCTCCATTAAAAAGGGAAACCACCACTGTTAGCTGATTGATTTACGCTTCCGGAGCAACAGGATGTCCCAGGGTCAGCGCCTCAAGGACTTTAGCTGCCGCTGCTTTAGCCGTATCCACATCCGTTCATTGGCACGCAAAGTGGCCCAAAGTAAATGCAATTTAAAACAAGTTGTGGCCACACCCAGGCAAAGCCAGAACGAGAGAATGCCAGCCCACCCACTCATCCATCCGTTGCGGTGTTTTTTGTCCAACCAGCTTGTAACTATTTAAGCGGCAATTTGTATTTTATTGCCAACTTTGGATGGCTTCCAAGGCACCCAGAACACCCAGTGCCACCCAGTGCCACCCAGTGCCACCCATATCAGCCCGAAAATGCTCGAGTTTCATTTGGCTGGCGTTGATAAGTTAAATGCTGACTGCCGGACGCCGTTGGAATCCCTATGTGTATGTGGACTACGTGCATATGTGGCTCCAGAGCAGCGGAGGAGCCAGAGCAACCAGAGCGGAGCAGCCTGAGGGCAGGGACTTGACTTCAGTCGGACAACTTAACTACGGTTCACTTTGTTAACTTGCGTTCTGCACAGTTTTAAATTCAATTAGTTTTCGTGCGGGCGAACTCTGTATCTAGTCATTGTCCGACTGCCAGCTGCAAAAAAGGAGCTGAAAGCTGGGAAAGCGAAGGGGGGAGAAGTATCCGTCAGATACTTTACGCACTGGAGCGCTGTGGCTGTCATCAAAGCGAGCGATACACGAGAGTGTTTTGTTTTAAAATTCATGGTGCGGTCGCGAGTACGCAGCTGAAGCGGATTGCCGATTAAATAAATAAGGGGATCCGCTCCTAGTGGGCCATAATTTAATTTTCACTCCGCGAGCGACTGAATTGGATTCATAGACTTGGCCCGCCGGCGCCGCTTGGCTGGCCTTAATGTGGAAAGTTTCCTACTTTATGGCCAGTGTGGAGATGCCAATTGGTTATTCTATTTACCCGGAATGAAGTTCCAACTCCGACCCAGTAACAACAATAATGAGCTGCGGCCGAGAATTAGCGAGGCGCGGCACACAAAAGCCTTTAAGTGGCCAAAAGTTTGCAGGCGGCAGCAAACCCTTTACGCGACCAGGACACCCTGGCACATCCTGAGCTCTGAGCCCCCAAATCGTCGTGGCTTAGCTCTGGAGCGCTGGAGCGCTAGAGCTCTGCAAGCCCCAAGTTTTCGTTGAAGACAATTTAACTTTGTAAACTGATACAAAATGTCCGCCCAGGTCTACTTAAGAACACTTCCCTGTCCCGCCGCAGCCTTGTTAATCAGTGTCGAGTGTTGTGTCCCTAATGTGTTGCTAGATGTCCTGGCCGTCCCATGTTAATCCCCGAGAGTTTTCAATCCTGCAATAGTGGCCACTCGATTCCCCTTAATATTCCAATTAGGTAGGTGCACGGGCCAAGTTTGAAACTCGAAAGTTGTACGTGCTGCAAACTTGGACTCGGACTCGAAATTCTGTCCTTCTGTACTTCTGGTCTTCTGGCATGCGGAACAGCTTCCTCAACTGGCACAAAGTGTCATGTCAATTGAACTACGAATCCACTCGCAGACAGTTCGCTTTTTTTTTATTCCCTTGCCCAGTTGAGAAGTTGTCAAGAAGTTGTATTGTACTATATACGAGCGCTGGCAGAAGGCGCTGTCATAATTACGGCATCGTTAGTGCCAATCTTCGCTTTAATGCCGTCTTTTCAGGACAAAAAAGTAGCCAACGGATTCAGAGTCCAGGGTATTTGAGCCTCGGCTTAGAGCGGACTTTTGTTTGCGCTTCTCATTGTTTCATATCTCAGGCGACAGTTTAATGGGAAAACTTTTCCCGCTGAGCCGTCGGAGGAGAGCGCTCCTATTCCGCCGAGGAGCTGCGATGAAGCCGCTTAGCTAAGCCTACGCCATCTTAATCCACACTGGAAAACCGAAATTTCACTCTGAAAGTTGATTCTATTTAAAGGCCTTTGGTGAAGACACACTTCTTTTTTGTTTCATTATTAAGCGAAAATAACAAACACTTATTGGTTTCTGTTTTCCAAACAAGCGCAAAATAAAGAAGATTTTGAAAAACTAAACAAAATTCCCTTTGGTTTTTCTTTCAAAGGCCTAAGCCTGTTTCATATTAATTTTTATTTAATTTTAATTTCACCAGTTATTATAATTGATTATGATAAATATTAAATTTATTTTGTGATCAGCTTAAGATAGTGGATCAAATATGTTTCTTATTTTAATAACACTCATGTTTGGAAGCATATGGGCTTCTAACTCGAGATATAATTTTAGATGATTTGAATACAATCGCAATTTCCTTTCCAAATATTATATAAATAGAAATACATAGTATTAGATTTTTGTATAAGAAGCCAGTAAACAACATGAAATGGTTGGCGAATAATAATAATAATTTGAGGAATTTTGTTAACATTCTCTAGCCAATTTTAATGCCTGTTTTCTGATGTTTTTTTTTGTTCGATTCCAGGAGTACCCGGGCGCTATGGACTTTACCGCCCAGCCGATGCCGCTGGCGCACCTGCAGCCCATCACGGTGACCTCGCTGGCCACCAACGGTGGGGCCACGCTCATCGGCAACGGATCGGTGGCAGCGGTGGCCGGCGGATCGGGCACCCTGCGGCGAGGCATTCTGCGCGGAGTGGTGGGCGTGCCGCAGCCGGATGTCACCCACCACACCTCAGCCGTGGGCGGTAGTCCGATGCAGATGATGCACGACCTGCACCCGGTCAACCTGAGCGCCTCCACGCTCACCACCAGCACCACCCTGAACGGCAGTCTTCCCACGGCCACGGCCACGCTGCCCCGCCAGCCACATGGCATCCTGAAGGATCCGAATCGGAACAAGCAGCAGCAGCATCAGCAGCAGCAGTTGCTCAACTCTAGTTTGGTGGGTGTGGGCATGAACGTGGGGAGTTCCCGTCTCGGCGCCCATGGGCAGCCTGCAGATCCTGAACCTGCCGCCGGCGGGCGTGGGACTGGGTAACAACCTGCTGATGACCACCAGCGGAGCCTTCGACCCCACGGCGGTGGGCATGAGCAGCTTCGGCGGAGTGGGCCAGACCGGCGGCATCCCGGTGGCCTACACCGATGCGGACGGACACCTTGTATAGCTGTAGGCGGGAACTGGGGCCATCAGCAGCAGCAGCGGCAGCAGCTGCAGCAGCAGCACCACCACCACCGTGCGGATCATCTCCGGCAGTGAGCCCCGGTTCTGAGCAGCCATCACCACGTCAGCACACACATCCTATCCAGCATACCCGTACCCGTATCCGTACTCACACTGTATCCCAGATAGTTTAGGAGCTTTCCATTTCGGCATCTGGGTCCCCTGTCGCTAGTGTCCCCTGTCCGGCAGCCACATCCGCATCCACTCGCCATTACCTTATTCAAATCAGCCAGCGAATTAGTTTATGTAAATTTCCACCCAATTCTCAAGGCTTCACCCACGTCAATGTGGGTGTTTATTTAGATAAGGATTCTGAGGGGGATGGGGGTTGGGGCTTGGGCTCAAGTCACTCTAGGGGAGTGAGCATAATTTCGCAGAGAGTTTTACTAATTAGCCGGCAGCAGCAGCAGCAGGAGAAGCAGGAAGCAGGCGAAAATAATTTGAAATTTCCTTGGGTGGAAAACGCGAAACGGTCCAGAACCGTTTGACAGCTCCCGGGGGAGTGCTTCGGCTCAAGTCGACTGGGCACGTGATTGCCCTGGACGGCGCCATCGGCCATGGTCGCCATAGCCGAAAGTTGAAGGTTGACAGCCGCTAGCCGCTCGGCGACCCCCAATCCCAGATGCGAGTGCTAGATTTGCCACCTCCCCTTTAATGGGGCAGCTGAAAAATCTGGGAATGGGCCATCATTCTGGCAAAAACCCACACAGTGGAGCCTACCAAGCTCAAACTTGAACATTTAATGTAGAAACGGGTAATTTTAGAAGGCAAATGGGTTTTTAAAGATATTTTTCAAAAGACTTAAGTCCATCTGCTTAAAAAGTAAACCTCAAGACCCGTTTAATTATTCAACTGAGCAAACAGACATTTTTCCTTCCAAAAAATTCTATATTTATGTGCAGACATTGAAAACTTTTATTTTCTCTTCAAAAGAAAAACCGTATGAGTGTATTTTTAAGTAGAAAAAATGTTTTAAGATTTCTTTTCAAATTGTCTAAACTTGTCTGAACGATCAGATAAAAAATTCTAAAGAAATTCGTAATTTTTTCTTCTTCAAACTATAGTTTTTGTTTTTTACACAACTTAATATAAAAATTGTTCAAGTTAGGGTGGCATCTCTGAAGCGTAACAGAATGAAAAGAACGTCACTGGGAATTAGCTAATCTAAGTTAAAGGCTTTAAAAGAAAAGCTATAGAATCAGTGTTTTTATGGAAACTTTCCTACTATTCTTAGGGAATGTAAATTACTGAAAATCAAGGCTACTTCCAGACTACGCCCTGGAATTTAAGTTCGCCAGCTCCTCGTCGAGTTGCCCAACTCAATCTCGTGCATGGAAGTGCGCATATCGCAGATATGAAGGGGTGAAGGGGCGGCCACGCCCCCGCAGCCATTATATGCAGAAGCTGGCTGTATCTTTATCTATCCGGGTGCCATTCGAGTGTCGCTGCCGCACATAAACAGTTTTCATTTGCCACTCGTCGCAGCTCAGCGAGCGTGACATGCCAATCCTGGCCTGCGTTGCCATTAGCTCTTCCTTTTTCAGTTCAAGACCAGAAGAATCCGGGAATCCCAAGGACCACTCAACCTATCTCATTCCGGTCCCTCTCTGCCTCCGCCAGCACATACCCATACTCCCAATATCCGTATCTTTGACTTTGTAGCCAAGTTCTTTGGATCCTCGAGCGTCGTGCATAATTGCCAGCAGCACTGTGTGGATTTTAATATTCATTTGGCTGTAATTGCTGGATCCGGGTCTGGATCGGGGGAGTGCACTAGTGTAGCTAGTGCTAGTCCTTAGTGGATTATCGCAAATGAATAAATGCCCTGATTTCGGGCATAGATGGCGGCGGATTTGCGGAGGTGGGGCTGCACAAACATCGAGTGTGTAATTAAAAGTGAAATTATCTTTGAAATTAACGCACGCGTAGACACAGACAAAGAGAAAGAGAAAGGATGACGGGGAAAATGAAGAAAAATTCGCGGAAAACTGAGAAGGATATTAAGAACGAAGATGAAGCAACAGCAACAGCAACTTTGTGTGTCGGCACACATATGGGTGTACTTTTGCGCTGTGGGAATTTCGCTATTGAATAATGGCCATGGCAGATGACCAGATAAAAGTTAAATGAGCGGGAAAATAAGGAGCGCTGTGATTGGACACCAGTCGAAACCTGTTGGGTTTTTGTGGGGGAAAAGTGGCCAAAGGACACGGGACAGCAGGGACCCACTCTATACCAGATATGTGAATGTATAGCTTGTACTCAACTCAACTCGACGAGTAGTGCTGCCAAATTGCATTAATAATTAGCATTTAACTGGATCCGTAGCCCTAAGTAGCTAAGCCAACACAATTTCGAACCACTACTCAATCAGCAAGCCAAACTCTTTCAAATTGTACAATACCACTGGGCAGAAGGCGAAACGCAAGGAATACCGATTAGCGATAAATAATTAACGATTAAAAGGACAAATGCAGGTATATCGATACACACGGAGAGTCATTGCAATTCATAGATGTAAAACGTAGCATACAATTTCGCATCTCGTAACTCTTAGGTCCTCTCCCCACATACCCTCTAAAAGTTTGGAGCTTGGCAGGGAATTCCCGACATATTCATAGGAATAACCGAACTCGCTGTTTTCTTAGGGATAACTATTTGATTGCACTCGAACTTATTACTCCACGAAACGTATTGAAACGTGTCCTTTACTGCAAATGCATCTGCATCTGCATCTGCATCTGCATATTCACAAATCTTGTATGTCTTCCCCAGCTTGTCCTGACGATTTTTGATTGTCTTTAGTTTAATCCAGAATACGTATTTATACTTACACATACGAATTAGTTTAAACCTAACACACTTGTCGGGGGAAATAAATAAGACTTATTGTAGATAATTATGTTTAAAACAATTAACAAACACGAAATCAAGTTGTTCAATTTGTATTTTTGCCAAAGAGATATTTGTTAAACAAAGAAACGATAACTTGCAGCTAGACTATGTATGTGCTTGTTTCACTCTCGCTGTATTTGCTGTATTTGTTTGTTGTGTACAATTAAATTAGAACCTCTATATATATAAATGATTTTGGAAATCCCCTCGTTCGACGTTAACGTAGCATAATTGAAGCAGCAGCTGAAGGCGATGACACACAAGACTTGAATACCGAACCTAGGTTAATGTTAAATGTTAATGGAAATCGAAACCGAAATCGAAATCGAAACTTAATGCAACTAAGTGTGCGTGTGTATAAAGCGGATTATTTACCAATGGATGTGAATGTTTTTATGACACTAATTGAGTTATGTATTTTATGTAGTCTGTATTCGTATATCTATAACTATAATTAACTGAAAGCATTGTACAGTAGTCGAGAGGAAAAACAATAATTAACATGGCGTAAGTTCATTCGAAAAAAAAAGAAAATAAATTAAACGCATAGTTCATAAACTCAAAGCATAAGCCGCCACTCAGAAAACTGTATAAAACAAAAAGAGATAAGAACGAATTCTTACAAAAAAAAAACCTTATTGAACAACTATGAAAATTAATGCATATGAAACCTACTGCATTTTTAAAAAAAAGATCTGTTAACAAATGAATAATAAAAACCATAAAAAGGATGAATACCAAAGCCGAAGTGCATTTCCATTGCTGAACAAAGGGCCAACCGATTACGGCACAAAGGACAATTTAATGGCAAAACTTTCGAATCAATTTTCAGCGGCAGAACTCAAACAAAGGGCGATGGCTTTCCAGCCCCAGAGATGAGACACTTTTCCCGGCGAGCCAAAGTTTTCCGAGGGCAGGACGGCTATCCGTCTTGCCGGGTGTGGTGCAAAAAATTGAATTCCTTGTAAAACTTACGAGCTGGCATTAATTTTAACAGCATCTCGGTGGGCGGTGGGAGGTGGGCCGTGGGCGATGGGTTGGCGTGTTTGGATGCCTCAAATTACGTATACGGCCCATTGAACGCTCTGCCGAACACGGACATGTGAATGTTAGTGTGTGTACACTCCGGGTCGGGCCATTATTCTCCCCTGACTGACTTTATGACGCTCATTCGATGGGCACAAATCGCAGCTCGTTTTTCATTTAAATGGAAGTTAATTAGTTCCGCCAAAAAACAAAGGCGAAAGAATATATATAGTATGTACGTACAGCGAGGAACAACAATGAGAGAACGACGCAAATAAAGGGCAAATAAAATTTTGCCAGAACTGGGCGTGGCCGAAAGCATTCCTTGCTGCAATTGATTGATTTATTCCCGTTCCCATTGCCATTCCCATTCCCATTCCACACCCACTCTAACAACCTACCCCAATCTACTTCTTGCTTTGGCTTCGACAACCACTTCGGCTTCGTCAGTTTTTGCCGCAAATTGATTCAACAAACGGCAAACAAGTGAAGCCTGGCCATGATGGGCCTTCAATTAATAGCCGGATGGGGCAAGTAAGTACGGGCGGAGCTGCCAGGGCACGAAACTTTCTCGCCCCTTAACTCGGCAACTGTCAGTCGGCTGAACACTCGATTTTCCCTAACGAGCTACAGGTGAAGAATGGATCTAAAATAATAAAAGAGTTCTCCGTACAAAGGTTAGAAATATGTCAGCAGAGGAGAACTGAAGGTTAAAGTCCAATTTGATTTTATATTGAAAACTGTCTCACAGAATGAAGAAAATTTATTGTTGCCCCACAGGAGATCATAGGGGAAAATATTTATATTTCCTGCTGTATTGCAACATTTCAAAGGCAGAATTTTAGTAAATGCGAATAAAATCATCTCTTTTTTATGTTTAATGTATACAAAAAAAATTCTTTTAAACTCATTTTCAATTACGTTTTTAAAACATTTTAATGTGTATTGAAAGCAGTATCTCTTTAACGAAGTTTTGTTGAGGTTTAATTTAGTTTTTAGCAAGATCAAATAATGGTTTTCATAAAAAAAAATTTTTTTGAAACTTATTAGTTATTATTAGAGAAAATTACTTCTTTTTTTAAGTACTAATGTTGTTTTGGGGATAACATACATTTCATACATTTCATTCGTTTCTTATTTGATTATTATGGGTAAATTGGGGAAAAACACGTTTCATAATTATTGCAGCAAAAAAATAATTATATTAAATTAATAAGGGATTTTTTTATAAGGGTTTATTAAGTGGCACGGATGGTCCCTGCTCTCATGTATGTTAAGAGGTTTTAAATATCCAAAAACTACGGTTAGCGATCCCTTAGTTTGAGAAATATTCCCTTTTGAGAGAAGTCTAATGCTAATAGAACTTATTAAATACGATACGATTTTCAATGAGAAAAAGCTTCCAAACAAAACAAAATTTAACATAAATTGAGCATTAAGCTATTAAATAGGAAAAATTAATCAGAGAAATAAAGATACCTGGGAGGAGGGTATCCACTTTCAGTTCTGCCATCGAAGCATTTTCCGCCGGCTGTTTTCTTTGTAATGCAGGTGACATGCCGCTCCGCATCCCAGCCCCGCATTCGTGCCTTTTTTGTCTACGGACTTTTGGCCGGCGACCGGAGCCGTTAAAAGGAACAAACCTCAGTGGCGACAGCGTGGAAATGCACGTCACAAGTACTCGCACAGTTCATCTGGCCGAGTAAATGGAAAAGTTTTGTTTGGTAAACTTTTTGGGCTGAAAAGAAAGCGCTAAGGCGGGCTGAGTGCTGCAAGTGCGGAGTTGGGTCCGAGGTACACAAAGTCACTAAGGAAACAATGACGACCGAAAAGTTTCTCGTTGGCATAATCATTGTCATGGCCATTGACGCAGGGATTTGCAAATTATCAGGGACGAAACTTGACCGGGCCCGTGTGCAACATGAGCCTCTCTAGCGAGGACTGTGAAATTCCATCATTAAATTTAGCAGTTTCCAGGAGGCGATGGGAGATGGGAACCGACAGGACACAGCTGTCGAGACCGCAATAAAGAGCATAGATAGCAATTATGCCTTTGGCAAAATTGCCGGCTGACAATCAAAGGGGCCGCACGCATAAACAAACCGGGAACCGCAACCCCCCAATCCTCTTTCAGTAATGAATTGTGGCCGACCCACACACAACACAAACAGATAGAGAACGGAGCCGATTATAAGTTTGGGTACTGGCACTTCTTCTTTTCCGCCTGCCTGCACAACGCTCTGGATCTTGCCGACATTAGCTTTCGGCCAGGAGGTCCTGGCACGCATATGCAGCCCGGAATCAACAACATCCACATACACATCCACATCCCATCCGCTGCAGCCGCAGTGAGTTCAGGGGACCAGAAAGACCCGATTTCTCGGCCGGGACTCATTGTTTTGCGCAAAATTCATTTCGAAGCAATGAAGTTTATCGCTACCCTGCAGCCCCACAATGCAGCATCTCGCACTCGGCTAATTTGTGTGGAAAAATAATATCCACATAAAGAGCCAGTCGCATGCACAGAAAAATATAATTTTATTTATAACGATTTATTAACGATTTGCTTCTTAATCATACAAATTTCCAGTGATCGGTTATTATATTTCAGAGTCAATACGATTTACTGTTTAAAAAATTATGGAGTTAAAAATGTTTGACATAAGAATATTCAGTTGTAAAAATACATAATCACTTCAGAAAACATGAAACTTATGTGGTTTAAAAGTAAGGCGTTAGGATACAGTTTAAGATTAAGTATTGAATTAATACTTAGACACACTTATTAAAACTTAACTTTTTTTTGGTGCTTATTACATTTTATTAAAAAAGAGGTTGTTTATTAATAAAATCTCTTAATGGATGATTAAAGCTCTGAAGACTCAATTTGATGAGGCAAATAAAGTTATGCTGAGTTAAATCAAAATTCAATCAGCTTCCTTTAATGTCAATACTAAATAAATTAATTTAATTTTAATTCAAATTGAAGATAATTATCTGAAAGGTCTTATTTGCTGACTAATTCTGACAAATTTACATTCCGATTTAAATGACCGATTGTCAAGCTGTCACTGACTATTAAAAACTTGTGATTTTATGTTGCTGTGTACTGCATGTTTATTTTGCAGGCAGGCCGCTCGTAAGGAATCGCTCTGAAATGCGCATTAATTCAAATTACGCATACGCCGCATGGTACGAATGGTACGAAACCCTCAACATCCCATCCTCCCGCCGCCATTCATCCTTCGACCCATTCACAGCCCGTCTAAATAGAAAATATCTCAAGTTGTTCCGCCTGAACGCATCGCATCCAAGCCAATGAGGCTGAGTCAGTTAGCAAGAAGAAAGCCAATGAAAAGCGCCAACGGATGCGACTGCAAAATATGATTTCATTCATTAAAAACCCGACAAGTTCAAGTTGAATGAATAGATATATTTGGTCGCCTGTCCGTGCCACATATGATTTATTTTTACCACGTCTATTACAGCATCATAATGAGGAAATGTCGCGGCGTCTTGGCAGGCACTCAAAAAATCAACCAACAAACAAAATGCCCGCCGACACACAAGCGTTGGCAATTATACAAGAAATATCGAAAGCCTTTTAAGATTCGCGAATGAAATGTTTTATTTGTTTTCCCCGTGTGCCCCAGACTCATGTTCTCGGCATTTCCCGAACCGCATTGCCAAACAGCTGATTTAAATAGCCAGGCCCAAAGAGAAGCAATCAGAGCGAGAAGGCAAAGGAAGTCGGCCAAACAAGCAACAAGCGGCGGGGCGAAAAATGTAGGCGAACACGGCAAGCCGGCGAGAAATCGCCTCGGGCAAGAGTCGCCGCACAGTGTCCTCCAAATCTTAAATACCCTTATAAATTTATAAAATAAATATACCAGACATATAAGCCTCTAACTGCTTGAGGGAGGTTTCTACCTTGTTGTCACCAAAACCTGCTGTTTTTTCTGGAATTTATTTCTTGGAAACTAAGATAAGTATGAGAAAATTTTCAAAATTTTAGCCAGTATTCCTTTATTCCAGTTTCTTGGTACTTGTACTGTTACTAAAATAAAAAAAAACAAGAAAGAAAGCAAACTTCGGCAAGCCGAAGTTCATATACCCTTGCAGCTATCGCAAGAATTAAATATTTTTGAAAACATTAAAATTATGATTTACTTGCGTATATGTTTAAAAACATTGAAGCTATGACGATTTGCAGCTTAATTATTTGATTGTTCTTTTATATTTTTTTTTATTTGTATGGGAGCTATATGATATAGTCGTCCGATTTTGATGAAATTTAAACCATAATTCTGAAATATTTAACCATTACTATATGTCGAAGAACTAAACAAAAAATTAAAAAACAGCAAAGTTATAATTTTTTTTCAATTATTTTTCCGATTGTTCCTATGGGAGCTATATGCTATAGTCGTCCGATCCGGCTTGTTCCGACTTATATACTACCTGCAATAGAAAGACAACTTTTGGGAAAGTTTCATGCAGATAGCTTTAAAACTGAGAGACTAGTTTGCATATAAACGGACGGACAGACGGACAGACGGACAGACGGACGGACAGACGGACAGACGGACATGGCTAGATCGACTCTACTAGTGATGCTGATCAAGAATATATATACTTTATAGGGTCGGAAACGTCTCCTGCACTGCGTTGCAAACTTCTGACTGAAATTATAATACCCTCTGCAAGGGTATAAAAATGAAAAATGGAAAAATTATGAGGTATTGAAAAAAAAACAGTTTTCTTTGTAAAAAGTAAAATCTTATTTTCCCATTTTCCGACCCACTATGCCGGCTGCTGCGTATTGCGTGCCGCAGTGCTTGTGCTCGCTCTGAACAGCGATTCTCGCTGCTCGCCGCCCATCGCCCATCGCACATCGCTCATCATTCTGCACTCGTAGTCGCCGCCGACGGGCTCGTCGTCAGTCTAGAGAGTAATATCGACACGAAAAGTAAGTTCGCCGTGCTTCTGCTGGCCCACCAGCATCGAGTATAGAATCTATATGTGCGGCGGAGCTGTTAAACGGGTGGAAAACGTGGAAAATCCATGGCAGACCTAGCCATTTCCACGCGTCCTCGTCGAGCACGTGGCGGAGCTGGGCTCCAGGGCGTAAATCGCAGTGGTGTGCGCGTTGCATAAGATTTGCAATTATAATTCAGGCGATTCGAATAAGTAAAATATGAAAATTTGATGAAAAATTCGGAAAGTGCTCTAGTTTTGTGCGCTGCCCAGGCCTTTGCGTGTGATATTTTTGGACATGTGTGCGCCTTCGGCAACGGCTCCGCATCTTCGGGTTTTCTTCGGGCTGCGGCGGAGACCAAAAATAAACACACGACACCGCTGAAAGCCAACGAATTGTTCAAATTGTGTTCAAAAACTAAAATCATCCGTTCGGTTCGACAAAAAACGAAAAACGAAAAACAAAAAAACAACGAAAAAACACCTCTCTAATGAACAATCCCCTGTGGTATGCCGGGTGTACTACTTATATGTACCATAAGTTCGGGGAATTGTGCCTTTTTGTGCGGGTGCTGCCGGTCCAACGAACAAAGTGGTGGAAGTTGGCGGACGACAGTGCGTGCCATCGGACCCTTGGATTACCGATGGCCGCCTTATCCCCAAATCTCTTGCCAAGCAGACAAATGGCCGCCAGTGAAATCAGTGAAAAATTGGAAATGGGAAAAGTCCTTGCCCAAGGAGAAACGGTTCCCACGCACCGTCGGCCAATTAATTAGAACTCGTCGTTGTCGGGACTCTCGGGAAATCGCTATAAACGAATGGCAACATGTTGCATATAAATCCACAAATATACGGACTAAATATAAGTGCGACCACTAAATATATAGCGTGTGTTTGCAAAGTGTTTGTCGAGCACGCCATGTCGACAAAGTAACATTGGCACTTGCCCAGAAACATACTAGACACCCAATGAAAACACCACGCTAGAAAGCGGAAATTAAAGATACATTTGATTAGCCGAATCCAAAGCACTTTATTAACTTGATTGCCCGTGAAAACGAGGAATATATATTTCCCAGGATTCAGTTTTTTTTTTTTGGATCAATTCGTACTCTCCTGATTTCAGAATTGGCACCTAGTTAGAGTAATGCATTCTTTGTAATATAAATACCCCGTACTCAAAAAAATAAATAGCATATTTTGTTCATTGACGAGTATGTAACAGGTAGAAGGAAGCGTTTCCAACGCCATAAAGTATTTGTATTCTCAGGATCAAAAGGCGAGTGGATCCAGCCATGACTGTCTGTAACACCCACAAATTGCGAAAATATGACTGTAAAACCCACAAATTGCGAAAGTCTGTCATTTAACTCTTAAAGATGGGAGACGCAATCTATTAAGCTTTATATATATTTTTGATTAATAACCATCGACTCATAACAAAAATCTTTGAAATCAAACTATTATTTATGGTAGATGGCACCATTTATTCATTTAAATTGGTTGGCTGAGGGTATCTAATAATCGGGAACTTAACTATATCGTTCCTTCTTCTTTTATTCCTGTAAACATGAATATTCCGAAGCAACAGGGTTCCTCTTTAGGTTAATGGAATTATTTCGAAGTTTCCGGCAGAGATTTCAGTATATTTAAGCATATTTTCCTTTAATGCGTTTTTAGATAAATTTATTTTCAACATAACATAACATAAATTTTAGGAATCACATGTTATATTGCTTATTTTCTTGTAAATTTTAACTTTTAACTTTTACAGAATATGTTCATAAATATACACATTTAGATATCCTTAGCTTTTTTTCCGACTTAGGGATATTTGAAAGCCCAAACATATTGTAACATATCTATAATGCCTAATAGTTAGGGTATGCCTTTTAATGTCCAACTTATATTTTATTGAAGCATTAATTGGGGACTCGTATTCATTTTACGAAGTAGATATATTTATTTGGCCTTTTGCCTGGTAGTAACATATGTACATTAATACAAGCCACATATCTACATAAATTCCTGAATAATTACAAGTGTAAAAAAGCAAGAGAAAAGTCGCGGCGAAATTGGCAAGTGAAACAAAAAATGCGGCGAGTAGAGCAAAAGCGAAAATAACCGCAGAACCGAGTGAATCAGCTGTTCGCACAACGAAAGCAAAACAAAAAGCCGAACGAGAGAAAGAGAGAGAGAGGAGAGAGGAGAGAGGAGAAAGTTCTCTCTCCACTCGCCGTTGGTCCGCGTGTGTGTGTGAGTGTCTGTGTTTATGTTGGCTGAGAGAAGCGGAAGGGGGGCTCCCAAAATATAAACAAAAGTTCGTTCCACTCGAATTCTGTCCGCCCATTAAGAAACCCTCGCCAAGAATCATTCCCACCCGTGACGAGTGTAAACAACCAAATTCTAACCGTAAACGTATTCCCAATCTTTCGAAGGAAAACAAACCGATTCGGGTGACCGAGGGAAATCCCAGAACAATTGAAATCCAAACGCTGCTGCGATATAAATTCCGATTTGGAGGCGCTGCGGTCGTTGCGTTAACCAAACGAAATGGCTGAGGCGGAGGGAGGCTCCGAGCAGGATGATGTTTCATTCCTGAGAACGGTAAGTACACCGGATATCATAAGCCCCAACACGCGAAATAAAAAGCTGGTTATTTCTTTAAACAAAAAAAAAACAAAATCAACTTTAAAAAGAATTGAAATTGCCATTTCTTTTTTTTTTTCCCAAAGACCAAAAGCATATGCTCAAAACTTTTTAATGAATCTGCAGGTTTTAAATTCGTTTTTACCATTTGTTTAATTTTGTAAATTATTGAAATTGAAAACAAATATTAAAATTAAAAAGTATTTTTTTTAATGATTTAACGATGCCGCCAAGAAAGCCAATTTTAGTACATATGTTTATTTAAAGACAACAATAAGGGACAATTAAAAACAGACCTTTGAATTGTCTGAATTTGAGCAAAGCCATATAATATTTGAAATAAAATAAATTGTTAAGCTTATTCTGAGTACAGAACTGCTGCCGAAATTAAATATATTTGCCAATAAATCAATTTTATGGGAATTCACTCTCTAATGCTTTAAAGTTTCGAATTGTTCTGACATTAGTTCAAAAAAACATGCAAATGTTTTCCATAGGGATTAAGATTAAGGCCATTTTCAAGTTGAAAGAAGAATTTTTTATTATGAGTGTATCCTGCAGCCAGTGACAACGCCAGATCATCTAAAATCAATTACGTCCACTCAATAAAATCCATGGGGGACTTTTCACAATTGGTGTCATAAAATATCCGGCAATCCATAAGAGATGTCCTGCCCCGTTTCCCGCTGTATATGTAATGCATATTTATAGGCGCCCCTAACTTTTGTTTATGGCACACAATAAATACAAAGCTCGAGTCACAAATTCAATCACGGCCACCAGGGGCTTTAGCTTTTCGTCTGATTCCACTTTACATAGCCAGTTGTTGGGGAGGGAAGATAAAGGAAATGGAGGCATTCCTCGATGAACACATCGTCAGCTGACAAATGCCGCCATATATCAATGCCCACAGCTGGTGCGCCAAATGACAGCCATTATGGGGTATAAGTAAATAGTGTTGCTTCCTTTTGCCCACGCCCACGTGCCACACCTCCCCACCCAAAAGGGCCCAACCCCCTCTGGGGGTCAGCGAGGTCAGCGGCAACGACACCTTGCCGCAATAAATAAACACGTTTGAGGGCAAAAGTTGAGTTTACCCATCGAACCCACACGGCCATCCTGTATCTCTTTTAGAGCCCGCAGGCCCTTTTCCCACTCACCGCAACAGAAATTCAATAAATATAGAAGACCCAGCAGAGACATTGGGATCCAGGTCCCCGGGGAAGTCCCTTTGCCGCCCTTCAAGTGATGTCAAATTACGCTTATTTGCTCGCATTTCTCCATGCTCTCACTGAAAACTTTTGCAGTTCACAGACGAGCGACCCGAAAAGTGCAAGTTTGCAAAAACATTTATCGAAATGAAGTCAAATGCAAATTGAGTCATTGAGCAGTGCAGTTTTTGGACACCAAAACCCGTATGTGGTCGGGCTTAAATTTTAAATAGATGGTTCCAGAGCAGAGACAATGATGCTGCTGTGTCAGGATTCGGCACTTCATTCGCATTTAAATTATGCAAATTGCTCGATTCGAAATCCATTACCGTTCATTTAACTTTGACTACACACAACATCACCAGCCGAAAATCACATCGCTCTGCCCTGTAAAAGGGGTGGGATGGGGGCGAGTGACTGTGGACAACCAAACACCACCACCCACCACACACCACCCACCACCATCCGCCCACCGGCCATTCATTTGCACATTTAGTACCTTGTAACAATTCCCTCAATTTGCGTGTGCATCGCCATGCTTTGATGCTCTAGGCCCGAAAGGATGCCGATGGGGCTGGGAGTCGAATGTGTTGGCAAATGGCAATTGGTATTGCGGTGGATTGCCGGTCGGAATTGTTGCCAAAGTCTCATTAAAATTGCAGCACAACTTTGGGCCCCTCAACGACTTAATTGTTGCTAAATTCTTCTCCCGTTCCTTAACCCACTGCTTACACTCAACGCACAGTAAGAAATAAGATCAACGATCAATCGCCTAGGGTTTGGAACAGACTGTTGAGATTCAATTTAAACTATGAGGCTTTTATAATTTTAGAAAACTACTTGTCCTATCCTCGAAATAAAGGGTACCTAAATATAAAGTTTCCTTAGCTCAATAAGTTTTTGCAAAACAATTTGTTATATCACAAAAATCAAGCTTGTTCGATTTTTACGCAATAAGAAAGATTATTGAAAGCTCGTGGTATATATATAACAAAGGTATACTCTTCAGATCTCATACATTCTCTGAACTTTCTGATTATATATTGTAATAGCTACCAACGATCCTACAAACAAGATCATCAAAGTCGGAATGTGTACCATCCTAGTCAGTTTATAAACCAAACGAAGAATACATAAGAGGGTATGATTTTTTTTCAATAGATAGCAATAGCCCACGTATTAGATAATCAAATGGCAGTAAATTGAACAAAATAAACGTTATTTTATAATAACTTTGCATTTATATGTATCATTTAAAATACCCTTTTTATTAAACTAAATAATATTGAACTGTGTCTAACATCTTATTTCTCCGTGTGCCATTGTAGGAGGACATGGTCACGCTCTCCTGCACGGCGACGGGGGAGCGTGTGTGCTTGGCCGCCGAGGGATTTGGCAACCGGCACTGCTTCCTCGAGAACATTGCCGATAAGAACGTACCGCCGGATTTGTCGCAGTGTGTCTTCGTCATCGAGCAGGCGCTGTCCGTGCGAGCTCTGCAGGAGCTGGTGACTGCGGCGGGATCCGAGACTGTAAGTATGCCCACTCGGAGTCGAGTCCGGACACCACGGATATACGTCTGTTTCATTTCAAACCAAGGGAATCCCGAGCATTCATACCGTTTCGTAATCTGTCCCGCCCCTTTTATGTTGTGATTGTGATCCATGTCGCTTCGATGTCCCAGGAACACTATGATTCTATAGTTTCCCAGTTACTTAGGTCTCTGCATGCCATCTACTCTGCTCTTCCCGTTTCACTTCTCTTCTACACATTTGTAACCAATAAATTTTTTGTTATTTTTCAAAATTTTTCTAAATACCCAC
This sequence comes from Drosophila elegans, assembly GCF_018152505.1. Taxonomy (NCBI): domain Eukaryota; kingdom Metazoa; phylum Arthropoda; class Insecta; order Diptera; family Drosophilidae; genus Drosophila; species Drosophila elegans. The sequence goes on along the minus strand of NW_024545903.1, from coordinate 3,359,938 downwards.
AAAACAGGATAGTCGACTTGTAAGTATAAAGTTCAAATCTTTTTCTTTTCTCGTATCGCGCTTCTCTTTTTTCTCTCTCTTACTTTCTATCTGTCTCACTCTGTCTGTGTAAAGTAGCGCTCGTTCTATCTCGCTCTGCTATTGCTTTCTTTATCACAACTCTGTGGGAGTAATCCCGAAAAAAAGAGCTTTCAGCTCTGTAACCTTTTCCAACAGAGATTTGAATCTTTGAAGCTCTTAACTCAGCTGTGATTAAAATTAAGTACACTTGGTCTATGGACTTAAGGGCTACCTTTCCATTCAGAGAAGAAATTAAAGCCCTTTTAAATTTTAAATTACAAAATAAATTAGTTAGAGTTTCTAACTAATAAAAAGCCTAGTAACTGTATGTACATATATACAAATAGTTTCAACCTTTCAATACAGAAAGATACAAATGCTTATGGTACTTGCTTAGTAAAAGATGATATAATTATTTATTGGCTTAGATTTCTTCTCCGTTTAGATGTACTCTATAGATCTAACCATCAGCAACCTCAAACATTATGCATCCTAACTCCGTAAATACGTAACTTTTTCCACTGTTATGCAATAGTAAGTAGATTGTAGTCTTACCAAATCCTAGAGCTTTAGCTTCCTGCATATAGGGCTAGCAATTTTTAATGACTTACCGACAATTCCTAGGGCAAAGGCACTGGATCGGGACATAGGACATTGCTGTACGGCAATGCCATTTTGCTCCGACATCACAACAGTGATATGGTGAGTGTTGGATCGTTTCGATTTGCTTGGCTGCGACAAATCTAATAAACCTGATCTCTTCCAGTACTTGGCCTGCTTGTCCACCTCATCGTCGAACGACAAGCTGTCCTTCGATGTGGGTCTGCAGGAGCACAGCCAGGGTGAGGCCTGTTGGTGGACGGTCCACCCGGCCAGCAAACAGCGTTCCGAGGGCGAGAAGGTGCGAGTCGGAGACGACCTCATCCTGGTGTCGGTGGCCACCGAACGGTATTTGCATACCACCAAGGAGAACGAGCAGTCGATTGTGAACGCCAGTTTCCATGTGACCCACTGGTCCGTGCAGCCCTACGGCACGGGAATCTCGAGGATGAAGTACGTGGGCTATGTATTTGGCGGCGATGTGCTGCGCTTCTTCCACGGCGGCGACGAGTGCCTGACCATACCCAGCACCTGGGGTCGTGAGGCGGGACAAAAGTGAGTGAATCATTTGGAGAGGAAAACCTTATTGCAGTCAACATACATACTATTGCGATCCCTCTGCAGCATTGTTATTTACGAGGGCGGCGTGGTCATGGCCCAGGCGCGATCCCTGTGGCGCCTGGAACTCGCTCGCACCAAGTGGACGGGTGGCTTCATCAACTGGTACCATCCGATGCGCATCCGTCACATAACCACCGGGCGCTACTTGGGCGTCAACGACAGCAACGAGCTGATTCTGGTGAAGAAGGAGGAGGCCTCGATTGCCACGACGACTTTCTGCCTGCGGCAGGAAAAGGACGACGAGAAGAAGGTGCTGGAGGACAAGGATCTGGAGGTGATCGGCTCACCGATCATCAAGTACGGCGACACCACCGTCATCGTGCAGCACTGCGAGACGAGCTTGTGGCTCAGCTACAAGAGCTACGAGACGAAAAAGAAGGGCGTGGGCAAGGTGGAGGAGAAGCAGGCCATTCTGCACGAGGAGGGCAAGATGGACGATTGCCTTGACTTCTCGCGCTCCCAGGAGGAGGAGTCCAAGACGGCGCGTGTCATCCGCAAGTGCAGCAGCCTCTTCACCCAGTTTATCACGTATGTATTCTTTTGACTCACTTTGGAGAACCCCTTCTCATCTTAAACTGCTTTCAGGGCCTTGGAAACTCTGCAGTCCAATCGCCGACACTCCATTTTCTTCCAGAAGGTCAACCTCAACGAGATGGTCATGTGCCTGGAGGACTTGATCAACTACTTCTCGCAACCCGAAGACGATATGGGTAGGCCAAATACTATGCAGATCTGGCTTTGATCTTAACAAAGATATTTTTGATTTCCAGAACACGAGGAGAAACAGAACCGCTTCCGGGCGCTGCGCAACCGACAGGATCTCTTCCAGGAGGAGGGCGTGCTCAACCTGATCCTGGAAGCCATCGACAAGATCAACATAATCACCTCGCAGGGCTTCTTGGCCAGCTTCCTGGCCGGCGACGAGACCGGTCAGAGTTGGGACCTCATCTCGACCTACCTGTACCAACTGCTGGCCGCCATCATCAAGGGCAACCACACGAACTGCGCCCAGTTCGCCAACAGCAACCGCCTCAACTGGCTGTTCTCGCGCCTGGGATCACAGGCCTCCAGCGAGGGCTCCGGCATGCTGGACGTGCTCCACTGCGTGCTGATCGATTCGCCCGAGGCGCTGAACATGATGCGGGATGAGCACATCAAGGTGATCATCTCGCTGCTGGAGAAGCACGGCCGCGACCCCAAAGTCCTCGACGTTCTCTGCTCCCTGTGCGTGGGTAACGGCGTGGCGGTGCGCTCCTCGCAGAACAACATCTGCGACTTCCTGCTGCCCGGCAAGAATCTGCTGCTGCAGACGCTCCTGGTCGACCATGTGGCCAGCATCCGACCAAACATCTTCGTGGGCCGCGTGGACGGCTCGTCCATGTACCAGAAGTGGTACTTCGAGGTGACCATGGACCACATCGAGCAGACGACGCACATGATGCCCCATCTACGCATCGGCTGGGCCAACACCTCCGGCTATGTCCCGTATCCGGGCGGCGGAAAGAAGTGGGGTGGCAACGGCGTGGGCGACGATCTGTATTCCTTCGGCTTCGATGGAGCCTACTTTTGGACCGGAGGGCGCAAGACCCCAGTGGTGGATGCGCTGCCCGAGGAGCCCTTCATCCGCAAGGGCGACGTCATTGGCGTGGCCATCGATCTTTCGGTGCCCATCATTACGTTTACCTTCAACGGGGTGAAAGTGCGTGGAAGCTTCCGGGACTTCAATCTGGATGGAATGTTCTTCCCCGTGATGAGTTGCTCCTCGAAGCTGAGCTGCCGCTTCCTCTTCGGCGGAGATCACGGTCGCCTGAAGTTCGCCCCGCCCATGGGCTTCTCGGCCCTGGTGCAGTGCCTCATGCCGCAGCAGATCCTCAGCCTGGATCCCTGCTTCTACTTCGGCAATCTCAGCAAGAACGTTCTGGCCGGACCGTGGCTCATCGAGGATGACAATGCCTTTGTGCCAAAACCCGTGGACACGACGGGTGTATCACTGCCGAGCTCTGTGGACCAAATCAAGGAGAAGCTGGCGGAGAATATCCACGAGATGTGGGCTCTCAACAAGATCGAGGCGGGATGGTCGTGGGGCGAGCACCGCGACGACTACCATCGCATCCATCCCTGCCTCACCCACTTCGAGAAGCTGCCGGCGGCGGAGAAGCGATACGACAATCAATTGGCTGTGCAAACGCTTAAGTAAGTGGGCTGTCTTTCTATTATAGCATGTAAATTTAAAATATATATGTATATTTATCAATAATACATCAAAAAAATTTTAAGTCGATCCAAAAAAATGTTTGAGGATAAGAGCTTTTCAGGAAAGGAATCGACGAATCAAAGCTAGTGTTCTTACTCACTCAGTGTAATTTTAATTCTTTATTTCTTTTCTTCTAAAAAAATTGTTTTTTATAGCTAAAAACTTGCCTGTTTTAAGTGAAAATTTAACAAACAAAACATTTTAAATGTTATACATTTAAGCAAAAATATATTTTAAAAATTTTGGTTTTTTTTTAGATATATTAGAAAAAGACATACAAAAAAAACAAGACCATAATTATTAAAATGTTTTTAAATTATAATATAATTAATTAGTAATCGTTTCTAATTTGCAGGACAATCATTTCGCTGGGCTACTACATAACCATGGACAAACCACCAGCACGCATACGTCCCGTGCGCCTGCCCAACGAGATCTTCATGCAGGGCAATGGTTACAAGCCGGCTCCTCTTGACCTGAGTGCCGTGACACTCTCTCCGAAATTGGAGGAGCTGGTGGACCAGCTGGCCGAGAATACGCACAATCTGTGGGCAAGGGAGCGCATCCAGCAGGGTTGGACATACGGCCTGAATGAGGACAGCGAGAATCACCGGAGCCCGCACTTGGTGCCCTATGCCAAGGTGGACGAGGCCATCAAGAAGGCCAACAGGGACACGGCCTCGGAGACGGTGCGAACCCTGCTGGTCTACGGCTACGTGCTGGATCCGCCAACGGGCGAAGGAACGGAGGCACTCCTGGCGGAGGCGCAACGGCTCAAGTTCGCCGGATTCCGGACGTACAGGGTGGAGCGCAACTACGCCGTGACTTCGGGCAAGTGGTACTTCGAGTTCGAGGTGCTCACGTCCGGACCCATGCGAGTGGGCTGGGCCCGGGCCGATTGCTATCCGGGAGCCATGCTGGGCAGCGAGGACACCAGCTGGGCCTTCGATGGCCACAATGTGAGTATATGGTGGGGAGGGGTCCGAGCCCAGGGGTCGTCCATTCGATGTAGGCTAGGGAGGGTCAACAGAAAGAGACTGTGTGCGAGATCGACTCAAATCATACCCACAACCCCGTGATTATAGGTGACCAAAATGCACGCCGGATCCATTGAGCACTTCGGAGTGCGGTATGAGGCTGGCGATGTCATTGGTTGTTTCATCGATGTCAAGGAGCTAACGATCAGTAAGGACCTAGACGCTTTAGCAGCGTGCATCAACGTTGATTTTATTTATTTTGATCGAACGCATTTTGTTTAACTCAACTTTTCAACTTAATCGAAGATTTCGTTCTCTTTTAATTTGTTAATTTAGCGACACTCTCTCATATCCGATCATTAACAAACAACCAAAACCGTGTAAAGACTCACATAACATTCGAGTAGGGCGGTACTACGATACGATACGTAACGATCGATCGAACGCGACTAAATCTTGTCCACTTGCAATTCAACTTTTTAGGAAGAGAAAGTCTATGGTGGCGTCAGTGAATCCTTCGGTAAACAATGCGGACCCGGGGACATAGTCGGCGTCTTTCTAGACCTGGCCGACCACACAATTAGTAAGAACTGCTCGTCTCCTTGTTGTATTGTAAAATCCTCCAAGCACCCCCTCAAGGAATGTCAACCTCCGTGCTTTTGATATCTACTAAATGTGAACCAGAGCCACCGGAGAGCCGAATGCCGCAGGTCCAGCGATGCGAAGGACATGCGGTACCCACGCATTCACCTATCAATAGATACCCTGCAAAAGCCAGCCCCCAAATTCAGCTTGGTTCATAGTTCACTTTGGATTGAATTTAGTGATTTGGAATTGATGAAACTTAACTTGTTTGAGGAGCAAACTTATAATGGCCAAACTCTAAAATCAAAAATATTTATTCATCTTATTCTTCTCTCAAAAAGTCAGATTAAACTTACATTTTTTCCAAATATATCAATATTGAGCTTCAGAAAGTTGATAACAAACAAGTATTAAAAATTGTAAGTTAAAATGATTTAGTTTCGATACAAAGTTCTTTATTTTTATCTAGTTTTATGCTTCTTTCAAAAAGCCAGATATCTTAATTGGAAAATTAAGAAATATTTAAATCTTGATATTTAGAAGGCTGAAAAATTGCTATTATTAAAACTTTCCAGTCAAAATCATTAAGTTTAGTGTGATATTAAATTCTATATTTTATTTTGGAAAATCCCTGGTTATCCCTTTCTCAGAAGGTGTCCTTATTATAAAATTGTTAATAATTTTAACATTCTTAAAATACAGGATTATCTTTTATTATAACTTAATTTAAAATATGTATAGTCACTCTTATAAGAATAAGAAAAAAGTTATTTTTTATCAGTTTCAAAGTGAGCAAACTTTGTCTAATTTGAACTATGCAACCCGGCCGATAATCCAGCAATCGAAACAAGTAGATCAGCCATCTTCGACCCGACGGACATCGAACCGAGCCCACTCATAGAATCGTCCGACCAACGCATAAGTCCATCAATGCCAGCTTCTGTAGACTCTCACTTTCGATCCACTTTATCCAATTCCCATGCTCTAATGTCCAACTATTGTTACTTTGAACACCCTGAACGCCTAACAAGGAGCGTGGCGCCTGATTAGCAAGCAACATGGGTGCCTGAGGAGCAGGTGACACATCAGCTCATTCCCAAGCTTTTTACTCTCTCGTAACTGCCTGTAATTACTAACGACACGTACTTATCCAATATCAATTCAATTCAATTGTACAATATTTAGCATGAGAGCTAACACAAAGTACTTAATAGCTTGCTTGACTTTATAATCCTAGCTTTGCCAACTAAATCGAAACCCAACCAGTTAAACACTACTCTAGACCAGACATAACCATAATAACAATATAATGCAAGTATGCTGCAAGGCGAACTCAACAGCCAATTAATACGCACGCATTTCCTAGACGAATTTAAATTGCTTAATGGATTCCGGACGAACGAAACAAATCGGATACGGATACGGCTCTGAGAGCCAGGCCCGTTCGGAATTCATTGAGAAGCTGCTTGGTTCTTGGTTTCAATATACTCATCATTAGCAAATGTCCAGTCACCCCCCTGCCCCGACCCCATTAACCATAATCAATCGTTGTGCAGGCTTCTCGTTGAACGGAGAACTCCTGATGGACGCCCTGGGCGGCGAGACGACCTTTGCCGACGTAACCGCCGAGGGGGTCGGCTTCGTGCCCGCCTGCACCCTGGGAGTGGGCCAGAAGGCGCGCCTCATCTACGGCCAGGACGTGGACTCCCTCAAGTTCTTCACCACCTGCGGCTTGCAAGAAGGCTACGAGCCCTTTTGCGTGTAAGTATAGTAGTTATATTATATATTCATCTGCAATGGGAACAAAAAAGTGTAACAGAAAAGTGAGCGATTTCAATGCCGATGATTTAGATTGGCTGTTTGTCAATAATAACTTCTCTTTACCAAGTAGAAAACTATATTTATTATATTATTGCTCTTTAGGAACATGCGTCGTCCGGTGACCCACTGGTACACCAAGGACCAGCCAATTTTCGAGAACACCGAGGAGATGCCCGACTGTCGCATTGATGTGACGAGGATTCCCGGTGGTGCCGACACCCCGCCACACCTGAAGATCTCGCACAACACCTTCGAGACCATGGAGAAGGCCAACTGGGAGTTCCTGCGGCTCTCTCTGCCCGTCACCTGCATGGGTGAGTTTATCAGCGAGCAGGAGAAGGCTCGGCGCTGGGATGAGATCAAGAACCGGCAGTACCGGCTGATGCGCGAGGCGGAGGCCGCCGCCCAGATGCAGGTGCAGACCCAGGCCGCCCACATGGACCACATGCTCAAGGGCGGCTTCAACATGAACGACATCAAGGGTCTGACCCGGAACTTCGACGAGCACGCGGACGCCGAGGCGGATCACATGATGCGGGGACCACATCGCCCGCCGCGCAAGGGATCCCTCACCCGCAACATCACCTTCGAGACGGACATGTCCGCCGCCCTGGACGAGATGCAGCGATCCTCGTCCGTACTGGACATGAACGGACTGGGCGAAGAGCTGGACGACAAGAAGAAGCGCGGCCGCAGTCCCTTCAAGTTCTTCTCAAAGAAGTCGCGTGACCAGAGCCGCGAGAAGATGGGTGCCCGCACGGCGGACACTTCGCTGGAGCGCCGTAATACGGTGGCCCATGGCCGGAACGTGGTTAACCAGCAGATGATTACGCGAGCTCCCACGCTGCGACTGAACAATGTAGGTTCTTGGTTACTTTTATAGAATATAAGAATGGAAACATACTTCGGTAATCCGGAGTTTATATACTCTTTAAGTTGAAGAATACATCCGTCCAACTACACCTTTTTACAAGACACTTAATTAACTACGGCATGTTTATAAATGTGTTAAATACTCTTTTCGGTTTCCTACAAGCTAACAAATTTGGTCCCACAACAAATGAATTTTATATAAAAATATTTACTTTTCTTTACTTTACTTTACTTTTTTATTTTACTAACATAGTAAATGTCAGTTAATTAATATAGTTGACTGATCTGATATAGAAAAAAGTCATTTGGCAACGTTATATTAAACTAGTTTCCAAACTGAGGTTTTAAGTTTGCGTAGAAAACAACAGATGTTCATGGCTATTTAAGCTCATTTAGTGATGCTACTTTTTTTTTTAAATAGGAAATGTCTTAGTCTCTGAATGAAATAAAATTTAAAAAAATATAACAATAATGATAACTGGATTTTAAACCCTTCCCCAGGCCGAAATCCCGCCCAGTCCCGTGGCCCAGGGTCCCAAGCAGTTGAGTTCCTCGAATCTGGGCCAACAGCCGGTGGAAACTTCCGGCGATGAGATGTTCGACGCCGAGTGCCTTAAGCTGATCAACGAGTACTTCTACGGAGTGAGAATCTTTCCCGGCCAGGATCCCACGCATGTGTACGTCGGTTGGGTGACCACCCAATACCACCTGCACAGTCGCGAGTTCAACAAGAACAAGGTGCGCCGTGGGTCAGTGTACATCGAGGACGACTACGAGATGGCCATCGAGCGGATCGACCGCCAGAGCTGTTACGTGGTGCGGGCGGACGAACTGTTCAACGAGGTGACCCAGGATGCCTCCGGCAAGGGAGCCTCGCAGGGCATGTTCGTCGGTTGCTTCGTGGACACGGCCACCGGCATCATCCGATTCACGTGCGAGGGCAAGGACACCTCGCATCGCTGGATGATGGAGCCGGACACCAAGCTCTTCCCGGCCATTTTCGTGGAGGCCACCAGCAAGGAGATCCTGCAGATCGAACTGGGACGCACACCCACCACTCTGCCCCTTTCGGCGGCTGTTCTGCCCACCAGTGACAAGCACATCAACCCGCAGTCGCCGCCGCGCCTGAAGGTCCAGTGCCTGCGTCCGCATCAGTGGGCCCGAGTTCCGAACACCTCGCTCCAGGTGCACGCCCTCAAACTGTCCGATGTGCGGGGCTGGTCCATGCTGTGTGAGGATCCGGTGTCCATGCTGGCCCTGCACATCCCCGAGGAGGATCGCTGTATAGACATCTTGGAGCTGATCGAGATGGAGAAGCTGCTGTCCTTCCACGCGCACAGTTTGACGCTCTATGCGGCCCTTTGTTACCAGTCCAACTACAGAGCGGCCCACGCCCTGTGCCAGCATGTGGACCAGAAGCAGCTGCTCTACGCCATCCGGTCGGAGTACATGAGTGGACCCCTGCGGCAGGGCTTCTACGACTTGCTGATCGCCCTGCATCTGGAGTCGCATGCCACCACGATGGAGGTGTGCAAGAATGAGTACATCACTCCGTTGGGTGCCGAACTGAAAGAGCTCTACGCCGAGGAGGAGATGCAGCACTCGCTGCGGTCCCTGGTCACGGAGTCAGTGCGTCCGCAGCTGCGCATGACGGAGATCACGTGAGTTATCGCTTTTCGCTCAACCCCTCAAGTGCACAGATTACTCGAAAGCATTGCATTGCATTGCGCATTCCGCGACTATCCGTTCGGTTTTGTTCACTCACCCCATTCTGTTTCGAATCTCCCGGTCCTGCATCTCTGATCCTGAACACAACACCTGTTCCATCGAACCTCCTGCCACCATCGACACAACAACTACAACTACACCCGTCCAGACCCCCTGTGATTGCAACATCTAGTATGCCAAGTGTTTCCAGCGAACCGATCCCCGACATCGACCAATTGTACTCCCCGAAGTTCCCCCTAGAGGTAGTCAGGCAGTTCGTAATGGAGGCGCTGAAGGATGCCGTCGAGATCAATCAGGTGCACAACCGCGATCCCATCGGTTGGACCAACGAGAACCTCTTCCTGTGAGTAGCCGCTGTTCCCCGTCAGCTCCATAGCCATAGATCCATAGTGATAGTCCCATCCCCACGTTCTGCCACTTGTAGCCCTCTAATCAAGCTGACAGACCGCCTGCTCTTGGTCGGCGTTCTGACCGACGAAGATGTGCAGCGGCTGTTGGTCATGATCGACCCGGAGACCTGGGATGCAGCCTTCGAGAGGGGTGAGTAAAAAGGGCGGGTTAAAGCTTCAGTCGGTTGTCAGTCGGTTAAATATTGTCATTTTGGATAGCCCATAAACAAATTACTTTTGTGATGTGGAAACAAATTATGATAACAAAACAGGATTATTACTATTTAGTATGATAGCATTGCTCATTTCAGGGTTAGCACAATGTGGATCTCAATATCATCTCTATTTCGATAAAGAAAAAAATATTTTTATAGAAATAAATATAATAGGTCCATGTTATTTTTTCATATCAAAAATATAAAAATGTATTTTAGTAAAATGTTTTTACATTAAAAACATTTACATAAACAAGTTTAAAAAGATTTAAATACTTGATTAGTTTCTAATGCATAGACATTTTAACTAAACTCTGAAAGGTATCAGGTAGTTGTGTTTGAATTCTAAGCCAATTTTTAAAATAAAACCATCGAGTTATTGATAAAAGCATGATATTGATTTTAATTATTTTCCATTTATGTTAAGTAGCTTTGGTACCTTGAATAACTAAGCTGTTGCTTTTCCATGTTATATACGACTAAAGTCTCTATAGAGATATCTTATAGGTAGACATGTTTAAAATTTGAACCTGGTTGCTTAAACGGTTCGTGTCTATTGAGCATAAAAACAGACATTCTTAACACTGTACTTGCATAGAAATGCCACATTTGATGTTTTTTTTTGGCTCAAAAATGAAGGGACGTACTAATGCATAGGGAATAGTAATGCATTGTGCAAGAGTTTGACAATATTTTACTTTCTGACTTCACCCATAAGTCCTTAAGGCCGAGCCCCACCTCTAATCCATCAACGTTCGCTTTCAGAGGGCAAGGATGAGCACCGCAAGGGTCTGCTGACCATGAAGATGGCCGAGGGCGCCAAGCTGCAGATGTGCTACCTGCTGCACCATCTGTACGACACCCAGTTGCGGCATCGCGTGGAGAGCATCATTGCCTTCTCGCACGACTTCGTGGGCGACCTGCAGACCGATCAGTTGCGACGTTATATCGAGATCAAGCAATCCGATCTGCCCAGTGCTGTGGCGGCCAAAAAGACTAAAGAGTTCCGCTGTCCGCCGCGGGAGCAGATGAACCAGATTCTCTGCTTCAAGAACCTCGAGGCCGATGACCAGGACAACTGCACCTGTGGCCTTGAGTTGCGCAGTCGCCTGGGCGACTTCCACGACAGCCTCATGCAGAAGGTGTCGCTGAACGCTTTAATGGAGCCCGACGGCGTCGAGGGCGCAGCGATCGAGGAGGTCAAAACGGGACCCATCACCAAGATATACAATTTCATCAACACCGTCAAGGAGCTGGAGGAGGGGCCCAAGGAGGTGGAGGAGCCGGAGAAGAAGACGCCCGAAGAGGTGTTCCGCAAGGTGCTCATCAAGCAGATCGTCAGCTGGGCCGAGGAGTCGCAGATCGAGAATCCCAAGCTGGTGCGCGAAATGTTCAGCCTGCTCCTTCGCCAATATGACACGGTGGGCGAACTGGTCCGGGCCCTGGAGAAGACGTACGTGATCAATACGCGGGCCCGCGACGACGTGGCCGAGATGTGGGTGGGCCTCAGCCAGATACGCGCCCTGCTGCCCGTCCAGATGAGCCAGGAGGAGGAGGAGCTGATGCGCAAGCGCCTGTGGAAGCTGGTGAACAACGCCACCTTCTTCCAGCACCCGGACCTCATACGCATCCTGCGTGTCCACGAGAACGTGATGGCCGTCATGATGAACACACTGGGACGGCGGGCGCAGGCGCAGAGCGATGCGCCCACCCAGACGGAGGGGGCCGAGGGGGCTCCCTCCAAGGAGAAGGACACCTCGCACGAGATGGTGGTAGCCTGCTGCCGGTTCCTCTGCTACTTCTGCCGCACCGGCCGCCAGAATCAGAAGGCCATGTTCGACCACTTCGACTTTCTGCTGGACAACGCCAACATCCTGCTGGCACGGCCCAGCTTGCGCGGATCCACGCCGCTGGACGTGGCATACTCGAGTCTGATGGAGAACACAGAATTGGCTCTGGCCCTGAGGGAACACTATCTGGAGAAGATCGCCGTCTATCTGTCCAGGTGCGGCCTGCAGAGCAACTCGGAGCTCGTGGAGAAGGGCTATCCGGATCTGGGCTGGGATCCGGTCGAGGGGGAGCGGTACCTGGACTTCCTGCGCTACTGCGTTTGGGTCAACGGCGAGAGCGTGGAGGAGAACGCTAACCTTGTCATTCGACTTCTTATCCGTCGTCCGGAATGCTTGGGACCGGCTCTAAGAGGCGAGGGAGAAGGTCTGTTCCGCGCCATTGTCGAGGCCAATCGCATGTCGGAGCGCATCTCGGACCGCTGCAAGATGCAGGACGAGGCCGAGGGCACCATTGCCGGCCTGAACTTCACCCATCCGCTGCCGGAGGGCGAGGAGGACGAGGACTACATCGATACCGGCGCCGCCATACTGAACTTCTACTGCACCCTGGTCGATCTGCTGGGCCGCTGTGCCCCGGACGCCTCGGTCATCGAGCAGGGCAAGAACGAGTCCCTGAGGGCTAGAGCTATTCTGAGATCTCTGGTGCCACTGGAGGACCTGCAGGGGGTGCTCAGCCTCAAGTTCACCCTCTCGCAGACGGCGCCCGGCGAGGAGAAGCCCAAGTCGGACATGCCGTCCGGCCTGCTGCCCAACAACAAGCAGAGCATCGTGCTCTTCCTGGAGCGCGTGTACGGCATCGAGGCGCAAGATCTCTTCTATCGCCTGCTGGAGGACGCCTTTCTGCCCGACTTGCGCACCGCCACCATTCTGGACAAGAGCGACGGGTCGGAGAGCGACATGGCCCTGGCCATGAACCGCTACATCGGCAACTCCATCCTGCCGCTGCTCATCAAGCACTCCAAGTTCTACAACGAGGCCGAGAACTACGCGAGCCTCTTGGATGCCACCCTGCACACGGTCTACCGGCTGTCCAAGAACCGTATGCTCACCAAGGGGCAGCGCGAGGCCGTCTCCGACTTCCTGGTGGCCCTCACATCCCAAATGCAACCTGCCATGCTGCTCAAGCTGCTGCGCAAGTTGACTGTCGATGTGTCAAAGCTGTCTGAATACACCACCGTGGCTCTTCGGGTAAGCACTCAATTTGGTTTTTCTTCTTTCTAAAAGATCTTTAAGATGGTAGTTTCCATTTTAATTTTACTTGCTTTCTATATTGATCAAATATCTTATTAAATATATATATAAAATTAAATTTTATTTCAAGCTATAATTAAGTTAAGCCATTTACTTTACGAAATTTAAATTGTTCTGATTTAATTTGTTCAATGCAAGTTCTTAACATATTTAATTTGAATTGTGACAATGAGACAAATTATAGTACTCATTAATTTTATTTTGCATACACTTCAGAAGGCATTTTTTGCCTCTTACTTATTAATTCGAAATATTTGTTATTGACATTAAGCTAACTCTTATTACATGGTTTCAATTTTAATTTTTTTAAAGCAAACCAATTTCGTTTATTTATCTTGCCTTTGTGTTTTTTAATATAAATTAATCGTTATTTAATTTATAAAATTTTAATCGTCTTAAATTAATTGGTGCCATGCCAGTTTTTATCAAATCGCTTTAATTGGGACATTGAGACAGAATGCAATTTCCAATATTTTTCATTAGCCATTTCGTCGCTCTTAAAAACGTAAAATTTTTAATTATTGTATTTTGTTTTTTTTTACCAGTATTCCTTTGTTACTTACAAAATTATAAAATTTTAACTGATCAGCTAATTTATGTATAAGAATTTTTACCAATGTTTCTGTAACTGGTCATCTAATTTAAAATGTATAGACAAACTTTGTGCACACATTACTAAGAATTTAATATTAATAACATTCGAATAACAGCAAGCTATTTTAATAACATAAACCATAGGACTTGTATTCCACAATACTAAACACATTTCTCTTCACCTCCGATAGCTTCTCACCCTGCACTTCGATCGCTGCGCCAAGTATTACGGCTCAACTCAAGGCCAGGGCTCCTATGGAGCCTCATCGGACGAGGAGAAGCGCCTGACGATGCTGCTGTTCTCGAACATTTTTGACTCGCTCAGCAATATGGACTATGACCCGGAACTGTTCGGTAAAGCACTGCCCTGCCTGATCGCCATCGGCTGCGCCCTGCCCCCGGACTACAGTCTGTCCAAGAACACGGACGAGGACTACTACGGGCGCCAGATGGGCGCCCCGGATCAGCCGCAGTACATGCCCAATCCCATTGACACCAACAACGTGCATCTGGACAATGACCTCAACTCGCTGGTCCAGAAGTTCAGTGAGCACTACCACGATGCCTGGGCCAGTCGTCGTTTGGAAGGCAGCTGGACCTACGGCGAAATCCGCTCCGACAATGATCGCAAGCATCCCCGGTTGAAGCCTTACAATATGCTCAGTGAATATGTACGTAGACCACTCAGCTGGTCACCTGTTTCAAATCCATTCATCATTAACCATTTGTTCTGTTTTGATTTTCTAGCATTCACTAAACCACATAATTGTTTAACTACAATTTCTAATTAATGATTTTTTATTTTCCATTCCTAACAGTGATTTTTTAATAACATATCTTTTAGGACAATTTGGTGTCACAGAATAGGTTTTTAGATTAGTTCTAATAGTTTTAGCTACTTAACTTAAAACAAATATATTAGTGAAACCTTTATATTTAAACCCTTGTTGGTTTGTATAAGCATTTAGAATGCTTATATTTTATTAAAGTACTTAAACCCGATTTCCGTGGCACAAAAATTAAATAACATATAATTAATGTCACCTAATTTTATTAATTATTTTAAGGTTATTTTCTTTTTTAGTTTTTATTGATTTCAAGTCCGTTTACAAAGGTTTTATTTTATTAAAAGACTTAAAACCAATTTCCGTGGCACCAAACTTTAAATGTATTTCATTATATTTATTTCATTTATAACAAGTATTATTTCTCTAATTAATATTTATAAATTAATTCACCAGCTAACACCAAATCGTTTGATCGACATCAAAAGTAATACTGGACCAATAAGACTTTCTGATAGTAAGAGAACTCATACAGAACCTTATATTTAATTGACAGGAACGCGAGCGATATAGGGATCCGGTGAGGGAGTGCCTTAAGGGTCTCCTGGCCATCGGCTGGACCGTGGAGCACTCCGAGGTGGAGGTGCCGCTCAACCATCGCGGATCGACGCGTCGCCAGTCCAAGCCCCAGATTGTATGTAGCACTCTAAAGACGTTAACTAACCTTTTTCCAAACACCCTCTAACCATCTTTCCAAATTGTATATCTATTTTCGAATTGGCTTTTGTGTCTTTCTGCCCACGCCCTCGCCCACTTCACTATGCCGCCCCCCTAACACCATAGCACGAATTCCAGAACGAGGGCAGCCCGTTCAACTACAATCCGCACCCGGTGGACATGAGCAACCTGACCCTCAGCAGGGAGATGCAGAACATGGCCGAGCGTCTGGCGGAGAACTCCCACGACATCTGGGCCAAGAAGAAGAACGAGGAGCTGAACGGATGCGGGGGCGTTATCCACCCACAACTGGTGCCGTACGATCTCTTGACCGACAAGGAGAAGAAAAAGGATCGCGAGCGATCGCAGGAGTTCCTAAAGTACATGCAGTATCAGGGATACAAGCTGCACAAGTAAGTAATAAATATACACAAAAAAAAGATAAAGTGAAACCGCCCTGATCTGAAACAAAAAAGTAGTCGCCACGAAAATATAAGTTGTTGCCATAAAATGATTAGGAACACAGAAAAATTGTCACATAAGATTGTAATTAAATAGTGGATTATTTTTTGCACAATTTATTTTGTTTATTTAAATTATATTTTTATTATTTTTGTTGTACTCAGTTCTATGAAAGTTGTATTTAGGCAAGTACTTTTCATAATTATTAAAACTATTCTCTTCAATTCAAAAGAAAATAAAAATATTGGGACTATTACGATTTGAATTGTGATTAACTTTCCCTAGAAACAATTAACAAAATACGTGATAAACATTATTAACAACTTGTGCAAGAAATAGAGTAAAAAATAATATCATAAAAATAAATAAAAATGATGTAAAAATTATGTTATCCCTATTTCAGGCCATCAAAGGGAGGAGCCGTGGAGGAAGGTGGCGCCACCCAGGCTGCCGTTGAGCTGCGTTTCTCATATTCGCTGCTGGAGAAGCTCATCCAGTATCTGGACCGAGCCACCATCAACATGAAGCTGCTGAAGCCATCGACCACGTTCAGTCGCCGCTCGTCCTTCAAGACGGCCACCCGGGACATTAAGTTCTTCTCGAAGGTGGTGCTACCGCTGATGGAGAAGTACTTCTCCACGCACAGGAACTACTTCATTGCCATTGCCACGGCAACGAACAACATTGGAGCGGCCTCGCTGAAGGAGAAGGAAATGGTGGCCTCGATCTTCTGCAAGCTGGCCGCCTTGCTGCGCAACCGACTGAGTGCCTTCGGACCGGATGTCCGCATCACTGTGCGGTGCCTCCAGGTCCTGGTCAAGGGCATCGATGCCCGTACCCTGACCAAGAACTGTCCCGAGTTTATTCGCACCTCCATGCTGACCTTCTTCAACCAGACATCCGATGACCTGGGCAACACGATCCTTAACTTGCAGGACGGCAAGTACAGTCACCTGAGGGGAACCCACCTGAAGACCTCCACATCGTTGGGCTATGTCAACCAGGTGGTATTGCCCGTCCTAACGGCCATGTTTGATCACCTGGCAGCCTGCGACTACGGCAGCGATTTGCTGCTCGACGAGATTCAGGTGGCCTCGTACAAGATCCTGGCTGCCCTGTACCACCTGGGCACAGATGGCACACTGACGCACGATAGGAAGTACCTGAAGACGGAGATTGAGCGGCATAGACCAGCTCTGGGATCGTGTCTGGGCGCATACAGCTCCTGCTTCCCGGTGGCCTACTTGGAGCCACATCTCAACAAGCACAACCAGTACTCGCTGCTTAACCGCATTGCGGATCACTCGCTGGAGGCGCAGGACATCATGGTCAAGATGGAGAGCTGTATGCCAAATCTGGAGACCATTCTGGCCGAGGTGGACCAATTCGTGGAGTCGGACAAGACGTACAACGATGCGCCGCACATCATCGACGTGATCCTGCCGCTGCTCTGCTCCTATCTGCCATTCTGGTGGTCTCAGGGTCCGGACAATGTGAGTCCCACCAGCGGCAACCACGTGACCATGGTGACCGCCGACCACATGAATCCGCTGCTGCGCAACGTGCTCAAGATGATCAAGAAGAACATTGGCAACGATAACGCGCCCTGGATGACCCGGATTGCCGCTTACACGCAGCAGATCATCATCAATACGTCGGAGGAGCTGCTCAAGGATCCGTTCCTGCCGCTGGCGGAGCGGGTGAAGAAGCGCACGGAGAACATGCTGCACAAGGAGGACAGCATGCGGGGCTTCATCAAGTCGGCCACGGACGACACCTCGCAGGTGGAGACGCAGCTGCAGGAGGACTGGAATCTCCTGGTGCGCGACATTTACTCGTTCTATCCGCTGCTCATCAAGTATGTGGATCTGCAGCGCAACCACTGGCTAAAGGACAACATCCCCGAAGCGGAGGAGCTGTACAACCATGTGGCGGAGATCTTTAACATTTGGTCCAAGAGCCAGTACTTCCTCAAGGAGGAGCAGAACTTCATCTCGGCGAACGAGATCGACAACATGGCGCTGATCATGCCAACGGCCACGAGGAGATCGGCCATCTCGGAAGGTGCTCCTGCCGTGGGTGGCAAGGTCAAGAAGAAGAAGAAGAACCGGGACAAGAAGCGCGACAAGGACAAGGAGGTGCAGGCCAGTCTGATGGTGGCCTGTCTGAAGCGTCTCCTGCCCGTGGGTTTGAATCTGTTTGCGGGCCGGGAGCAGGAGCTGGTGCAGCACTGCAAGGATCGGTATCTGAAGAAGATGACCGAGTACGATGTGATCGAGTTCGCCCGCAACCAGTTGACCCTGCCCGACAAGCTGGACCCCTCCGACGAGATGTCCTGGCAGCACTACCTCTACTCGAAGCTGGGCAAGACGGAGGAGCCGGTGGACGAGCAAGCACTGGAGAAGGCCAACGTGAACTCCAACGAGAAGGGCAAGGACAAGACCACCGAAACGGTGGATCGCATCGTGGCCATGGCCAAGGTTCTGTTTGGCCTGCATATGGTAAGTGCCGGTTCCACTCAGTCTAGCCGGATATATTCCAATCTCTGTCTAGCTCTGTCACACAACTCTGATGCCATCAGTTCGAGTAACTCATCTCTATTGAAATCTTGTATCCAAGAGAACTCTAATCTTTCAACTTTAATCTGTTAATCACTCGATCTTTCTTTTCCTCTCGAAACATCATGATCAACACCAAAACACCAACATCGACATGCACCCACTCTCCATCCAACCCGACCATTGTTGACTGAAATGCTGACCGTCCCGTGAACGAAACATTTACAGATCGACCATCCACAACAGCAGAGCAAGAATGTCTACCGGAGCGTTGTGTCGATCCAAAGGAAGCGTGCCGTAATCGCATGCTTCCGTCAGACATCGCTACATTCTCTACCCAGGTTATTACCGTTTGTCGATTCTAGCTAACGATTGAGGAATCTAACTAACCGTACTTGCGAGCTATGTGTTTGTCTGTCCTAATACCCATCTTCTTCTCATCTTCAATGGCATCAAACTAATCTCTACTTTTTGATACTGAATCCCCACTAATAGCTAATGCTAATGTTCTAAACGCCATTTGTATTATTGTATATTTTTATGGACTTGCCGCACGCTTGCTTGACACTTGCAAATCCGAATTCGAATCCGATTCCGAATCCGAATCCTTTAGGCAGCCAGCTCCAAGAACAGAACCAAACGCTGGAGTTCAAAGATATCCGTGGCGCGTCGCCAGGCAGTCATTTCAAGCTTACGCGCCAAGCATCTTTATCGCATGAGCAGGTGGTACTCGTACTCGTTGTCGCATCGATTGGTTCATCGTCTCCTAAGTTTCCTTAATTTCCCACCCGAGGATCAGCATCACTTCTTATTTCTCTCTCTTGTGTTGCTATCTAATTTGATTAACCAAAGGCATGCCAATCTGTTTGACTTAACTGTATAGCTGTATGTACCATATAACTAATTGATATATGTACACAATCCTATGCAGACATCGGGCCTGCAACATTTTTGCCCGTTCCTATTATGAGCAATGGCTCCAGGAGGAGAACGTGGGCCAGGAGGTGATGGTCGAGGATCTGACGCAGACGTTCGAGGACTCGGAGAAGTCCAAGAAGGAGGGTGAGGAGACGGACAGCAAGCCGGATCCGCTCACCCAGCTGGTCACCACCTTCTGTCGCGGCGCCATGACGGAGCGCAGCGGAGCCCTCCAGGAGGATCTGCTCTACATGTCCTATGCCCAGATCGCGGCCAAGTCCACGGGCAAGGAGGAGGAGGAGGGCGGCGATGAGGAGGGCGGTGAGGGAGGCGAGGAGGGCGAAGGCACCAGCATCCATGTAAGTCGATCCCAACTAACTCAGGTCCACTAACAACAGCAAAAATATCCCTAAACCCGACATGTCTGACTCAGTGTCGGATGAGGCAACTAATGGTAACTATTCATTCAGCTGAGATTACTAATAAACCGCTTTAATTTTGCACCCTTGCAGGGATTACTATAATTTTGAATCCCCAAACACAGCTTTAAAAACTAGTATAACCCCAGTTTTAACCATTTGTTAATGCCTTCACAGGAACAAGAGATGGAAAAGCAGAAACTGCTCTTCCATCAGGCACGTCTCTCCAATCGTGGCGTTGCCGAAATGGTGCTGTTGCACATTTCCGCCTCCAAAGGTATACCTTCGGAGATGGTAATGACGACACTCAATCTCGGCATCGCCATCCTCCGCGGAGGCAACATCGACATCCAAATGGGCATGCTCAATCACCTGAAGGAGAAGAAGGACGTCGGCTTCTTTACCTCGATCGCCGGACTGATGAACTCCTGCAGTGTACTGGACCTGGACGCCTTCGAGCGCAACACCAAAGCAGAGGGTAAGTTCATTCGCCCCGTGATCCCAACCAACCGAAAGTCCGCCCGCCTTCCGATCTCCTCCAGCTTTCAGTTGCCGTGCTTGTTAACTTTGGCTCGCACTCTTCTAAGTTCGATTACTTTATTGATTTGTGTCTACTTCCTTCCAAACTGATTTCCCATGCCTCGCATGCCATTACCACCAACCACCAACCAACCAACCCACAAATCCCGTGTACGTGATTCCCGCTATCGTTGTACCAATACCAATCCACCCAAAATTGCCACACGAACAAAGAGTATATTCCGAGTGCGGGTGCAGGTCTTGGTGTAGGTTCCGAGGGCGCCGCTGGCGAGAAGAACATGCACGATGCGGAGTTCACCTGTGCTCTGTTCCGGTTCATCCAGCTGACCTGTGAGGGCCACAATTTGGGTGAGTTCAATCAATGGGTGTAGAGAAACGTAATCCCTAACCACATAAATCCCTTCAGAATGGCAAAACTATTTGAGGACCCAGGCCGGAAACACCACCACCGTAAATGTGGTCATCTGCACTGTGGATTACCTGCTCCGCCTGCAGGAGTCCATCATGGACTTTTACTGGCACTACTCGAGCAAGGAGATCATCGATCCCGCCGGCAAGGCCAACTTCTTCAAGGCCATCGAAGTGGCTAGCCAAGTGTTCAACACCCTAACTGAGGTCATCCAGGGTCCGTGTACCCTCAATCAGCAGGCCCTGGCCCACTCGAGGTTGTGGGATGCCGTTGGCGGCTTCCTCTTCCTGTTCTCCCACATGCAGGACAAGCTGTCCAAGCACTCCAGCCAGGTGGATCTGCTCAAGGAGCTGCTCAATCTGCAAAAGGACATGATCACCATGATGCTGTCTATGCTGGAAGGAAATGTTGTTAACGGTAAGAGGATTTGCTTGACAACCTTGGATAACCACTAACGATGCTCGTCATCTCCATGTTCACCAGGCACCATTGGCAAACAGATGGTTGACACGCTGGTGGAATCCGCCAGCAATGTGGAACTGATTCTCAAGTACTTCGACATGTTCCTAAAACTAGCCGACCTCATCGAATCGCCCAGCTTCCACGAGGTGGACATGAAGAACGAGGGTTGGGTGACACCCAAAGACTTTAGGGAAAAGATGGAGCAGTCCAAGAACTACACACTGTAAGTATACCAAAGACGAGATCAATCTTAGGAAGACTTTAATCCAGAGTGTTACAGGGAAGAAATGGATTTCCTTTTGGCCTGTTGCGAGCGCAACCACGAGGGCAAGATCGACTACCGGGCCTTCGTGGAGCACTTCCACGAACCATCAAAGGAGATCGGTTTCAACCTGGCCGTGCTGCTGACCAACCTCAGCGAGCACATGCCAAACGAACCACGCCTGGCGCGCTTCCTGGAGACCGCCGGCTCGGTGCTGAACTACTTCGAGCCCTTCCTGGGCCGCATCGAGATTCTGGGCAGCTCCAAGCGCATCGAGCGCGTGTACTTCGAGATCAAGGACTCCAACATCGAGCAGTGGGAGAAGCCGCAGATCCGCGAGTCCAAGCGTGCCTTCTTCTATTCCATCGTCACCGAGGGTGGTGACAAGGAGAAACTGGAGGCCTTTGTCAACTTCTGCGAGGATGCCATCTTTGAGATGACCCACGCCTCCGGACTAATGGCCACCGATGATGGTGGCGGCAACGTAAAGCGGGACACTGCCTACAGTTCGTACATGAGCGAGGAGGAGGAGGAGCGGGCAGCTAGGGATCCCATCCGGCGCACCATCACCGCCGTCAAGGAGGGACTCAAGTTCGGAGTGCATATGCTCAGTCCGGCGAACATCAAGCACCAGATCGGCGTGATGCAGACCAAATCCATTCCCGAACTCATCGTGGGCTTCTTCAAGATCATCTTCTACATCTTCTACTACACCGGCTATGCGCACTTCTGTGTGGTGCGCTACATATTCGGCATCCTGCTGAACCTGATGCGAGGACCAGCCCCGGAGCAGGAGGAGGAGCCGGTGGTGGAGGAGGAGACGTTCGGCAGAGCACTGCCGCCGCTGCCGCTGGAGGAACCGCCCGGAACGGTGCAAGCCTTTGGCCTGGACATCAACAAGGAGGACAACGGCATGTACAAGGTGGTGGTGCACGAGTCCCCGGCCAATTCCTCGATGGAGGAGGGCGGAGAGTCCAGCCCGGAGGATGGCGCAGCTGCCAGCGGCGAAATGCTTGAGGGTGGTGAACCGCACCAGGAACCCATCTCCATTGTGGATCTGCTCGGAGGTGAGGCCGCCAAGAAGGCGGCTCAGGAGCGACAGGAGGCGCAGAAGGCCCAGGAGGCGGCCATGGCCTCCATCGAGGCGGAGGCCAAGAAGTCATCGTCGGCGCCGCAGGAGACGCCCGCCGTTCACCAAATCGACTTCTCGCAGTACACCCATCGGGCCGTCAGCTTCCTGGCCAGGAACTTCTACAACCTCAAGTACGTGGCCCTGGTGCTGGCCTTCAGCATCAACTTTATGCTGCTCTTCTACAAGGTCACCTCGTTCACCGAGGAATCGGACAGCTCGGGCGAGGAGGAGCTCATCCTGGGCTCCGGCTCGGGAGCAGGTGCGGACATCACGGGCTCTGGATTTGGCGGATCGGGCGATGGGGGATCGGGCGATGGCGAGGTGGAGGACGAAATACCGGAACTGGTGCACGTGGACGAGGACTTCTTCTACATGGAGCACGTCCTTCGCATTGCGGCCTGTCTGCACTCCCTGGTCTCGCTGGCCATGCTGATAGCCTACTACCATCTGAAGGTGCCGCTGGCTATCTTCAAGCGCGAAAAGGAGATTGCCCGCCGCCTGGAGTTCGAGGGTTTGTTCATTGCGGAGCAGCCGGAGGATGATGACTTCAAGTCGCACTGGGACAAACTGGTGATCTCGGCCAAGAGCTTCCCGGTGAACTACTGGGACAAGTTCGTCAAGAAGAAGGTGCGCCAGAAGTACAGCGAGACCTATGACTTCGACTCCATCTCCAATCTGCTGGGCATGGAGAAGAGCACCTTTGCGGCGCAGGAGAGCGAGGAGACGGGCATCTTCAAGTACATCATGAACATCGACTGGCGCTACCAGGTGTGGAAGGCGGGCGTGACCTTCACGGACAACGCCTTCCTCTACTCCCTGTGGTACTTCAGCTTCTCGGTGATGGGCAACTTCAACAACTTCTTCTTTGCCGCCCATCTGCTCGACGTGGCCGTGGGATTCAAGACGCTGCGCACCATCCTGCAGTCCGTGACGCACAATGGCAAGCAACTGGTCCTCACCGTAATGCTGCTGACCATCATAGTGTACATCTACACGGTGATTGCGTTCAACTTCTTCCGCAAGTTCTACATCCAGGAGGAGGACGAGGAGGTGGACAAGAAGTGCCACGACATGCTCACCTGCTTCGTGTTCCACCTGTACAAGGGCGTGAGGGCGGGCGGCGGCATTGGCGACGAGATCGGCGATCCGGACGGAGACGACTACGAGGTCTACCGCATCATCTTCGACATCACGTTCTTCTTCTTTGTCATCATTATCCTGCTGGCCATCATCCAGGGTCTGATCATCGACGCCTTCGGCGAGCTGCGTGACCAGCTGGAGTCGGTGAAGGACAACATGGAGTCCAATTGCTTCATCTGCGGAATGGGCAAGGACTTCTTCGACATAGTGCCGCACGGCTTCGACACGCACGTCCAGAAGGAGCACAATTTAGCCAACTATATGTTCTTCCTGATGCATTTGATTAACAAGCCGGACACGGAGTACACCGGCCAGGAGACGTACGTGTGGAACATGTACCAGCAGCGCAGCTGGGACTTCTTCCCGGTGGGTGACTGCTTCCGCAAACAGTACGAGGATGAGCTATCCGGCGGAGGTGGCGGCGGTTAATCGGTGAATCGATTAATCTGCTGACGTCTGCTTTCTGGGCACAATCACACTGACACTGGACGGTCCAAGGACTCCAAGAGATCCACTTTTGTATCGGTACTTTGACAACATCTGGAATTTTTACCTAGTCAACTTTAGCAATGTATTTTAAGCAATATCCTACACAAGCGTTTTTATGTACGTAGGAGGACGACCCGGTTCCAAAATGATATATTGATGACGATTCTAGCACGTATAACAACAAATGTTCATAACTCATTTTAAAATAAATCTATTCATTTTGAACGAACATTGTATGTGTGGCATCGACCTTTTATTTATTCCCGTTTGTATGGACAATTAGAAAAAAACCCTATCGATTTAACATCAAATTTTATTTATTAAACATTAAGCCTCAAAAACAATGCCGGTTAGTATAATTATTTACAAAAAGAGAGCCAAAGGTGTAAAAACAGTCAATTGCTTATATAATAATTCATTTTTAGACCATATGCCATGACGCATATATGTCAAATATAAATTTTACTATTTACTAGACACTTATTAAATTTGTTTAGTTATTTTCAACTTACTTTTCTAAACACTATTACGCATTTGTGTTCTTAACTAGATTTATAAAATTATATATTGAAATTGTGTTGTTTTTAACGATTTAATCGATTAAAGCTTATACAGCGTGTCAGTTATTTGTAAAGTAGTTAACTATATCAACAATAATTCATTTATTTCTGGGCTTTTTACTTAAACCGAATTAACGTATTCTCTACTATAAACGAATCAACTCAATTCCAACGCTCAACAATAACAAAAACAATTAAATTTAGCCAACTGATCACATAATTTACAATCATGTACACTTATCACACGAGCCGTGAGCCGTACCTTACAAAAAATCACAGTTGAATGAGGACAAACATTACGTATGAATTTATAATTGAATTACCATAGACACTTGTAATTTTCCTAATCTAAATGTGTGCGGTAAGTGTAAATACATCTATATCTGCCGTATATATATGTATATTTATCTAAAGCTTTCACAACTATTGCCCAGCTGCTGAGGGCAGTCTGATAAAAATAAATACATGTGCGCTGCTTCGGCGACTGGGGCGATTGACTAGCGGAAGTTGTACAGCTGAAAGTAGTACAAAATCAGGACAATGAAGATGGCGGCAAAATATCAGTAATCGAGTCGCTTCTTCAGGCGGAAAAACTCGGCGTTGTCGATGCTCGTCAGATTGTCCATGTTGAGGTTGCGCAACGTCTTTACGCCGGACAGCCGCTCCTCCAGGTCTGTGTACATGCTGCGGCAGCGGTAGATGGACAGCGTCTGCAGACAATTGCAGTTGTTGATGATGGCGTCCAGCGTGTGCTCCGTCAGCTGGCTGCAGCCGCTGATGTGCAAGGCGCGCAGGCGGTGCAACTTGGCTGTGACAACCTGGATGGTCTTGTCCGTGATGTTGTAGCAATCGGAGAGGTCGAGCTCCTCAATTGAGGGACAACTGCTGGCCATTGCCTCCATGCCCAACAGCGAAATCTGCTGGCAATTGGACAGCATTAGTCGCCGTAACTCAACGTGCTTCAGACCGTACTTCAAGGATACATCGCTGATTTTGTTGCAGCCGCGCAGGTTCAACGACCGCAATCCGCGCAACTGCTGGATGTTGTGGCCCTCGAAGTCATCCTCGCGTATCAGGTTCATTTCGTAGGCGGCCAGCATGGCTTGCTTCCGCCTGGCATCCCGCACAATTTCATCCTCGGCCTTGCTTCTCAGCGAAATCTTAATCGACTGCAGCGATCCTGCCAGACTGTCGCGTTCTGCCAGCGTGGTGCTATACGTTGGGTAGAAATTGTCCATCGAGGAGACCTGCGAGCCCGACTGCTTTCGACTCAGCTCCAGCTTAGATATGTTGATGCCCGTGAGAGCTGCATCTGTTAGCTAAATGTAAATGGAAAGGAATTACTACAGGCGGTTTTTACCCATTGCATTTTTCGGCTTACCGCACTGCAGTGCTCCAAAGAGAGCTCGCGCAACCAACGCAGCTGGCCGATGACCGACTGAATAGCTTCGTCGGTGGCACCATTGACGCAGTGATTCAGGTGCAGCGATCGCAGGCAGCGCAGATTACTGGCAATGGCCTTGATGCACTCCTCGCAGATCTGCAGATATGACACGTTCAGCTCCTCCATCACGTGGTTCTCCTCGCTGGCCACGCCCTCGATGATGCCACTGCTGGTCAAGCTGTCGCAGTTGGAGATGTCCAGGCTTTTGAGACGCTTCAGCTTGGCCAGGTGGATGGCGCCAACGCTCGTGATGCTCAGGCAGCCGCTGACTTTTAAGTGCTCCAGTTGCGGATTAGTTTGCACCAGGGCGGCCAGGTTCTCATCATTCACACACATCGTGGCCGACAAATCCAGCGCACTTAACTGCGGCTGAGTGGCCAAAAAAGTGCGGATTGTGGCGCAGTTAAGCTGCCTGCATCCGGCCAAATAGAGGCGCTGCAGCTGGAGATGAAGGTCACAGAGGGCCAGCAAGGCCTGGCCAATCAGTGTGTGGCTAAAGTCCAGAACCCGCAGAGTGCGCTTCTGCAGGTTCAGAATGGTCAGGATGAACTTGAAGGTCAGCACAGATTCGCTGGGCAGGACGTGATCCGAGGAGCTGTTGGCCGGGTAAAATCTCCGATGGATGGCGTTGTGAAAGGCTATGTGGCAGCCGGACATGTTGATCGCCTCCAGGCTGGGCATGAACGAGGTGAGCCGCATCAGTATGGCGTCGGTGAGGTACTGATTCTCGCACAGCGTCAACTCCCTGATCCCGGCCAGGTTGCTGGCCAGGTCGTTCAGGTCGGGACAGGAGTTGTTGTAGGAGTCGAGGAACGAGCCGGACATGAAAAGCGGCAGGCAGCGCTTCAGCGACAGCGAGTGCAGGTGGGGCAGCACGCCCAGCATCCCGTAGAACTGCTTGTCGTTCAGGTCCACATTGTCCAGGGCCAGGGAGTGGGCAGTCCTGCCCATGAACCGCATCAGCTCCTTCACCTGGCCCAGCGTCACGTCCTCGAACAGGAAGTGCCTGAAGCGGCGCTCGCAGCGCATAAGGTCCACCCCAGGGCTCAGTTGATCCGAAAGCACCACCTTGGAGAAACAGACACGCGTGCGCATGTTGAACTCCGTCTGGTCCAGTGCAGCATGCCATCTCTGGCAGGTGGATCCGGCCGCCTGCAGATCCGAGTAGCCCAGGTAGCTGAAAATCTTCAAAACAATCTGGGGGCGGAACAGGAAAAAACACAATCAGCTGACTGCCTAACAGGTATACGATAAATATAGATACGCATAAAATGATGGATTGGTCACGGGACTGCTCGCTAGCATTTACTCACCTCCAGCGGCAGGTCGTCGTACCTGTGCGATCCGTACTCCAAACCAGACATTATTATTTTGCTCTTGGATGTGAAATTTGCAATTTTAGTCCAACCAACTAGCAGCTCCCACCGCCCACACACTGCGCCCACAAACTACCCCAAAACTACAGTGTTGGATAACCTAGTACCTGCGCTAGGTACAGTATGACCGTGCGACGTAGCTATGCAAACTGTGCTATTAATTGGTAGGTCAGAATGTACCTTTACCGGGAATACCCAACTTTCATTATTTTACTCACTAATTGATAAACATGTTCATTTTGGCAAATCAAAATTAAATAACCTTTTTACTTAGGACTTTTTTCTTCTTCAACTAACTTTAGACTTTTAACTAACTATTGCACTAAAGCAAATTTAATGGATAACCATGCAACCGATATTAAAGTTACCTTTTCCAATTGTACGCTCTATCTTAAGTTCCAATATAAACCATAAATCAAGTCTTTTATTATCATAATTTCTATGCCCAGCTTAGCCGTTACAATCTATAACGGTTTTTAAACTTTTTTGTTCCCTCTCAAAAAATACCAACTCTGATTAAAGACCAGCAAGGGTATTTGTCTTTCGACTGCATACGGTCACATTTTATATGACATCAGTTTGCTTATTGCAAAAAGAAAACGATTTTGGCAAGGCTAAAAAAATAACTATTTCGTCGCTCAAGGATCCCGGACAACGCCGTCGACGTGCCCACAGTAATGGCCGATCCCAAGTTCCAGAACCTGCCGGGAATAGTAAGTGGGAACTCCTCGCCATAACAGTGACGTGCGAGCTTTCGTTTTTGGGTTTCGTTTGGCTTATTGTGTGCGTTTTAGGCTTATGACCAGCCGGACGTGTTCGAGACTCCCGATGACCCGGAACCGGACACATCCGACTACTACGAGGAGGAGCCGGAGAATGAGGCAATTGAGCGACTGCACATCTCGCCCAGCGTCGCTCACAAGCGATTCAGCGGCGCAACTCTCGAGGGGAGTGTGGACTTCACCGATCGCATTGGGCGCCGGGTGTGCCGTGGGTATGATGCCCGCGGATCCGAGGACTACGAGCTGGTCGGCCAGGGCGAGAAGGAGACACCTGTGCAGAAGTGCCAGCGCCTGCAGATCGAGATGAACGAACTGCTGAACGAGGTGGCCGCGCTGCAAGTGGACCGCAAGATTGCCGACGAGGAGAAGAAGTCGTACGACGCGGTGGCCACGGTCATCAGCACGGCCCGGAAGGTATTGGAGTCGCTGAAGCTGGAACAGGTGCTGGGCAAGGAGCAGGCGCCCGGCAGCAAGCAGGTGAAGGCGCTCATCAGCCAGGTGGAGGAGTTCAAGCAGTCGGGCGTTCTCACGGCCATACCCACGCCCGGCACCGATCTGGCGGCCACCGCACGAGTGGCCAGCCTGGAGCAGCGCCTCTCGCAGCTGGAGAAGGTGGTGGGCGCCCAGCCGGACAAGCTGAGTCGCCTGACCGCCGCCACCAACACCACCAATGTGCTGGAGGCCGTGCGTCATCTCAGCACCAAGGCGGCCCTGCTGCAGCCGGACAAACTGGACACCATCGAGCAGCGCCTTACCTCGCTGGCCGGCAAGATGGACGCCATCGCCGAAAAGTCCAGTGGCAGTGCCCAGGACGCAAAGCGAGACCAGAAGATCACGGAACTCTACGACATTGCCAAGCGCACGGAGCCCGTTGTGGAAATACTGCCGCACGTAATCGAACGTATGCAAGCCCTCGAGTCGCTCCATAAATATGGTAAACATTGTTTGCTGGCCTTGTTTTGCTTTAACTAACCTATTGATACACCCTTCAGCAAACAATTTCGCCAAGATCATCGCTGAGATTGAACAGAAGCAGGGCACCATTACCACCAGCCTGGTGAACAACAAGGAACTGCTGCACTCCGTACAGGAGACTTTTGCCCAGAATCTTGAGACCATCAACGCAAAGGTGGCCAAAGTGGAGCAGCGCGTCACGGCCATATCCTCGGCTAAATGAGTGAATGCACAACATGCGTATTATATATAGCTAATATTTATGAAAAATATAATAAAGCGATCTACATTCGAGTCTTTTTTAAAAAGTAAATAGTGGTTGTACTGAAAATCTTGTGTTAAGTCGAACTAAATATTAGTTTTTGAATGTAATTGGGATGCAGAACAGCGTAGGGAATTTAAAAAATATATCTACATATTTATAACTTTGCATCGTGAAGAAGTTTTTTTTTTTTTAATTTTTTAAAACCAGTAAAAATTTGAACCGTTAAATTGACAGTATTTTTTTAGCAAAGATTTTTTTAGTATATTTATCCGAGACTCGTGGTATATTGCGTGGATAAGACTGCGGTCACTCTGACCGTTCCTACGGTTCTTAAAAATATTAATATTTCCAGTTAAGCTTAAGCTCAAAAATTCTCGTTGCAGCGCAAGCGAGTGTAAATTCCGTTCACAATTAAGTGTAAGTGGCGCAATTAGCATAATTGAGTGTAAATACACCAAAAGAGACTAAACGGGGACACATATGCAGTGGGGAAGCCAATGGGAAAAAGTGATGACGGGGCTTACTCCAATTGGACGTGACACAATTTCGTTCTTATGTTGCAACACCAATAATATTTACATTTAATCGCTTTAATTAACCTTACAGCACCGAAACCGTTTGCGAGATGAAGATCAAGGAACTGCAAAAGACGGTGAACATCGCCTGGTCGCCGGCGCAGCAGCAGCAGATTCTCCTGGCCGCCGGCACCGCCGCCCAGCAATTCGACTCGAATGCGAATTCCACTCTGGAGTTGTACTCGCCGAATTTCAGCGATGCTACCTACGATCTGGAGCTTAGGGCCAGCGTGGCTAGCCAGTACAAGTGGGTTTTCAAACTTCCATAAGATCGCATGAGGTACTCACTAAACCGGCTTCTTATCCGGCAGGTTCCAAAAACTCATCTGGAGCCCCGTGGGCCCACATCCCAGTGGCCTGATTGTGGGCGGCTGCGAGGCGGGGCAGATCAACATATACTCAGCCGACAAGCTGCTCGCCGGCCAGGAGGAGCCGCTCCTGAAGCGGCAGGACAAGCACACGGGTGCCGTCAGTGGGCTGGACTTCAATCCCTTCCAGAACAACTTGCTTGCCTCGTGCGCGTCCGAGTCGGAAATCTTGATATGGGACCTCAACAACCCGGAAACCAGCATGAGTCCCGGCGCCAAGACCCAGCCGCTAGAGGACGTGAAGAACGTGGCCTGGAACCGGCAGGTCCAGCACATCCTGGCCTCCGTGTTCAGCACACGCTGCGTGATCTGGGATCTGCGCAAAAGCCAGCAGATCATCAAGCTCTCGGACTCTCAGTCGCGTGTGCGGTGGCACGCCATCGAGTGGCATCCGGAGGCGGCAACGCAGGTCTGGCTGGCCTCCGAGGACGATCAGGCACCGGTGGTGCAGCTTTGGGATCTACGATATGCCACTGCTCCAGCGAAAACATACCAGATTCACGAGCGCGGAGTGCTGGGAATGTCATGGTGCCTGCAGGACAACGACCTGATGGTTTCGTGTGGCAAAGACAACCGAATTTACTGCTGGAACCCCAATACCAAGATTCCCGAGGGGGAAATCCTGTCTGAAGTTGCGACCACAGCTTCGTGGTACTCCGATGTTCAGTTCTGCCCGCGGAATCCGGCTCTGATTGCCAGCGCCAGCTTGGAGGGCGCGGTTTCCATCTACTCCCTGCATGGAGGCACCCATCACCTGGTGCAGACCGCCAACAAGATTGCAGATTCGTTTCCGGGCATGGATCAGTTCGCCCAGGAGCCGATACCCCAGCAGGCCACGCAAGTAGTCTACCATGACCTGGCACACGCTCCCAAGTGGATGAAGCGACCCTGTGGCGTTGCCTTCGGGGTGAGTTGGCCTTTAACTATTCTCCAAACGCTTTTGTAACACCATTTTCTTGCTTTAGTTTGGAGGCAAGCTGGTAAGCTTCGATGGAACCTCCAAAACGGTAAAAGTCCAGCAGCTAACCACCGAAACAGCTTTGGTCGAGCGGGCCAATGCTTTGGAACGTTCTCTGGTCGATGCCAACTACTCGGAATACTGCCGTCAGCGGGCTGACGACACACCGGATCAGCATGGACGCTACATCTGGTACTTTATCAAGGCGAACTTTGAGCTTAATCCCAAGGAGGAAATGCTCAATCTCTTGGGTAGGTCAGATCTAGGCGCAATCAGAGGTCATAAACTAAGATTTCTTATTTTGAATAGGCTACAACAAAGACGACACCGATAGCAAGTTCAACAAGTTTATCAAGGAAACCGAGGGAAACTCGCAATCGGATGTGGATACGCTTACAACCCGCATCTCGACACTGACCCATGTAAGTACTCGTGCGAGCGCTCTTATCAGTCCCAAAAAATGGCAGCATTCGGTGCACTATCAACCACGTATGCTCATCTTGCTCTGTATATTTCTATCCGATAACATACTCCATGCCATGCCATTACCGTAGAGCGACTCTTCGGAGGTTGAGTGCGATCAGAGTACAAATTATAGCACCGATACTTCGGTAAGAGCTAAGATTCAAGACTCGAAATCGAAACCATAACACTTAACAGAAGTTTTTGGAAACTATTTAAACCGTAAACACATAATATAGCTAAATTTTGTATTTTCCATAAACAGCAGACGCAAGATAACAAGTTTGATGGAAATGCAATCGACTCACAAACTCAAAACGACTTTGCCGCTCCTCCGAGGCCGCAATTCAAGGTTCCCAGTGGAGATCGTAAGTTGAACTAGTTATATCTGTAACAGATAACATATACTAACTACAAAGGCACTTATTTTAATTACTTTTACTCTCCAAAGTTAAAAATGCCTATCTGCATCAGTATAATCATAATACTATTCTTATCACAATACAACACAATTCTAAATGATTGAATTTCGCTGTTTTTTGCAGACTGTGATAGCTTGATTGCCGAGGCCATACTCACGGGCAATGTGGAGGCTGCCGTGGAGCTCTGCCTGGAGGCCCAGCGCATTCCGGAGGCCCTGATTATTGCCTCCACGGCCGGAATTGAGACCTTGACCCGCACCCAAACCCGCTACCTGCTGCAGCAGAAGAGTGAGCTGTCGCACGTGATTTCCGCATTGGTATCCCGTGACTGGCTGGACTTTGTCAACCGCTGCACCGTGGACTCGTGGAAGGAGGCCCTGGTGGCCGCCCTGAAGCACAGCGAGCGCAAGGTGGTCGACATCTGTGAGCGTTTGGGCGATCGTTTGTTGAGCGAGTGCGCCTCCAGCGCCGAGTTCACGCGTAATGCCATGCTCTGCTACATTTGCGCCGGCAGTATCGACAAGTTGGTGACCGCATGGTACCAACTAAAGCGGCTGGAGCAGCAGAATCCCGGCTACAAGCCCAACACCACAGAGCTGCAGGACTTGGCCGAGGTGGTGATGCTGATGTGCAAGTCCCTAGAACAGCAGGGCATATCCGTGGACCTAGCGGGACGATTTGCTGGCTTTTTGACTGAGTACGGAGGTCTTCTGGCCTCCCAGGGAGCTCTAACTGCAGCCTTGCAGTACATTACCACGCTGGGTGGCGGAGCTGCCAACGAGAACGAGGTGCTGCAGAGCCTGCGAGATCGGATCAACAACGCTGTCAGCCTGGACTACTCGCAGCCACAAGCGCCGGTTGCCGCAGCTCCGCTTGGCTACCAACAGCAGCGAGGTCGGGGATCTTTCTCGCAGCCACAGCCATTGGTACCGCAGCCATACGGCCAGCCAGCAAATCAGTATGCTCAGTCCAGCTGGCCTACGCCAGTGCCTCCACTACAGACCAACTATCCAGGAGCCCAACCGACGCAGCCGCCACCCCAGATCTTCAATCCGCAGCCCATAAAGCCGGAGCCTTTGGCCCACCCACCACGACCCCTTAGCAACGCCAGCTCATCGGGTGGTCCTCCGCCGGCAGGAGGAGCATCGGGCTCGGGCGGATCTGGACTTTCTGGGCGCTCAAAGTACGTGCTTGATCCATCTGTGGCAGCTCCAACCAGTTCCTATGGCATGCCATACAATCCCGTGCCCGCCCCCGGGCCACTGCCATCGGCAGTTCCCTTCAGCGGCGGAGGAGCACCTGGACCGGTACCACAACCGGCGAACGTGCCAACCTTCAATAGCAATGCATTCAACACGAACCCCATTGCGCCTGCCCAACCATACAACCCATCGCCATTCATGGGAGCTCCGCAGAATCAGTTCTTGCCCGGCGTCAATCCCATTGAGACGATGCCACCGCAAGCTGTGCCACCGGTCATCCAGAATGTGCAACGCAATCCCACACCACCGCCAGGCTGGAATGATCCTCCTGCGTTGAAATCATCGCGTGCCGTAAGTGTTTGTCAGGCTATATAGCCTAGAACATTGATATTTAAAATGTGTGTTGTTCTTCAGCCCAAGTCGAAGCCCGTGGTTGAACCAAGCGCTGCCATCTTCCATCCCCTGTTCCCAGTCGATCCCAATCAAAATCAAAACGGCTACGTGGACCCCGCTCAATATCAGGTAATTTATTTGAGTGTTTCTTCTTAAAACGTGTCTACACAGTGAGTGTTTTTCTTCTAGAATGCACCACCCCCTGGAGGAATACCGAATGCTTACTACAACCCGGCTGCCTTTAACAACAATCCCCAGCAACAGCCTCAGCAATCGTACCTCCAGCCCCAGCAGCAGTTCCAGCAATCGGGGCTTTCGAATCAGGGAGGACCTCAACAGCAGAACTGGCAGGGACAGCAGCAAACCATTGGCTACACAGAGCAGCCAGCTCCCATACAGCAGCAGCGCCAACCGGAGCCTCCCAAGGAGAAGCCCCCACTTCCCGAGGAATACATCTACTTACAGACGGTGCTGGAGGAGCTTAAGAACCGCTGCCTAAGCGCAACAAATGATCCGGTGAGCATTGGACTCTTTAATTTCTTATTAAAATTGATAAACATTTTAAGTAAGATTAGCCTTACTTTATAAATGAGCTAAAATAGTGTGCTAACCCCTAAAAATCGCAAAATCAGGTCGAAGAACGGATAACAAAAACCGTATTGATATTTATAGCAAAACACTTTGTACATTTGTTAGTAATTGCCGTCCGCAGAATCTAATTTGTTTGCGATAATAAGGGGCGATCACCGCGGCCCAGAGTATTATCCTAAAATTTGTATTGCTTTTCTTTGGTAGCGCACAAAACGCAAGTTTGTTGATGTTGTTAAGAGGCTCGAAAACCTCTACGACTGCCTGAGGGAAGGCAAGGTAAGTCTGAATTACAAATTACGATTCGAGTCCAAATATTTTTGCTTATATTAAATTGTTATCTTCCAGCTTACTCCCACAACGGTGCAATATCTGAATCAAATAATACAGTACATTCAAATATCCGATTATGCCAATGCTCTGGAGATCCACACGCGCATCGCCTTCGGCACGGACTTTGCGCAGTGCGCGGGCTTTATGCAGGGATTGAAGGTGCTCCTACAATCCGCATCCGAGCTGCACTTGGTCCTTCGCTAGAGCCTTGATTTCGAACGCTCCAAGCTAAGCTCACTAAACGTATATACTTATTGTGTCTTCAAATATGAATGTCTATTGTGTTTTGTAAACAAAGTGTGGTCCTTTGTTAGTGTAGGCTGCCAGATGAGTGTCAACGTTATTCCGTGTATTGAAATATATTTCCACTTAAATCGCAAATAGACATATGCATAAATAACAAAACAAAAATGATCTTTGCTTTCACAACAGCTTCGGCTGGTTCCTGATGTTCTCCAAGTCGAGTTGCATTCGCGGTGAGGAGGCATCCCCCACGGTTGGAGACTGAGGGCACACCTGCTCCAGTTGCTCCTCGGGCAGCAGGCGGTACTTCTTGAGATACTTGTACGAAGCATTTGAAATGTCGTTGGGACTCTGCGAGTGGGCGAGATTGTCAATCGGACGCAGGGGTTCAGGATTAGCGGACTTTGGCGACGCGCCCAGGCGCATCTCCTTCATGAGCTCGTCGACGGGCTGGCGCAAGTACTTTAGGGCCAGTTCGTTCATCACCATGCTCTTCTCGGTGTTTGGCTTGGCCAACTGGGGAATTCGTTTGCCCTGCGGCGTATTGGCCCGATAGCCTGTAGATTGAGCTATGGGCGCAGTGGGTCGTGGAGATTGAAACTGGGGAATCACTCGAGCTTGCGGCGAAGGCACTGGCTCCTCCTCCTCCTCTGCTATGTAATCCTGTATAATCGGAGATATTCGCCTGCCTGCAAAACAAACAGATTCAAAGAGTCTTGCACACTTTATTGATTTACCCACCATTACTGGTAGTCAAAATATCACACTGGCTGGCTGTTGTCCTACAGGGTTTCGAGTTGGCTTCGGGTTTCGCCCGCTGGTGTTGCTCCAAGAGCATCATGCACAGATTCTTAAGCTGCTGCTGCTCCTGGCGCATGGACTCCATAAGGGAAACCAGTTCCGCCAGGTCACTCTTGTTGGCCAGGCTGCTGACATCGATGTCGGAGTAAACCACCGAGGGCAGTGAATTTCGTGGGGGCGTTGGGTTGAAGGAATCGGTTTGTGTGCCAGCACAAATTGTTAGAACATCGGCGTTGGATGAACTGGACAAACGCCGCGACTGATAAATCTGCTGCTTGGGCTCGGCATTGTACCCTCCGCAATTGCTGCTGCCCAGGTGATTGTCACTCAGTGACGCATCCTTTGTGTAGTTGCGATCCCTTGGCGTCATTATGTACTCCTTGGGGGAGCAGGGATTACTGTTGCTTGGAGCAGTTCGTGGTCCCAGTTCCGTGGCCAGGATGGGCGAGAAGTTGACCCGGGGCAGCATCTGCTTCTTCCAGGAGGCAAAAGTGGGTGCCGCCCGAGGAGAAGGCTCCTGTAGTTGAGGTTGCTGCTGCTGCTGATGCTGCATCTGCATCTGCTGATCCTGCGGCGCCTGACCAAACAAAATTGACACCTCCGGCACAGTGGGCCGTATGATTTCGTTGGTGTGGCCCATAGGCACTGCTGCACTTGGTCTGGGCGCCATTCTGGGCAGCATATCCTCCGTTTCTGGCACGAACATTTGAAATGTATTTACTAATTTTCTGGTTAAATTAAATTCGAGCGGGAGAATCGGTCTGATTGGAGCTGGGTCGACTTAGGGATGGCACTAGGGCTGACGTAAAATGCGAATTCATCGATAACAGTTGAAGAAAAAATGTTTAAATGTTCACTTCGAAATTAGGTGACAACTCTGTTTTTAGTGAGGGTAGTAAAAGAGTTGTTTAATTTTCAAACATCGCAAGCCATCCGATAGTTGCTATCAAGTAGTGTGTCATAGAGAAAACTGAAACCTTCGGGTAGTCGGAAGATAAATGCAAAATATGCCTGTTTTGGAGAACGTTAATGCTATGGCTGAAACACCGAATCCAGCTGGAAATATCACGGCTCCGGCAGACGCAGATGTTCCGGCCCAACCTGCTCGGGAACTCACGCAGACGGATCACCTGAACAGACGCCTCCTCAAATCGCTCCTGGACAATATGCAGGCCGCCGAAGGAGTGGCGCCGGGCCAGAACGAAAACGGCTCTAACGAGGAGTCGGGCAACGAATTCGAAGAATAAATCCTTTTATTAATGTACAGTAAAGCTAGTGAACTAAAACGTTTCATAACAATCGTCCATTCGAGTGGTTAGCACCTAGATGCGTCGGCGCTTGTTGCTCTGCACCGGCGGCGGAGTAGTAGAGGGACTAATGGATTCATTGGACATCGATCCGCGGGTGCGCTTGGCCGGACGTTTGGGCAGTTCCTGGGGCTTGGATACGGCCTTCTTGTCGGAATCTTTAGCAGAATTTGCCGGAAGTGGGGCTTTTGCAGCAGGTGGCGCTGAAAAAAAAGACACTGAAGGAGGCATTCTAATAATAATCATGTGACTCACCTTTGCCATTGCTGTCAGGGGCTGGAGCACTATTTCCTGCTGGCTGTGCTTCTCCAGCCTCCTCGCTGGCGTTCACCTCCACCGTCTTTTTGGTTTGCAGCGTTCCGTAATCCTGCTCCGGGAGGCTGAACTCGCGCTCCTCGTTGGGGAAGGGCAGGGACTCGAGATCGTCCAGTTCTTTTAGCTTGTACATGGTGCCCAGGTGGCGCCAGATCAGCTCGCTGGGCATCTCGCGGTTCAGGGACTTGGACAAACGCTGGGCGATGCAGGACATATAGAAGTGCTTGTTGATTCCGACCGGGCGCAGGCCCTCCATCGCGTGAAACAGTTGCAGCTCCTCCTCGGCGGACCACTCGTGGTCGACGGTGGCCGGCAACGGAGCCGCTGCTCCGGCTACAACCGGGCCCTTGTCCTTGGCCATCATTTTGCAGAACGCATGGAATTAAAAGTGGACTGAATGTTTTTTTGCAGCAGATATTAGAGATGACAGCCGGCGGCCCTCACGCGTCTGAACTATCGCAGAAAGGTACATCCCTAGTTTGGGTGTGTATCCACTTTTTATTCGTCAACTTTTGCTCGATTTTGGCCTGTAGCGTTCGAGAACAAAAATATTCATAAATCGGAGCTGGTAATTAATAAATAGTGTGCAAATATAGTTTTGTGTTGTGTGTGCATCCGTCGAAATCTTTACCTTCCCAATTTAATTATTTTGTTAAGCATACGGCGCATATGTTCCCGTATGTTTGTGTGTGTGCTCCTCTATTCATAAAAAAAAAATATAATTTTGGGTGTTTCCAAACAGTGGAAGAGTGTTCCCCGTACATAACATGACTTTTCCATGTGCACTGACAAGGGTGACCACCGCCCACATCCTCTTTTCCGCAGTAAATAACCTTGCACTTGTTCTGTGTCAAGGTTTCCAGTTAGCCTGGAAAGTTAATCAGCAATGCGATCGATTAAGCTAATGCCTGCGCTCACATGTGCCACTGTTTAAGTCCAAAAATGTGTGTAATGGTGACTCACCAGCTATCCTAACTTTCCGCCTAATACTAAACACTAAACTAAACCTTTCTACCAACTATCTATATCCTAGAATCGGCCATATATAAATAATATACATATGTATATAGAAATTAGCCTTGTGTCACTGTCGCCTGTTCAATGTTGTACCCGTGTGGGAAAGAGTGTTTAAAAGAAACAGATTTCTAAACTATAACCAAACTTGTTATTTCCAGCCAGCCATTAAGATCCATCCAAACCATCCAGTATACCCAGAAACATACGATAAGATAAGCCCAAGAACAAGATCAAGCCATAAGGCGAAGCCACACAAGCACAAGCACACACCCACCATCCTGTAATTGCATTTCCCAGTATCCGTATCACTGAGAACCTTTTCAACCATAGGCCTATCCGAGACAGCCATCATGGACGTAATGTCATCATCCCTGCAGCAGCAGCGCGTCGTGGTGGAGCAGCTGCGTCGCGAGGCGGCCATCGACCGCCAGACCATCTCGGAGTCGTGTGCCAAGATGATGAAGTACATCACGGAGCACGAACAGGAGGACTACCTGCTGACCGGGTTCACCAGCCAGAAGGTTAATCCGTTCCGCGAGAAGTCGTCGTGCACCGTCCTCTAAAGAGGAGGTTGTCCCCAGGATAGTGGGAGGTCCGCTGGTGTGTTGGTAGAGTCGAGGATCGAGGATCACCGGCGGACGTTTAGTTTATTTTTAGTTTAGCAAGATGGATTAAGAGGCGAATGTGTGTGAAGTACGACGTTACCAGTACCAGTCAACGCCACCTGGATCAATATATCTTTGTGTAAAAGCCACAATAACTACGATTGTCATAAGCAATATAGTTACAAGAAGTTTGAATTCCAGTTACAAGGAATATATATAATATGTAAACGATATATCAATGTGTACCATTCACGTTAACAAGTAATTTCCGAAAACTCAAAAACCCAAATTCGAATCCAAATCTAAATCCAAACGAAGCATTTGTTCCAAAGATATCAAAGTTGTTTCCTTCCCAATTAGTAACGCTGTAAATGTACACGAATATCCCAACTATAACGACAATTAAAGCGCTGACTATAGCCTCTACAACTACTACCTAAGCCGAAACACATAAATATACAAAGCTATCAACGTAATCCGACATACAAATTTATCAATAAACGTAAACTCAACCGAAACAGAAATACATATATTTTGCCTTCTTATTTCAAGAAAAATCTGTTATATTTGTTAAAAATGAGATGAGAAAATGAAGAAAGAGAAGAAGTTGTATTGAAAATGTATGTATTTTGAAGCTTATTAACCACCAGCGGGTGGATTGAGCCACTAACGACAAATATACGCAAATATCTTATTGAATTACTTTAAAAGCTTTAAACACGAAGCAGAAATGCTACCCACAACAACAAGCTAGTTGAACTTATCGCAATATTTAGTGCGTTTATTATCCAGTTTTTCTTAGTCAAATTATATATTGAATCGTTGCAGTAACGCAGCAAGAGCATACAATACCAAAGAAATGGAAAACTATAATCAAATATTTATCTCTTTAGCGTAGTTTTTCCCCTTTTAAATCAATACGGCGCATTCAAGCCAATATCAAAGAAAACCGATCATTTATTTCAGTCCACTGTTCTCGCTATGTGAACCACACCACTCAAAAATCCGACGAATCCGAAAATTGTCATTTTCTCCAAATTTAGCGAAAATGTCCGAAAGAATGTGTGATTTTTCCCACTTTAAAGAAAGACATCCTTCTATCCTACACTTCCAAAACACTCCACTTTCACACAAATATTCACACATATAAGTTGAGCGCAATGAAATAAATTGTTATTGGCATGAAAGAAAAGTTACAACCAAAAAGCAAGTTATTTTTGTACAAGCTAACATGGTATAGGGCATATTTGTACGGTATTGGAATGAGAAGTAATGATTATCCTGTACGGAAAGCACGATGACATCATCACACACAGTCGCACACACATTTTGCATTCAAAAATTTTGATTTTCATCGGGACAGATGTCGAATTCACACCAGAAACGTAAAATCTGTGTTGATGGAAATAATGAACGTATAATTTAAATAATCGGTTCTTCCAATGTTGCATTTAACTAGTAATTTTAAATTGGCGGTGATTTTAGTTCATAATGTTGCAAAATTTAGACCGAGTGTATTAAGAATCACACATTTTTGCAGAGGTATATTTTCTTTTTCGAATATGTATACAAGGTTTTGAACTACAGTTTGCTGTCGTGAGCAAACAGCAAAATGTGGCCCAAAACTGAAAATTCAAAAGGTTTTATTGGGGCACCACAAATCGAAACTGCAGTTGGTTTGGACACCCATGTTCCGGCTTAAACATTCCGTTTAGTGCAATTTTCGATTTAACGGACACTTCACGTGGAGACTTTTGAGTTATCAACCGGAGTTTGCCTGGGAACAGCCGGGCCATCCATAGAGCACGGATGTCTCGATCCTGTCCCCAGATGAGAAATTGTTTTAACTATATCTAGAGGGTAGATTATATTAGAAATGAAGAACATCAGCAGCACACGTACTCAAAATCATGGTCATCGAACACACTTTAACACGTTTTATTCACTTCAAATAAAAAGCGACAACGAGATCGTATTTTTTTCGAAAATTAATACAAATCTTTTGCGACGCATACGGGGACGAGTCCTCACAAATATTATTGAAATGTATCTGCGAATAAGCATTTGAAATATGTATTGTACTCAACAAAATGAATAATCGTTTGCTTAAATTTCAAAAATAAAAGGCGATAACTAACTTAGATTTGTTATCTAGCGGTGGCACCGGGTTCGGTGCGAAAAAAATCGTTGTTTTATTAAAAAAAAAAAAAAAAAAACCCCTAGAGAAATAAGCGTTTGTTCAGTTTTCGTAAGTTAAGTTTATTAATACAAGAAACTGTGTGCATGGCTGCGTATGTGGGGTGAGTGTGAGAGTGGTTAATGAAATTTATAATTTCCATGGGAGTAGTTTATGAAAATACAATGCACTCTTCGTGGGAGCAGGAGAAACTAGTTATAGTAGGGCGTACGAATCACATAGGAACCGCTTAACTCTCGTCATCGCTGCCGGCAGCCTGTCGCGGCTTGGGGCCTCCGGCGCGCTTGGCCATGATGATCTGGTCCACCTTCAAGATGGTTGTGGCCGCGCCCACGGCGTACTTGAGTCCCCAGAACTTGGCCTGGTACAGATCGAAGAGCTTCGCCTTCGAAGTGTCGATGGTGCTGGCCTTCTCGGCCTCAATATCGAAGCCAATTGTCTTGCCGGCCTCGGAGTTGTGTGCCAGGTACAGCTGGTTCACGATATCCGTGCCATTGATGCCGGAATTCTCGGCCAGAGCCTTGGGGAATACTTCCAGAGCGTTGGCGAACTTACGCACGGCGTACTGGTCCAGTCCCGGCAGAGTATCAGCATAGGCGGACAGCTGAGTGGCTAGTTCGATCTCGGTGGCACCAGCTCCGGGCAGATAGCGGCCATCCCGGGTCAGGCACTTGAAGTTGTTAACAGCGTCGTCCAGGGCGCGCTCAATATCATCCATGAAGTTGTCGGTGGCTCCACGGATAACAACGGTGGCAATGCGCGAGTCCTTACCCTCATTTCTGCAAGCGATTTAAGATCAACTTTAACTGAGTTTTGCCTTAGTTAATATCTAGATCAACCCACCTGAAGGCCACGATTGTGGTGTCGCCCAGTTCCTCGATGCAGACCTTGTCGCAGTAGCCCAACTCCTCCTGGCTGGGCGTGGTGATGCGCGGCAGGACGGTGGCGTTCACGGAGCGGCTCAAACGACGCAGGTCGAACTTGGAGTTCAGACGCACGGCCATCAGACCGTATTTGTTGAGGAAGTGCAGGGCCATGTCCCCGACCTTTCCGCCGGACACAACCACCTTGACACCGGCGTCGGCAATCGCCTTGATCTGGCTCTCCAGCAGACTCTCTTCGCCGGAGGAGAAGGTCATCAGCTCATCGGCCGACTTGATCAGCACCGTGCCCTTGGTCTCCGTCTGGATGATGTCGACGGGGCAAGAGAAGATCACGATTTTGGCCTTCTCGGCGAAGGTAATATCGCCCTCCACGAAGCGCTTGAACACCATGCCGCGAACCACTTCCGACTTGGTCAGTCCGCTGCCCAAGATCTTGCAGATGCGAATGTTGTCCACGTTGAAGGTGCCCTCGTCCGGCAGGATGGAGACACAGGCCTTGCTGACCAGGTCGTTGAGGAAGTCCTCCTGGCCGTACTGCTTCGACATGATTGAGGTGCGCAGCACCTCCTTGACCTTCTCCACGTTGCGGAAGTCCTCGACCTTGTGGTTCACCAGGGTGGGCAGGATCTCGAGGGCCTTCTCCAAGGCCTTCTCATAGCCGTCGGAGATCTCGGCGGTGGTGATGCCCAGACGCAGCAGCTCCTCCGCGGACTCGAGCAGAGCGCCGGCCAGCACCACCACGAAGTTGGTGCCATCGCCCACCTCGGCGTCCTGCATCTGGCTGGCCATGACGATCAGCTTGGCGGCCGGGTGCTCCACATCCAGCTCCCGCATGATGGTGCCGGCGTCGCTGGTCACGAACTGCTTCTCGATGTGGTTGATGATCATCTTGTTCATGCCATTTGGCCCGTAGGCGGAGCGCATGGTCTGTGCGAACTCCTTGCAGGCGCTGATGTTGCGGTACACCGCCTCCTCCAGCCCACTGTACATCTAAGGACACAGAGAAATCCATCATGTTAGTCATTTTTCAAACATTTAAGGGGCTCTATTCCATGAGGATGACTAATCACGCGCCTCTGCGAGACGGCATGTTTTTATTTTCGGCCGAAACTCAATGAAACCAATGCCCGCAAGGCTTTTGGCATTGTTTTTCCCCCCTGTTGCACTCACCCGGGCGCCATCCTTGAGCATCTGCGACACTCCGGGAGCTTTGGGAACGGATAAAGCCATTTTTGTACACAGATTTCAATTTCACACGGAGTCAGTCGGTAAATTCCAGCTAGAGTTATAACCTCAAAGTGGCCGCGAACATTCTGGATGGGATAGGGATGGGAGTGGTTTATCGATTAATTCAAACTGTGACTGTTACTTTTTATAAATATATTTTTTTAAGGCTCTCAAAATTAATTTTACTGTTATGCTTTTTTAAGAGATAACAACAATTACAAAGATTTAAATATTTATGCTATAGGACGGTAAAAAAAATATAATAGAATAGTTACTTCCTAATTTGATTTAAAATTAATGTTTTTGAAGGTTGTACTAATGGTAACTTACAAGGTCAAATTACGATCTGCTGAAAAAAAGTTATTTATCTTGCCTAGCTTGATTTCAAACTTTGCATTCACTTGTCGACTATTCTCTACTAAAAATTTTGAATTTTTTTTCAATGTTTTGGATAATTTAACTGATGTTACCCCTCGCTAAACCTAAGAAAATTTCCAAGGATATTGATGTTTAATGTTTTTTCAATTCGCATTAATCTTTATGGTTATAATTTTTTTTTTCAATTATTATTAGATTATTTTTCTAGAAATATAATGTTATATGGAGTGGTGTACAATGATAGTTGATAGAGTTCGACAAAATTTGAACATTTGCTAAGCTTTAAGATATACAACCATAATTAAAAAAGCGTATAGAAAATCCGAAAATCTTTTTATCACTTTGTTTTCAAGATGGAACAATAAATTTGTTAACCAGTAAAGTCGTTAATAGCTTTCAAAGATAAATATTTATTTCTTGGTATTTAAGCGATTTGGGTCTCAAATTAAAGCTTTCAGTTCCAGCTTTTCCGATCCGATCCGGCCACACTGAGTGGGTGCAGTAGCTATAGTCGGTCATTAAGTTTTCAACCCAAGAACCAAAAGGTCGATCCGCTTAAAGTATCTCAACTATATAAACAAAAGGTAGAACGGTAACAATTTTGTAAGTCAACTATGATGAGTTATCAGGACAACTTATGCAAAACCATAGATATATGCAAAAGTAAGTATATAGCCATCCCGGAGTGGGAGAAAGAGAGGTATGGTAAGCATTTCGAGGCATTGCATTCCACAATTTTTGGAATACTGAGATCAGAGAATGCCCAGCTGGACAACCTCATCGTGGAGTATAGTTTGGAAGGTATGTTCTGGTAACTATGTATTACAGTGGATCCTCCTCCTGATTGATAATGAAATGGTTGTTCCTCAGCCGTAAATCCCATTCCAATTT
Organism: Drosophila elegans; assembly: GCF_018152505.1. NCBI lineage: Eukaryota > Metazoa > Arthropoda > Insecta > Diptera > Drosophilidae > Drosophila > Drosophila elegans. The sequence goes on along the minus strand of NW_024545903.1, from coordinate 3,315,280 downwards.
CCTCCGTGAGTCAGAGTACTTGTAACCGCGATAACAAGTGCATTTCGGTCGTAAAGATAAATCTATATTTGCACTATCAGTGTTCGGTCGTATTCTTGTACCCCCGGTTCCTCGTATCCTTGCCCCTCCCGTTCCGTCTTTATCGTTCCGTCGCGTCGCGTTATTCGATCGTTTCTAAACGCGTAGTTTCCGATTAAATTTCACAGGGAGCACGGGAGATATGTTAAAAGTCGCGAAACCGAACGAATTCGATTTGGTTTTTAAGTTGCAAATTCCGTATTACGAGAGCATCGTGGTGACGCGAGATTCGAATGTTCCGGGCAACGTACTACTCGATATGACGCGTGTATTAGAATTCCTTAAAGGCGATCCCCGCGAGGATTGCCAAAGCATCCGGCAACTGCTTCAAAATCAACTCGTCGACGCGCACAACTTCCTCGTCGTGGACAAGCTGCGCTCCTGGCTCCAGAGTCTCTTTAGCCAAGCGCTTAATCGGATCGCGGATCGCGTGGAGGTGGATGGCATCGTGTCCCAGCTGAAATATAGGACCTGTGGGCCGGCCCACACCATCGTCGTGGATGGAGAGCTGGAGTACTCGGTCGATTTCGTACCCGCCATCCGCCTGGGGGCCGAACAGAACGTATTGGGCGAGGATCAGTTGACGTATTTTGAACGCGCGAACCTATCTTACTGGGAGGCGATCCCAAAGCCCCTAAAAATCCAAACTAAGACCAGCAGCATCTCGTTTAGATCCTCTTTTTATGCGGCCGAAAAGGCGATGCTTCCCGATAACTGCCGGGATGCAATTAAGCTTATGAAGAAATTTCGCGATGTCAAGACCAACTTAAGTAACCTTAAGAGCTACTTCATTAAAACTTTGTTTCTTTGGAAGATTAGGAAAGAACCGGAGTCCTACTGGCAGAAGCCGCTCACAGTCATTTTGCCTGATGTAAGCAACAAGGGCCATAAAGGGGGACCAGGGTTTAAATCTTATTTATTCGTCAATGTAATTGCTCCTAAATTAAGCCACAACATCTCAAGAATCATAAGTCTAAATTTAAAGTAAATTTTGAGCAAAATAAACGTCAAAACTATGGCTAATATATTTTTAATTTAACAACAACAAAAGCACTAATTTTAATTATTATTAAAATTTTTTTTCTTCAAAGGTTCCCAAAAATATATATATGTATATAATTTTTTTTTAACTTCGGATGATCCATCACCGGCTTATAAAAGGCTCCGCAACTTAAATTTTTTCAGAGAGCCTTAACAATTAAAAAAGTTGGCCTTTTTTAACATATATAAACCCAACTCCCTCTTAAGTTAATTGAACTAGAGTCATAATAAACTCAACCCTAAAATCTTAATAGATGTTTGAAGAGCTGACGAAGTGCTTACGGCAGGGAAAACTTCCTTTCTTCTGGGACCCTGAACTGAATATGATCGATGTTTTGACGCCAGAACAAGTGATGGATATGTACCTATGCGTTAGAAGAATTCCAGGCGCGCTGAGGAGGGCCGCCCGAGAAAAGAGTTTCTCTCGATTGTTTGTTCTTCGGACTTTTAGTAAGTAATTGAGTCATAAGTTTGAGCCAAATGCCTTAAATTCTTGTTGTTTTCTTAGGCAGCAAGGAAGAAAGAGATCTGCATCTGGGATGCAGTTTAAAGCGAAGTGGCCAACCAAATCACTTTGTCATCAAGAGGATCAAATAGGAAAACTACCTTAATGAGGTGCAGTGGAAGCCTGAAGAAAAGAATCCCGGGAAAGAGCTGCCTCAAGCTTAACTCAAGTTTGGCCAAAATCGTCGATGCCCCTTAAAGGACCGGAGTCATGAATGTCTAAGGGGTCGTCCGTATATTACTATATCAAAAAATTGGTAATTTTGTGGGTCAAATTAATTTGGTTTGCCCAACACATTTTTAAAATGTTTTAATATATGGGCAGCCCCTATATGAAACTAAATTTGCAAAATGCAATGCACTCATTTAACAAAGCATATAAAATTGGCAAGTCATTGTGAAATTGTTAATAATTTGTGAGAGCTTTATTGGAAATATCCGATTGGGTCAAATATGGCACATTCACATCGTAAAATTGTTTGTTATCATTATTGAAAAAATTGTCAGAAACTAAATTATTGTTATATGAATTTTAAACTATTGGGAATGAAACATTTTCCAATAAGTTGAGTATTAAATTAACACCACGAAAGTATCAATATAAAACTTATGTGGCTTAAAAGGGGTTATATTATTATTATTATTGCTACACCCAAAAGAAAACGAAAATATAGTTTTAATTAGTGTGTTTGAAATATCATATGTATGTGTTTAAATTTTGTATACGAAAGTGGGAACAATATTTAAAACTATTTATTTATTCAAAATATAACAAGAATACAAAAATCCCCATGTGTGTACTTAAAATTTTAAATAGATTATAAAACAAATGATTGTTATTTAATGAAGTAAAAAAATAATGTCGAAACTTATGTTTGTGTCGTTATTGAAAAAAATAAATTTTAATCAACAAAACATTACAGAAATAAAATAAAATAGGCACTGATAAACATTATTTGTTTTCTTGTAAGCTAAGAAAAGCTCACTCAGGAAGGGAAAATTTAAAGAACTGAAGAAGAACTTAATTATTTTGTTGTTAAGGCGCGTCACAACATGTTTATTTCTAATAAAATAAGCTACCGATGAACATAATTGACCCGACGGGAATCTTCAACCACTTAAAGAGTAAGGAGCTGCTTACATTTCTGGTCTCTCCTAAAATTGTAAAGATAAATTAACTATATATAAAATTAGTTTGTTTAAAACTATGCGTCATTACTTCCTGGCCAAAGCCATAAAACCTTAATTAATGACAGTATTGCCGTTTTTAGCTGACTTATCTGTAACCAAATTACCTGCGCAATATAACCATAAAAATAAATCTTATCTGCAAAACAACCAGAAAGCCAAAAAAAAAAACCCTTGCAGTATATTTGTTTAACGATGGAGTGATGAAGTAACGAAACCGTCAATAAAATAAATCTTAAATGTAGTGAAGTCAGCATATCTCAAACGGGACGCCCGATAAAGTCAATTGACCATTGTAATGACCGATTGAAATAAATCTAATATGCCTGCAATACATTTTTGAAAATAAAATTACAAAAAAGTTGTCAATATTATTAATTTTTTTTCCAAATATTGTTAAAGAACATTTTTTAAATAGAAAATACCTCACAAAGAAGTAGTTTTGAACTGAAAATTAATGTAGAACAATTTAGGGTGACCCGTTAGAATATTTCTGATTCAGTGTCGCAAGCCTTTAAGTGAATACCCTTATGTATTCATCGTTAGTCGTGCGTGACACACAATCACTCGTGAGAAGGGAAGCGTGCGTGAGCGAGGGAAAAGACTCACGCGCGCATCTCCAATACAAAACAAAAGACCATGTCGCTGGGCAAGAAGCACGTGTTGGGGTTTTCGCCCAATGGTGGCCATCTATTTGCCTCGGTTGACGAGCAGGGCATCCTGCGGATATGGGACACGGAGACGAATACGCTGAAGCAGGAGTTTACGCCCAATCTCCAAGTATCCGGACCGTGCACAGCGCTCACGTGGCTTTCGGTGGCCAGTCCACGGCCCAAGAAGTCGCGAAAGAGCCTGCCGGCGCAGGATGCAGCCAGCGAACAGCTTCACATTGCTCTGGGCACGCTGAAGGGGTCAGTGGTCATATATTCTCTGTCCGAGGGAAAGGTGAGTTCCAACTATGGCCTCGAAAACGAAGACAGCCCAATGAATCGTTATCAATCCTTGCAGATTGTACGGACGCTCAGTGGGGACAGCCATGATGGGGCAATCACCTCGATTGTCGACGACAACGCTGGTCACCTTTACACCGTGGGCGCCGATTGCCGGGCGGTGGTTTGGTCCTTGTCGGAGGAGCGCTCCATCGCCGAATGGCAGGTGGGGCCGGAAAAGCCCCAGAACATAGCCTACCTGCAGAAGAGCCGCACCCTGGCCGTGGGTTCCCGCCAGCTGAAGGTGTACGACGTCAAGACCAAGGAACTGGTGGAAACCTTCACCGGCCACTCGGGCGAGATAAACACCATCAGCAGCGTGAGCGGCCCAGATGGCACCGAATTCGTGCTGACCACCGCCAAGATGGAGCGCGTCATCTGCTTCTGGAAGGTCGACAAGAAGGGCAAAAACAAGCCATCCGCCTGCACGCTGCTCATGGAGGATTTGGCCTACTGTCTGACCAGTGAAGTGCGCGACGACGGACAGCTGCGAGTGGCCAGTGTTACCCGCAATGGCAATATACACATTTACCTGCTGAACGTTAACAGGTAAGGGTAGTATTTATAAAGCTTTACTAGTTTAACAAGCAATAACTTTGACAGTTTATCCGCCGAGAAGTTCGTAAAGCCCAAGGTGTCGCTGCAAATTGTGTCCGATGGCGCTGAGACCGTGGAGCCCATATTTGCTGTGGCGGCTCACTTTGTGACGGACTCAAATCGATCGCACGAAATCCTCTTTGGCTATGGCAATCGACAGCAGCTGCAGTTCGAACGTTTCACCCCCAACTATGGCGAGAAACTGAACGTAATCGTCCGCGCCGATCCAAAGAAGCTGTACGCAAAGAAGAAGGGCAAGGAGCAGCTGGGTTTTCAGGCGGCGACCAAAGTTCAGAAGCCCATAGTGAACCAAAAGTCCGTGGAGTACAACAGCGCCCTGCCCATCTTCCAGAAGAAGGTGCAGAACGATGTGCCCATGGAGGCTCGCCTGCAGCACCTAAAGATCCATGGTACCAAACTGAGCGGCGGCAAGTTGCTCACGCAGAGCAAAACTCAACTGCTTATGCAGGCACTACACAGCAAGGATCAGACGTAAGGGTTCTACCCTTAACAACAGCCAAAGATGGTTAATAAAACGTTTATGTTTATAGGATGATTCAAGCGGTGCTAAGCACGCAGGATACAGAGACGATACAGCTGACATTGGATCGACTGCCCCTCGAATACGTCAGTCCGCTGGTTCACGAACTTTCCATCCTGCTGCAAGGAAAGCACGCCAAGTGAGTGTCCTTTGAAAAAGCTAGAGGTAACACTTGTATTTACTCGTTCCCCCTTTATTTTTCAGTGTCAGCTCAGCCCTGCGCTGGCTGCGCGTGCTGGCCTCCACCCACACGAGTGTCCTGATGTCCGAGGACAAGGAGGCGTTGCGCGAGAAACTGGGCGTTTGTCTGGGCGTGGCGGAGCAGCGCATGCACTGTCTGTCGGAAGCATTACAGTGAGTACACTTGGTGGGACATTGAAAGACGAAACAGGGCTTTAATGGTGAATGATTAAGCAATCAATTACTGGGCTTCTTGGCATTTTTCGACTTGACATTGTGCTTGGGCTTGTCGACGGTGCCGTGACGGCTCTCACAGATTGCAGCGAAGAAGGTCAGCTTGGTGTGCAAAATGGTGTCGATGTAGAAGCGTTGGAAGATAAACGAGTTGAGGCAGCGTTCGCCCAAGCCGTAGTAGAGTGTATTGTAGCCCTCAAAGCGGTAGGTGATCATCACCGGATAGTGGGCCAGCAGCAGCTTGGACACGGTGATGATGAATCGCACCTTGGCAACGGCCAGCGGATTGGGACACCGGGCCGTCGGCCGGGAGAAGTGGGCATCCACAAAGAGAATGGTTCCCTTGATGGGCACCTCGTGCCGAATCGGATTGCTGATCACCACACACTTGGTGTCGGGCGACAGCTCCCAGTGGCTGATGAAATCCCTTATGTCGGCAATGGCATTCGAGTACTCGAAGTCCCCGATGGTCAGCGGCTTGCGCGCCAGGCCACTGGACACCGAGTCCGCCGAAGCGCCGAGCATACCCGTGTAATTCGTTGGATTCTTAATCGAGTCGTCCTCCTCTCCGTTGGCCACCACAATGTCGGTTAGGGCTGAGGACACCAAGCTGACGGACGACATTTTCTGTCGTTTCGGGAATTTGTAGACGAATAGACCGCGCGGATCGGACTTGATGATGGTCTGCGCTTCGCAGATTGTGGCATTGACCAGATCAACGATGCACTGTAGGTCCGCATCATCGCAGATCGGCTTGCTGCACTCGTTGATAAAACTGGAAATGCTGGGTACATCGGCTATGGGCAGGGCACTGCCGGCTCCGATTCCCGGAACGCCTATCTCTTGTGTCGATGTTTGGTTTAAATGCAAGCTATTGGAGGGATCATCGGCGCACAAAAGGTCCATTTTATAACAACGAATTTCAGCAGGGATTTTTCTTAGTCTCTGTTATATGTTTATGTTTTCAGATATGTTTGTGTTTATTTATGAAGTCAACTTTTCAATGCCTTCTTTTTAGAATTACGGGGCGAGTGAACCTGATAATCAGCCAGATGAAGCGCAATGCGGACAACCACCTGAACGATAGCAACGCCTTAATTCTGGACGAGGACCCAGGTGAGATTCCAATGGGAAACGGTGCAAGATCCATAGAATCAAATCATTTGCTTGCAGATGAGCCAACCGAAGCCCTCGAAGACAGCCTGTTGGCTGAAAATAACTGGAGCGACCTGGAGGATCAGCAGGGCAGCGAAAAAGGTATTTCGGACGATGATGAACTGGTGGCAGACGACGACCTGGCGACCGACGATGTTAACGCAGACACAGACTCTGATGAATCCATGGATTAGAATGCCCCTCCTTACATTAAGTTAATATGCAATTCCTTGGTTTGTCGTGCCGCAAGAAATTAAACAACTATTGTTTTCTAAACACAGTTTTCTACACCGATTTCATCAATTTTTATTGTGGTTTTGAACTACGTGCAACAACGAATAGGGTGAGCCAATTATTGTTGGTCTAATTCCGACATGAGATTTTATCATCGATACGCAAGCAAACAAACATTTCCAATTTATAAATACAGTTGAATAATGTGCCAATAACAGAGGTTTGTAGCTCGAGTAATACATAAGCAGCGGCTACTCAATAACGGCTCAGAAACTACTAACAATTAGAGCGTTTGTGTAAACATTTTAATTTGCAACAACAAACAGCCGCACACGATTACTTCCAATTGGCTTTGATGAAGTTAATTAAACCGTTCGTAGAACTGTCGTGCGTGGAGACCTCGTTGCAGTGGTCCAGCTCCGGCTCAATGGCCTTGGCCAGCTGCTTGCCCAGCTCGACGCCCCACTGGTCGAACGAGTTGATGTCCCAAATGATGCCCTGTACGAAGATCTTATGCTCGTAGAGCGCTGCAAAAGCAATTGAAATTAATATGTGCTCGTGGAACTCGTGGATCAATAAGACGTACCAATCAACGCGCCCAGGGTGAAAGGTGAGACCTTCTTCACCACAATCGAGTTTGTGGGCCGGTTGCCAACGAAGACCTTGTGGGGCAGCAAGTTATCCAGCTCGTTGCCGCACAGTCCAGCCTTGGAGAGCTCGGCCCGAGCCTCGTCAACCGTCTTTCCGGCCATTAGTGCCTCCGTTTGGGCAAGGAAGTTCGACAGCAGGATCTTGTGGTGCTTGCCGCCGGCAATGGGATTGTGCGTCTGGGCGGGGGCGATAAAATCGCAGGGGATTAGGCGGGTGCCCTGGTGGATGAGCTGGTAGAAGGCATGCTGGCCATTGGTGCCCGGCTCGCCCCACACAATCGGACCGGTGCTGTACTGGACCGCCTTGCCCGCTTTGCTCACAAACTTGCCGTTGCTCTCCATGTCGCCTTGCTGGAAATAGGCAGCGAACCGGTGCAGGTACTGATCGTAGGGCAGAAGGGCGTGCGTTTCCGCCTTGAAGAAGTTGGAGTACCAAACGCCGAGCAAGGCCAGGACAACGGGAGCCTAACAAACATTTGAAATTGTTAACTTTAAGCTTGTCACTTGAGCCTTAAATCTTACATTTTTCTCGAATGGCGTCGATCGGAAATGATTATCCATGTAGTGAGCGCCATCCAGAAGCTGCTCAAAGTTCTCGAATCCAATGGACAGGCAAATGGACAGTCCAATGGCCGACCACAGGGAGTAACGTCCACCAACCCAGTCCCAAAAGCCAAACATGTTGGCGCTGTCAATGCCGAACTCGGTAACCTTTTCCTTGTTGGTCGAAAGGGCAACAAAATGCTTGGCCACGGATTCAGGCTGAAAAGATAAATCCGGATTTAAGTGTAGATTTTATGTTATATAACGTTTACCTATTAAAATCATCAAGATTAAATTGTACTTATCCAAAGCGAAATGATATAAAACATTTTTTACTCAATACAGCTACAACTTATAATATTAAGTATAAAATAATAATTTGAAATACATAATAGTAGAAATGTTAAATAAATATTTGAAACTTTGTTGTGTAAACCATGAACAGATTTGTAGGCTAAAATGCTATCATTGAAATAAGGTTTAAAGAATAATAAAATTACAAATATTTTGTTAACAAATTTCAACTAAAAAAAAATACATTTGTAACCTATTAAATTGAATAATTGTGGGATTTGTTGATTAAGTGCCTGACTCTTACCTCCTTGGAATGCTCCAGAAGCCATGTCTTGGCGGAGGTGGCGTTCGTGATGGTCTCCTGGGTGGTGAAGGTCTTCGAGGCGACAATGAAGAGGGTCGTCTCGTAGTTGACCTTCTTGAGCACCTCAGCCAGGTGGGTGCCGTCGATGTTGGAGACAAAGTGCGAGTGCAACCCCTTGCCATACGGCTTCAGTGCCTCGGTGACCATCAGTGGGCCCAGGTCGGAGCCACCAATGCCGATGTTGACCACATCGGTGATCTGTTTGCCGGTGCTGCCGCGCCAAACACCCGAGATGACCTTGTTGGTGAACTCCTTCATGTGGGTCAATTCCGCCCGGACATCGGGCATCACATCCTTGTCGTCCACCAGGACTGGATCCGTGCCGCGGTTGCGCAGTGCCGTGTGCAGGACGGCGCGGTTCTCCGTGATGTTGATGTGCTGGCCGGAGAACATGGCGTCCCGGGCGGCGTCCACGCGGCGCACCTTGGCCAAAGCGAGGAGCAGGTCCCACACCTCGTCGTTGATGCGATTCTTCGAGTAGTCCAGCAGTATCTCCCCATCGTTCTGGGTGTGCAGGCGAAGGCTGATAAACAAACGAAAATCATTTGACCTCAGAACAAGTACGAGACGGAGGTCGTTGCTGTGACCTTACGCAAGGACAAATCGAGCGGCGACGACGACGTCGACACTCGAGAGCCGATGGCGTTGGTGAAAGTGAGAGTGGGCGAAAAACCCAATGAATAAACGATGAAGCGATGGGAGATACACAAACGACTGTATGTATGTGGGCGCTACATACGTAACTTTAACCCTCGAGGGCGAAATTCTGTTGGTTGGTAAACCCACCTGTATTTGGAGAACCTCTTGGGGTCCTTCACGAACAGGTCCTTAATGTTCAGGTCCTTGCCTTTGGTATCGTAGTATGCCTGCAGCTTCTGGAAGGCTTCCTCCTGGTTGAGTGGAGGTAGTGCACCGGCCATTTTACTTTAGTTTTCCAGAGGACGGAAAGGGGGCGAAGTAGATGCGGAGTAGAAGGTGGTGGGGAAGGACTCGTTAGAAGCTCGAGGAGAAGCGTAAAGCGAACGGAAAAGAGAGCGCAGGTGAACTGTTTCAGACACTCGCGACACTTTACTTATAACCGCAAGCCCGGCTGATAATTCTTCGGTTCGTTTGGTTTATCTGGCTCCGACAAATCTCCAGAGCACTGCGCCACAACTTCGCCGTGTTTGCTATTGATAGGTACTGAGCGGACCCTCCGATTTTCCAACGTCCTTTCTGGAATTCGATTCGCGAGTACCTCAATGTCAAATGAAAAACAAGCGAGTGTTGCCACGTCGGCCGCGCTCTTGTTTTGACGCGCCGGTCGACTCGGAGCGACTGAAAATTTACTGTGTGAACTGGGTTGGTTTGAATTAAGAGCTCGCTGCTCCTAGATGATATCTACAGATCGACAAAAGGACTTAAATTGGAAATTTGGAACAAAAATAACCGCCGCTATGTGCCATATTTTTCCGCCGATGTGGCAAGGTTGTGCAATTAGGGCTGTCAGCTACAAACAACTATCGTATATTTTTTATTGAAATAAAATTTTTTTTTAAATCTATTGTTAAATACTTTTTCACATTTCAATTCAATTCAAAAATATGTATTTATTTATTTATTTCTTTTTTATATAGGTACATTGGCAAAATAAGAAACTTTTTGAACATATGTGGCTCTAAGAATTGGAAGAAATAAAGTCATTTAATGGTTTCCATACTGCTAAGAACATTTTTCCCTACCGTCATGGTTAAGTTAAAGTTTGTTTTAAGCTGAAAAGACGTATAGAAAAAGTATTTTAATTTTTTAATACGTACGAATAAAATAATAGCAGAGACTCAACCCATGGTAAGAAGCTTGGATACACGTTTAGGGCGACAGCGCCAAAGCAATAAACTGTTTGGCAACGCCGCGCGAGTAAGGTTACCAGGTCGCTGAAATTCGCTAAAAGATGGCGACGCGCACTTAATTTTTTGTTTTTTCCAACATAATAAAGTACAAAAAAAGCAAAATAAAAGCATCGTCTATGCACAAATCAGAGACTGTTAAATCGCGAAAATAATAGTCCAAAACAAAAAGCACCGCGGGGCTCCAAAACGAAGCGCGAGTGGAGTGAAACTAATACAAACATTGACATGTCGCTGGCCAGAAGAGAGCAACAAGTGTGTGAAAATCGAATTGTGGTCGTTTAAAATGTTTGGAGGAGCAGTCAGTGCTCCTGGCGGCAGGTAGAGCGCCATTATCCGCTCCAGAGTATCGCATTTTATCAAAGGAACCACAGAATATCGCACCAAGAAGCCAGGCAGAAGCGTCTGCACACGTAACCTTGTGTGCGCGTAGCACGGAAGCTGCTTGTCCGAATCGGGTTTGTAGGTATGTGGCTGCGAACCGCCGCTTAGATTCGCTGCTTACTCGGATATTTCGCTTGGATTTCAGTTGGTCCTGGCCACGGGCCATTCCCAGATTCCCAGGACGTCGGGTACGTCACCGAGGAGGATGGACACCACATCCGCAGCTGGATCTGGAGCCGGAACGGGCGACGTCTGTCCCTGCTCCACGGTAGCCGCCTCCACCGCTTCCAATGAGCAGCCGCAGACCAAGCGCCAGAAGATCGATCAGCAGATCAAGGTGGGCTCCAAGGCCCTGCCGCCTCCGCCGCCGGACATACTGGACCTGGACGCCAACAGCAACAGCCACCTGTGCTCCTCCCTCTCCTCGTCCTCCTCGCGCTCGCTGTCCACGCCCAGCAGTGCCAACAACTCGCCCACCACCACGCCCTGTAGCTCGCGGGCGGCGTCCTACGCCCAATTGCTGCACAACATCTTGCCACAAAATGGGGACACGGAGACACACAGCCAATCGGAGTCCGCCCAGGACGAGGTGGATCGGGTGGCAAAACTGCCCGATCTTCTCACCCTCAGCACGGCCAACAGCAGTAGTAGCCACCTGAGCAGCAGAAACAACTGCATCCCCACGACGGCGGCAACAACCATCGACGATATGCTGGAGTTCGAGCAGTCGTTGACCCGCCAGTGCCTTTGCGGGGTCTCAGAGCGAACGCTACGCAAGCCCTTTCAGTCCCATTACTCACAGGACACCAACGGCCAGAAGCGGATAGCCTATCTGCGCGAGTGGCCCACCAACAAGCTGCTACAGTTCCTGTCCAACCTGCAGCTGCTGTTCGACATCTACCTGAAGCAGAACGCCAAAGGCTTTATATGCACGCGGATAATGGACGTCTGCGACGCACTGATCCGCAACGACCACAAGCTCATCGACGAGATCATCGTTCTGGCCGGCTACGACAACTCGTACGTACAATTCCTGGCGGGTCGTGTGCTCGCCGCATTCCTGGTGATTGCCAAACAGGAGCTGAACGACGAGTGGCTGCAGAAAATCGTCGATCAGCTGTTTAACTTTGAGCAACTCGATCAGGCGGCTGTACAGAAGATCCACTTCAGTCTGGACATCATTAAGCGCATTGTCGAATGGAAGGACATGGAGATCCATCCGCTGGACGACGACTGGATGGGGGCGGCGAATAGCTCAAGCGCTGCCTCAGCGGTTGTTCCTCTGCCGACGGAGGCGTCCGTGAGCTACATGCACTTTCCTGTGCAGGAGCAGCCGCTGGCCACCAACTACTTTGCGTTGCAGTTTCGCGAAGATACGGAGGGTGAGCGGGAGACGGATCGGGAATCGCCAGAAAACCGCGACCGGCACCGGCGGCACTTTGGCGAGGAGATGAACGTCGCCTACGAACCGCATTCCGCTCCCCAGTCCACGACAATGCCCAGCGGATGCCATGTGGTCACGCTCACAGACTCGGAAAGTTTCGACACGACTCACCTGAAGTGCATTACCATTCAAAAGCTGGAGCACAAGTGGCCGACGCTGGTGAAGAACATGTCGGAGCTGATGGCGCCGACGCACCAGGATGCGGCTGAGCACTGCGTGTTAAACTTTCTCCAACTGTGGGAGAACATCATCTCGGTGAAGGCAAATCTGTCCATCGACGAGACGCGGCCCTACTACGCCCAACTGGACAAGTTTGAGCTGCTGCTTAGCCACAGCCTCTCCTGCACCGTGTACAAGCAGATGCTGTGCCTCTTCAACGAGGCATTGTGCTATGGCTCCACGCTGGCGCTGCAGGACATGCTGCCCGAGGAGACGTGCAAGCTGGCGCATCAAATTGTCTGCCACGTAAGGGGCTTCCGCATCCTGGAGTCGTTGCCGCGTCGCCAGCCGGACAACATGGTCAGCCTGATCGGATACAATGGCAGGCCGCTGGTGTACGGCAATGGCACTATTACCCTGGCACATGCGGCGCAATCAGTGGATGGCGGGCAGGATGGCGATAGGGAGAGTGGAGTGGCGCCACTGGACCTCATCGAAATGGACAAGACACTGCTGCAGAAGATGGTCCTCCTGGTACTTAAGTCGATCGCGGTGACAGTGAAAGAGATACGCAGCGATTCCTCCGACTCCTCCATCGATTCCAGCGACTATGATGCCTTCCAGGACATGATGCTCATTGAGCGCTCGATCCGCGATGTTCTGAGCAAGCTGGAGACGTTCATCAAGCAGACGCTCGAGTTCCATCCGGAGTGCCATTTCAGCAAGATCCTGATCCACCTGTTCGACGATCAGGACGACCATCTGATCGAGGCCATGGTCTGCACGCTGGACGTCACTTCGGGCATCTCGTTCCGTAACAACGCCTTTCCCGAGCTGGTGGCCATGCTGAATCCGGTATACACATTCCTGGAGTTCCTCAAGATGACGTCGAACAGCTCGGACCTGCTGCTGGACCTGCTGGTGAGCAACGAGACCTGTTTCCTGCTCTACCTGCTGCGCCTGCTCAAGTACATCCGCATGAACTGGACGATGTTTGTGCACAGCTGTCACACTTTCGGCATGGGCAGCGCCATGCTGGACGAGGCGATGGGCGTCCTAATTCGACTGCGCCTGCAGATATCCCGCCTGGTGTCGCGCCAGCTCTATCCGTATGACATATCGCCGGTGCTGCGCCTGCTGGAGAGCTGCGAGAGTCTCTACGAGGGCAACGAACTGAGCTGAATGCGGCGCAGGCCTGAACTTCCAACCACATGCAATTAAAATACGTAATTTATTTTAAAGTTTAATGGAATAGGAGAAACTAGCGCAAAATTCGATGAAGACGGGAGCCTTGTAGAGTACGTGTATTAGCCGTAGTTACCGCTCCGACCATATCTCCGCACCCCGATCCAATACCGGGATAACCGTAGTTAAGTTCTTGCACCTTTTCATCATCCGCTTCGCAGGCCCTTCAACATAGATACATAACTGTATGTAATTGTCATTGTAATGAGCATCACAAGTTCGTAGTTAGTTCGTAGTTAATGGTAATATCATAGGTACTGAATTCCAAACTAAAAACTACGCTAGCCTAAGATTTTTTTAATCTTGCCTTAAGTAGAATAATGTACAATAGAATGGCTAAATGGCAAACGTTGGCCCGCTGTCCGCGGAAAGTGGGCGTGAATTCGGAGTCTTCGAAGAGAATATTCTTTGTACGTTTTTAAAAACACTTGAATAATATAACTTAATTAACTGATTAAAAGAAACGCATTAAGAACTACAAAGTGTGATATTTAAAGTTATTGTGTTCAAATACTGTAGTCTCTGCAGTTTCTGCAGGTGTGAGCCTGGCTAATTGTCTAACTTTAATGGCGATTGATCATGCGGACGCGACGTTTTGGATCGACAGTTCCACTTGGCATGGCACTGACATCCGGGATCTGACCAGTGAGGCTTATCACCGAGCCGCGTCTTGCCAATTCGGGTGGATATGGACTTGATACGTGAACCGTTTGATAGTTAATGCTGATCGGAACCGAAGAGCGTCGATTTAGGCGGGGCTCTAAAGGAGAAATTAGTGTTTCTTATGGGACGTGGCACAATTAGGTGGACTTTACCCAAACGCATGTCTCCCGAAACTGGTCTAAATGGATGATGTTGACTTGGCCGGCTGACCAGGGGAGATATGACCCTGTGATGGTATTCCTGAACCTTCGGAGCAGACTTTGTAAAGCCTCCTTCCTCGTTCTGCGTGTACTTGTATCGATCCACCGACACGGAGCGTTCGTCGCCGAGAATATGCCGCCGCCGGAAGATCGGGGACTCCTCAACTTTGACATGCATATGGGGAAATGGAGACGGGTCAGTTTCAGGTGAGAGATCGCAGAGATTTGCAGGAAAGCCCATTCAAACAGAAGAAATGAAACGCAAGCTAACACGGCTACGTAAATTGATCACAGGAAAGCACATAGTAATTGATTTATTTTACGTTTACACACATATGTATATAGGACAGTAATGTTTATACTCGAGTATGTACAACCTTACATTCAGTACAGTTTCACAAAGACGTGAAGGGGAGGTAAACAGTGGAGGTCGTTCAAAAACATAGATAGTAAACATTATACAATAGCATTATCGAACCCGAAAAAGTGCGGTAGTAGGATAGATGTATAGGGAGATTAAAAGGAGACACTATAGATACATAATATACAGTACATTTTCCGAAAAAGTCAGAGTTTTGGCTCCCATTTACGATACAGAAAATTGGCTATAACTCAGTACACAGTAGTAGATACATTTAGAATTTATACGATAACAATTCACTTGATCCCTCGTTAACATGGTGTGTAACACCCTGGCCCAGCGAGTTAAAATTTTGGCAAAGATTTGGGTGAAATACCTTTTGATGACCGCCGATCTTGCTTGTGGATTTGGGCATAGGATTGCAAGGAGCAGCGGCGCAGTCGTTTGTCCCCTTTGTTCTGCTGTCGAATAATAGATATTTACAGACTTATAAAAAATAATATGTCGGTGGTCTTACCGATTTGTAATGCTGGTTAATGTCGGAGGCGGCCTTCAGCAGCAGATAGATGAATACAAGGGCGAATAGGTAGATTATTGGCTCAGCCGTATTGCTCTTCTTGGTCGCATCCTTTTTTCTGTTGACCTCCAGGGATTTGCCCAATCGGGGTTGCTTGCTGACCCCATTTCCAGTGGCAATTTTGGCTCGCTTTCTAGATTTACTTTGGGGCCTCCTGGAAACTTGGTTTTCCGGTAGATTGCGATCAGAATCCTTGCCAAATACATCAATCTTCTGACAGGATGGCTTGCGAGTCTCAGTTCCCGACTCCTCGTCCATGCCTTCCGGCTGGGAGTCAACCGCTTCGAGATTGTTCAGGTCAAGGGCAGCCACGCCCGGCTTGAAATAGTACCTGTAATTGCGCTGCACACCGGCCACCATGAGGTACACAGTGCAGAGCACTACGAGGATGCCTAGCGGCACCACATGGTGGTTGTTTGTGTCCTTGTCCCTGCTCACGCCACTCGATTTTCTGTTTCTGGGAGTTGGAGGCGCCTTGGATTCATCAGACATAGCAATCTTATCACCAGTGGCCGTTTTCATTGCCCAGTGTTCACTATTGCCAAGCAATGACTGTGTGTATCTGTTGACTGCGAGTCCTGGTTTGTGTTTGCGACGAAAAATCGATACGGATTACCTTTACAGCCTCACATTTTGGGTATGCAGTGAATGTCCGCGAGTCCTTTAAAGGTCAAACGACCACCGTGGATGCGCCGACAAGTTTGCTTGATTTTGTATATTTTATTGAACTTAATGGTCTACTTTTGCAACAGTCTGAACTGTTTCGGATACAACACTCTGCGCCACCAGAAAACCACACATGTTTGTGTGTATGTCTAACCTGACCTATGACAATTCTAGTGGCGACAAACGTTAAGTTTGACTTCTTGAATCACGAGTCTTAAATTATATCAAAATAAAAAATTATGTACAAATAGTGAAAACGCTTCAGCATTCAAAGTATCCATTGGACATTCCTGTGAGTTGGTCAAGTATATCTGAAACAAATACAAATTTTGTTTGTAAATCTCTGTAATTACAGCACGTAATCTACAACAAATTACCTGTAATTTGCAAATCTGCAGACTGATTGCTGATCGTGGTGTAAAGTTTTCTGCTTTCAGCTATATTTTGGCGCTTGAACATGACAGTGCGTAAACTTTCTCCTGAAAATGACATGAAACATGTAAAAAATACTATATAGTATCCAACCTTAAATTATCTTTATGAAAAAGTGTATTTTTTTTAATACCTATCCACTTACTTCTCAGCACATTTCCATTCGGTTTTGTTTTAAAAGATTTAATATCCAACGCATTTGTGGTTATTTTATTGTCCTTAGCTCTATTTACTCTGCTCCTACGCTCTGTGTCGTAGAGAATACTGCCGCCGAGGCCGGTTGTAAAGCCCGAGAACTGGGTGAGATCTTCATCAACCCCTTTTGTAGCATACGTCTCATCCAATAAAAGGGGTCCCAAGGGATTAGGTAGTCCATCTTCGTGTTTCCCTGCTCCCAGGCAACCGTGCAGCTTGCGCAAGATCGTACGCAGGATCTTGAATCGCTTAAGAATTCGCTGCGGCTCCACCTGGGATGCGCACATCAGAATGGCCTTGCACTCGCGCAAAATCCTGACGAATTGATGATAGTACTCTTCTCCCACCTGGTTCTTCGTTTCGGCCAGCACCTTTCGGTTGACCTCCAGCTGAAAGTGCTCTACTAACAGCAAGGCCATTTGTGCCAAGTCCTCCAATCGCTGCTTGTCATAGAGCTTTTCGGCGGCACTAATGCCTGAGCTCAGAATCTCCAAGCAGCAACCTAAAAGGGCGCGACTGTCGATGATCTCCTGAAGAGCCGCCTTGAACTTGGACGCTTCCTCGTTGAAGTGCTGCTCTAGGATGGCCGAGTGCAAGTCGGAACCATGGGCCTGTAGAGAAGGTATCAGAGTGGTATCCAGCGACTCAAAGGAGGCCAGACAGCTGCGCATCATCGTTTTCACTGATGGAGGAATTGGACTTCAGTTAAAGGATATCTTATGCGTTATTAAGTTACTCATTACTTTTTAAGTTCGGAGCAAAGGAAATGGCAAATATACCGATCTGAGTGGCACGATCGATGTTCACATCAAAGTCGGCTATGAATTCATCGGCCAATGCATCATCATCGGAACTGTTCCTCAACAGAGTTCTTATTTTGTCCACCGAAAACTTCTCAAAATCCAGGAAGCAGGTGAATACGAGACGCAGCAGGGCATCGTTTATGAAGTCCTCCAATTGAAAGAGCGCCTGCTCAATGGTCATGGCCCTCAGCTTGAGATTGGCTTGGTAGGAGACACTGGGCACCTGACACTCATTTTGAAAGGCATTGCACTCGCGGATTACCTGGAGGAAGAGCTGGGTATTAAAGGGTATCGTAATGGTTTGGCATACCCACCTTCTGGCACAAGGCACTGAGAGCCGTTTTATCCTGTGACAAGGCCACATTGGCGAATCCCAGGGATTGTCCCAGGATCAAGTCTATATTGGCACGAATATTTTGGCTGAGCGAGAGAACTTCCTGGGGTGATTTGGGAAAGTTCGAGGGGTCAGTGTTTTCCTCATTGTGGGATGTGAACAGAGCCAAAGTGTCCAGTGTGGCATCCACCAGTTTTAGGAAGGAGCACTCCGGACCAACTTTATCTGCTCTCGAGCCCTCGCTGTACAGATGTAAAAGGCGCTTAAGACACCATTGAATACGCTCTAGGAAGTACTGATGACTGACCTGATTTGAATAAACTATATTATAACATTATGCCATATTGATTATAGGTAAATAACTCACCGAAACTGAAGTGCCGCATGCCAGTTTCATAGCGTTTTCCACCTGGCGAATGCAGATCATTATCTGGCTCAGGCAAAGGCAAACCAATTCCGAGGCTTCGCTCTGATTTTGGGTGCACAAGGAGCTGTGGACCAGGGTGGAAAATTCCAATAGCGCGGCACACAAGTCCTGCAAAACAAAGCAACAAGTGAGTATCTTTTCCTGCAGAAACAAATCCCTTTTCGGCGCACATTTAACCAGTTTACATCCCCTCTGTTACTCCTGTTTAATATCAGCAAACAGAGCTCCAGTTTTTTTTTTAGAACTTCCATAATAAATGGTTAATTGGAGTTTAACTGATTTAGCAAAAAAGTAAACAACTTTTTTGAAAAGATGGCTTGTGTTTTGTGTGAATGGCAAAAATATATTTTTGGTCAAATTTCTACGCATTAGTGCGTTTTACTTGCCCGGTATTTTTACCTTTTGGTCATTTGGCTCAAAGCTGCATGAAAGCGATAGGCGAATTTAATGCTAATGCTGAAAAATATCAGTAAGTTGCAGTCTTGGGAAAGGTATGAGTTTTTTTGGATCTAGGTATGGTAAAAGACAAAATTTTGAGAAGTATCTAGGAAAGATACAAGGTAGAAAACAAGGTTAAATAGTAATATTATTATTAAATATGATATTATTATATATCTATATATTCTATTTATATATTACATATTTATATAAAGTTGAAATTAAAATATGAATCACTCATATTTGTGATTTTTAATTCATTTCGTTTGAATTTGAGACATTTCAAAAGTAAACAGTTCCAGATCAGATGTTTTTGGCATTCAAATGTCGAAGCAGTATTATTAGAGCTGGGAAAACATCGATATTTATTAAAAGCTATACTTGAAAATATTCCATATATCGATATCGTGGTGGTTTTTTGTTTTAAAGAAAATATTCGATAAGTCGTGAGTGGATAGTCCAGCTCTATTACTTTTTCGGTAGCAAAAACTTGTAGAAAATTGTCAATTCGCTGGTAGTTGTATATCCATGTGAAGCATAGATAAGTTCAAAACTCTTCCCGTCGCCCACGCCACGTCGCACAGTCGCGCACCGCCAGAAATATCAAAAGCAGGCCAAAGAGACCGAGAGAATTACGGAAAATGAGCTCCTCAAATGCGGGACAGCGCACCAAGCTGATTCAGGAGAAATGCCAAACCCTTTTGACGCAGATGCTCCGCGACGAGGATAACAAATACTGCGTGGACTGCGATGCTAAGGGTATGTAGATAAGCCAGTCTTCATATCCGGACGAGAGATACGCCTCTTGGTGACGCACGAATCTGCATATACACACCACACATGCAGCTGCACTGCGAGAAAAGCACTTGTCTCGGGATTAGCCATTTAATTACCCCCCTTGTCGTCCACAGGTCCCCGCTGGGCCTCCTGGAACCTAGGCATGTTCCTCTGCATCCGCTGCGCCGGCATCCATCGCAACTTGGGTGTGCACATATCGCGCGTCAAGTCTGTCAACCTGGACACCTGGACTCCGGAACAGGTCATCTCGCTACAGCAGATGGGAAACTCTCGGGCACGCGCCGTCTACGAGGCGCAGCTACCGGACGGATTCCGCCGTCCACAGACGGACACGGCGCTGGAGAACTTCATCCGGGCCAAGTACGAGCACAAGAAGTACCTGGCCCGTGAGTGGGTGCCGCCCTCGCCGCCCAAAGTGGACTGGGCCAAGGAGATCGACGAGGAGCTGGAGCGGCAGAAGCGCAAGAAGAAGTCGAGCCAGGCTCAGGCCACCTTGGGCCTCGGCGGAGTGTCCAGTGGCAGCGGGGACAAACGCTTAGCCGGCGCCTTGAAGAACGCCCCCCTGCCTGCACCGCTGCCCAAGCCAAAGCCGAATCAGGTGGGTGGCTGCAGCCCCAAGACGACGCAGCGCGTCCAACTGAACAGCAGCGGCGCCAGCAGTGCCGGCGAAAGCGACCTCTTGGGCCTGTCCTCGCCCACCAAACCCATTGCCGCGACCAGTGCCAGCCAAGACCTGCAAAACGAAAGTTTCACCAGCTTTCTCAGCGCCGAATCGATTGCCGGACAGCCGGATAAGCCGAACGGCAGCAATGGTGACGCCACCAATTTGATGGCCTCTAAGCCCAACTCGCTGGCCCAGGAGGAGCAGGACTTCTTTAACCAGGGCTCACTGGGCGCCTCGGGCAGCGAGAAGGACCAGTCCGGCAAGATGTCCAAGGACAGCATCCTGGCGCTGTACGGCAATGCGCCGGCCGCCCACAATCCACAGATCAACTTTGGCGGCTTCACGGGCATGGCCCCAGGCGGATACATGCATCAGCAGCAGCAACAGCAGATCCCCCATCAGTTCATGACGCCACCGAATTCGGTCAGCATGTACAATTCGCCAGTGATGGCTGCACCCAATGCGTTCAGCAACGCCCCCATCAGCAGTGCCACTGCCATGAGCATGGGTGGCGGTAGCCACGGCTTTGCCGGTGCCCAGTTCCCCAGCACCGGCGGCAGTCCTTATGCTGCTGGCGGACAGGGAGCTGCGACGAATCTTATGCAAACGAACCAGAGCATTCTCAGTGGGATGCCGCTGTTTGGAGCGGTGCCTCAGCAGCAGCAACAGCAACAGCATCACCAGCAGCTGGGCGGACTCTCCATAAACTTGATGCAGCCCCTGCCCAGTGGACTTAACATGGGACAGCAACAGGGATCGGGCGGATTTGCCGCCACCGGGCCCACCACCTCCTCAGTACCATCAAATCTGAATCAACAATTTGGCAACCTTAATATCGGTAATGTCTGGCAATAAATACGATGTGTATTTATGTAGTTGTATTCCTTTAATTAATTTTAAGACACGAGTGCTTGTCTCAGTGTTGCAACATGTGTGCGAGACGATGATGCTTGTTTATATGCATTCGATTTGTACAACAACTTGCCAATTTAGTTAGTTGTCCTGAGAG
Source organism: Drosophila elegans (assembly GCF_018152505.1). Lineage (NCBI taxonomy): Eukaryota > Metazoa > Arthropoda > Insecta > Diptera > Drosophilidae > Drosophila > Drosophila elegans. The sequence continues at coordinate 3,294,003 of NW_024545903.1, read as the reverse complement.
GATTCGGAGCGAAACTATACGTATTTATAGAAGAATTCACTGTCAAGCAAGCCACTGTATTAAACGATGTTCATGTCCACCAACGATCACGTCTGCTCGTTCAAATCTATTCCAATTATTCCATAATACATACGTACACGTGTAAAACCCAACTAATTAAAATTCAACTTTGACACTTAATGAATGCACTTCCCAATCAAATGTACATGTTTTTTGAAACATTAGCTAGGTATTTGATACACACGCCTAAACCAATCGTCCACGCCAGGGTGTGAATGTAAAGTATAGAGATTTGGCAATGTACTTTTTAAATGCCTGATATCCCTAAGAACACATTCACGCCTGTTTGTCAATGTGAGTCTTAAATATCATGGCTGGGGAGTCGACGGATTTATTGTATTCGATTTTTAAGTTGCTATGTCTAAGGAACAAATCAAACCCCTTCGAACTGTGTAATAATAAAATAATCAGACCATTGTATGTGTTTTGTTTCATGCATTTATATGATTTGGAGAAACTAACTTTTCGAGTTCATATTGGACATATATGTATAAAAACAGTCTACCTTCTGAGAATTCCAGCGAAAATGAATTGCCATAACTTGTCAAGTTCATTGAATTTATTTATATACTGCTTGGGGTAAAAATAAATAAGGTCTGCCGAAAAATATGGCATTTCGTTGACTTATCAAAAATTGAGATGATTTCATCAGTTTGAATTTTTGCAGTCCTTCCCGCCGATTTGCCATTCGGCGGAAATCGAAAACATTCGGCCATTCACACCGAAACGCCGGCACAACCCGCCTCCTCAATACACGTCAACTTGGAAAATAAATAAAGCAAAGAAAAATATAAATATTCAGCCTATCGAGAGTTGGAAAAATGAGTGACAAAGTCGAAGAGCCGGGGCAGAAGGCCCAGGAAAAGTCCACAAAGGAGGCATACTTCATCAGCCTTGCGGAGTGGACAAAACAGGCTACGATTGCACATAATGCGATGCTTATGTTTCCGTACTATTTGATGGCCAACTATCCGCAGTTGTTTCAGGGACAGGTGGCTCCTGTTCGTGGCCTCCAATCAGCTACCTTGGGTCAGCCTCATCCGTCTGCTGTTCCCCCTCTCCCGGCTCCGGTTGCAGGAGGTGCTGCTTCGCCGGGTGCACCAGTTGCAGTTGCTGCTCCACCACCGCAAAACTTCAGTCGCCTGCGAGTCCTGGACGAGGCACAGCAACTGGAGACCATTCAGCGACTGGGCGGTTACGAGTACGTCGTAGCGCCCTTCTGGAAGCGCGCCGTGGCCGAGACCATCGATGTTTTGATCCTCTTCGTCCTGAAAATTATCATCACATTCGGGGTGGTGAACCTGTTCGACATTGAATTCGATAAGGACGTCATGCGTCGCACGTTGGACGAGGAAGACCTGTTCGTAAACTTCTTCGACATCTCGCTAGACTTCATAACGATGTCCACAGACCTTCTGCTAATCGAGCTGCTCACAAAGCTGACAGTCTGCTGTTACGAGGCGCTTTGGACATTCTTCTACAATGGAGCCACGCCCGGCAAATCACTAATGAAGATCCGCATCCACTACGTGGAGGCTGTGATGCCGCTACAGGCGCCCGCCCTGCCGCAATTCGTGCTCCAGCCGCAGCGGGAGCCCATGAGGGCCCTGCTCTACCCGGCTCAGACGCCCACACTGATGCGCTCCTTCGCACGCTCCCTGGCCAAGAACCTGGTGATGACCCTGCTCCTCCCAATCTGCGTAGTGATGATCTTTTTCAAGAACAACCGCACCGCTTACGACATCATGACGAAGACGATAGTGGTAGAGACTAATTCCAACGCCGTGTTCCGCACCCAAGTGCCACCGCAGCGCAACCGCTGAGAACGGGAGCTGATCCAGTCAAAGTGTATGGGAATTGTGCGCTCCTTCCTATGCATATTTAATTAGACTTTATTGTTAAAGCTAAATTTAATGTCGTTACGTACTGCTGTCCTGTGAAATATAAAATTAAATCTCAAACACATTGCATTATCCTACGGCTTGTAGCAGTGCTTGAAAACGTATCCTAAATGGTTTCCAAATCCATTAAACTAGGAACCGTTAGTCTTGTGAAAGATTATAAGGAGAATACTCTGACCAAATCCTTTTTTAACTCATGCAGGACCCTAGTTTGTAGAAAGCTTTTGCAGGCGGTGATGTTTCTTTTATTTGGCTCACTTCACATTGACGTTCTTGAGGGTTTGGGCCAACACGTTCCCCTTGCCGGGAACATGAAGAGCGGCGCCTTTGTAGCAGGCGACCAGATCGCCGTTGGTCATCAGGTCCGGGGCACACGCCTCGAAGATCTTCTTCTTGGGGTTGAGCTGGGCGTCCGGCTGGCGGGGATAGCCCTCGCAGTGCACCAGATCGCCGGGCACGGCTCCGACGGGCGGACTAAGCACCTCAACCTTGTCCGGCGTAGAGGCACACATGACCATCGCCTCCGAAGTGACGCCGCGCATCTTGGCTGGCTTCAGGTTGCACATTACCACCACCAGGCGGTTCTGCATCTCCTCCAGGGGCACAAACTTCACCAGGCCGGACACCACGGTGCGTGGAGCCACCTCGCCGCAGTCGATCTTCTCCAGATACAGGCTGTCGGCGTCGGGATGACGACCCACCTCCACTATCTTGCCCACGCGAAAGTCCAGGCGGCCCACGTCTACGGGAGCCTCTGGAGCTGCGGCTGGCTTCTCGGCGGCCGGTTTCTTCTCCTTGACCTTCTTCTCCTTGGGCTCTTTGGCTGCCTTGACGGCCTCAGCAGCGGGAGCAGGTGGAGCCGCGGCCGACGGAGCTTCTGGCGCACTGGTGCAGAATCCTCGGGATCCTGGCACCGGAATTTGTTTCTTGCCATTCCTCAGCTCCAGCTGCACCAGTTGGGCCAGTGCGGCCTCCACCTCCTTGGCCAGTTTTGCGTTCTCCTTGATCAGCTCCTGCTTCTGGCGCTCCACAAGTTGTTGCTGGATGCCGGAAATCTGGTGGGCAGGAGGTTATCAAAGGTGTGGCGGAGGATAGCCAGCGAAAATACTTGCCTCGGCTTCGATGGAGTTGATTAGCGCCTCGGCGCGCTCGTTGTTGTTGGCAATTAGCTGCAGGTCAGCCATGGTTCTCCGGTTTTTCTCGAATTTAGTGAAATACTTTTTACATGCGGATCCCACAGTCGTGGCAGTTTTACGCAGCATTGCATTGCTTCTTCTTACAGCTAACAGTCGCGTCGACTCACATCGAACAGGTTGCCTTTTTAATATGGTATTATATCAGCAGTCAGACAGGGTCACACTGATCAGTGCAAACGCAAAATCGGCTGGCAGTTTTGAGCAAAATTAAAAATAAACAATAAACAAAAGGAGGCCATCACCGAGCCGCCGATGGATTACGTTTATTGTGGCGCCGACCCGATCGGCGCTTCCGAGGACATATTAAGTGGGTCAGGGGGTCACTTTTCGGCCCAACGCTCACCACACACCACGCACGCACACACATGCAAACCAGCTAAGCTTTCTCCTTTGTTTTCTTTTTCTGTTTACTTTTTGCAAAAGGTGTTTATGATGCGGGATCTGCGCGCGGAACCGGGCACTTCTCGCCCAGCTTTAATGGCTTCAACATCGGCACCACGGACCCCGACTACGTGGAGCTGGTACCCGTGCTCGCCGACGGCGGGGAGCACTTTGGCGTCTCCAGCGTGGCGTTCGACGACTACGAGGAGCTTCTCTGGATGGGTAACCAGGGAGTGAGTATCATTTACGCCCTCGCTGACTTCCACTGCTAATCAGCAATCTCCTTCTCTTCCCGCAGGGCCATGTAACCTCTTACTACACCAGCTCCATGCAGAAGTACACCTCCTTCCAGGTTCACGCCAGCGACATTGTCCGCCAGATCACCACCCTGGACTCCGGAGTGCTGGTGCTCACGCAGACCTCGCTGCGCCACCAAATCCGCCGGGGTCTGCCCAAGTTCACCCATAAGTATGACACCTAGTCGCCCCAAGCTGCCTCCAAATCATTCGTTTAATTCGTCTTGCAGGTCCAACAACATGACAGAAATGGTGAGCATGCTGCAGCTGTCGCCACACCGCCTGGTCATGGCTGGGCTGCAGGAGGAGCTCATCGACTTTGACATGCGCACGCTCAAGGAAACCAGGCTGGAGCATGTGGGCGCTGCCGGCTGCACAGTGCTGCGCAAAAACTCTCGCTTTCTGTTCGCCGGCGACCAGCTGGGCACGGTCACGTTGCGCGACCTGAACAGCCTGAGTGTCCAGCATACAATCAAGACGCACACCAACGTACTCTCGGACTTCAGTGTCCAGGGTAATCTGCTCATTTCCTGCGGATACAGCGGACGGCAGAATAACCTTGCCATCGACCGCTTCCTCATGGTCTACGATCTGCGTATGCTGCGCCTGATCTCGCCGATTCAAGTGATGATTGACCCGCAAATGTTGAAGTTCCTGCCGTCACTTACATCCCGCTTGGCTGTCGTGTCCAGCTACGGCCAGGTTCAGCTGGTTGACACCGTGGAGCTGAGCGAGCCGCGTGTCTCCATGTATCAGATCAACACCAACGGCAGCCAGTGCCTTAGCTTTGACATAAGCTCCTCCTCTCAGGCCATGGCATTTGGCGATCAGTCGGGCCACATCAATATGATTGCCGCGGTGCAAACGCCCCAGCCGCAGTTCAATCCCTTCTCGCGAAACACAGAGTTCGCGGACGTGGTGCCACAGCTGCCGATGGTCTCTATCACGGACACCAACTTCCCACTGTCGTCGGTTATGCTGCCCCACTTGACGACGGGCACGCAATGGTTCTCTGACTGGCCGGAGGAGCTGCTGCGCTATCGCTATCACAGACCCAAGACCATCGATCCCGATGTGCTGAGCAACATGAAGATGCAGGGACCCATTGGGTACTCGCCAAACCCGCGCACCGCTCGCCGAAATCAAATTCCGTATGTGATTGAACAGGGAGGCATATGCAGCACAAATGGGAACGGAACTGCAGCGGTAACCAAGGCTGAAAACGGAGTCAAAATCATTCCAAGACGGTATCGCAAAGTGGAGCTGAAGTACACAAAGCTGGGCACCCAGGACTTTGACTTTGAGCAGCATAATCAGACGTGTTTCGCTGGACTGGAGGCAACTCTGCCCAACTCCTACTGCAATGCCATGCTGCAGGTTCGAATTTCTTGACTTAGGGTGTCATACAGATTAATCAACTGGTCATCTTTCGTCTAGATACTGTATTTCACAGAACCTCTGCGTGCGAAGCTGATTGAGCATTCCTGCACCAAGGAGTTTTGTCTATCCTGCGAACTGGGTTTTCTTTTCAACATGCTGGATAAAAGTACTGGTTAGTTAGTTGACCTCTAAAATCTTGCTGCTGCTCAGAAAAGAATGTTTTCTTTGCGTTTTTTTTTTTTTAGCTTCATCACCATGCCAAGCTAGCAATTTCCTGCGCTCTTTTCGCACTGTACCGGAGGCCTCGGCATTGGGCTTGATTCTCACGGATCGCTCTTCTAATGTTAATCTTATCACTCTCATACAGGCAAGTAAAGCCATTGATTTATAACCAAATATTTAATATATGCACGCCCTCAGAACTGGAACCGATTCATTCTGCATCAAATGCATTACGAAATCTTCGATTCCAGCAAGAACGCCTCTGTTTCGAGCGGATCTGTGCAAACATCTACAAACGGTAATGAAAACAAATATCTTTGATAACAATTGTGCATGCATTAAATACGTGTTTTGATTGTAGCCGAAAACACGAGTCCGTCAGAAACGAGTGGCTCTTCGGACTTGTATGATTCCATATGTGGTGAGTCGTTAATATCATTTTCAATTTAAACTTATGTCTTATTTTTTAATTTTATCCACATTTTAACAGATGAGAATTCTAAAGAGGAAGACCGGGAACGCAGTAAGATTAACGCAGAAACGGAAATCAGTAAAATCTTTGGGACCAAACAAATTTGTATAAACCGCTGCATAAAATGCCAAGTGGAGAAGTCGAAGGAGAACATTTTACTTGCCTGCAACATGTCGTACCCTACCCACATCAAAGATAGTGAACAGTATTTCAGCTTTGGCACCATTTTAAAGCGTTCTCTCAGCTCCGAAAAGAGCATTCAGGCCTTCTGCGAGAACTGTAAAAAGTTCTCCCCAACTAATCAGAGCGTGAAGGTCAGAATCCAAGTATATGAAACCAATCCTGCAAAAGGAAATTTAAATTCTTCAGTAGAATAGATTGTATAATTGAAATCTGTTAAATTTTAACCGTCCATACTCACCAATCCAAATCGACTTTAATTATACTCTTAACAAACCTTAGCCATTAGAAACCTAATTGCTGACCAACATTACATTTTCAACAGGTCAATTCCCTTCCCCAAATGCTGGCCATTAACTGCGGTCTCAACAACGACAAAGACATAAGCTTTCTAAAGCGGCAACTTAATCGCTGCAACGAAAAACCATCTGCCGATGCAACCGCTTCTTTGAGCACTAGTAAACCTTGCCGCTATGGAGCCAACTGTTCGCGGAGCGACTGCCATTTCATGCACCCGGATCGGTAGGTTATCCTATGTCGGATCTGAATTCTCTCCTCATTTCAAATTCTTTCCTAAATTGCAGGAAGTCGCCATCGCACACAAATCAAGCTAATAATGTCAATAGTTCTCCAAATGGTCGACAAAAGTCATGGTTTCCGCTCACTTTCATTATGGGCATTAATGACCAAAATGAGCTGCAGGTGCAAACTCAATTGGATGCAGGCGCTGGAAAATCTGAGCAGGAGGAGGAGGGTGAGAAGCCACAAACAAAGATTGGGGACAACAATCGGACGTACGCCCTGCATGCTGTGGTCTGCCAAGTCGATGATGGCACCCAGAAGAACTTGGTGTCCCTGATAAATGTGCAGCGGCAATATCACACCATGAAACTGGCGGAATCCCCAGAGGACCCTCAAAATCAATGGTATATTTTCAACGACTTCAGGTAAGTTTTAGTCCTTAATATAATTGATATTTGCCAAATAACATTGCTACTTTTATTGCTAGCATTTCTCCCGTATCGCCACAAGAATCGGTATGGTTTACTCTGGATTGGAAAGTGCCCTGTGTACTGTTTTACAGGAGCGTGGACGATGATTCCGAATCTGCCAGCACTACGAGCTCCACGGTCACAGAAAGCGATGAAACCGTTCCGTCTGAGAGCAGCAGCGATTCACCCTCAAACTTATCCAACCCCTTTTTAGAGGTGCACACCCAAAAGCATTCGTTTCCTTGCATAGAGTACTAATCTTTTTTACAAGCAGGACATGGTTAATCCTATACCAGGCAACCTGAGCACGGACGCCACACTGAAGCCGTTGGAATCGGACGAGATGCCGCAGTCCGGTGACCTGGTCGCAATGGATGCCGAGTTCGTCACCCTAAATCCGGAGGAAAACGAGATTCGCCCAGATGGAAAGACGGCGACCATTAAGCCATGCCACATGAGCGTGGCCCGCATTTCCTGTATTCGGGGGTAATTTTATGGTCCAACCTAATGACTTCTCCAGTTAAACATGGAATTAATAACCTTTTTAGACAAGGATCAAATGAAGGAGTTCCATTCATGGATGATTATATCTCCACTCAGGAGAAGGTAGTGGATTACCTAACACAATTCTCGGGCATCAAACCAGGTGACTTGGACGCCAACTTCAGCAAAAAACGACTCACTGCCCTCAAGTACTCATATCAGAAACTAAAATATTTGGTCGATGTCGGCGTAATATTTGTTGGACATGGTCTGAAAAATGATTTTAGGTGCGGACATCATTTACATAAGCTTGCCAAGGTATTTCTAATCATTCTTGATGTTTAGGGTCATCAACATTTACGTGCCGTCCGAGCAAATAATTGACACGGTACACCTGTTCCATCTGCCTCACCATCGAATGGTTTCCTTGAGGTTTCTGGCCTGGCATTTCTTGGGTATGTTCGTGCTACATTTCAGCATCGTTCTGTTTGTGAATCGAATCTTGAACTCCACAGGTACAAAGATACAATCCGAGACGCACGACTCCATCGAGGATGCGCGGACCACTCTAGAGCTTTACAAACACTATTTGAAACTGCAGGCTGACAAAAAGTTCGCCAACGCCCTCAAAAACCTCTACGATCGCGGAAAGCTGCTTCAGTGGAAGGTGCCGGAGGACTGAATCTGTTCCCAACCCGTTGCCAACCCGACGAAATGCATAATCAAAGTAATCGTCAGTACAAATGCTTCTCCGATCTGAAAACCCCGGCTTTTCTTTATATTATTATGTTTGTCTTCGTTTATTTTTGCTAATGAGCTTTTGGTATTTAATTTTGTATTTGTCTATCTTTATAACGAAATCAAAGAAAAAACATAAAAATTGTATATCTTATCAGTAATCAATTGTTTGTTGTTATTGTGCGCCATCCCTCTAAGTCAAAAGATCATCAATTTGTTTACAAAATGCACAATCAGGTTGTGGTAGACAAAGTGTTAATGCCTTCACTGATTGACAATTCGTGTAGGTCAATTCGTTGAATGCGTTCTGAAATTCCCACTCGGGCTCCCTTATCATCATCGACATTCGGGAATTTTTCAGAGGCTGTCGCTGTCGCTAATTCGATGAGTACCTGATTTTGGTCTACTGCGCAGCTACTTATAAATACGACGAGCAAGTCAAGCCAGTTAGTTAAATCTCACCAGTCCGCCACAGAACACAGATCGAAATGCGCTTTCTTGGACTACTCGTGCCGATCGTTTGCGGTCTTTTGTGCGTCGGTGAGCAACCCCAACTCCATGGCCGCACCCAACTGCGATTAATGGGCATTTAATTACTCCCGTAGCTGCCGATCCGCAACAAATATACGACGGACGCAATGGGCCGCACGTTTACGGAACTCCCGGCCATCAAGTCTACATTCGGGGGCAAAACGATGGAGTATACAAGGTGCCAGGAGTAGGTGGCCAGTTCCAGCACTCATCATCGCCGGCGGAACACGTCTACACGGACGAGCAGGGAAACACTTATGTTCACCGAAAGAAGGCTGGTGGACCAGGTAGACAAGGATCTTGCTTAAAGGCTTTGTTGAAATCCAATCAAATATTTTAATTTAAAGGTACTCATAGTATAAGAGGACCCGGTCCAGTCGTCGCACAGCCCATATATCCCGCAGTCCAGGACTCACGTTATGGACCTGCGGCTTCAGGCCATCGCATTTCTCGTAGTCCCCAGTTCCATGTGGAGCGTCCTGGACGCACTGTGGATGTGGGTAACGGAGGATTTGTTGTCCAAAGAAGTCGCCGCAGTCCCCAATTTCATGTGGAGCGTCCTGGACGCACTGTGGATGTGGGTAACGGAGGATTTGTTGTCCAAAGAAGTCGCCGCAGTCCCCAATTTCATGTGGAGCGTCCTGGACGCACTGTGGATGTGGGACCGGGAGGATTTGTAATTCAGAGGAGCAGCCGCAGTGTCAATGATGGACGCGTCCAGGGCGAAAATTTTGTGGCTCGTGACGATCAGGCTGGCGTGTGGGACGAAAGTGTTTCGGTGTGGAGGCGTCCAGATGGGCGGACTGTTACCGTGGGCGCCGATGGAAGCACCATTATTTCTGGTCATGGAAAAACACAGCACGTGAGTAGCACAAATCCACAATCTTATTTCAGCCTAAAATATTATTTTTTGCAGTACTGAAAAGATAATGTCTTTATACCTCTAGAAAAACAGGAAGGAGTAAACAAAACTTATAACGACTTTAAAGTTTATTTTAATAATTTACTAATAAAGAGAATGTTTTTTAATTAAAATTAAAAGCAATAAACTTTGGCTGAATATATATAAAGATACAAATAACTGGTTTGCTTAGTGAGCAATCTTATAAAGTAAAAATAACCCAAAAGAGCATTTCGCTTTCTGGGCACTAGCATTATTATGGGTGGAACAGAAATGTGGTAATGGTAGGAAGACAGGTAGCCAAGGATTGTAATGTTATTTAAAATATTATTAAACACTTATAATCCAAGCTTAATACGTGGGCCACAGATCTAAAAGAGATATAACTCCAATGCGAGGTTAAAACATCCAAGGCGAAAAGCTGTTAGGGATATTTGCTAACAATGGCAAGACAAGTAACAATTAATTTTTTAAATTGTTGCCTTTAACATCGAAATTGGAAAAGTCGTCTTAATTGACAATTTCGAACTATTTGAAGATTGCGATCGAACCGTTAAATTTGTTAAATATTTATTGAATAATAAGATGTTCTCGTCACCAGAAAGACTTTATTTAATTTATTAAATAATCAGCGGCAAAAAGTATGTTAAGTTTTTTTTAGCTAGGAATTGTATTTTGGTAAATAATATGGAAGAATAATATTCATAAAAAATATTAATTTCAACGTTATCTATCCTTTCCTCAGCGGCAAAAAGTATGTTAAGTTTTTTTTAGCTAGGAATTGTGTTTTGGTAAATAATATGGAAGAATAATATTCATAAAAAATATTAATTTCAACGTTATCTATCCTTTGATCGGCTTGAAAGGTATAACTTCTTTCTTTTGTTCTTTTACAACAAAATGTCCTTACCCAACATTTTACTTAATTTATGATAAACATCGAACTCATTTCTTTGAAGCACGTTGAAGACCCACTCTACGACTGGGTTGAGTTTTTTTATTCGCAACGGGCTCCTCTGGCTTGCGAACCTCTTTTGTTGGTTTCTTCGTTTGCTTATCCACTTCCACATCTGATTTTTTAGCGGTTTTACTTTCATCTGATGCGCGAGCCCGCTTCTTGGGCTGCGTTTTTGAATCTTTTTTAGTTCGCAGCGGTTTTGAAGTGGCTTCAGGTTGCTCTTCAGTGGATTCCTCTGTATCATTACACTGAGGATCGACTGGCGGCTTCACCGCAGCCTTGCGGCCTCTTTTTCGCTTCGGTTGAGAGTCCTGCGCTTCACTGCTAGTAGCACGTTTCCTCCGTTGTCCCTTCTTCTCTACAACTACGGTTACAGCTTCCTCCTCCTCGATTTCCTCAGGATATGTTGTGGACTGAGCGTCTTCCTCTTCATCTTCATCTCGATCTGGATCGGGATCCCCAACAGTGCTGTCCTCTGTGGATATATTGCGGCCTCTTTTTCGCTTCGGTTGAGAGTCCTCCGCTTCACTGCTAGTAGCACGTTTCCTCCGTTGTCCCTTCTTCTCTACAACTACGGTTACAGCTTCCTCCTCCTCGATTTCCTCAGGATATGTTGTGGACTGAGCGTCTTCCTCTTCATCTTCATCTCGATCTGGATCGGGATCCCCAACAGTGCTGTCCTCTGTGGATATATTGCGACCGTCCGATATACTGCGCTCTATAGCCGCTCTAAGATCTGTCGACTTGATGTCAAAGTCACGCATCGTTCCCAAGTGTAGGTAATCCGTAAGCCTATTTTGGCTTTTGGTTTTTTTCGACAGCAGGATAATGTGCTTGTTGAAGTCCTCGATTACCATTATCACCTTGGGAATTAGACGGGTCTCTCTCAGAACTTTGGCACGCTCTGCCTCAACCTTTCGCTTTTTCAAATGCTGCTGCGCCTCCTCATCAAGGGTATTCGCTTCTATGTACGTAATTAGCTCGTAGATATTAGCCGGAAGCTGTTTGCCCACATCACGAAGTAGTAGCTCAAATCTGGTGTGGATTGAAATGAAGTTGTGGTTCAATAACATTGTAAAATTCGATTAGATGGACATACTTAGTGCTTCGAATGTTTTCAATGCTTGCATCAGATGAGTAGCTCGCTATATAGTGTTTGGTCAGGTTCTTCATACAAGTGAAGTGCTGGATTAACAATTTCATAAGTCCATCCATAGAAGAGCCCAGGGGAATGCAAACGTTGGTGAGAACAAGCAAAGTGCGAGATATGTGGATTATTTGTGTGCAAATAGAACGATCCATGGCATCCAAGTTACCCCGCCAATATACTTGATCAATTTCTGGAACTACTTGGCATTTGTAGTTCAGATTATTGGCCTTGGTCACAAAATAGTCCACATCGGTCAGCTGCTTCTGGACAGCTGTATAGAGATGCTGCAAACAACTCTCGGCGGTCACTGTGCTAATGGACTTAAGATTCAGTTCCACGGAATCCGATGGTTTGTCTTCATTTTGGACCCCGAGGACGAGACCCAATTGCCTGGCCACGCCGTCAAAAAAGGGACCCAAATGGGTCTTCTGCCGCTGCACAAATAGCATTCTGTGCACCATACCCATTTCGCTATTGAGAATTTCGTTCTTGCAGCAAAAGTTAAGGAGCCAAGTGAACGATTCCGTGGCCGCACGTTCTCCGTAGTCAATGTGATCCAACAGAATCTCCAGAGATTCTAAAAGGCAAATGGGCACTTTGGCAATAAATTCATCTTTGTGAATTGATTCGTCACTGCCATATTCCGTCATAAACTCGTCCAAGACATCCTGTACAATATAAATGGCTTCCTTGTTCCTGCTTCCCTTTATAGATGCCATATCTGAAATACAAAAACTTTCTTTTGGTTTGATTTTAATTTAATTGTTAGCTTGGCTTACCAAATGTCTTGACAAAATCTTGGAACTTCTTGGGATAGGTTTCATGGGCTGTTCGTAGGCACTCAGCAAAACACTGAGCAGCTAGGGCGGAGCTTTGCATATCGAAGTTTCTCCAAAACTCGGGCAGACGTTGAATGCAGCGCTCATATATGATCTTGGTTATGTCTGTCAACTGTTTGAAAGTGCGCTTGCTGTAAGCCAGTTGCTTATAATCGGGCTCTTGGCGTATAGTTTCCACCCTGTTGGCTGTTACCGATAGAACATAGCGAACAAGAGGCTCGTTGGACCGCAATAGACCTGTCTTTTGAGAAGCAGCAAATGCAACAACGTCACTATAAAATATTAAAATAAGATTATAAAAGAAGCAACGATAAAGACCAAAAAGAACTCACTCGAGCAGCAGATGCAGCAGCTTGTCCAGAATAGCCAGATCCCAAATGTTCTCCGGTTGGGTACACATACTTTTTACAGGAACACCATTCAAAGTCAGATTGACGGCTGAAGTACTATTATTCTTGGCCGTTTGTTTCAATTGTTTGTGGGCCTTCTTAGATGAGTCAGCCAATGACTTGAGAGTCTCCAAAAGCTTGCAATGCTGGTTGAACAGCGGCAAAATTTGGGAAACGGCATCGTTTTGTGGCTTCGAGCTAAGCAGTAAGTGACTTATTATCCCCTCAATAATGTTTAGTTGTTGCAATACGAGGGCGCATTTCAGATGTGTGGCTGGTGGTGACTAAAATCGAATTAAATTAGTTTCTTTTTTAGGATTCTAACTTTACTTACAATGTCCTCTAATGGCAATCTGTTGGCCACCATGCGGTCCACACAAAAACTCAATAACCGATTCATCTCTCTAGTGTCGTAGCCCGATGGAGCTCGTTCGAAGATTACCAAACAGTTGGCTACGAACTGAATCAATCGACCCAGGTTATCCTTAAGCTGAAGCTCCATATGTTGGTCATCGCTGGAGCTAACCAACTGATCGTAGCGAATGCGAAAAACTGTGTCCAAATCGTCACCAGCATCTTCTGCAGAGGGGGTTTCAAAAAAGCTGCGAAAATGCCAATCTATTACTTGCAGCACATGGGGCACTAGTTTAGCATTAAGCTCTACGGCCCTCTGAAGATCTGTGTAAAATAGATTTTAAAAGTATTTAGTTTGAATTTTGAGAGGAATTATTTATGGTTTAATTTACTCTCGTAGAGGGTGCAACGTATCTCAAACTGCTGCTGCAAGCAATTTCGCAGCATGCCAATAATTTCCAGTGTAAGCATGTCGAAGTTTCGCTGCGGATTGCTGCGACTTCCTAGTGTATTCTGCGTCAGTATAGAGTATCCAGAGATGCTGTGCTGAGTGCAGAAGCTAGTGGCACTTGAGGACTGGCGCACCGCATTACTGTTGTTAAGCTGTTTGAGGATCATACAGAACCCATAAATGGCCATACGCCGTTTTTGGATTCCACTAAAAGCATTGTAAATAAGTGTAATACTGATAAATAAATAGTGAGACTCACCTGGAGCTCATTGCCTTGCAAAGCACATCGATCAGCGCATCTCGAACGCGATTGGAAATCTTCAATAGGGGTAGAATAAAGTTCATCATGCGCATGGATTGCTCGCCAGACAGCTAAATTTCATGTTGAAAGTAAAACTTATTACTGCAAAAATCAACAAAACTTACCCACTGCATGTGCTCCATAACAGATTGAATGGTCTTTATACATTCGGAGACGGTGTACGTATCAGCAACACTTAAAAGCGTGAGGCATTCTAGAAGTAATAATCCTTAGTGATAATTATTTATATCCAAATGTTTTTCCTACCCGAGAACTGATTCTGATCCTGATACACGATCATCCACTCCGAAATTAGTTTTACAATGCCCTGGCCGAAGATGAAACGTTTACGTATAAACTTGGTTAGGAACGTTATGGCCAATGCATGCATCTTAGGGGTGTGGGATTTTAGCAGGTAAAATACCAGCTGCACAAGTCCTGGAGTTATCACGTCCTTGCCCTCTTTGTTCTGATCTATAAGCACAGCGAACACCTGCTGCAAATCAACTTGTTTGCGCTGCAAAGTATCGCGATACCATACGGAGTACTCCGCCAACGTTCGCTCCTCTTCATTGTTTTTGATCACATTACGCAGGAAAGGTAGCAAAATGGAGTGGGAGATCCTTGCAGACTCTGGGTCCCGGTTAATGCTGGTCATGGAAATAATGGCGCTAAGCATAAACGGCGTTAGGATCACATCGGGCATGTGCACGAAATTCTGAAAAGCGTGATAGTTAATAAGTCTTCTTAATTTTCAACAGCAAATATCTGATTACCCTTAGCATTATGGCCAAATGTTTTTCAGTTAGCTTGTACATGGTACAGTAGTTTAAATGATGAAGGATGGTCTCCTCCGCCTCCCTTAGCTCCTTGTCCGAATATGAGTCTAAAAAGCGACAGATACAGATTTCAGGCTATAATTCAGGCGTAATTCAAGCTAACCAATGCTATCCAAGTTGGTGGAGTTGCTGCACATGTCTGAGAAGAGGCGTTTGTAGAAATTGCGATGAAAATACTTCTCCAGGGCCAGCAAAGGAATAATTAGCTGTGAGGCAGTGCTGCACATCGAGAAAAGCTGGAAGCACAGGGCGGGCAGTTCCATGGGCGACAGCTCCTGCAGGGCGCCAGAGAACTTGTTGAGCACCGTCAAGATCTCTGCACTGCTGAGATTCATGGACCTAAACAAAAACCACTGGTTAGGTAAATAAAACAGGGGAAACAACTCAAGCTTGGTCACCCACTTGAACATGTCTGCAATCGGAGTGAGAATGGTGGCAGGCCACTGCATGGTGGCCATACTTCTCACAGTGCTATCCCTGAACTCAGTTCCTTCCATGAAGATGCCGTGCCGAAGAAACCGCGGCCTGGCCAAAAGTAGCGATAGTGCACTTGGCAACAAATCCTTCCAGCCCACGCACTTGGCGTCCCCCTGGCGCATCCCGTCCATGCAGTGCTCCACGATCCAGGCCAGCTGGTCGGAGGGGAAGGTGACCAGATCCTGAGACAGGCGCGTGATCAGATCGAAGGTCTGCTTGTAGCTGAGTTCCATGCTGCCCAGTCCGTCCATGAAGCTGCGCACGCACTCGAATCGCTTCGCCACAGCATCCTCGTTGTCCGGATTGAAGCCCAGGAGCAGGTAGTTCCAAAAGGTTATCCCTTCGCTGCGCGACATCGTGGTCTTCAGCGTGTTCTTCAACTGGTAAACAAAAAACATTGATCAACATAATTGCGATGCCTTGTACTGCAGGAAGTACTACCTCTTCAATTGGCGTGTTTTGAATTAACAATTCTAGTTCATTTTGGCGGCCCTTCTCGCCCAGGTTTCGCATCCATGTCAAAATTGAATCTCGGGCCATTTCGAAGCTCTTTTAGCGAAGTAAATTACAATTTAAACAAAATCGCGCCAGATGTAGCCAAGTACCCAAATTAGAGATGGCAAACTTACGATAAGACTTTCCATGGCTTCATGGTCTGAAATCGATAACATCACAAAATGGCGGGACTTTTAAAGTAATAACAACCACCGAAAACTTAAATATTACTTAAAACAATGGTTCCCCCGAAAAATTGTTCACGATTGACAGTTTTTTCCAATTAAAGACGATTTTTCATAACTAGAAACAAAACTAAAGAATATAGGTATATTTAACAATTCTTTTAAGTTGAATTGCTCAAATTGCTTAAATATCAATTTCAAATCTTATTTATCATATCATATCATATCATAAATGAATCTCATGTATTTCGAAAATCTTTAAAATCACGCGACTTTGTCAAGTTACAAACTGTTCCAACTCTTTTGAAGAGAAACTTAAGAGCGTTGAAGTCGGTTCGAAAGCTCTACTTGAGTACTACTCTACTTGTGGCTCTTAAATGGAAGTATGCATATCCAACCGTTTCCCATTCCTTTGCCCCCTTTGGACTACGATTTGCCATATAAAACCAAAAGCTAGGCTGCAGCGCCAACAGTTGCGTGAAGCCAATCGCCAGGTGAACAAGTGAAAATAATAAGTAGAAGAACATAAATTAAATACACAAAATGCGCGGACAATTGAAAGCTCTGGGAGTGGGAAGTGTGGTTCTGGCAGTGGTGCTCCTGTTTCTGGCGCGGAGTGGCGAGGCAAAGCCCATGGACCTGTACGACGACGTGAGCGACTTCTTCGACGCCATCTCGCTGGACGATGTGGCCAACACCGGGCGCAACACTCATCCGGAGCAGTTCTGCCTGATGCCGGCGCGCAAGGGAGTCTGCCGAGCTCTAATCCCCCGCTGGCGCTACGACCCGGAGCAGAAGAAGTGCGTGGAGTTCAAGTTCGGCGGCTGCGACGGCAACGAGAACAATTTCTCCAGCTACAAGGACTGCATGTCCACCTGTGAGGGCATGTAGGGTCCTGCGGATCGGGATCGGGATCAGGATCGGCCTTCCACGGTCGAGGTGTTGCCAAAGGCGCCTGCTTTTACTTCGAACTCTGCAACGTAGCGAACCAAAGGCAGCATAAGCATACTCTACTCTAACACTCACGCACATCACAATCCATGCGATTAACCGTCTCTTCTACCTAATATTTATGTAGTTTCTATCATTGATCCATTTATTTTGTACTTTTTTTTGGGTATCCGACACCCGCCACCCAAATAGAGCTTAAGTTATTGTGATAAAATATTTTTATGGAATAAAGAATTTTATAAAACACCAAATTTGCAATGGTTTTTTCTAAAAGGTAAAGGTGTAAAGTAGATCTAAATGGAGAAAAATCTATAAAAGTTGGAGGTGCTTTTCTAAAATGCGAAAAAACTGAGTAAGAGTGAGTTTTTCAAAAAAACTAAACAAGGTAATCTCTGGTAAAATTAAGGTTTTAAGAATTTAGTCATTAAAGATAGCTATTGTTTTTTTTTTAATAAAAATAATTTCACAAATGTCGAAAACGTAATTTCTAGATTATTCTATAATTTATAAAGATATCATTTGTTTCCCTAGAATTACAAAATAGTACAATACTTTACTCCCAAAAAATTAAAAGTTAATTCATTACCAACTCTAAGAATTCAATAATTAATACACGGTAATTTTGTAAAATGTATTTTTAAGAAACAGAATGTCGAAAACTCATCAGAATCATATCCAATGCCCAAAAATATATAGTTTCTAGATTATTCTCGCAGCTTCAAATGTTTGTTGATAACCAAAATAAATCAAAATATGCTAAAGATAGACAACTGGTTTTGTGAATATTTATAAACATGCATAGTTTTGAACTACCGATTGTGTTGCCCAAGCTAAACAAAATCGCGAAAACAATATTCAACGGCCTCAAAAAGTATGAGAGATCGTTTGGCGCAATTGCCAGAGGCAAATATCAGGCGAGGCAGCTTAACTTTCATAGATTTCACTTGGAAATGGTCCAAACCGAGCTCAAAGCTCTCAATGCAAAACTGGCCCATTCATGGGACCGGTGATGAATCGATCGATCACCACAGACATGGCAATAGCAAACAAGATCACGCAAAGGTCAAATACGGACTGATGACTGGACCACAAACACATCAATGGGTGCTAGTTGGGTCTAGGCAAACCACTACGTCAGCGGTAAAAATACGCACGGATACGGTACGGACTTGGACAGATGGACAAGCAAACCGGTGAGATACCGATACCGAATCCGAATCCGAATCCAAAACCAAACGCGAATCCGAGCCAAAGTCACAGTAAGTAAACATAAACAATTAAAAGGTGCGAATTTATGCTAAGCCGTTTGGCAATAAGCCAGACAAAATATAGAAAGAGACAAGACGAGATCGAATTCAGTCAATATGCATAATTGGAATTCGAAGACGGAGTCGCCGGAGCGAAACGCCGACGAGGGCAAATGACCGATTTGGGTTCGGACTACGCTCTCGATCCAGATCGAATGGGAGTGGGCCTGGCCTGGGACTGGGCAAATTTCCAAGATTATTCTGCGGGCCTGCACTCGTTCGTATAAATAGTAAATAGTAAATGGGTTCGCTGGCAAACAACAAAATCGTTGGATCAATGACCTGAAGTCGCTGGCCAAAACAAAATGCGAAAATGCGGGCCCAGTCGTGGAGTTGCAACATCCCTAGCGGCGACGCCACTACGACCACAAAGACCAACTGTTGCTCCAGCTCCATCAATGTCTTCGATACCCCTTTGCAGAGAGAGCCTGGACAGTGGTCAATTCAAATCCAAGCCATTGGAGTTATATCATTCCACCTAAATTAACAAAACGGGAAAAGGAGGAATTTAATGAAACTTGTCTTAGGTGGAATATATGTAAATGTATTTTACTTGGAACCAGTTGCCAAAAATTTAAATTTCTTTCAAGTTCAAGCCATTGAAGTACCTAATATAATTCCCCAAAATAGTGCTTTATTTTAAAATTTTCAGAAAAGTTAGTTGCCAACATATGACATAATGTTAATAAAGTTATTTATTTTGATACTTTATTTTTTCTCAAAGGATTTAAGGACAATTTAACGTAAGATGACACAAAAACAATATGCCAGATACAAGAGAACAATTATGTATAATTCATAATAAAGAATAAAGAAAATATAAAATATTTTCACTAAATCGAACTTAAAAAGTCAGCCTTTTAAATAAAACTGCAGATAAGTTGAATAAGTTTCTCATTGAAGAGTGTTTAATCACACGGCCTTCCCGCGTTTTTCTTAAACTCTTTCCCACCCAATCTCAACCGATGTCATAATTAACATAGTTAGCTTTACTAATTTACAATGAAATTTGCACAACAATTCACAATTGCAGAGGGGAGTGATATAGATATGTACATATAGCAAGTGGAGCGGCGATCGAGCTTCAATCAAGTTTGCGCATGCGCAACGCTTTTCGAGTTTTCTTTGCCACTTATTGAAGATTTTCGCAATGGCAACAGGCAGGTTGCGAACTTTGCTAGGCTTCTGGCAAATTCTCGCCTATTTTGCAATAAAGCCAATACAAATGGCTAACAAAATGCAGTTGGAGAAGTCAATAAACCTTTTTAACCTGCATATCCACGGTAGCAGCTGCAGCAGCAGCAGCAGCAGCAACCACAACAATTACAACAAAGGCAGCCATGGAAAAAACAATAGCAAAATGCTGGGCAAAGAAATTTGAAAAATTTTCGCCGTTTGTTGTGGGCTAAAAATAATTAAAATGCAGCACGCCATGAAAAACTCACAATAACAAATTTTCCGCCTTTCAGCGGCAACAAAACAAATGCAATTTTTATCGCAATTGTTAACTGTGCGTATTTTCCTGTCACTCTGTCACCCGAACTTATTTATTTAAGACACGTACATATGTACGTAGTGACAAAAGTGCAGCACCAACAACAAACCTTCAGCGGACTGAACTCCCAACCCTCCAAGTACCGCCCCTTTGCCACCCAACTGGCCAAGTCGATGAACCTAAGTGCGAGTAGCCAGTAAAAGTCGATTCTTCGTTTTTCCCGCTGTTTTTTTGTTTTACCGGTGAAGCTGGCGGTGGGAAATATACGTAGTAATAGTAATAAACAAGACAAGCCCATCATTGTTGTTGCTGCCGCTGATAGTGTAAATATGCATAATGAAGCGCAAACAGCGAAGCCCCCATGCGAAATGGAAGTTATAAACTGAAAACAGGGAGCACAAGTTTTAGGTTGTTTGCGGGGCGTATACGTAATATTGGTTTTTCCTGAGAGGAAATCATTTGGTGTGAGCTTACGTTTTTATGACTCAAAGGATTTTACGAGGTGAAATTAAATTCAATACAAATCAAGATCAACATTTTAACACTTTTAATGATATTTTGCAGATAAAAACTAAACGTAAAAAAAATTCAAAATATTTTAAATTCCACTGACTTAACTTGTCATTCATAAAACTTGTTATCTTTTCTAATGGAGGAAATTAATGTTTGCTTCCGTTTTGTGAAGTTAATTCAGGGCTAGCTAGAGATATACCTTTATCACTTATTTGTTTTGATAAGACCCAAAAGCCATAATAAAAAATTGTGCTTTTTAAAGATAAGATTAACTATTGTCACAATTAAAATGTTTAAAACTTATCTTATCCAAGGAAGAGCCAATAAGACAGGCTAGAAAAAATCACACAATAAAGAACTTGAGTTAATATATAATTTATCGACTTTTTCAATTGCTAAATACAATAATATATAATTATCATAGACTAAAGTACACAATGTAAATATATTTTTGCATATATATTCTGATTCTTTAATATGTATATATACTATTTATTGGATTCGCTTCATCCCGTTGATAAGAACTATCGGTCGATAGGCGTATGGAGCTTAACTTTCCTTTATATATGCTCTCTGTTGTTAGCGTAGCAAAATATGATCATGTTTCAAGGATTATGCTATGTTTTAACTTGAACAATTACAAACTGAATCGCGTGTAAACATTCACAATAGTATTAGCGTAACTAGATCTAAGTATTATCGTTAGTTCTCTCGTTTTGCTTTGTTTCAATTTATCGTCAACGTTCGAGATGCTTATGCCTCTTGTTTAGCGCAACATTTCGCTTGCTTTGCTTTCGCTATCGATTTATCATTCGACATTTTGGCTTGACTCAGACAGATGGGGCGTGGTAAGTGGCTTAAACGGTAGCATAAAGATCGGATAACCCAGCACAGAACACAAACGGAGAAGCATCGCAAGGTGGGGGAAAATAAAAGCGGAGCCGAGTGTGTGCGCGTGTGAGGAAGGAAGCGAGTAGTAAATATTAGCAGGCTATTTCCGTGGTAACGCTCTTGATGCTCTCGGAGCTGAAGTGCACGCAACCGTACTTGCAGACCAGCGTCCACACATATGGAATGAAGAACTCCTCGGGAGCGTCCTCCTCGACGTACTTAAACTTAAGATCCGGGAACTTCTGCAGGGTAGATAAGTGATAAGTAAGAAATTTGTTAAATTTTAATAAAAAAATGGGAGTATGACTTACTCTTAGCCGATCGCTGGACCACTGACTAGCGCCCTTTGATATAACCTCAAGCACCTCGTTGACGCCCAGCTCACCTCGCTGCTCCTGCACGCGCTGCAGACGCGAGGAAAAGAAACCAACAACCTGGCAAAGAAAATAGTGTAAGTCATTCGAAACGCCATCGAATCCCCAAAACTCACCATGTCAATGTTCTGGATGACATCCTGGAAGGCGTGATGACTGCGGAAGCCCTCGAAGACGCTGCGCTTGTACAGAAGCGTGTAAACCAAGTTGGGACAGTAAACCAGCTGGTTTGTGAGGCAGGAGTTAAGGATTTCCAGTACCATGCGCAGCACCTCCTCCAGAACGCTCAAGTCCTGCAGCATGTCCTCCGGCGTCGTCGATACGTTGACAAACACCGCGCTGTCGGCCGGCTCCTTTAGTTGCGCATCCAGGCGCGTGTGCTTCCGGGCCAGCGTTTCGAACAGCGAGACCAGTCGCTGTGCCACGTACGGATGCAGGGCGCGGAAGTGGCCGGACATGTTGGCCAGTGCCGCCAGGCAATTGGTGTGCAAGTACTTGTCGCGCATCTTCAGCATGTTGTACTGTATGGTGCGGATGACGATCAGGATGAGGATGCCGCCGAGCGATATCTCCGATATGGTGCGCTCCGTATACCAGGTGATGTTCTTCAGCACCTGTGGGAATCGGTAAATGTTAATGTTGGGTACACATAAAGTGGGCACAGTTGACTCACTATGGTGTGCACGTTCTTGTTGAAGCCCTCGTCCTCACTCAAAATGAGCAGGACGATCAGCGACATGTAGATGTGGTGTGAGTTGCTATCCGGGGCATTGTACAGTGTCTGCAGGATGGGTATCACCAGCTGCTCCAGGTCCTGTTGCTGCATGACGAACCGGTAGAAGCGCTCGTTGCGATGGAGCAGCAGGTAGAGCAGCAGCGTAGCCTGGTCGATGGTGACGATGAGGCACAACGTCTCGTACACCGCCGAAAAGTCGATCTGGAAGGAGACAGCGCCCTGTTTCGGCGAGTCCTTGGAATCGGCGCAGCCAAAAAGGCTGGCCCGGTAAGCGTTCTCCTGCGCTGTGCAGTGGTTCGTCAGGATCAGGATGAGCAGCAGGCTCTGGTTGGCCAGTGGATAGTGCGTGCGGAATCGCTGCGAGAGCTCACCGCCGCCGGAGCCTTGACCCGACTTAAGCACATCCGGCTGTTTGCGGAACGTGAAGATAGAGAGCAGGGACTCTGCGATGCCAAAGACGAACGATCCGGCCGAGCTGGAGCCGAACATGGTGTGCGGCACCTCCACCATCCGCGCCACAAAGTGCAGCAGCGCCGACATCAGCACATTGGCGTGTTGGCACTTGAAGACCGTGCGGAACACGATCGACTTGTCCGTGGGCTGCTGGGCGAACAGGTGCACCGATAGCAGGGTAATCAGCATGTTCACCGCCTCCAGGTGCAGGTGGTAGGTGAACTCCTTGACGGGGATCACCACAATCAGGTTGACCAGCGCGTCAATGAAGGTCTCGAATTTGGATCCGTCAACAATCACCGGCAACGCAGTCGCTGCCGAATGCTCGGTGGCCTCCATGGCAATGGTGGCGCTCTCGGCCGGCGTCTCCAGCTGCTGGTCCAAGGCCGCCTGGAGCAACTCGGCACTGGGCATCGCCTCGAAGTGCTGCAGCAGCTGGAACTCGGAGCCCGTCTCGTTGATGTACTTGACCAGGGTGCGGATGATGAAGAGCGCGTTGAAGGTCTGCCAGACGTGCATGTTGCTCTCCTGGTCGGACAGCGATAGCAGTTCGCTGGTCTTCTCCAGGAACACCGTCACCAACGAGCCAAAATTGCCCGTTTTCAGGTTGTTGCCGATGAAGGACTGGCACAGCGCCTCCAGCCGGCTGTCCAGATTCAACTGGTCCTGGCTGAAAGACGGAAATCCCAATCCCGGATTAACCCTGCTGCTGACGTTGCCGCACCACTCCTCCACTCACCTGTTTTCCGGCAGCACAATGTTGTAGTTGAGCAGCCCGCTCCAGAAGGCCTCGTCATCGTGGGCGATGTGCTGGCGGCCCACGAAGCGCTGGAGCCACTGGTTGGACCCCAGGTCGGCCGTCCTGCTGACGTTGATGCCCATTCCGCAGTCCAAAAGAGTGCTGTTGGCCGGCCAATGATTATATTGGTGGCACGTCACTTGATCATTGGGCGGGGGGGGGGGGGGTGTGATGAATTTCCAGGGGCCGGTGTGACCCTCTCGCGGCGCTGCAGAAATCCACATCTACCTAGTGAGACCGTGCTGCCACACTCACTTATCGCCTATCGGCGCTAAAATTAAATTAACTTTGCAAAACAAATATTGCAAACAAGTAAAGCTGAGAAAGAAATATTTTATCAGTTTTATAGCACACATTTTGAGCAAGCCAAAAAATTAATAAATATAAATTGCTGAAAGCATACACAGAAAACTTTCCAAAAAAATTGTCAGGTGCATACATAAATTATTCATTAAAACAACAACCAAAACAATTTTGAGATCGTATTCGCCCATTTACCTCAAACAACTTTTGTATTTAAACAAATGAATTAAAATTTCCACTCCAAATAAATTCGACAAGTTTTCATAGGTAATTTATTTATTTTGTCCCTTAATTTGACTCGAACGAGCAGATATAGGAAAATAGCATAGACTGGTTATTTTATAATTCCAAGTGAAGGCTTGCTCTTAGGTTATTGCTTATTTAAAATGGCAAACAGAAATAAGAAATCATACGTTTCCAATTGAATGTAATGCATTTATTTGAATACGAAACTAAAACTAGTTTGTTTCTTGGATACTGATGCAACCTGCTCGGCGATCTGCTATCCAACGATGTCATTATGGTTTCTATCCCTTCTTATTTAGTCGTTTCTCTGGGTTTTAACTTGTAAATAAATATACGTATATGATAGACTTGTTTACACATAAAATATATAAAACTAAAAGGACAACAAAAAGGTCTAGGATAATTTTGGGATTTCCATAAATTTAGCAAATCTCTCTCTCTATCGTTCAGTTTGTTTGCTGATTGGCTACACTCGTACACGATTTATCACAAATTTATTCCTTTTAGTTGGCGCTGCATGGTGTGCATGTGTAAACAAGAAAATATATCTACATATATATGCGCATAGAACTGTATCGTCCATGGTTTCATTTAACGAGAATATGACAAAACAAGCCTCCATGTCCGAGTTCCGGTTGTGTCTGTGGTGAGTGGATGACTTAACTTAGGCAAATATACACGATGATGGCGGTTGATGAACTAATCAAATGTGTGACCTCAGGACATGGCGCTTTGGCTCCTCATTGCTCCTTCTGCCGCTGGTGTTTTGGCATTGCTTCAATCTTCGTTCTACTCCTTGGCTGGATCCCCTTCTTAGAGCTTGCGTAGGCCCTGGTGCTTCTGCTTCTTGGCCAGCAGCTGCTTGAGGCTGAACGAGGAGAGCGCGATCCCAAACAGCGCCAGCATGGTGGCCGAGCGGGTCACCACACGGTTGGGCGACGACGAGCTGGTGGTATAGCCATGGCTGCAGTGCGTCGTAGCCTGTGCAGACAACGGCGGCGCCTGCGGGAGATAAGATAGGAGAACCGATTTAGGTTTCTGGTATTTATAGCTAGCCAAACAAATAATAAACTTGGCCCAGTGCCCGACGGCCCCCGTCCGCTAAGGCAAATTGCGCAGCAAAAACATTTTACGCTGGCCGTTGGCAACCAGGTTCAAAAGCTCCGGCCACACGAAAGCGATTACCCCACACGTTCCCACGTTCATTGAACTGATTATAAAGGGTCGATGTAATGCCTGATTAGTTAGTCCGCCTCCTGCTGTCAGTTTCCTTGCGATAGGGCCCCGATGACGACTATCTACCTTATCAGTTTCATTTAGCTCTTGAAGTCTCAGCTTCAAACAGCTCTCCGCATGACGCACTTCCCGCGACCTCCTTTCCAAAGTTCGCCACTACTGATAGGTTTTCTTCTCTTCGACAGCGCTATCTTTTCGGGCCACTTGAACATGCTCTAGACGCGTGCCGCTTATTAATAATCCGCAACTTGCGTTGCCAAAATAAAAAAAAAAAAAAAGCGGAATTGTTTATAAATAAACGAACTTGAATTCTCGTCCGGTGAATGCGTGCATAATTTCATATGCAAATTTATTTCAAATACTTGAATAAGGTAAAATGCCATCTGATTATGGAGGAGGTGCCAAGCGCTTTGCATCCGCAGTGGTTTCCAACCGTTCTATCAAGTGCATCACCGCCTGGGTCCGAATGCCTCTGCCGGTGGTTTCTCTGGCCAGGCGCTTAGGGCGTCTTCCTCCTCCACGCAACGAAGGTTTTGAGCCCGTGGAATGGCGTTTGATGGCGTCCAGGAAGGGCACGGCGGGATTAAGCTCGGGAATACTGATAATGATGTTTACAGCCGGCGGTGTTTCCAGATGAATGGGAGGCTGCGTTTGCGGCTGAGTTGATGCTTTCTTCAGCGGAGTGCTGAAGGGGTCTCCCTTGGGTTTAGTCCTGGGTAGAGTCTTCAGACTTGCTGGAAGCAATGGTATTTCCAGTTTGCTCTGGAAATTGGGCACCTTGGAAATATTGAGGGGAGTCACTTCTTGCTTAACTTGGGAGCTTGGAATCTTGAGAACAGGCCCTTCTTCCTTAATGTTTATGCTTTTTGGAGTTTTAAACTTTTGCGGAGACTTTAATTTTGCAGGCAGGAGAGGTATTTCCTGTTTGGTTATCACAGCTTTTAGTGGTTCCTTATGTTCGGGTATGTTTTCCTCTAAGAAACTCAAGTCTGGTAGCTCCAGTTGTGGACCAGACGTCACTTCTGTAGGCTCCAGAGAGAGAAGATCCACCACTGAGCTGAGACTCATATTCGATTCAGGATGAGATTCAACTGAGTCCGTTTCTGTGCCAGGAGTCAGTTGCTGAAGTAATTGTAGTATAAATTCGTCGTCATCATCTGGAGGAGGATCGGCCAAGGCAACAGCGCAGGGTGGAGGAGGATCGGCCAATGGAACAGCGCACGGTGGAGGACGATCGGCCAACGGAGCTGCACCAGAAAAGGGAGGATTTTCCGCAACATCAGCAGCTGGCAGTGGATCACTACAAGGATCCCCAGCATTTAAGTCCAGCTCCTCATCCGAGGAGACCTCGTCGTTGTGTGGCCAAAGGCAATTCCGCGACTCGCACTTAAGCAGCTGCTCCTCAAGATTTATGTAGAAGAAGCGAAGCTTGTGATTCCTGCCCAAGCCCAGGCACTCCAGGCATGCGTCTCCCGGCTGCAGTTGCTCCATTTTGTGCGGCGATTGTGGGTGCGTGTTGGTGCTCGCCAGGCCGGAGAACTTAGTGGTTGCCCCCGAAATGCGCATGCTGCTTCCTGCTTTTGTGGTTTAATGTTCGAGTGCTCACCTGACCGAAGGTTAAACGGAAAGCGTACAGGCCGAGATTGGTTGTTTTCATGGTCCGTTCCAAATCCAGCAATTCGGGACCTGAAATCAACAACACGGTATCCGGTTATTCGAGCTTACATAACCCGAATTGATTTTTCACCCGAGTTTCTGTTTCTCTGCTCATTGTTTGCGAGCGACAGCAAAAAAAAGGCCTTTCTTATCACTTACGTTTCGGGTAGCAAGTGAAAACTGATCGGCGCTCTCTAAATATCCGGGCGGTTCAGCCGATTAAACCAGCAACGTTGCTACAATTTGGCGAGCAAATGAAAATCAAGAAAATAAAACGATCTAGAACGCATGTGAGCAGCAGAGCGAGAGCGAAAAGGATAGGAGACTAGAGCTGGGATTGTGAGTGGTGACGAAGCTATCGAATAGAGGCCATTAATGTAATCGATAGTAATCGAATATATTTGGTTCTCGCTCAGCTGTTAAAAGGCCTGACCTTCCAATTTTTGTTATTAATAAAATTTAAAATTCGTTGAATATATTTGATTTAAGTGATATATTGAATTTATTCAAAAACCCTAAAATTTTAAATATTATATTAAATCGAAATCGACTAAAATTTAAGCTAGATAACCGCTCCAAATTAAATTTATTTTC
The DNA here is from genome assembly GCF_018152505.1 of Drosophila elegans. Classification (NCBI taxonomy): domain Eukaryota; kingdom Metazoa; phylum Arthropoda; class Insecta; order Diptera; family Drosophilidae; genus Drosophila; species Drosophila elegans. Next base: position 3,266,278 of record NW_024545903.1, on the reverse strand, counting down.
ATAAGAACCTTTAATAATTTTTATTTTGAACTTCCAATAAATCTTTCATAAAAATAAAGTATCGAAAATTGGAACAGTTCTAGTGAAAGACCGAAAGGGACAAGAGACATGCTGCAGTGCGACCACCTCAAAAACATATGAAATTCTTTTGCTTGTCCGCCAGAGTTACCACACCAATTTAAAACTGTCAGACTTCATTTCTCTAATTTCTTAAATTTTCCCATTAGTTTAGGCCCTAGCAAGCTGCGAAAGAGCTTTCCTGAACTTAATAAAGAAAAGGCAAACATTTTATTTTAAATAATTTCAGTCAGCTGTTTCCCTCTCAAAAAAGAGCCGGTTTCCAACACTAGCTTTTCAGTCGGTGCATTGGTTTTCATTTCATAATTCGCCAAGCGGAATAAATTAAATAATTACACGAAATGGAGCTATCCGAGGGAGTCAAGGAGCGACTGGGTGTTGTTGTGGATGCCGTGCAGACTGGATTTCATTGGGGTTTCGTTCCTCTTGTCCTGTATTTGGGTGAGTTTGTGTCATGTTTTTTGCCCTTCCACACGCGGCTGGGAAGAAGAAGCAGTTAGGGAATTCTTTTAGCAAACATTGATTTAATTCGAATTTTATTTTCGCAGGCTTCATGAAGGGAGCCGAGCCCGGAATGCCGCCCCTAAACGTTTTCAGCTTGTTGTGGCAATAAAAACTACCAACCGACAAAGACGTGGCCTGCCTGCATTTTGGTTCTGATTGGATTTCTTGGCACATGTGCAGTACCTGCAGTTATTGGAAATAAATTTCTGTTACTAAAAATCCAAATCGTGCCATGTATTTAAAGATAAAATAACTATCCATATAAAAACAACTAGTAAAAGCTTATTTTGAGAATAGCTCACAACTGCTTCGCTAGTACGTTTTTTCTAATGGCTTTAAAAGTTAGTTTTTGCATCGTCGTTTTCTGAAGATAACAGTTATCCTTTTAATGTCGGAAAAGCTTCAGGGATTTATGGTTAGTACTTACTAATTTGTTTAAATTTAGTGGTATACTAGACCACAATTTTTAAAGTAAAAATAATTGATATCGAAACACCGATAGAAAACATTTTCTGGCAGTATCGATAGTATCGAATAAACACCAATTAAAGTTCCAGCTCTAATTCACACACACAGCACCGCGGTTTTTTCGCTGCACAAAATTGTATTTTTAACGCAAAATAGCAGCAATTAATAATATCAAACGGTTGGACTATCCATCTAAAAGTGCCGACTATCTCGCGTAATAGGAAGTTTCTCAATTTCCAAGCTGCGCTGCCCCTGATCACGTGATGAAAATCCGCCTGAAAAGTCGCCTTCTTCCGTGAAATGTGAAGCAGTTTTTTCAACCAAATTGGGCGGAGTGTGGAGTTCGAGTGTGTAGTGCGAATTTCGTTGCTCGTTGCTCGTTAAGCAAACTATATATATTTCTATATCCTCGACAATGCCCCCGCAAAATGTGAACCTCCGCGGGTGCGGGTCCTACGCGATAAATGCGCAATTCGGGGCCAATTAGTGGCTGTCTGCGGTGTCCTTTGGCCGCGCCTCCCGCGACTCCTTCCACAAAAACAAAAACAACCTCATTTGCAGGCCACAGACTTTGAACTTGCGACGCGCGTGTGCGTGCGATCGTGGAAAACAAAAGAAAAGCCCCCAGGCAGCAAACAATAACATTAGCTCCCAGTCGCACACTATCGATGCGAATACAAAACATGTTATCTGCGCCCCAGCTAATCTTCCTGGGCGCTCTGCTCGGCGCCTCCGTTTGCGGTGAGTTCTCCCAGGGGCTCGGTTGGCTCGGGTCAGGTGCGAAACTAACCTAAAATCTCCCCTCCCCGTGCAGCCTCACCCGTTGAGTTCGTGATGGACACCAGTCCGAATGGCTCCCGATCTGATCCTGCCGTCCGCTCTGGTAAATGGCCGACTACGACCAGGGCGCCGCCGAATGGAACAGCTGGCGAGGCTTATCAATTGCAATCGCCGTCTCTGTCCGCTGATAAGGGGAGCAGCGACAACAACAGCAACAACAACAACAACGGCAGCGCCGTGGCCATGCTTTTGCCGCAAGACGGCGACGGATCCAGAGCAGTTGCCCCGGCCGCAGCCCCTCAGCTGCCAACATACGTTGCTGCAGTGCCCAGCACCAAGAAGCCAGAAAGTAAGTCCCGGAACGCTCCATAAATGAAGAGCACACTGAGAGAATTGGTTAGAGTAACAAAAAGTTGAAGTTATTTGTACAACAGTTGTAGGAAATTCAATCGCTAGATACTGCCACAGTTCTGTTTAAGCTATAGATTTTTATGAAAGTTTATATCTTATAAACAAACAAGTTAATAGACATAAACACTGTTCCGGTTTCCAATTTCTAATGAAAAACTCGAATTCTATTGTCAGTAAATAGTTATACTTTTTTTTTATTTACTTTGTGACATGAGATATGTTAAAGTTGATGAAAACTTTCAAATGATGTTATAACCACGTTCAAATGTCAGAACTCGGACCTTATTAAATTTTAACAAACTTCCCGAAAGTGAAAAGCGAAACAGTATGTTTGGCATCTTTAATTTGGTGTGCTTGTATTTTTTAAAAAGGCTTTTTAAAGGCTCAGTTTGTTTGATAATACCTTATATGAAGTTAGTGTTCTTGATAATGTTCATTTTTTAAGTCTCAAATTTAAGAATATGCGGTTTATTGTAAGCCATTAATTAGGCATGTAGTGTTACAAGTTGTAACTTACAACACAATTTAAGTCAATAACTAAAACTATTTGAAACCGAAGAGGAAACAGTTGTTAAATTCTTAACTACAGTATATTTGTTTTAACTATATATTTTGTGTTCTTAGTTTTGGAGTTTATATTTTTATACCCTTGCAGAGGGTATTATAATTTCAGTCAGAAGTTTGCAACGCAGTGAAGGAGACGTTTCCGACCCTATAAAGTATATATATTCTTGATCAGCATCACTAGTAGAGTCGATCTAGCCATGTCCGTCTGTCCGTCCGTCTGTCCGTCCGTTTATATGCAAACTAGTCTCTCAGTTTTAAAGCTATCTGCATGAAACTTTCCCAAAAGTTGTCTTTCTATTGCAGGTAGTATATAAGTCGGAACGATCCGGATCGGACGACTATAGCATATAGCTCCCATAGGAACAATCGGTAAAATAATTGAAAAAAAATTATAACTTTGCTGTTTTTTAATTTTTTGTTTAGTTCTTCGACATATAGCAATGGTTAAATAATTCAGAATTATGGTTTAAATTTCATCAAAATTGGACGACTATAGCATATAGCTCCCATAGGAACAATCGGAAAAATAATTGAAAAAAAATTATAACTTTGCTGTTTTTTAATTTTTTGTTTAGTTCTTCGACATATAGCAATGGTTAAATATTTCAGAATTATGGTTAAAATTTCATCAAAATCGGACGACTATAGCATATAGCTCCCATAGGAACAATCGGAAAAATAATTGAAAAAAATTATAACTTTGCTGTTTTTTAATTTTTTGTTTAGTTCTTCGACATATAGCAATGGTTAAATATTTCAGAATTATGGTTAAAATTTCATCAAAATCGGACGACTATAGCATATATCTCCCATACAAATAATAAAAATATATAAAAGAACAATCAAATAATTAAGCTGCAAATGTTTTTAAACATATACGCAAGTAAATCATAATTTTAATGTTTTTAAAAATATTTAATTCTTGCGATAGCTGCAAGGGTATATGAACTTCGGCTTGCCGAAGTTTGCTTTCTTTCTTGTTAAATTTTAAAATCATACTTTTAGATTAGATTCAAATAGACTCTAACATTCAATGTTAAAGATAAATTTGGAATCGGTTTTATGGATAGATTTCTGGTATATTTTTCGAGTGTATATCGCGTGACTGTAACACCTCAAAGACTCTGAATGCATTCCTAAAAGGCCTCTTCTTCGACTAGCTTCTTCGCCTGTGGCTCCGAATCCGTCTCATATTGTGACGTCAGCACGGTGTGGTGTCAATGAGCTGAGCCAGACAGCTCTCATGGCCCACTCCAACGCTGCCTGGCAGCAGACACCCCCACGTCTGGATGCATTTGCTCGTTGCACTCGGGCACTTGCAACTGCAGTCGGCACAAAAAAAAAAAAAAAAAAAAAGACTCAGGCCTAAACACTGGATTCTCGCAGTCGGGGGAAGGAAAACTGGTCGCATTGTCTGGCCCTCCACTTTGCACTTGTCTTCTCCGCGTCTGCTTTGTTAATGCTAAATGCATTTGTTTTTGTTTCATCACGCTCTCGGCGGAGTCGGTGAACGTGGATGTCTGTCTGGGCGAGCATGTGCCCGAACAGGTGCCCCGGGGGCTTGATTATGGCAAATCCCAACTTGTGGTCAGTGCCGAAGGAGATGCCAAACAGCGATCGGTTTATTAATGGATTGCTTCGTTCTCTAATTAGTTAATTTCTGACAGCACCTTTAATTGATTGATTTGATTCAATCGGAGTCTGTGCGTTTTCTCAATCCAAGGAGTTGGAAATTGGAAAATAGAGCTTGATAAGAATAGTTCAAATAATAAATCCTATTAATAGTCTATCAAAAGTACTGGCTATTTATAAAGCTACCAGGGGAGAAGCTGTGCTGCATTTTTTTTAAGAAAGATTGACCAGCGAGTGTCATTGATTCCATAATATTTTTGGACTCTATTATATACTTTTTTGTTATTTGTTCTTAGCATTTCATTTTTAAGGAATGGCTTATTTTTTTTAATTTTCAGTATTAACAGCTCTGCTTTACGTGCTTATTGAGTTATTATAAATGACATTCTGCTTACTTGGCTTAATTTTTTAATTAAGATATGCTGATTTGCCAATATAAACTGCATTAGTTTGTAAACACACCTGTGTTTTATCAGCAATAACAATTTGTTTTATTTCGTTACTTTGAATGTCTCAAAGAATTGTACCTACAAGTTTATTTAATCAAGGCATCTACAATTAAGACTTTTCTTTGATTTTAAAGTTTGCTTAATGATCTGATCTAACAGTTCCTTATTATTTTTTAACTTATAGAAAAGATCAAGTGCCATTGCGACACCTGCAAGGATGCAAACCACATTTGCGAGACGGATGGCTTTTGCTTTACTTCCGTGGAGAAGAACTCCGATGACACCATCACCTTCAGCTACAGGTGAGTCCCGTGGGCCGGGGGACAGGCCGTGGAGTAGGTTAGCACTTGCCTCTCAGAGCCCAGTCAGTGGATATATGTATTTGATCTGTGTGATCTGCGGTGCAGATGCCTGAACATGTCGCAGAGTTTTCCGCCAGGCCGTTTTATCTGGTGCAACGATGGATTGCACGGCGGACCCACGGCCCGTCCGGTTGGTCGAAGAGGAGCCCACGCCTGCTGCAACGACGGCGACTTCTGCAATCTGTTTCTGAGGCCCAAGGCGAGGGACCAGCCGTCTAATCCTTTGGAGGGTCAGCGGGGGTCGTCGGTCGCCGTCGAAGGTGCGTGCGTTCTGCACGTGCTTAGCTCCTAATCCTTTCCTTTCTGACTGCTCCCCCTTTTCCTGTTTTCTCGCACGCCGTTCAACAACAAGTTGCCCCGTTTTGACCGTTCTTTGGACTGTTTTCCCACACTTATGCTCGTTAAGTTGCAGTTTTTTGAATTACCCATAACCCGAAATGCTGAGCGCTACTAATGATGACCTTCTGAAAGACCAGTGCGGCATTTTACACATTGTTTTAAATATTATTATAATACTCTTACTGCTACTAACCAGACTGAAATTTCAATTAGCAACAAGCCGAAGGCAGCAACGACTACAGCAGAAGCAGCCGCAAGCCATCAACCAATGCAAAGCAATACTAATTTCGTTTAAATGTTATATTTTCTCTATCTCCCTAAATTCCGATCTCCGCTCCCTTTGGCCTCCACTCGAATATATCGAATAAATCGAATAAATCCCCGCTCGTTTACATAATCGTGAACCGTGCTGTACGGTGACGTAGGTGCTTGCCTGTGAAATACAATATGCAGCGGAATAAGCCCCTCGAATGCCTCACTAGTAACGAAAAGTATAATACGTTTAGGATTGAGTGCTGTGACACTGATTTCTGCAATAAGAATGAGATTATGAACAGGATATTTGAAACAGGTACAGCCACATTCAAGTAACAACAACCACACAACCTTACAACAACAATACAATTTCTCTCTTTAGTTTGCACTTTTTCTCTAATTCACTCTGCCTAATTAAGCACTGCATTATAATAATTAAAGTAATAACAATACAATTATCTGTAATAACAATTTTAGTTTATTTTACTTTGACTCCTTCGGGTGTGCACAACGCCAAAGTTTTTGCTCCTATATTTATTATTTGCCTTAACTATTTTCACTGTTTTTTTTCGTTTTTCGGGCTCCCTTTCTATTTTTCCTTTTCTTTTGACTGTTTTTTCTCTATTTGCTTTCCTCTGTGGCACAAACACACACTATAAATCTTACACGGAATCCAGCTTACACCTTATCCTAATGAATTACACGTAACTTTATGCATGCCAAAGTATCTTTTCAAATTCAAATCGTGTTTGTAGTTTGTAGATATCTGACTTTCTACTTAGGGGGCGAATTTGTTTTGCCCTAAGGTCGTTACTTATTCGCTTTTAGCGGTGAATCTTCGGTATTTAAGCATTTTTTGTATTTTCTGTCTCGACTATCGATGTTTTTTTTTTTGTGTTTTTTCTACCATGACTCCAGATGGATCTGATTTTGAAACCAACCTGAATGCTTTTCCTACACTGTTCCGTGGTCTTTTGTTTTTGAAAATACATACAAATAAAGGACCAATAAATCCCTTCCAAATTTTGAAACAAAATGGTTCAAAATTCAGTTCTAATTCCTCGAAAAAGAAACACGGAACTGATTTGACAACCTGGTATAGGAGTTAACCCCTCCCCACATTTGGCAAACGTTTCCCCCCATTTCCCCGGTATTTGATGGCCGACAGACTCAGCTTATTGCCTTTGCACCCAAAAACACAGTTGAATCCACGTGCTGCAGCTGAAAAAAATCCCAAACTGTAAACCCCTTCCAAAAATTAAATAAACAACAAAAGCTGCTTCGCAACTGCACACCGCAACAACTACAACAAGAACAACTATAAGTGCTAATCTCTTACTACCCAAAAACCTAGAAAGTAATTTAGTTGTAGTACTAATATACACCAGCTTAAGCCACATAGTAAAAACAAACAAAATATTATGTATGTAGATGCATAACAGACCAGTTGCCACCCGAAGATCCGACCTCGTGCAAATTAAATTCGGAGGCAGGCTCCTCACAGTGCTGTGCCGAAGATTATTGCAATACACGTCAGAATTACAGTGGTGTCCTACCAGGTGAGATCAGCAATGCACCGCCAACACCCGCACCTCCACCACCGTCACAACCCAGCAATCCAACCACCATCGAAGCAGCCACGCCCATGCCATTTTACCACCTCATTTGCGTAGTTTTTTTTTTTGGTATACTCAAATTTGTAACACATTGAATTCAAACAAGAAAAACTTACACGCATCAGCATACCTGGCTAACACACACACACACGGATTCGCACACCCACGCAGTTAGCGACCACCCACAACCCACCCCAGTCTACGTCCTTGTTCGTCCTCCGAGGGCAGAATAGGTATAGTAAGCACCGAACATGTTCCCAATTTCATTCTCTTTAAGCATACAATTTCTAAAGTTTTTACATGTTAACTAATTTAAAAACTAATTTAAAAATTAATGACAAAAAATTCTTTGTTTAATCACTGATAGAACGATATTTATTTGATTTGGTTGTTTACTTTACAAGCATAGCTTATATAAAAAGAGTAAACAATTTTCAAGAATTAAACTCTCAGTTAAAATTATTTTAAATGCAATTGGAAACATGTTATCATTTATTTCGCTCGTTTCAATCCGTTGTATCGTAAGTTTGTTTATTCGTTGACTTTCGTTGTCACATCTTATGTGAATTATACACACCACATTGTTACCTTGTCTATTTCCTCGTCTACTAGACCACCACCCCACCACCCCACTACCCCACCCTACTTTACTTGGGCCGCAACCTTTCAACTAAGTTTCTGCCGCACCGTTTGGCGGGTTTTGTCTGCTAACCTGACCTCTTGCGTCATCATCGTATTGACTTATTAAAAACGCATTTTGGGAGGAAGTTAGCGAGGCAGGCATTCAGGGACAGCAACAAACCCGTCTCAAGGGCCGACCAGCCTGCCACACAACCACCCAACAGAAGGCGGAGGAGGAGGAGGAGGTGTTTCAAGAAGCCCTTGCAGACGGTGGCCTTGTTTGCCCCCTCTCGAACTCCCTCCCCTTGCCGCCCACTCCCCCGAAATGTCTGTGGCGGTGTGTATCTGTGTGTCTGCCCTTTTTCTGTTTGTGCAGTTCGCCCATTCATTCATGTGCAATGCCGCTTTCAGAGCTGCAGTTGCAACTGCAAGTCGCAGTCAACGTTCTCTCATTTCATTCATTAATGGCCGCATTTTTGCCCAGCAGTCTTCCGCTTTTTCATACTTATATACCCTATCAGAAGTTCCATTAGCCCACTCTAAAGGTTTTGAGTTTAAATAATATATTTGTAATTGAGGAGTGCCGATATAATCCCTACGTTAAACTAAATCTCTACTGAAATCTCCTTATCAGGTTTTAAAATATCTAAAGATTTGCATAAGCTACTTTAACATTAATGTTTCCGTAATTGTTTTTAAGGAAATTAAAAAAAAAAATTTTAATTGGTTTAAATTTAATAACGTTAGTGATCCAAGTGGGGCTCCATAAATATAGCCCAGTTGACTTTGTTGTATTATAATTTTGAGTTTTTTGATTAACTCAAGGTGTAACTTCTGGTAGGGCATTTAAGCATCGGTGCTGTAAAGTATTTCATATTGTTTTTAGTAGTTGTTCGCTCATTTCCATTGCACTTTTGTGTTTATTCAGTGGGAGGTTGGTATGTGTGTATGAGTAAGTTCGTCTGAGGAATATCTCGGTTGGGATTTGGGCTTGGGTTTGGATTTGGGACGTTTTCTTTTCTTGTAAACAGCCAAAAAATACGTCTTTTTTTGTTCTATAAGTTTTCTTCATCATGTAGTAGTTTTGAAGTAGTTTTTAAGCTCGTTGCTGTTTTGCATACCAAAAAAGGTTTGTAAATAACTCAAATTATTCATGTGCAGGTCAGTGATGTTTTGTGTAAATAAATTACTACATTTAAGAGCTACTAATCGCTAACAGTGTTTGGAATGAGCTTTTTGGGTTTGGATTTGTTTCGTTTCGTTTTGCACCCTGTTTTGTTTCTGTTATCACGCACATTTGCCTGTTAACGGCTTCCTGCATGCCACTATCAATTGATTGAATAACATTCTGCATTCTCTTTGTATTTATTTTCCATTAATTCAATCACACTCACATGGAGTACATTATGCCTGCCCTTAATAATAAAAGTCTCCTTGAATTGTGTCCAGACAATGTGCCCCATCGTTTGACCAGCTGGGAGTTTGTGGCCATCATCCTAGGCGCCACCCTCTTAATTTGCGTCACGGGCACAGGTACATGGTACTACTGCCAACGCCGAAAGCGCTTGGCCAGCGGCAGGCCGTTTGCCAAGGAGGATTCTGTGTACGATCCCATACTGAATGGTAATACTACCATACACGACATCATTGAAATGACCACCTCCGGTTCGGGTTCGGGTGAGTTCCATGGGGGGAGGATGGATCCACCTGCATATTTGACCAGCTCTGTACTCTTCGTTTCAGCTGGTCTGCCCCTGCTGGTGCAGCGTTCCATTGCCCGCCAGGTGCAACTATGCCAGGTCATCGGCAAGGGACGTTTCGGGGAGGTCTGGCGTGGACGATGGCGCGGCGAGAACGTGGCGGTCAAGATCTTCTCCAGTCGCGAGGAGTGCTCCTGGTTCCGTGAGGCGGAAATCTATCAGACGGTAATGCTTCGGCACGAGAACATTCTTGGCTTTATAGCTGCGGACAACAAGGGTGAGCTTATCAGCCCAGCTCTCATTCTCTGGTGGCTAACTCTTTTGGAACTCTTTTTCTCACAGACAACGGAACTTGGACCCAGTTGTGGCTGGTTACCGACTACCATGAGAACGGATCTCTGTTTGACTATCTAACCACGCACACGGTCGACACCAACACCATGCTGAACATGTCGTTGAGCATTGCCACTGGACTGGCCCATCTGCACATGGATATTGTGGGCACTCGCGGCAAGCCGGCCATCGCTCACCGCGATCTCAAGTCCAAGAACATACTGGTCAAGTCAAACCTGAGCTGTGCCATTGGGGATCTGGGTCTGGCCGTGCGTCACGTGGAGAAAAATGACTCGGTGGACATACCCTCGACGCACCGCGTCGGCACCAAGCGCTACATGGCGCCCGAGGTGCTGGACGAGAGCATGAACGACCAGCACTTTGACTCCTACAAGCGAGCGGATGTGTACGCCTTTGGCCTGATTCTCTGGGAGATTGCACGTCGCTGCAACATGGGCATGATCTACGATGAGTACCAGTTGCCCTACTACGACGCCGTGCAGCCAGATCCCAGCATTGAGGAGATGAAAAAGGCAAGTCTTTGACCGTATGCACTGTATGCAAAGGAACGAGTAGTCTAATGTTTTGTATCTCCTTTCAGGTGGTTTGCATTGAGAAGAGCCGACCAAACATTCCAAACCGCTGGCACGCCTCCGATGTGCTTCACAACATGGCCAAAGTAATGAAGGAGTGCTGGTATCCCAATCCCGTGGCCCGTTTGACAGCGCTGCGCATCAAAAAGACACTTGCTAGCATCAGTGTGGAGGACAAGGTCAAGAACTGATTGTGGCTCTAGTTCGAGGAGACGCCCCCGTGACCACCCATGGATCGGGATCGGGGGGAGACATACATTAGTAACCTGTAACCTGGCCCCGTGTTACCTTAAATGTCCTGGCAGCGCCTGCGAAGCAGTTCCAGAAACCCGTTAAGAAATGAATTACAAAGAAAATTGTAAATATTAAGTGCTAACTCATCATCCTTAACGTTTTCAATGCTTTGCTTTGTTTCCATACAGAACGAGCTCGTTATTAGTTTTGTGTTAACACCATCCTAAACTATTGTACATAAACTTTGTTGACATTTACGCTGAGATTTGCTTGTTTCCGGGCAGCGTGAGCAAAGCGGCGCCCCAAACGAATCTGCCGCACTGCCATTAGAGCTACCAGATGGGGCCTAGTTATATATACCAACAAACAAACACCTTTATATACACAATATATATTTTTTATAAATCCTGTTTGCAAGCGAGAGAATCCAGCTAACAAAACGATAAATACAAAACGATAAATACAAAACGAAAAATACAGTAAGACTTTGTCAAGACTGAGCAGCAGTAGAAAGCAGTGAGAAAACCGATTCAAATCACTGACAATTTGTTGCCTGCAAAATAGAAAAACAAAAAACAAAAACAGATACAGATCATCAGCAGAGAAGATAACTTTAGGCATAATCCAACAGATATAAAGTTGACAAACTCAGGAAATCGTAACGTAAAAATAAAATTAAAAGAATTAAACAATTTGGTGCGCCGCCTGCTCACGCACAGCTTGCCATGCCCACGTCGCTATTGCTGCTGCTGTGCCTCCTAAGCTTAACCTAAGCCAAGCCCTTCTCCCATAAGTGTATTTCCATATCGATTAAAGAACTTCTATTTGTAATCCTAAGTTAAAACTATTTTAAAATGTCTATATCAAAACTCTCGACTCTGGCAATCGACCAAAATTGGTTGCAGGTTCATCCTCACGCATACTTATTTTTTTTGTTATCTTATCTATCCATTTGTCGCATGTCCATTATTCCTTTTATTATTTCTGTTTCTTGTCCTCTTATAACCAAAGCTTGTTCTTCCTATTTTACTGTAGCCATACAAAATACATCAAAGTAAAAAAAAAAAACTATAAAATATTAAAAAGATTTATGGTATATTTATATATGAATTGTATACTATATTTGCTTCTATTGTAAATTCAAAGGAACTCAATGTTTCGTGAACAAAGCTAAACCACTAGTTTAAGTATGTGAACACACAGTTTGGTGTGCTAATTTCGGGTCATACAATAAGTTTAACATCGTAAAATAATTAATTTTTCACATCAAATGCCATAAAGCTTAATGAGTCCGTTATCAACATATACCTGTACACACACAAAACCATTATCGAAATGCAATAGTAGTTTCAACACAAACCATGTTCCCACAACCCATAAACACACGCCAGCTGAGAGATTAAAGTAAACATTAATTAACATTTTAATCATTTGGATGTAAGCTACAAGTAAGCAGTGCATGCAAGATTGTAATTAGGGTTATGATTATATAATGCATATTGTTATTTTTCGGCCTGCGAAATTTAATTTCCTATTTTATTTTAAGCCTTCCGAAGTTAATCATTTCCTGTACGAACACAATCGATTTCTTTGGGAAAAACAAATCTAAGCAAAATATTTTAAGCTGTATTTGCATACATATATTTAGTTTCTGAAACTATTCCTGTAATTGTAAAATCTGTAAATAGTCTGTGCGAGTCAAACACAAAAAAGAAACAAATTTCAATGAAGTGCGTTTATTGATAATTGTTTGCCAGTGTTCCAAACTAAGTTTAAGCAGAAAGTTGTTTCTAAGACAAACCCCAAAACAACCTACAATGTGGAGCATTTCCTAAAACCCACGACCTTAGTCCCTGATCCAAACCAAAAACAACTTACATTGAACTGAGTTTAAGATTCAATTAAAACCGAAGAACACAAATTCAACAGAAGACTTTAACAATGCGCAAAAACATATAAAAATTAATTTTACAAAAAAGATCCTATTTTGCTGCAAAATATAATTTTGGTTCAACATTTCAAAGATTTAAAGAACTAAAACGAAAAACTTTGTGCGAATTATGTTAGGCTCAAGTAAGCAAAATGTGTCTCAGCCATAAAGGAAATAGGCGAAAGATTTGTAATGTGTATTAATCGTAAATGGATTGGATCATGAGAGATATATAGAAAGGCAAAGAGAGAGATAGAGAAACGAGGAATGATTTACTTGGGTGTAATGTTCAAAACAAAAGCGTTGAAAGTGTAAACAGAGTCTAACTTTTAGCTTTAAGCTGCGTTTTTACTGGCACTTTAAATAAAAATACATACATAAAAGCAACCGAAAATATTTGTAAAAGAACTTACTTCGTTTGTTGTTAATTTTCTCTATTCCAGGCGTAAACCTAATTAATTAGTTATGGTGTGGGTTATGTGAAGTATATGAAGTTTAATTTATGTGTTTTGTTTTGCCCACTCAATCTCATAAATATTTCTGTGCCTTAAGCTTTTGGTTTTAAAGTGTTTTTCAATTGCGGTGGTTCTGTGAAATGAAATTATAAATTATTTTTTGTGCTAATTAGGTCAGCATTGACCGCTCACTTCCGATCCGACCATGTCCACGCAGTCAAAGGCATCACGGAAGTAGCCACAGCTCAGCTTAATGGCTGCACGGTGGTGCAACCGCTGGTGCTGGCAGCACATGCCACTGAAAAATGTAGTATTTATACCTTTTTTCAAGAAATCGACTTTCCCATACCATACTTACTTGATCACCTGGCAGTCGCTGCTGCTGCTGCACTCGCTGCCTAGTGGCTGCCTCTGCCTCAGTCCGAATATGTCCCTCAGGAGCGAGGTGGAACCTCCCGACTCCGGATCAGACTCGCACCGCCAGACGCCCTCCTGGGCGACCAGCATGCAGGCGCTGCCCGGTGGGCAGTCCGCATGCCGCTGGCACACGTCCCGCTGTCCGAACATATAAACGCATTTGCCTTCTGCAAAACATATTTTACACTCAACGAAATAAATGATGGGTCTTTGCTTCTTATTTTATAAGAACATCACAATATATCATTTTCAATTGGAATAATTACGCTGCATTTTGATGTGGAAAACAATTAAGTCACTAAACATTTCTTGCTTTAATAAAATTTGTGAAAATGGTTAATTTATGAATTTAAGAGTCATTCATATTTATTTTAAAAGCCATTTATTACACTTCATTTTGATATTAAACTATTTCCTAGCATTTCCTTGATAAATTTTAAGTTACAACGAAAGGACTCTTTCGTGTTTTATTTTTTTACAAGTCTCCTAAAACCTAAAAAAAACACCTAAAAAATCAGTTTTTCTATCAAAACGCTGAAAGTAATAGTCAAATGATGGAATGTCATACATCGCTGAATTCGTCATTAAATTGCCTATCAAATGGCATTCGCATTAAATATTTTTTCAGATTTTCAAATTTTTGAAAAAAATGATGACCCCCACCCTTATCAAAAATGCAAAAACTGGCCCAAAAATTAATTTCTTCAAAAAATCGATTTTTAAAAATCTGTTTTTGCACCAAAACAAAATTAATTTTTCTAAACCGATTGTGGATGGATAGTGTAGGTCGCAAACTATACAAAACAGTCACTCTTATGGCTATACGTCTAATTTTGCCAAAGTTACAACGAAATTAGTCTTTCGTATTTTATCTTTTTACAAGACTACAAAAACCTAAAATAAACACCTAAAAAATCAGTTTTCTATCAAAACGCTGAAAGTAATAGTCAAATGATGGAATGTCATACATCGCTGAATTCGTCATTAAATTACCTATCAAATGGCGTTCGCAGTAAATATTTTTTCAGATTTTCAAATTTTTGAAAAAAATGATGACCCCCACCCTTATCAAAAATGCAAAAATTGGTCGTAAAATTAATTTCTTCAAAAAATCGATTTTTAAAAATCTGTTATTGCACCAAAACAAAATTCATTTTTCTAAACCGATTGTGGATGGATAGTGTAGGTCGCAAACTATACAAAACAGCCACTCCTATGGCTATACGTCTAATTTTGTCCAAGTTACAACGAAAGGACTCTTTCGGATTTTGTATTTTGACATATCTCCAAAAACCGAAAAAAAACACCTAAAAAATCAGTTTTTCTATCAAAACGCTGAGAAGTAATAGTCAAATGATGGAATGTCATACATCGCTGAGTTCGTCATTAAATTGCCTATGAAATGGCATTCGGAGTTAAAAATTTTTCAGATTTTCAAAATTTTGAAAAAATTGATGACCCCCACCCTTATCAAAAATGCAAAAATTGGTCATCAAATGAATTTCTTCAAAAAATCGATTTTTAAAAATCTATTTTTGCAACAAAACTTAATTTATTTTTCTAAACCGATTGTGGTTGGGTAGTATAGGTCGCCAACTATACAAAACAGTCACTCCTATGGCTATACGTCTAATTTTGTCCAATTTACAACGAAAGGACTCTTTCGGATTTTGTTTTTTAACAAGTCTCCAAAAACCTAAAAAAAACCCCTAAAAAATCAGTTTTTCTATCAAAACGCTGAGAAGTAATAGTCAAATGATGGAATGTCATACATCACTGAATTCGTCATTAAATTGCCTATCAAATGGCATTCGCAGGAAAAAATGTCAGATTTTCAAAATGTTGAAAAAAATAAAACCCCCACCCTTATCAAAAATGCAAAAATTGGTCATCAAATGAATTTCTTCAAAAAATCGATTTTTAAAAATCTTTTTTTGCAACAAAACTTAATTTAATTTTCTAAACCGATTGTGGTTGGGTAGTATAGGTCGCCAACTATACAAAACAGTCACTCCTATGGCTATACGTCTAATTTTGTCCAATTTACGACGAAAGGACTCTTTCGGATTTTGTATTTTGACATATCTCCAAAAACCGAAAAAAACACCTACAAAATCAGTTTTTCTATCAAAACGCTGAGAAGTAATAGTCAAATGATTCGTCATTAAATTGCCTATCAAATGGCATTCGCAGTTAAAAATTTTCAGATTTTCAAATTTTTGAAAAAAATAATGACCCCCACCCTTATCAAAAATGCAAAAATTGGTCATCAAATGAATTTCTTAAAAAAATCGATTTATAAAAATCTTTTTTTGCAACAAAACTTAATTTAATTTTCTAAACCGATTGTGGTTGGGTAGTATAGGTCGCCAACTATACAAAACAGTCACTCCTATGGCTATACGTCTAATTTTGTCCAATTTACAACGAAAGGACTCTTTCGGATTTTGTATTTTAACAAGTCTCCAAAAACCTAAAAAAAACCCCTAAAAAATCAGTTTTTCTATCAAAACGCTGAGAAGTAATAGTCAAATGTTGGAATGTCATACATCGCTGAATTCGCCATTATATTGCCTATCAAATGGCATTCGCAGGAAAAAATGTCAGATTTTCAAAATTTTGAAAAAAATAATGACCCCCACCCTTATCAAAAATGCAAAAATTGGTCATCAAATGAATTTCTTCAAAAAATCGATTTTTAAAAATCTTTTTTTGCAACAAAACTTAATTTATTTTTCTAAACCGATTGTGGTTGGGTAGTATAGGTCGCCAACTATACAAAACAGTCACTCCTATGGCTGTACGTCTAATTTTGTCCAAGTTACAACGAAAAGACTCTTTCGGATTCTGTTTTTTGACAAGTCTCCAAAAACCTAAAAAAAACCCCTAAAAAATCAGTTTTTCTATCAAAACGCTGAGAAGTAATAGTCAAATGTTGGAATGTCATACATCGCTGAATTCGTCATTAAATTGCCTATCAAATGGCATTCGCAGTTAAAAATTTTTCAGATTTTCAAAATTTTGAAAAAAATAATGACCCCCACCCTTATCAAAAATGCAAAAATTGGTCATCAAATGAATTTCTTCAAAAAATCGATTTTTAAAAATCTTTTTTTGCAACAAAACTTAATTTATTTTTCTAAACCGATTGTGGTTGGGTAGTATAGGTCGCCAACTATACAAAACAGTCACTCCTATGGCTGTACGTCTAATTTTGTCCAAGTTACAACGAAAAGACTCTTTCGGATTCTGTTTTTTGACAAGTTTCCAAAAACCTAAAAAAACCCCCTAAAAAATCAGTTTTTCTATCAAAACGCTGAGAAGTAATAGTCAAATGTTGGAATGTCATACATTGCTGAATTCGTCATTAAATTGCCTATCAAATGGCATTCGCAGGAAAAAATGTTCAGATTTTCAAAATTTTGAAAAAATTGATGACCCCCACCCTTATCAAAAATGCAAAAATTGGTCATCAAATGAATTTCTTCAAAAAATCGATTTTTAAAAATCTTTTTTTGCAACAAAACTTAATTTATTTTTCTAAACCGATTGTGGTTGGGTAGTATAGGTCGCCAACTATACAAAACAGTCACTCCTATGGCTGTACGTCTAATTTTGTCCAAGTTACAACGAAAAGACTCTTTCGGATTTTGTTTTTTAACAAGTCTCCAAAAACCTAAAAAAACCCCTAAAAAATCAGTTTTTCTATCAAAACGCTGAGAAGTAATAGTCAAATGTTGGAATGTCATACATCGCTGAATTCGTCATTAAATTGCCTATCAAATGGCATTCGCAGTTAAAAATTTTTCAGATTTTCAAAATTTTGAAAAAAATTGATGACCCCCACCCTTATCAAAAATGCAAAAATTGGTCATCAAATGAATTTCTTCAAAAAATCGATTTTTAAAAATCTTTTTTGCAACAAAACTTAATTTGTTTTTCTAAACCGATTGTGGTTGGGTAGTATAGGTCGCCAACTATACAAAACAGTCACTCCTATGGCTGTACGTCTAATTTTGTCCAAGTTACAACGAAAAGACTCTTTCGGATTTTGTTTTTCTATCAAAGCGCTGAGAAGTAATAGTCAAATGTTGGAATGTCATACATCGCTGAATTCGTCATTAAATTGCCTAATTGGCATTCGCAGTTAAAAATTTTCAGATTTTCAAAATTTTGAAAAAATTGATGACCCCCACCCTTATCAAAAATGCAAAAATTGGTCATCAAATGAATTTCTCCAAAAAATCGATTTTTAAAAATCTTTTTTTGCAACAAAACTTAATTTATTTTTCTAAACCGATTGTGGTTGGGTAGTATAGGTCGCCAACTATACAAAACAGTCACTCCTATGGCTGTACGTCTAATTTTGTCCAAGTTACAACGAAAAGACTCTTTCGGATTTTGTTTTTTGACAAGTCTCCAAAAACCTAAAAAAACCCCTAAAAAATCAGTTTTTCTATAAAAACGCTGAGAAGTAATAGTCAAATGTTGGAATGTCATACATCGCTGAATTCGTCATTAAATTGCCTATGAAATGGCATTCGCAGTTAAAAATTTTTCAGATTTTCAAAATTTTGAAAAAATTGATGACCCCCACCCTTATCAAAAATGCAAAAATTGGTCATCAAATGAATTTCTTCAAAAAATCGATTTTTAAAAATCTGTTTTTGCAACAAAACTTAATTTATTTTTCTAAACCGATTGTGGTTGGGTAGTATAGGTCGCCAACTATACAAAACAGTCACTCCTATGGCTGTACGTCTAATTTTGTCCAAGTTACAACGAAAGGACTCTTGCGGATTTTGTTTTTTAACAAGTCTCCAAAAACCTAAAAAAAACCCCTAAAAAATCAGTTTTTCTATCAAAACGCTGAGAAGTAATAGTCAAATGTTGGAATGTCATACATACATCGCTGAATTCGTCATTAAATTGCCTATGAAATGGCATTCGCAGTTAAAAATTTTTCAGATTTTCAAAATTTTGAAAAATTTGATGATCCCCACCCTTATCAAAAATGCAAAAATTGGTCATCAAATGAATTTCTTCAAAAAATCGATTTTTAAAAATCTGTTTTTGCAACAAAACTTAATTTATTTTTCTAAACCGATTGTGGTTAAGTAGTATAGGTCGCCAACTATACAAAACAGTCACTCCTATGGCTGTACGTCTAATTTTGTCCAAGTTACAACGAAAAGACTCTTTCGGATTTTGTTTTTTGACAAGTCTCCAAAAACCTAAAAAAACCCCTAAAAAATCAGTTTTTCTATAAAAACGCTGAGAAGTAATAGTCAAATGTTGGAATGTCATACATCGCTGAATTCGTCATTAAATTGCCTATGAAATGGCATTCGCAGTTAAAAATTTTTCAGATTTTCAAAATTTTGAAAAATTTGATGATCCCCACCCTTATCAAAAATGCAAAAATTGGTCATCAAATGAATTTCTTCAAAAAATCGATTTTTAAAAATCTTTTTTTGCAACAAAACTTAATTTATTTTTCTAAACCGATTGTGGTTGGGTAGTATAGGTCGCCAACTATACAAAACAGTCACTCCTATGGCTGTACGTCTAATTTTGTCCAAGTTACAACGAAAGGACTCTTTCGGATTTTGTTTTTTAACAAGTCTCCAAAAACCTAAAAAAAACCCTAAAAAATCAGTTTTTCTATCAAAACGCTGAGAAGTAATAGTCAAATGTTGGAATGTCATACATCGCTGAATTCGTCATTAAATTGCCTATCAAATGGCATTCGCAGTTAAAAATTTTCAGATTTTCAAAATTTTGAAAAAAATTGATGACCCCCACCCTTATCAAAAATGCAAAAATTGGTCATCAAATGAATTTCTTCAAAAAATCGATTTTTAAAAATCTTTTTTTGCAACAAAACTTAATTTATTTTTCTAAACCGATTGTGGTTGGGTAGTATAGGTCGCCAACTATACAAAACAGTCACTCCTATGGCTGTACGTCTAATTTTGTCCAAGTTACAACGAAAGGACTCTTTCGGATTTTGTTTTTTAACAAGTCTCCAAAAACCTAAAAAAAACCCCTAAAAAATCAGTTTTTCTATCAAAACGCTGAGAAGTAATAGTCAAATGTTGGAATGTCATACATCGCTGAATTCGTCATTAAATTGCCTATCAAATGGCATTCGCAGTTAAAAATTTTTCAGATTTTCAAAATTTTGAAAAAAATTGATGACCCCCACCCTTATCAAAAATGCAAAAATTGGTCATCAAATGAATTTCTTCAAAAAATCGATTTTTAAAAATCTTTTTTTGCAACAAAACTTAATTTATTTTTCTAAACCGATTGTGGTTGGGTAGTATAGGTCGCCAACTATACAAAACAGTCACTCCTATGGCTGTACGTCTAATTTTGTCCAAGTTACAACGAAAAGACTCTTTCGGATTTTGTTTTTTGACAAGTCTCCAAAAACCTAAAAAAACCCCTAAAAAATCAGTTTTTCTATCAAAACGCTGAGAAGTAATAGTCAAATGTTGGAATGTCATACATCGCTGAATTCGTCATTAAATTGCCTATGAAATGGCATTCGCAGTTAAAAATTTTTCAGATTTTCAAAATTTTGAAAAAATTGATGACCCCCACCCTTATCAAAAATGCAAAAATTGGTCATCAAATGAATTTCTTCAAAAAATCGATTTTTAAAAATCTTTTTTTGCAACAAAACTTAATTTATTTTTCTAAACCGATTGTGGTTGGGTAGTATAGGTCGCCAACTATACAAAACAGTCACTCCTATGGCTGTACGTCTAATTTTGTCCAAGTTACAACGAAAAGACTCTTTCGGATTTTGTTTTTTGACAAGTCTCCAAAAACCTAAAAAAAACCCTAAAAAATCAGTTTTTCTATAAAAACGCTGAGAAGTAATAGTCAAATGTTGGAATGTCATACATCGCTGAATTCGTCATTAAATTGCCTATCAAATGGCATTCGCAGTTAAAAATTTTTCAGATTTTCAAAATTTTGAAAAAATTGATGACCCCCACCCTTATCAAAAATGCAAAAATTGGTCATCAAATGAATTTCTTCAAAAAATCGATTTTTAAAAATCTTTTTTTGCAACAAAACTTAATTTATTTTTCTAAACCGATTGTGGTTGGGTAGTATAGGTCGCCAACTATACAAAACAGTCACTCCTATGGCTGTACGTCTAATTTTGTCCAAGTTACAACGAAAGGACTCTTTCGGATTTTGTTTTTTAACAAGTCTCC
Source organism: Drosophila elegans (assembly GCF_018152505.1). Lineage (NCBI taxonomy): Eukaryota > Metazoa > Arthropoda > Insecta > Diptera > Drosophilidae > Drosophila > Drosophila elegans. The sequence continues at coordinate 3,245,299 of NW_024545903.1, read as the reverse complement.
AAAAACCTAAAAAAACCCCTAAAAAATCAGTTTTTCTATCAAAACGCTGAGAAGTAATAGTCAAATGTTGGAATGTCATACATCGCTGAATTCGTCATTAAATTGCCTATCAAATGGCATTCGCAGTTAAAAATTTTTCAGATTTTCAAAATTTTGAAAAAATTGATGACCCCCACCCTTATCAAAAATGCAAAAATTGGTCATCAAATGAATTTCTTCAAAAAATCGATTTTTAAAAATCTTTTTTTGCAACAAAACTTAATTTATTTTTCTAAACCGATTGTGGTTGGGTAGTATAGGTCGCCAACTATACAAAACAGTCACTCCTATGGCTATACGTCTAATTTTGTCCAAGTTACAACGAAAGGACTCTTTCGGATTTTGTTTTTTAACAAGTCTCCAAAAACCTAAAAAAACCCCTAAAAAATCAGTTTTTCTATCAAAACGCTGAGAAGTAATAGTCAAATGTTGGAATGTCATACATCGCTGAATTCGTCATTAAATTGCCTATCAAATGGCATTCGCAGTTAAAAATTTTTCAGATTTTCAAAATTTTGAAAAAATTGATGACCCCCACCCTTATCAAAAATGCAAAAATTGGTCATCAAATGAATTTCTTCAAAAAATCGATTTTTAAAAATCTTTTTTTGCAACAAAACTTAATTTATTTTTCTAAACCGATTGTGGTTGGGTAGTATAGGTCGCCAACTATACAAAACAGTCACTCCTATGGCTGTACGTCTAATTTTGTCCAAGTTACAACGAAAAGACTCTTTCGGATTTTGTTTTTTGACAAGTCTCCAAAAACCTAAAAAAACCCCTAAAAAATCAGTTTTTCTATCAAAACGCTGAGAAGTAATAGTCAAATGTTGGAATGTCATACATCGCTGAATTCGTCATTAAATTGCCTATGAAATGGCATTCGCAGTTAAAAATTTTTCAGATTTTCAAAATTTTGAAAAAATTGATGACCCCCACCCTTATCAAAAATGCAAAAATTGGTCATCAAATGAATTTCTTCAAAAAATCGATTTTTAAAAATCTTTTTTTGCAACAAAACTTAATTTATTTTTCTAAACCGATTGTGGTTGGGTAGTATAGGTCGCCAACTATACAAAACAGTCACTCCTATGGCTGTACGTCTAATTTTGTCCAAGTTACAACGAAAGGACTCTTTCGGATTTGTTTTTTGACAAGTCTCCAAAAACCTAAAAAAACCCCTAAAAAATCAGTTTTTCTATAAAAACGCTGAATTCGTCATTAAATTGCCTATCAAATGGCATTCGCAGTTACAAATTTTTCAGATTTTCAAAATTTTGAAAAAATTGATGACCCCCACCCTTATCAAAAATGCAAAAACTGGTCATCAAATGAATTTCTTCAAAAAATCGATTTTTAAAAATCTTTTTTTGCAACAAAACTTAATTTATTTTTCTAAACCGATTGTGGTTGGGTAGTATAGGTCGCCAACTATACAAAACAGTCACTCCTATGGCTGTACGTCTAATTTTGTCCAAGTTACAACGAAAGGACTCTTTCGGATTTGTTTTTTAACAAGTCTCCAAAAACCTAAAAAAAATCCCTAAAAAATCAGTTTTTCTATTAAAACGCTGAGAAGTAATAGTCAAATGATGGAATGTCATACATCACTGAATTCGTCATTAAATTGCCTATCAAATGGCATTCGCAGTTAAAAATTTTTCAAAATTTTGAAAAAATTGATGACCCCCACCCTATCAAAAATGCAAAAATTGGTCATCAAATGAATTTCTTCAAAAAATCGAATTTTAAAAATCTTTTTTTGCAACAAAACTTAATTTATTTTTCTAAACCGATTGTGGTTGGGTAGTATAGGTCGCCAACTATACAAAACAGTCACTCCTATGGCTGTACGTCTAATTTTGTCCAAGTTACAACGAAAGGACTCTTTCGGATTTTGTTTTTTAACAAGTCTCCAAAAACCTAAAAAAAACCCCTAAAAAATCAGTTTTTCTATCAAAACGCTGAGAAGTAATAGTCAAATGTTGGAATGTCATACATCACTGAATTCGTCATTAAATTGCCTATCAAATGGCATTCGCAGTTAAAAATTTTTCAAAATTTTGAAAAAATTGATGACCCCCCAATCCTATCAAAAATGCAAAAATTGGTCATCAAATGAATTTCTTCAAAAAATCGATTTTTAAAAATCTTTTTTTGCAACAAAACTTAATTTATTTTTCTAAACCGATTGTGGTTGGATAGTATAGGTCGCCAACTATACAAAACAGTCACTCCTATGGCTGTACGTCTAATTTTGTCCAAGTTACAACGAAAAGACTCTTTCGGATTTTGTTTTTTGACAAGTCTCCAAAAACCTAAAAAAACCCCCTAAAAAATCAGTTTTTCTATCAAAACGCTGAGAAGTAATAGTCAAATGTTGGAATGTCATACATCACTGAATTCGTCATTAAATTGCCTATCAAATGGCATTCGCAGTTAAAAATTTTTCAGATTTTCAAAATTTTGAAAAAATTGATGACCCCCACCCTTATCAAAAATGCAAAAATTGGTCATCAAATGAATTTCTTCAAAAAATCGATTTTTAAAAATCTTTTTTGCAACAAAACTTAATTTATTTTTCTAAACCGATTGTGGTTGGGTAGTATAGGTCGCCAACTATACAAAACAGTCACTCCTATGGCTGTACGTCTAATTTTGTCCAAGTTACAACGAAAAGACTCTTTCGGATTTTGTTTTTTGACAAGTCTCCAAAAACCTAAAAAAACCCCTAAAAAATCAGTTTTTCTATAAAAACGCTGAGAAGTAATAGTCAAATGTTGGAATGTCATACATCGCTGAATTCGTCATTAAATTGCCTATGAAATGGCATTCGCAGTTAAAAATTTTTCAGATTTTCAAAATTTTGAAAAAATTGATGACCCCCACCCTTATCAAAAATGCAAAAATTGGTCATCAAATGAATTTCTTCAAAAAATCGATTTTTAAAAATCTGTTTTTGCAACAAAACTTAATTTATTTTTCTAAACCGATTGTGGTTGGGTAGTATAGGTCGCCAACTATACAAAACAGTCACTCCTATGGCTGTACGTCTAATTTTGTCCAAGTTACAACGAAAGGACTCTTTCGGATTTTGTTTTTTAACAAGTCTCCAAAAACCTAAAAAAAACCCCTAAAAAATCAGTTTTTCTATCAAAACGCTGAGAAGTAATAGTCAAATGTTGGAATGTCATACATCGCTGAATTCGTCATTAAATTGCCTATCAAATGGCATTCGCAGTTAAAAATTTTTCAGATTTTCAAAATTTTGAAAAAATTGATGACCCCCACCCTTATCAAAAATGCAAAAATTGGTCATCAAATGAATTTCTTCAAAAAATCGATTTTTAAAAATCTTTTTTTGCAACAAAACTTAATTTATTTTTCTAAACCGATTGTGGTTGGGTAGTATAGGTCGCCAACTATACAAAACAGTCACTCCTATGGCTGTACGTCTAATTTTGTCCAAGTTACAACGAAAAGACTCTTTCGGATTTTGTTTTTTGACAAGTCTCCAAAAACCTAAAAAAACCCCCTAAAAAATCAGTTTTTCTATCAAAACGCTGAGAAGTAATAGTCAAATGTTGGAATGTCATACATCGCTGAATTCGTCATTAAATTGCCTATCAAATGGCATTCGCAGTTAAAAATTTTTCAGATTTTCAAAATTTTGAAAAAATTGATGACCCCCACCCTTATCAAAAATGCAAAAATTGGTCATCAAATGAATTTCTTCAAAAAATCGATTTTTAAAAATCTTTTTTTGCAACAAAACTTAATTTATTTTTCTAAACCGATTGTGGTTGGGTAGTATAGGTCGCCAACTATACAAAACAGTCACTCCTATGGCTGTACGTCTAATTTTGTCCAAGTTACAACGAAAAGACTCTTTCGGATTTTGTTTTTTGACAAGTCTCCAAAAACCTAAAAAAACCCCTAAAAAATCAGTTTTTCTATAAAAACGCTGAGAAGTAATAGTCAAATGTTGGAATGTCATACATCGCTGAATTCGTCATTAAATTGCCTATGAAATGGCATTCGCAGTTAAAAATTTTTCAGATTTTCAAAATTTTGAAAAAATTGATGACCCCCACCCTTATCAAAAATGCAAAAATTGGTCATCAAATGAATTTCTTCAAAAAATCGATTTTTAAAAATCTGTTTTTGCAACAAAACTTAATTTATTTTTCTAAACCGATTGTGGTTGGGTAGTATAGGTCGCCAACTATACAAAACAGTCACTCCTATGGCTGTACGTCTAATTTTGTCCAAGTTACAACGAAAGGACTCTTTCGGATTTTGTTTTTTAACAAGTCTCCAAAAACCTAAAAAAACCCCTAAAAAATCAGTTTTTCTATCAAAACGCTGAGAAGTAATAGTCAAATGTTGGAATGTCATACATCGCTGAATTCGTCATTAAATTGCCTATGAAATGGCATTCGCAGTTAAAAATTTTTCAGATTTTCAAAATTTTGAAAAAATTGATGACCCCCACCCTTATCAAAAATGCAAAAATTGGTCATCAAATGAATTTCTTCAAAAAATCGATTTTTAAAAATCTGTTTTTGCAACAAAACTTAATTTATTTTTCTAAACCGATTGTGGTTGGGTAGTATAGGTCGCCAACTATACAAAACAGTCACTCCTATGGCTGTACGTCTAATTTTGTCCAAGTTACAACGAAAAGACTCTTTCGGATTTTGTTTTTTGACAAGTCTCCAAAAACCTAAAAAAACCCCTAAAAAATCAGTTTTTCTATAAAAACGCTGAGAAGTAATAGTCAAATGTTGGAATGTCATACATCGCTGAATTCGTCATTAAATTGCCTATCAAATGGCATTCGCAGTTAAAAATTTTTCAGATTTTCAAAATTTTGAAAAAATTGATGACCCCCACCCTTATCAAAAATGCAAAAATTGGTCATCAAATGAATTTCTTCAAAAAATCGATTTTTAAAAATCTTTTTTTGCAACAAAACTTAATTTATTTTTCTAAACCGATTGTGGTTGGGTAGTATAGGTCGCCAACTATACAAAACAGTCACTCCTATGGCTGTACGTCTAATTTTGTCCAAGTTACAACGAAAGGACTCTTTCGGATTTTGTTTTTTAACAAGTCTCCAAAAACCTAAAAAAACCCCTAAAAAATCAGTTTTTCTATAAAAACGCTGAGAAGTAATAGTCAAATGTTGGAATGTCATACATCGCTGAATTCGTCATTAAATTGCCTATCAAATGGCATTCGCAGTTAAAAATTTTTCAGATTTTCAAAATTTTGAAAAAATTGATGACCCCCACCCTTATCAAAAATGCAAAAATTGGTCATCAAATGAATTTCTTCAAAAAATCGATTTTTAAAAATCTTTTTTTGCAACAAAACTTAATTTATTTTTCTAAACCGATTGTGGTTGGGTAGTATAGGTCGCCAACTATACAAAACAGTCACTCCTATGGCTGTACGTCTAATTTTGTCCAAGTTACAACGAAAAGACTCTTTCGGATTTTGTTTTTTGACAAGTCTCCAAAAACCTAAAAAAACCCCTAAAAAATCAGTTTTTCTATAAAAACGCTGAGAAGTAATAGTCAAATGTTGGAATGTCATACATCGCTGAATTCGTCATTAAATTGCCTATCAAATGGCATTCGCAGTTAAAAATTTTTCAGATTTTCAAAATTTTGAAAAAATTGATGACCCCCACCCTTATCAAAAATGCAAAAATTGGTCATCAAATGAATTTCTTCAAAAAATCGATTTTTAAAAATCTTTTTTTGCAACAAAACTTAATTTATTTTTCTAAACCGATTGTGGTTGGGTAGTATAGGTCGCCAACTATACAAAACAGTCACTCCTATGGCTGTACGTCTAATTTTGTCCAAGTTACAACGAAAAGACTCTTTCGGATTTTGTTTTTTGACAAGTCTCCAAAAACCTAAAAAAACCCCTAAAAAATCAGTTTTTCTATAAAAACGCTGAGAAGTAATAGTCAAATGTTGGAATGTCATACATCGCTGAATTCGTCATTAAATTGCCTATGAAATGGCATTCGCAGTTAAAAATTTTTCAGATTTTCAAAATTTTGAAAAAATTGATGACCCCCACCCTTATCAAAAATGCAAAAATTGGTCATCAAATGAATTTCTTCAAAAAATCGATTTTTAAAAATCTTTTTTTGCAACAAAACTTAATTTATTTTTCTAAACCGATTGTGGTTGGGTAGTATAGGTCGCCAACTATACAAAACAGTCACTCCTATGGCTGTACGTCTAATTTTGTCCAAGTTACAACGAAAGGACTCTTTCGGATTTTGTTTTTTAACAAGTCTCCAAAAACCTAAAAAAACCCCTAAAAAATCAGTTTTTCTATCAAAACGCTGAGAAGTAATAGTCAAATGTTGGAATGTCATACATCGCTGAATTCGTCATTAAATTGCCTATGAAATGGCATTCGCAGTTAAAAATTTTTCAGATTTTCAAAATTTTGAAAAAATTGATGACCCCCACCCTTATCAAAAATGCAAAAATTGGTCATCAAATGAATTTCTTCAAAAAATCGATTTTTAAAAATCTGTTTTTGCAACAAAACTTAATTTATTTTTCTAAACCGATTGTGGTTGGGTAGTATAGGTCGCCAACTATACAAAACAGTCACTCCTATGGCTGTACGTCTAATTTTGTCCAAGTTACAACGAAAAGACTCTTTCGGATTTTGTTTTTTGACAAGTCTCCAAAAACCTAAAAAAACCCCTAAAAAATCAGTTTTTCTATAAAAACGCTGAGAAGTAATAGTCAAATGTTGGAATGTCATACATCGCTGAATTCGTCATTAAATTGCCTATCAAATGGCATTCGCAGTTAAAAATTTTTCAGATTTTCAAAATTTTGAAAAAATTGATGACCCCCACCCTTATCAAAAATGCAAAAATTGGTCATCAAATGAATTTCTTCAAAAAATCGATTTTTAAAAATCTTTTTTTGCAACAAAACTTAATTTATTTTTCTAAACCGATTGTGGTTGGGTAGTATAGGTCGCCAACTATACAAAACAGTCACTCCTATGGCTGTACGTCTAATTTTGTCCAAGTTACAACGAAAGGACTCTTTCGGATTTTGTTTTTTAACAAGTCTCCAAAAACCTAAAAAAACCCCTAAAAAATCAGTTTTTCTATCAAAACGCTGAGAAGTAATAGTCAAATGTTGGAATGTCATACATCGCTGAATTCGTCATTAAATTGCCTATCAAATGGCATTCGCAGTTAAAAATTTTTCAGATTTTCAAAATTTTGAAAAAATTGATGACCCCCACCCTTATCAAAAATGCAAAAATTGGTCATCAAATGAATTTCTTCAAAAAATCGATTTTTAAAAATCTTTTTTTGCAACAAAACTTAATTTATTTTTCTAAACCGATTGTGGTTGGGTAGTATAGGTCGCCAACTATACAAAACAGTCACTCCTATGGCTGTACGTCTAATTTTGTCCAAGTTACAACGAAAAGACTCTTTCGGATTTTGTTTTTTGACAAGTCTCCAAAAACCTAAAAAAACCCCTAAAAAATCAGTTTTTCTATAAAAACGCTGAGAAGTAATAGTCAAATGTTGGAATGTCATACATCGCTGAATTCGTCATTAAATTGCCTATCAAATGGCATTCGCAGTTAAAAATTTTTCAGATTTTCAAAATTTTGAAAAAATTGATGACCCCCACCCTTATCAAAAATGCAAAAATTGGTCATCAAATGAATTTCTTCAAAAAATCGATTTTTAAAAATCTTTTTTGCAACAAAACTTAATTTATTTTTCTAAACCGATTGTGGTTGGGTAGTATAGGTCGCCAACTATACAAAACAGTCACTCCTATGGCTGTACGTCTAATTTTGTCCAAGTTACAACGAAAGGACTCTTTCGGATTTTGTTTTTTAACAAGTCTCCAAAAACCTAAAAAAAACCCCTAAAAAATCAGTTTTTCTATCAAAACGCTGAGAAGTAATAGTCAAATGTTGGAATGTCATACATCGCTGAATTCGTCATTAAATTGCCTATCAAATGGCATTCGCAGTTAAAAATTTTTCAGATTTTCAAAATTTTGAAAAAATTGATGACCCCCACCCTTATCAAAAATGCAAAAATTGGTCATCAAATGAATTTCTTCAAAAAATCGATTTTTAAAAATCTTTTTTTGCAACAAAACTTAATTTATTTTTCTAAACCGATTGTGGTTGGGTAGTATAGGTCGCCAACTATACAAAACAGTCACTCCTATGGCTGTACGTCTAATTTTGTCCAAGTTACAACGAAAGGACTCTTTCGGATTTTGTTTTTTAACAAGTCTCCAAAAACCTAAAAAAAACCCCTAAAAAATCAGTTTTTCTATCAAAACGCTGAGAAGTAATAGTCAAATGTTGGAATGTCATACATCGCTGAATTCGTCATTAAATTGCCTATCAAATGGCATTCGCAGTTAAAAATTTTTCAGATTTTCAAAATTTTGAAAAAATTGATGACCCCCACCCTTATCAAAAATGCAAAAATTGGTCATCAAATGAATTTCTTCAAAAAATCGATTTTTAAAAATCTTTTTTTGCAACAAAACTTAATTTATTTTTCTAAACCGATTGTGGTTGGGTAGTATAGGTCGCCAACTATACAAAACAGTCACTCCTATGGCTGTACGTCTAATTTTGTCCAAGTTACAACGAAAGGACTCTTTCGGATTTTGTTTTTTAACAAGTCTCCAAAAACCTAAAAAAAACCCTAAAAAATCAGTTTTTCTATCAAAACGCTGAGAAGTAATAGTCAAATGTTGGAATGTCATACATCGCTGAATTCGTCATTAAATTGCCTATCAAATGGCATTCGCAGTTAAAAATTTTTCAGATTTTCAAAATTTTGAAAAAATTGATGACCCCCACCCTTATCAAAAATGCAAAAATTGGTCATCAAATGAATTTCTTCAAAAAATCGATTTTTAAAAATCTTTTTTTGCAACAAAACTTAATTTATTTTTCTAAACCGATTGTGGTTGGGTAGTATAGGTCGCCAACTATACAAAACAGTCACTCCTATGGCTGTACGTCTAATTTTGTCCAAGTTACAACGAAAGGACTCTTTCGGATTTTGTTTTTTGACAAGTCTCCAAAAACCTAAAAAAACCCCTAAAAAATCAGTTTTTCTATCAAAACGCTGAGAAGTAATAGTCAAATGTTGGAATGTCATACATCGCTGAATTCGTCATTAAATTGCCTATCAAATGGCATTCGCAGTTAAAAATTTTTCAGATTTTCAAAATTTTGAAAAAATTGATGACCCCCACCCTTATCAAAAATGCAAAAATTGGTCATCAAATGAATTTCTTCAAAAAATCGATTTTTAAAAATCTTTTTTTGCAACAAAACTTAATTTATTTTTCTAAACCGATTGTGGTTGGGTAGTATAGGTCGCCAACTATACAAAACAGTCACTCCTATGGCTGTACGTCTAATTTTGTCCAAGTTACAACGAAAAGACTCTTTCGGATTTTGTTTTTTGACAAGTCTCCAAAAACCTAAAAAAAACCCCTAAAAAATCAGTTTTTCTATAAAAACGCTGAGAAGTAATAGTCAAATGTTGGAATGTCATACATCGCTGAATTCGTCATTAAATTGCCTATCAAATGGCATTCGCAGTTAAAAATTTTTCAGATTTTCAAAATTTTGAAAAAATTGATGACCCCCACCCTTATCAAAAATGCAAAAATTGGTCATCAAATGAATTTCTTCAAAAAATCGATTTTTAAAAATCTTTTTTTGCAACAAAACTTAATTTATTTTTCTAAACCGATTGTGGTTGGGTAGTATAGGTCGCCAACTATACAAAACAGTCACTCCTATGGCTGTACGTCTAATTTTGTCCAAGTTACAACGAAAGGACTCTTTCGGATTTTGTTTTTTAACAAGTCTCCAAAAACCTAAAAAAAACCCTAAAAAATCAGTTTTTCTATCAAAACGCTGAGAAGTAATAGTCAAATGTTGGAATGTCATACATCGCTGAATTCGTCATTAAATTGCCTATCAAATGGCATTCGCAGTTAAAAATTTTTCAGATTTTCAAAATTTTGAAAAAATTGATGACCCCCACCCTTATCAAAAATGCAAAAATTGGTCATCAAATGAATTTCTTCAAAAAATCGATTTTTAAAAATCTTTTTTTGCAACAAAACTTAATTTATTTTTCTAAACCGATTGTGGTTGGGTAGTATAGGTCGCCAACTATACAAAACAGTCACTCCTATGGCTGTACGTCTAATTTTGTCCAAGTTACAACGAAAGGACTCTTTCGGATTTTGTTTTTTAACAAGTCTCCAAAAACCTAAAAAAACCCCTAAAAAATCAGTTTTTCTATCAAAACGCTGAGAAGTAATAGTCAAATGTTGGAATGTCATACATCGCTGAATTCGTCATTAAATTGCCTATGAAATGGCATTCGCAGTTAAAAATTTTTCAGATTTTCAAAATTTTGAAAAAATTGATGACCCCCACCCTTATCAAAAATGCAAAAATTGGTCATCAAATGAATTTCTTCAAAAAATCGATTTTTAAAAATCTGTTTTTGCAACAAAACTTAATTTATTTTTCTAAACCGATTGTGGTTGGGTAGTATAGGTCGCCAACTATACAAAACAGTCACTCCTATGGCTGTACGTCTAATTTTGTCCAAGTTACAACGAAAAGACTCTTTCGGATTTTGTTTTTTGACAAGTCTCCAAAAACCTAAAAAAACCCCTAAAAAATCAGTTTTTCTATAAAAACGCTGAGAAGTAATAGTCAAATGTTGGAATGTCATACATCGCTGAATTCGTCATTAAATTGCCTATCAAATGGCATTCGCAGTTAAAAATTTTTCAGATTTTCAAAATTTTGAAAAAATTGATGACCCCCACCCTTATCAAAAATGCAAAAATTGGTCATCAAATGAATTTCTTCAAAAAATCGATTTTTAAAAATCTTTTTTTGCAACAAAACTTAATTTATTTTTCTAAACCGATTGTGGTTGGGTAGTATAGGTCGCCAACTATACAAAACAGTCACTCCTATGGCTGTACGTCTAATTTTGTCCAAGTTACAACGAAAGGACTCTTTCGGATTTTGTTTTTTAACAAGTCTCCAAAAACCTAAAAAAAACCCCTAAAAAATCAGTTTTTCTATCAAAACGCTGAGAAGTAATAGTCAAATGTTGGAATGTCATACATCGCTGAATTCGTCATTAAATTGCCTATCAAATGGCATTCGCAGTTAAAAATTTTTCAGATTTTCAAAATTTTGAAAAAATTGATGACCCCCACCCTTATCAAAAATGCAAAAATTGGTCATCAAATGAATTTCTTCAAAAAATCGATTTTTAAAAATCTTTTTTTGCAACAAAACTTAATTTATTTTTCTAAACCGATTGTGGTTGGGTAGTATAGGTCGCCAACTATACAAAACAGTCACTCCTATGGCTGTACGTCTAATTTTGTCCAAGTTACAACGAAAGGACTCTTTCGGATTTTGTTTTTTGACAAGTCTCCAAAAACCTAAAAAAAACCCCTAAAAAATCAGTTTTTCTATAAAAACGCTGAGAAGTAATAGTCAAATGTTGGAATGTCATACATCGCTGAATTCGTCATTAAATTGCCTATCAAATGGCATTCGCAGTTAAAAATTTTTCAGATTTTCAAAATTTTGAAAAAATTGATGACCCCCACCCTTATCAAAAATGCAAAAATTGGTCATCAAATGAATTTCTTCAAAAAATCGATTTTTAAAAATCTTTTTTTGCAACAAAACTTAATTTATTTTTCTAAACCGATTGTGGTTGGGTAGTATAGGTCGCCAACTATACAAAACAGTCACTCCTATGGCTGTACGTCTAATTTTGTCCAAGTTACAACGAAAGGACTCTTTCGGATTTTGTTTTTTGACAAGTCTCCAAAAACCTAAAAAAACCCCTAAAAAATCAGTTTTTCTATAAAAACGCTGAGAAGTAATAGTCAAATGTTGGAATGTCATACATCGCTGAATTCGTCATTAAATTGCCTATCAAATGGCATTCGCAGTTAAAAATTTTTCAGATTTTCAAAATTTTGAAAAAATTGATGACCCCCACCCTTATCAAAAATGCAAAAATTGGTCATCAAATGAATTTCTTCAAAAAATCGATTTTTAAAAATCTTTTTTGCAACAAAACTTAATTTATTTTTCTAAACCGATTGTGGTTGGGTAGTATAGGTCGCCAACTATACAAAACAGTCACTCCTATGGCTGTACGTCTAATTTTGTCCAAGTTACAACGAAAGGACTCTTTCGGATTTTGTTTTTTGACAAGTCTCCAAAAACCTAAAAAAAACCCTAAAAAATCAGTTTTTCTATCAAAACGCTGAGAAGTAATAGTCAAATGTTGGAATGTCATACATCGCTGAATTCGTCATTAAATTGCCTATCAAATGGCATTCGCAGTTAAAAATTTTTCAGATTTTCAAAATTTTGAAAAAATTGATGACCCCCACCCTTATCAAAAATGCAAAAATTGGTCATCAAATGAATTTCTTCAAAAAATCGATTTTTAAAAATCTTTTTTTGCAACAAAACTTAATTTATTTTTCTAAACCGATTGTGGTTGGGTAGTATAGGTCGCCAACTATACAAAACAGTCACTCCTATGGCTGTACGTCTAATTTTGTCCAAGTTACAACGAAAGGACTCTTTCGGATTTTGTTTTTTGACAAGTCTCCAAAAACCTAAAAAAAAACCCTAAAAAATCAGTTTTTCTATCAAAACGCTGAGAAGTAATAGTCAAATGTTGGAATGTCATACATCGCTGAATTCGTCATTAAATTGCCTATCAAATGGCATTCGCAGTTAAAAATTTTTCAGATTTTCAAAATTTTGAAAAAATTGATGACCCCCACCCTTATCAAAAATGCAAAAATTGGTCATCAAATGAATTTCTTCAAAAAATCGATTTTTAAAAATCTTTTTTTGCAACAAAACTTAATTTATTTTTCTAAACCGATTGTGGTTGGGTAGTATAGGTCGCCAACTATACAAAACAGTCACTCCTATGGCTGTACGTCTAATTTTGTCCAAGTTACAACGAAAGGACTCTTTCGGATTTTGTTTTTTAACAAGTCTCCAAAAACCTAAAAAAAACCCCTAAAAAATCAGTTTTTCTATCAAAACGCTGAGAAGTAATAGTCAAATGTTGGAATGTCATACATCGCTGAATTCGTCATTAAATTGCCTATCAAATGGCATTCGCAGTTAAAAATTTTTCAGATTTTCAAAATTTTGAAAAAATTGATGACCCCCACCCTTATCAAAAATGCAAAAATTGGTCATCAAATGAATTTCTTCAAAAAATCGATTTTTAAAAATCTTTTTTTGCAACAAAACTTAATTTATTTTTCTAAACCGATTGTGGTTGGGTAGTATAGGTCGCCAACTATACAAAACAGTCACTCCTATGGCTGTACGTCTAATTTTGTCCAAGTTACAACGAAAGGACTCTTTCGGATTTTGTTTTTTAACAAGTCTCCAAAAACCTAAAAAAACCCCTAAAAAATCAGTTTTTCTATCAAAACGCTGAGAAGTAATAGTCAAATGTTGGAATGTCATACATCGCTGAATTCGTCATTAAATTGCCTATCAAATGGCATTCGCAGTTAAAAATTTTTCAGATTTTCAAAATTTTGAAAAAATTGATGACCCCCACCCTTATCAAAAATGCAAAAATTGGTCATCAAATGAATTTCTTCAAAAAATCGATTTTTAAAAATCTTTTTTTGCAACAAAACTTAATTTATTTTTCTAAACCGATTGTGGTTGGGTAGTATAGGTCGCCAACTATACAAAACAGTCACTCCTATGGCTGTACGTCTAATTTTGTCCAAGTTACAACGAAAGGACTCTTTCGGATTTTGTTTTTTAACAAGTCTCCAAAAACCTAAAAAAAACCCCTAAAAAATCAGTTTTTCTATCAAAACGCTGAGAAGTAATAGTCAAATGTTGGAATGTCATACATCGCTGAATTCGTCATTAAATTGCCTATCAAATGGCATTCGCAGTTAAAAATTTTTCAGATTTTCAAAATTTTGAAAAAATTGATGACCCCCACCCTTATCAAAAATGCAAAAATTGGTCATCAAATGAATTTCTTCAAAAAATCGATTTTTAAAAATCTTTTTTTGCAACAAAACTTAATTTATTTTTCTAAACCGATTGTGGTTGGGTAGTATAGGTCGCCAACTATACAAAACAGTCACTCCTATGGCTGTACGTCTAATTTTGTCCAAGTTACAACGAAAGGACTCTTTCGGATTTTGTTTTTTGACAAGTCTCCAAAAACCTAAAAAAACCCCTAAAAAATCAGTTTTTCTATCAAAACGCTGAGAAGTAATAGTCAAATGTTGGAATGTCATACATCGCTGAATTCGTCATTAAATTGCCTATCAAATGGCATTCGCAGTTAAAAATTTTTCAGATTTTCAAAATTTTGAAAAAATTGATGACCCCCACCCTTATCAAAAATGCAAAAATTGGTCATCAAATGAATTTCTTCAAAAAATCGATTTTTAAAAATCTTTTTTTGCAACAAAACTTAATTTATTTTTCTAAACCGATTGTGGTTGGGTAGTATAGGTCGCCAACTATACAAAACAGTCACTCCTATGGCTGTACGTCTAATTTTGTCCAAGTTACAACGAAAGGACTCTTTCGGATTTTGTTTTTTAACAAGTCTCCAAAAACCTAAAAAAAACCCCTAAAAAATCAGTTTTTCTATCAAAACGCTGAGAAGTAATAGTCAAATGTTGGAATGTCATACATCGCTGAATTCGTCATTAAATTGCCTATCAAATGGCATTCGCAGTTAAAAATTTTTCAGATTTTCAAAATTTTGAAAAAATTGATGACCCCCACCCTTATCAAAAATGCAAAAATTGGTCATCAAATGAATTTCTTCAAAAAATCGATTTTTAAAAATCTTTTTTTGCAACAAAACTTAATTTATTTTTCTAAACCGATTGTGGTTGGGTAGTATAGGTCGCCAACTATACAAAACAGTCACTCCTATGGCTGTACGTCTAATTTTGTCCAAGTTACAACGAAAGGACTCTTTCGGATTTTGTTTTTTAACAAGTCTCCAAAAACCTAAAAAAAACCCCTAAAAAATCAGTTTTTCTATCAAAACGCTGAGAAGTAATAGTCAAATGTTGGAATGTCATACATCGCTGAATTCGTCATTAAATTGCCTATCAAATGGCATTCGCAGTTAAAAATTTTTCAGATTTTCAAAATTTTGAAAAAATTGATGACCCCCACCCTTATCAAAAATGCAAAAATTGGTCATCAAATGAATTTCTTCAAAAAATCGATTTTTAAAAATCTTTTTTGCAACAAAACTTAATTTATTTTTCTAAACCGATTGTGGTTGGGTAGTATAGGTCGCCAACTATACAAAACAGTCACTCCTATGGCTGTACGTCTAATTTTGTCCAAGTTACAACGAAAGGACTCTTTCGGATTTTGTTTTTTAACAAGTCTCCAAAAACCTAAAAAAACCCCTAAAAAATCAGTTTTTCTATCAAAACGCTGAGAAGTAATAGTCAAATGTTGGAATGTCATACATCGCTGAATTCGTCATTAAATTGCCTATGAAATGGCATTCGCAGTTAAAAATTTTTCAGATTTTCAAAATTTTGAAAAAATTGATGACCCCCACCCTTATCAAAAATGCAAAAATTGGTCATCAAATGAATTTCTTCAAAAAATCGATTTTTAAAAATCTTTTTTTGCAACAAAACTTAATTTATTTTTCTAAACCGATTGTGGTTGGGTAGTATAGGTCGCCAACTATACAAAACAGTCACTCCTATGGCTGTACGTCTAATTTTGTCCAAGTTACAACGAAAGGACTCTTTCGGATTTTGTTTTTTGACAAGTCTCCAAAAACCTAAAAAAAACCCTAAAAAATCAGTTTTTCTATCAAAACGCTGAGAAGTAATAGTCAAATGTTGGAATGTCATACATCGCTGAATTCGTCATTAAATTGCCTATGAAATGGCATTCGCAGTTAAAAATTTTTCAGATTTTCAAAATTTTGAAAAAATTGATGACCCCCACCCTTATCAAAAATGCAAAAATTGGTCATCAAATGAATTTCTTCAAAAAATCGATTTTTAAAAATCTGTTTTTGCAACAAAACTTAATTTATTTTTCTAAACCGATTGTGGTTGGGTAGTATAGGTCGCCAACTATACAAAACAGTCACTCCTATGGCTGTACGTCTAATTTTGTCCAAGTTACAACGAAAAGACTCTTTCGGATTTTGTTTTTTGACAAGTCTCCAAAAACCTAAAAAAACCCCTAAAAAATCAGTTTTTCTATCAAAACGCTGAGAAGTAATAGTCAAATGTTGGAATGTCATACATCGCTGAATTCGTCATTAAATTGCCTATCAAATGGCATTCGCAGTTAAAAATTTTTCAGATTTTCAAAATTTTGAAAAAATTGATGACCCCCACCCTTATCAAAAATGCAAAAATTGGTCATCAAATGAATTTCTTCAAAAAATCGATTTTTAAAAATCTTTTTTTGCAACAAAACTTAATTTATTTTTCTAAACCGATTGTGGTTGGGTAGTATAGGTCGCCAACTATACAAAACAGTCACTCCTATGGCTGTACGTCTAATTTTGTCCAAGTTACAACGAAAGGACTCTTTCGGATTTTGTTTTTTGACAAGTCTCCAAAAACCTAAAAAAACCCCTAAAAAATCAGTTTTTCTATCAAAACGCTGAGAAGTAATAGTCAAATGTTGGAATGTCATACATCGCTGAATTCGTCATTAAATTGCCTATCAAATGGCATTCGCAGTTAAAAATTTTTCAGATTTTCAAAATTTTGAAAAAATTGATGACCCCCACCCTTATCAAAAATGCAAAAATTGGTCATCAAATGAATTTCTTCAAAAAATCGATTTTTAAAAATCTTTTTTTGCAACAAAACTTAATTTATTTTTCTAAACCGATTGTGGTTGGGTAGTATAGGTCGCCAACTATACAAAACAGTCACTCCTATGGCTGTACGTCTAATTTTGTCCAAGTTACAACGAAAGGACTCTTTCGGATTTTGTTTTTTGACAAGTCTCCAAAAACCTAAAAAAAACCCCTAAAAAATCAGTTTTTCTATCAAAACGCTGAGAAGTAATAGTCAAATGTTGGAATGTCATACATCGCTGAATTCGTCATTAAATTGCCTATCAAATGGCATTCGCAGTTAAAAATTTTTCAGATTTTCAAAATTTTGAAAAAATTGATGACCCCCACCCTTATCAAAAATGCAAAAATTGGTCATCAAATGAATTTCTTCAAAAAATCGATTTTTAAAAATCTTTTTTTGCAACAAAACTTAATTTATTTTTCTAAACCGATTGTGGTTGGGTAGTATAGGTCGCCAACTATACAAAACAGTCACTCCTATGGCTGTACGTCTAATTTTGTCCAAGTTACAACGAAAGGACTCTTTCGGATTTTGTTTTTTAACAAGTCTCCAAAAACCTAAAAAAAACCCCTAAAAAATCAGTTTTTCTATCAAAACGCTGAGAAGTAATAGTCAAATGTTGGAATGTCATACATCGCTGAATTCGTCATTAAATTGCCTATCAAATGGCATTCGCAGTTAAAAATTTTTCAGATTTTCAAAATTTTGAAAAAATTGATGACCCCCACCCTTATCAAAAATGCAAAAATTGGTCATCAAATGAATTTCTTCAAAAAATCGATTTTTAAAAATCTTTTTTTGCAACAAAACTTAATTTATTTTTCTAAACCGATTGTGGTTGGGTAGTATAGGTCGCCAACTATACAAAACAGTCACTCCTATGGCTGTACGTCTAATTTTGTCCAAGTTACAACGAAAGGACTCTTTCGGATTTTGTTTTTTGACAAGTCTCCAAAAACCTAAAAAAAACCCCTAAAAAATCAGTTTTTCTATCAAAACGCTGAGAAGTAATAGTCAAATGTTGGAATGTCATACATCGCTGAATTCGTCATTAAATTGCCTATCAAATGGCATTCGCAGTTAAAAATTTTTCAGATTTTCAAAATTTTGAAAAAATTGATGACCCCCACCCTTATCAAAAATGCAAAAATTGGTCATCAAATGAATTTCTTCAAAAAATCGATTTTTAAAAATCTGTTTTTGCAACAAAACTTAATTTATTTTTCTAAACCGATTGTGGTTGGGTAGTATAGGTCGCCAACTATACAAAACAGTCACTCCTATGGCTGTACGTCTAATTTTGTCCAAGTTACAACGAAAAGACTCTTTCGGATTTTGTTTTTTGACAAGTCTCCAAAAACCTAAAAAAACCCCTAAAAAATCAGTTTTTCTATCAAAACGCTGAGAAGTAATAGTCAAATGTTGGAATGTCATACATCGCTGAATTCGTCATTAAATTGCCTATGAAATGGCATTCGCAGTTAAAAATTTTTCAGATTTTCAAAATTTTGAAAAAATTGATGACCCCCACCCTTATCAAAAATGCAAAAATTGGTCATCAAAACTTTGGTCATCAAATGAATTTCTTCAAAAAATCGATTTTTAAAAATCTTTTTTTGCAACAAAACTTAATTTATTTTTCTAAACCGATTGTGGTTGGGTAGTATAGGTCGCCAACTATACAAAACAGTCACTCCTATGGCTGTACGTCTAATTTTGTCCAAGTTACAACGAAAGGACTCTTTCGGATTTTGTTTTTTGACAAGTCTCCAAAAACCTAAAAAAACCCCTAAAAAATCAGTTTTTCTATCAAAACGCTGAGAAGTAATAGTCAAATGTTGGAATGTCATACATCGCTGAATTCGTCATTAAATTGCCTATCAAATGGCATTCGCAGTTAAAAATTTTTCAGATTTTCAAAATTTTGAAAAAATTGATGACCCCCACCCTTATCAAAAATGCAAAAATTGGTCATCAAATGAATTTCTTCAAAAAATCGATTTTTAAAAATCTTTTTTTGCAACAAAACTTAATTTATTTTTCTAAACCGATTGTGGTTGGGTAGTATAGGTCGCCAACTATACAAAACAGTCACTCCTATGGCTGTACGTCTAATTTTGTCCAAGTTACAACGAAAGGACTCTTTCGGATTTTGTTTTTTGACAAGTCTCCAAAAACCTAAAAAAAACCCCTAAAAAATCAGTTTTTCTATCAAAACGCTGAGAAGTAATAGTCAAATGTTGGAATGTCATACATCGCTGAATTCGTCATTAAATTGCCTATCAAATGGCATTCGCAGTTAAAAATTTTTCAGATTTTCAAAATTTTGAAAAAATTGATGACCCCCACCCTTATCAAAAATGCAAAAATTGGTCATCAAATGAATTTCTTCAAAAAATCGATTTTTAAAAATCTGTTTTTGCAACAAAACTTAATTTATTTTTCTAAACCGATTGTGGTTGGGTAGTATAGGTCGCCAACTATACAAAACAGTCACTCCTATGGCTGTACGTCTAATTTTGTCCAAGTTACAACGAAAGGACTCTTTCGGATTTTGTTTTTTGACAAGTCTCCAAAAACCTAAAAAAAACCCTAAAAAATCAGTTTTTCTATCAAAACGCTGAGAAGTAATAGTCAAATGTTGGAATGTCATACATCGCTGAATTCGTCATTAAATTGCCTATCAAATGGCATTCGCAGTTAAAAATTTTTCAGATTTTCAAAATTTTGAAAAAATTGATGACCCCCACCCTTATCAAAAATGCAAAAATTGGTCATCAAATGAATTTCTTCAAAAAATCGATTTTTAAAAATCTTTTTTTGCAACAAAACTTAATTTATTTTTCTAAACCGATTGTGGTTGGGTAGTATAGGTCGCCAACTATACAAAACAGTCACTCCTATGGCTGTACGTCTAATTTTGTCCAAGTTACAACGAAAGGACTCTTTCGGATTTTGTTTTTTGACAAGTCTCCAAAAACCTAAAAAAAACCCTAAAAAATCAGTTTTTCTATCAAAACGCTGAGAAGTAATAGTCAAATGTTGGAATGTCATACATCGCTGAATTCGTCATTAAATTGCCTATCAAATGGCATTCGCAGTTAAAAATTTTTCAGATTTTCAAAATTTTGAAAAAATTGATGACCCCCACCCTTATCAAAAATGCAAAAATTGGTCATCAAATGAATTTCTTCAAAAAATCGATTTTTAAAAATCTTTTTTTGCAACAAAACTTAATTTATTTTTCTAAACCGATTGTGGTTGGGTAGTATAGGTCGCCAACTATACAAAACAGTCACTCCTATGGCTGTACGTCTAATTTTGTCCAAGTTACAACGAAAGGACTCTTTCGGATTTTGTTTTTTAACAAGTCTCCAAAAACCTAAAAAAATAGTCAAATGTTGGAATGACATACATCGCTGAATTCGTCATTAAATTGCCTATCAAATGGCATTCGCAGTTAAAAATTTTTCAGATTTTCAAAATTTTGAAAAAATTGATGACCCCCACCCTTATCAAAAATGCAAAAATTGGTCATCAAATGAATTTCTTCAAAAAATCGATTTTTAAAAATCTTTTTTTGCAACAAAACTTAATTTATTTTTCTAAACCGATTGTGGTTGGGTAGTATAGGTCGCCAACTATACAAAACAGTCACTCCTATGGCTGTACGTCTAATTTTGTCCAAGTTACAACGAAAGGACTCTTTCGGATTTTGTTTTTTAACAAGTCTCCAAAAACCTAAAAAAACCCCTAAAAAATCAGTTTTTCTATCAAAACGCTGAGAAGTAATAGTCAAATGTTGGAATGTCATACATCGCTGAATTCGTCATTAAATTGCCTATCAAATGGCATTCGCAGTTAAAAATTTTTCAGATTTTCAAAATTTTGAAAAAATTGATGACCCCCACCCTTATCAAAAATGCAAAAATTGGTCATCAAATGAATTTCTTCAAAAAATCGATTTTTAAAAATCTTTTTTTGCAACAAAACTTAATTTATTTTTCTAAACCGATTGTGGTTGGGTAGTATAGGTCGCCAACTATACAAAACAGTCACTCCTATGGCTGTACGTCTAATTTTGTCCAAGTTACAACGAAAGGACTCTTGCGGATTTTGTTTTTTAACAAGTCTCCAAAAACCTAAAAAAACACCCTAAAAAATCAGTTTTTCTATCAAAACGCTTAGAAGTAATAGTCAAATGTTGGAATGTCATACATCGCTGAATTCGTCATTAAATTGCCTATCAAATGGCATTCGCAGTTAAAAATTTTTCAGATTTTCAAAATTTTGAAAAAATTGATGACCCCCACCCTTATCAAAAATGCAAAAATTGGTCATCAAATGAATTTCTTCAAAAAATCGATTTTAAAAAATCTTTTTTTGCAACAAAACTTAATTTATTTTTCTAAACCGATTGTGGTTGGGTAGTATAGGTCGCCAACTATACAAAACAGTCACTCCTATGGCTGTACGTCTAATTTTGTCCAAGTTACAACGAAAGGACTCTTGCGGATTTTGTTTTTTAACAAGTCTCCAAAAACCTAAAAAAACACCTAAAAAATCAGTTTTTCTATAAAAACGCTGAGAAGTAATAGTCAAATGTTGGAATGTCATACATCGCTGAATTCGTCATTAAATTGCCTATCAAATGGCATTCGCAGTTAAAAATTTTTCAGATTTTCAAAATTTTGAAAAAATTGATGACCCCCACCCTTATCAAAAATGCAAAAATTGGTCATCAAATGAATTTCTTCAAAAAATCGATTTTTAAAAATCTTTTTTTGCAACAAAACTTAATTTATTTTTCTAAACCGATTGTGGTTGGGTAGTATAGGTCGCCAACTATACAAAACAGTCACTCCTATGGCTGTACGTCTAATTTTGTCCAAGTTACAACGAAAGGACTCTTTCGGATTTTGTTTTTTAACAAGTCTCCAAAAACCTAAAAAAAAACCCTAAAAAATCAGTTTTTCTATCAAAACGCTGAGAAGTAATAGTCAAATGTTGGAATGTCATACATCGCTGAATTCGTCATTAAATTGCCTATCAAATGGCATTCGCAGTTAAAAATTTTTCAGATTTTCAAAATTTTGAAAAAATTGATGACCCCCACCCTTATCAAAAATGCAAAAATTGGTCATCAAATGAATTTCTTCAAAAAATCGATTTTTAAAAATCTTTTTTTGCAACAAAACTTAATTTATTTTTCTAAACCGATTGTGGTTGGGTAGTATAGGTCGCCAACTATACAAAACAGTCACTCCTATGGCTGTACGTCTAATTTTGTCCAAGTTACAACGAAAGGACTCTTTCGGATTTTGTTTTTTGACAAGTCTCCAAAAACCTAAAAAAAACCCTAAAAAATCAGTTTTTCTATCAAAACGCTGAGAAGTAATAGTCAAATGTTGGAATGTCATACATCGCTGAATTCGTCATTAAATTGCCTATCAAATGGCATTCGCAGTTAAAAATTTTTCAGATTTTCAAAATTTTGAAAAAATTGATGACCCCCACCCTTATCAAAAATGCAAAAATTGGTCATCAAATGAATTTCTTCAAAAAATCGATTTTTAAAAATCTTTTTTTGCAACAAAACTTAATTTATTTTTCTAAACCGATTGTGGTTGGGTAGTATAGGTCGCCAACTATACAAAACAGTCACTCCTATGGCTGTACGTCTAATTTTGTCCAAGTTACAACGAAAGGACTCTTTCGGATTTTGTTTTTTGACAAGTCTCCAAAAACCTAAAAAAAACCCTAAAAAATCAGTTTTTCTATCAAAACGCTGAGAAGTAATAGTCAAATGTTGGAATGTCATACATCGCTGAATTCGTCATTAAATTGCCTATCAAATGGCATTCGCAGTTAAAAATTTTTCAGATTTTCAAAATTTTGAAAAAATTGATGACCCCCACCCTTATCAAAAATGCAAAAATTGGTCATCAAATGAATTTCTTCAAAAAATCGATTTTTAAAAATCTTTTTTTGCAACAAAACTTAATTTATTTTTCTAAACCGATTGTGGTTGGGTAGTATAGGTCGCCAACTATACAAAACAGTCACTCCTATGGCTGTACGTCTAATTTTGTCCAAGTTACAACGAAAGGACTCTTTCGGATTTTGTTTTTTGACAAGTCTCCAAAAACCTAAAAAAAACCCTAAAAAATCAGTTTTTCTATCAAAACGCTGAGAAGTAATAGTCAAATGTTGGAATGTCATACATCGCTGAATTCGTCATTAAATTGCCTATCAAATGGCATTCGCAGTTAAAAATTTTTCAGATTTTCAAAATTTTGAAAAAATTGATGACCCCCACCCTTATCAAAAATGCAAAAATTGGTCATCAAATGAATTTCTTCAAAAAATCGATTTTTAAAAATCTTTTTTTGCAACAAAACTTAATTTATTTTTCTAAACCGATTGTGGTTGGGTAGTATAGGTCGCCAACTATACAAAACAGTCACTCCTATGGCTGTACGTCTAATTTTGTCCAAGTTACAACGAAAGGACTCTTTCGGATTTTGTTTTTTAACAAGTCTCCAAAAACCTAAAAAAAAACCCTAAAAAATCAGTTTTTCTATCAAAACGCTGAGAAGTAATAGTCAAATGTTGGAATGTCATACATCGCTGAATTCGTCATTAAATTGCCTATCAAATGGCATTCGCAGTTAAAAATTTTTCAGATTTTCAAAATTTTGAAAAAATTGATGACCCCCACCCTTATCAAAAATGCAAAAATTGGTCATCAAATGAATTTCTTCAAAAAATCGATTTTTAAAAATCTTTTTTTGCAACAAAACTTAATTTATTTTTCTAAACCGATTGTGGTTGGGTAGTATAGGTCGCCAACTATACAAAACAGTCACTCCTATGGCTGTACGTCTAATTTTGTCCAAGTTACAACGAAAGGACTCTTTCGGATTTTGTTTTTTAACAAGTCTCCAAAAACCTAAAAAAACCCCTAAAAAATCAGTTTTTCTATCAAAACGCTGAGAAGTAATAGTCAAATGTTGGAATGTCATACATCGCTGAATTCGTCATTAAATTGCCTATCAAATGGCATTCGCAGTTAAAAATTTTTCAGATTTTCAAAATTTTGAAAAAATTGATGACCCCCACCCTTATCAAAAATGCAAAAATTGGTCATCAAATGAATTTCTTCAAAAAATCGATTTTTAAAAATCTTTTTTGCAACAAAACTTAATTTATTTTTCTAAACCGATTGTGGTTGGGTAGTATAGGTCGCCAACTATACAAAACAGTCACTCCTATGGCTGTACGTCTAATTTTGTCCAAGTTACAACGAAAGGACTCTTTCGGATTTTGTTTTTTAACAAGTCTCCAAAAACCTAAAAAAAACCCCTAAAAAATCAGTTTTTCTATCAAAACGCTGAGAAGTAATAGTCAAATGTTGGAATGTCATACATCGCTGAATTCGTCATTAAATTGCCTATCAAATGGCATTCGCAGTTAAAAATTTTTCAGATTTTCAAAATTTTGAAAAAATTGATGACCCCCACCCTTATCAAAAATGCAAAAATTGGTCATCAAATGAATTTCTTCAAAAAATCGATTTTTAAAAATCTTTTTTTGCAACAAAACTTAATTTATTTTTCTAAACCGATTGTGGTTGGGTAGTATAGGTCGCCAACTATACAAAACAGTCACTCCTATGGCTGTACGTCTAATTTTGTCCAAGTTACAACGAAAGGACTCTTTCGGATTTTGTTTTTTAACAAGTCTCCAAAAACCTAAAAAAAACCCCTAAAAAATCAGTTTTTCTATCAAAACGCTGAGAAGTAATAGTCAAATGTTGGAATGTCATACATCGCTGAATTCGTCATTAAATTGCCTATCAAATGGCATTCGCAGTTAAAAATTTTTCAGATTTTCAAAATTTTGAAAAAATTGATGACCCCCACCCTTATCAAAAATGCAAAAATTGGTCATCAAATGAATTTCTTCAAAAAATCGATTTTTAAAAATCTTTTTTTGCAACAAAACTTAATTTATTTTTCTAAACCGATTGTGGTTAAGTAGTATAGGTCGCCAACTATACAAAACAGTCACTCCTATGGCTGTACGTCTAGTTTTGTCCAAGTTACAACGAAAAAACTCCTTCGGATTTTGTTTTTTGACAAGTCTCCAAAAACCTAAAAAAAACCCCTAAAAAATCAGTTTTTCTATCAAAACGCTGAGAAGTAATAGTCAAATGTTGGAATGTCATACATCGCTGAATTCGTCATTAAATTGCCTATCAAATGGCATTCGCAGTTAAAAATTTTTCAGATTTTCAAAATTTTGAAAAAATTGATGACCCCCACCCTTATCAAAAATGCAAAAATTGGTCATCAAATGAATTTCTTCAAAAAATCGATTTTTAAAAATCTTTTTTTGCAACAAAACTTAATTTATTTTTCTAAACCGATTGTGGTTAGGTAGTATAGGTCGCCAACTATACAAAACAGTCACTCCTATGGCTGTACGTCTAGTTTTGTCCAAGTTACAACGAAAAAACTCTTTCGGATTTTGTTTTTTGACAAGTCTCCAAAAACCTAAAAAAACCCTAAAAAATCAGTTTTTCTATCAAAACGCTGAGAAGTAATAGTCAAATGTTGGAATGTCATACATCGCTGAATTCGTCATTAAATTGCCTATCAAATGGCATTCGCAGTTAAAAATTTTTCAGATTTTCAAAATTTTGAAAAAATTGATGACCCCCACCCTTATCAAAAATGCAAAAATTGGTCATCAAATGAATTTCTTCAAAAAATCGATTTTTAAAAATCTTTTTTTGCAACAAAACTTAATTTATTTTTCTAAACCGATTGTGGTTGGGTAGTATAGGTCGCCAACTATACAAAACAGTCACTCCTATGGCTGTACGTCTAATTTTGTCCAAGTTACAACGAAAGGACTCTTTCGGATTTTGTTTTTTAACAAGTCTCCAAAAACCTAAAAAAAACCCTAAAAAATCAGTTTTTCTATCAAAACGCTGAGAAGTAATAGTCAAATGTTGGAATGTCATACATCGCTGAATTCGTCATTAAATTGCCTATCAAATGGCATTCGCAGTTAAAAATTTTTCAGATTTTCAAAATTTTGAAAAAATTGATGACCCCCACCCTTATCAAAAATGCAAAAATTGGTCATCAAATGAATTTCTTCAAAAAATCGATTTTTAAAAATCTTTTTTTGCAACAAAACTTAATTTATTTTTCTAAACCGATTGTGGTTGGGTAGTATAGGTCGCCAACTATACAAAACAGTCACTCCTATGGCTGTACGTCTAATTTTGTCCAAGTTACAACGAAAGGACTCTTTCGGATTTTGTTTTTTGACAAGTCTCCAAAAACCTAAAAAAAAAACCCTAAAAAATCAGTTTTTCTATCAAAACGCTGAGAAGTAATAGTCAAATGTTGGAATGTCATACATCGCTGAATTCGTCATTAAATTGCCTATCAAATGGCATTCGCAGTTAAAAATTTTTCAGATTTTCAAAATTTTGAAAAAATTGATGACCCCCACCCTTATCAAAAATGCAAAAATTGGTCATCAAATGAATTTCTTCAAAAAATCGATTTTTAAAAATCTTTTTTTGCAACAAAACTTAATTTATTTTTCTAAACCGATTGTGGTTGGGTAGTATAGGTCGCCAACTATACAAAACAGTCACTCCTATGGCTGTACGTCTAATTTTGTCCAAGTTACAACGAAAGGACTCTTTCGGATTTTGTTTTTTGACAAGTCTCCAAAAACCTAAAAAAAACCCCTAAAAAATCAGTTTTTCTATCAAAACGCTGAGAAGTAATAGTCAAATGTTGGAATGTCATACATCGCTGAATTCGTCATTAAATTGCCTATCAAATGGCATTCGCAGTTAAAAATTTTTCAGATTTTCAAAATTTTGAAAAAATTGATGACCCCCACCCTTATCAAAAATGCAAAAATTGGTCATCAAATGAATTTCTTCAAAAAATCGATTTTTAAAAATCTTTTTTTGCAACAAAACTTAATTTATTTTTCTAAACCGATTGTGGTTGGGTAGTATAGGTCGCCAACTATACAAAACAGTCACTCCTATGGCTGTACGTCTAATTTTGTCCAAGTTACAACGAAAGGACTCTTTCGGATTTTGTTTTTTAACAAGTCTCCAAAAACCTAAAAAAACCCCTAAAAAATCAGTTTTTCTATCAAAACGCTGAGAAGTAATAGTCAAATGTTGGAATGTCATACATCGCTGAATTCGTCATTAAATTGCCTATCAAATGGCATTCGCAGTTAAAAATTTTTCAGATTTTCAAAATTTTGAAAAAATTGATGACCCCCACCCTTATCAAAAATGCAAAAATTGGTCATCAAATGAATTTCTTCAAAAAATCGATTTTTAAAAATCTTTTTTTGCAACAAAACTTAATTTATTTTTCTAAACCGATTGTGGTTGGGTAGTATAGGTCGCCAACTATACAAAACAGTCACTCCTATGGCTGTACGTCTAATTTTGTCCAAGTTACAACGAAAGGACTCTTTCGGATTTTGTTTTTTAACAAGTCTCCAAAAACCTAAAAAAACCCCTAAAAAATCAGTTTTTCTATCAAAACGCTGAGAAGTAATAGTCAAATGTTGGAATGTCATACATCGCTGAATTCGTCATTAAATTGCCTATCAAATGGCATTCGCAGTTAAAAATTTTTCAGATTTTCAAAATTTTGAAAAAATTGATGACCCCCACCCTTATCAAAAATGCAAAAATTGGTCATCAAATGAATTTCTTCAAAAAATCGATTTTTAAAAATCTTTTTTTGCAACAAAACTTAATTTATTTTTCTAAACCGATTGTGGTTGGGTAGTATAGGTCGCCAACTATACAAAACAGTCACTCCTATGGCTGTACGTCTAATTTTGTCCAAGTTACAACGAAAGGACTCTTTCGGATTTTGTTTTTTAACAAGTCTCCAAAAACCTAAAAAAAAACCCCTAAAAAATCAGTTTTTCTATCAAAACGCTGAGAAGTAATAGTCAAATGTTGGAATGTCATACATCGCTGAATTCGTCATTAAATTGCCTATCAAATGGCATTCGCAGTTAAAAATTTTTCAGATTTTCAAAATTTTGAAAAAATTGATGACCCCCACCCTTATCAAAAATGCAAAAATTGGTCATCAAATGAATTTCTTCAAAAAATCGATTTTTAAAAATCTTTTTTGCAACAAAACTTAATTTATTTTTCTAAACCGATTGTGGTTGGGTAGTATAGGTCGCCAACTATACAAAACAGTCACTCCTATGGCTGTACGTCTAATTTTGTCCAAGTTACAACGAAAGGACTCTTTCGGATTTTGTTTTTTAACAAGTCTCCAAAAACCTAAAAAAAACCCCTAAAAAATCAGTTTTTCTATCAAAACGCTGAGAAGTAATAGTCAAATGTTGGAATGTCATACATCGCTGAATTCGTCATTAAATTGCCTATCAAATGGCATTCGCAGTTAAAAATTTTTCAGATTTTCAAAATTTTGAAAAAATTGATGACCCCCACCCTTATCAAAAATGCAAAAATTGGTCATCAAATGAATTTCTTCAAAAAATCGATTTTTAAAAATCTTTTTTGCAACAAAACTTAATTTATTTTTCTAAACCGATTGTGGTTGGGTAGTATAGGTCGCCAACTATACAAAACAGTCACTCCTATGGCTGTACGTCTAATTTTGTCCAAGTTACAACGAAAGGACTCTTTCGGATTTTGTTTTTTAACAAGTCTCCAAAAACCTAAAAAAAACCCCTAAAAAATCAGTTTTTCTATCAAAACGCTGAGAAGTAATAGTCAAATGTTGGAATGTCATACATCGCTGAATTCGTCATTAAATTGCCTATCAAATGGCATTCGCAGTTAAAAATTTTTCAGATTTTCAAAATTTTGAAAAAATTGATGACCCCCACCCTTATCAAAAATGCAAAAATTGGTCATCAAATGAATTTCTTCAAAAAATCGATTTTTAAAAATCTTTTTTTGCAACAAAACTTAATTTATTTTTCTAAACCGATTGTGGTTGGGTAGTATAGGTCGCCAACTATACAAAACAGTCACTCCTATGGCTGTACGTCTAATTTTGTCCAAGTTACAACGAAAGGACTCTTTCGGATTTTGTTTTTTAACAAGTCTCCAAAAACCTAAAAAAAACCCTAAAAAATCAGTTTTTCTATCAAAACGCTGAGAAGTAATAGTCAAATGTTGGAATGTCATACATCGCTGAATTCGTCATTAAATTGCCTATCAAATGGCATTCGCAGTTAAAAATTTTTCAGATTTTCAAAATTTTGAAAAAATTGATGACCCCCACCCTTATCAAAAATGCAAAAATTGGTCATCAAATGAATTTCTTCAAAAAATCGATTTTTAAAAATCTTTTTTTGCAACAAAACTTAATTTATTTTTCTAAACCGATTGTGGTTGGGTAGTATAGGTCGCCAACTATACAAAACAGTCACTCCTATGGCTGTACGTCTAATTTTGTCCAAGTTACAACGAAAGGACTCTTTCGGATTTTGTTTTTTGACAAGTCTCCAAAAACCTAAAAAAAAACCCTAAAAAATCAGTTTTTCTATCAAAACGCTGAGAAGTAATAGTCAAATGTTGGAATGTCATACATCGCTGAATTCGTCATTAAATTGCCTATCAAATGGCATTCGCAGTTAAAAATTTTTCAGATTTTCAAAATTTTGAAAAAATTGATGACCCCCACCCTTATCAAAAATGCAAAAATTGGTCATCAAATGAATTTCTTCAAAAAATCGATTTTTAAAAATCTTTTTTTGCAACAAAACTTAATTTATTTTTCTAAACCGATTGTGGTTGGGTAGTATAGGTCGCCAACTATACAAAACAGTCACTCCTATGGCTGTACGTCTAATTTTGTCCAAGTTACAACGAAAGGACTCTTTCGGATTTTGTTTTTTGACAAGTCTCCAAAAACCTAAAAAAAAACCCTAAAAAATCAGTTTTTCTATCAAAACGCTTAGAAGTAATAGTCAAATGTTGGAATGTCATACATCGCTGAATTCGTCATTAAATTGCCTATCAAATGGCATTCGCAGTTAAAAATTTTTCAGATTTTCAAAATTTTGAAAAAATTGATGACCCCCACCCTTATCAAAAATGCAAAAATTGGTCATCAAATGAATTTCTTCAAAAAAATCGATTTTTAAAAAATCTTTTTTTGCAACAAAACTTAATTTATTTTTCTAAACCGATTGTGGTTGGGTAGTATAGGTCGCCAACTATACAAAACAGTCACTCCTATGGCTGTACGTCTAATTTTGTCCAAGTTACAACGAAAGGACTCTTTCGGATTTTGTTTTTTAACAAGTCTCCAAAAACCTAAAAAAAAACCCTAAAAAATCAGTTTTTCTATCAAAACGCTTAGAAGTAATAGTCACATGTTGGAATGTCATACATCGCTGAATTCGTCATTAAATTGCCTATCAAATGGCATTCGCAGTTAAAAATTTTTCAGATTTTCAAAATTTTGAAAAAAATTGATGACCCCCACCCTTATCAAAAATGCAAAAATTGGTCATCAAATGAATTTCTTCAAAAAATCGATTTTTAAAAATCTTTTTTTGCAACAAAACTTAATTTATTTTTCTAAACCGATTGTGGTTGGGTAGTATAGGTCGCCAACTATACAAAACAGTCACTCCTATGGCTGTACGTCTAATTTTGTCCAAGTTACAACGAAAGGACTCTTTCGGATTTTGTTTTTTAACAAGTCTCCAAAAACCTAAAAAAAACCCTAAAAAATCAGTTTTTCTATCAAAACGCTTAGAAGTAATAGTCACATGTTGGAATGTCATACATCGCTGAATTCGTCATTAAATTGCCTATCAAATGGCATTCGCAGTTAAAAATTTTTCAGATTTTCAAAATTTTGAAAAAATTGATGACCCCCACCCTTATCAAAAATGCAAAAATTGGTCATCAAATGAATTTCTTCAAAAAATCGATTTTTAAAAATCTTTTTTGCAACAAAACTTAATTTATTTTTCTAAACCGATTGTGGTTGGGTAGTATAGGTCGCCAACTATACAAAACAGTCACTCCTATGGCTGTACGTCTAATTTTGTCCAAGTTACACCGAAAGGACTCTTTCGGATTTTGTTTTTTGACAAGTCTCCAAAAACCTAAAAAAAAACCCTAAAAAATCAGTTTTTCTATCAAAACGCTTAGAAGTAATAGTCACATGTTGGAATGTCATACATCGCTGAATTCGTCATTAAATTGCCTATCAAATGGCATTCGCAGTTAAAAATTTTTCAGATTTTCAAAATTTTGAAAAAATTGATGACCCCCACCCTTATCAAAAATGCAAAAATTGGTCATCAAATGAATTTCTTCAAAAAATCGATTTTTAAAAATCTTTTTTTGCAACAAAACTTAATTTATTTTTCTAAACCGATTGTGGTTGGGTAGTATAGGTCGCCAACTATACAAAACAGTCACTCCTATGGCTGTACTTCTAATTTTGTCCAAGTTACACCGAAAGGACTCTTTCGGATTTTGTTTTTTGACAAGTCTCCAAAAACCTAAAAAAAACCCTAAAAAATCAGTTTTTCTATCAAAACGCTGAGAAGTAATAGTCAAATGTTGGAATGTCATACATCGCTGAATTCGTCATTAAATTGCCTATCAAATGGCATTCGCAGTTAAAAATTTTTCAGATTTTCAAAATTTTGAAAAAATTGATGACCCCCACCCTTATCAAAAATGCAAAAATTGGTCATCAAATGAATTTCTTCAAAAAATCGATTTTTAAAAATCTTTTTTTGCAACAAAACTTAATTTATTTTTCTAAACCGATTGTGGTTGGGTAGTATAGGTCGCCAACTATACAAAACAGTCACTCCTATGGCTGTACTTCTAATTTTGTCCAAGTTACACCGAAAGGACTCTTTCGGATTTTGTTTTTTGACAAGTCTCCAAAACCCTAAAAAATCAGTTTTTCTATCAAAACGCTTAGAAGTAATAATCACATGTCGGAATGTCATACATCGCTGAATTCGTCATTAAATTGCCTATCAAATGGCATTCGCAGTTAAAAATTTTTCAGATTTTCAAAATTTTGAAAAAATTGATGACCCCCACCCTTATCAAAAATGCAAAAATTGGTCATCAAATGAATTTCTTCAAAAAATCGATTTTTAAAAATCTTTTTTTGCAACAAAACTTAATTTATTTTTCTAAACCGATTGTGGTTGGGTAGTATAGGTCGCCAACTATACAAAACAGTCACTCCTATGGCTGTACGTCTAATTTTGTCCAAGTTACAACGAAAGGACTCTTTCGGATTTTGTTTTTTAACAAGTCTCCAAAAACCTAAAAAAAAACCCCTAAAAAATCAGTTTTTCTATCAAAACGCTTAGAAGTAATAGTCACATGTTGGAATGTCATACATCGCTGAATTCGTCATTAAATTGCCTATCAAATGGCATTCGCAGTTAAAAACTTTTCAGATTTTCAAAATTTTGAAAAAATTGATGACCCCCACCCTTATCAAAAATGCAAAAATTGGTCATCAAATGAATTTCTTCAAAAAATCGATTTTTAAAAATCTTTTTTTGCAACAAAACTTAATTTATTTTTCTAAACCGATTGTGGTTGGGTAGTATAGGTCGCCAACTATACAAAACAGTCACTCCTATGGCTGTACGTCTAATTTTGTCCAAGTTACAACGAAAGGACTCTTTCGGATTTTGTTTTTTAACAAGTCTCCAAAAACCTAAAAAAAACCCCTAAAAAATCAGTTTTTCTATCAAAACGCTTAGAAGTAATAGTCAAATGTTGGAATGTCATACATCGCTGAATTCGTCATTAAATTGCCTATCAAATGGCATTCGCAGTTAAAAATTTTTCAGATTTTCAAAATTTTGAAAAAATTGATGACCCCCACCCTTATCAAAAATGCAAAAATTGGTCATCAAATGAATTTCTTCAAAAAATCGATTTTTAAAAATCTTTTTTTGCAACAAAACTTAATTTATTTTTCTAAACCGATTGTGGTTGGGTAGTATAGGTCGCCAACTATACAAAACAGTCACTCCTATGGCTGTACGTCTAATTTTGTCCAAGTTACAACGAAAGGACTCTTTCGGATTTTGTTTTTTAACAAGTCTCCAAAAACCTAAAAAAAACCCTAAAAAATCAGTTTTTCTATCAAAACGCTTAGAAGTAATAGTCACATGTTGGAATGTCATACATCGCTGAATTCGTCATTAAATTGCCTATCAAATGGCATTCGCAGTTAAAAATTTTTCAGATTTTCAAAATTTTGAAAAAATTGATGACCCCCACCCTTATCAAAAATGCAAAAATTGGTCATCAAATGAATTTCTTCAAAAAATCGATTTTTAAAAATCTTTTTTGCAACAAAACTTAATTTATTTTTCTAAACCGATTGTGGTTGGGTAGTATAGGTCGCCAACTATACAAAACAGTCACTCCTATGGCTGTACGTCTAATTTTGTCCAAGTTACAACGAAAGGACTCTTTCGGATTTTGTTTTTTAACAAGTCTCCAAAAACCTAAAAAAAACCCTAAAAAATCAGTTTTTCTATCAAAACGCTTAGAAGTAATAGTCACATGTTGGAATGTCATACATCGCTGAATTCGTCATTAAATTGCCTATCAAATGGCATTCGCAGTTAAAAATTTTTCAGATTTTCAAAATTTTGAAAAAATTGATGACCCCCACCCTTATCAAAAATGCAAAAATTGGTCATCAAATGAATTTCTTCAAAAAATCGATTTTTAAAAATCTTTTTTTGCAACAAAACTTAATTTATTTTTCTAAACCGATTGTGGTTGGGTAGTATAGGTCGCCAACTATACAAAACAGTCACTCCTATGGCTGTACGTCTAATTTTGTCCAAGTTACAACGAAAGGACTCTTTCGGATTTTGTTTTTTAACAAGTCTCCAAAAACCTAAAAAAAACCCCTAAAAAATCAGTTTTTCTATCAAAACGCTTAGAAGTAATAGTCACATGTTGGAATGTCATACATCGCTGAATTCGTCATTAAATTGCCTATCAAATGGCATTCGCAGTTAAAAATTTTTCAGATTTTCAAAATTTTGAAAAAATTGATGACCCCCACCCTTATCAAAAATGCAAAAATTGGTCATCAAATGAATTTCTTCAAAAAATCGATTTTTAAAAATCTTTTTTTGCAACAAAACTTAATTTATTTTTCTAAACCGATTGTGGTTGGGTAGTATAGGTCGCCAACTATACAAAACAGTCACTCCTATGGCTGTACGTCTAATTTTGTCCAAGTTACACCGAAAGGACTCTTTCGGATTTTGTTTTTTGACAAGTCTCCAAAAACCTAAAAAAAAACCCTAAAAAATCAGTTTTTCTATCAAAACGCTTAGAAGTAATAGTCACATGTTGGAATGTCATACATCGCTGAATTCGTCATTAAATTGCCTATCAAATGGCATTCGCAGTTAAAAATTTTTCAGATTTTCAAAATTTTGAAAAAATTGATGACCCCCACCCTTATCAAAAATGCAAAAATTGGTCATCAAATGAATTTCTTCAAAAAAAAATCGATTTTTAAAAATCTTTTTTTGCAACAAAACTTAATTTATTTTTCTAAACCGATTGTGGTTGGGTAGTATAGGTCGCCAACTATACAAAACAGTCACTCCTATGGCTGTACGTCTAATTTTGTCCAAGTTACAACGAAAGGACTCTTTCGGATTTTGTTTTTTAACAAGTCTCCAAAAACCTAAAAAAAACCCTAAAAAATCAGTTTTTCTATCAAAACGCTTAGAAGTAATAGTCACATGTTGGAATGTCATACATCGCTGAATTCGTCATTAAATTGCCTATCAAATGGCATTCGCAGTTAAAAATTTTTCAGATTTTCAAAATTTTGAAAAAATTGATGACCCCCACCCTTATCAAAAATGCAAAAATTGGTCATCAAATGAATTTCTTCAAAAAATCGATTTTTAAAAATCTTTTTTTGCAACAAAACTTAATTTATTTTTCTAAACCGATTGTGGTTGGGTAGTATAGGTCGCCAACTATACAAAACAGTCACTCCTATGGCTGTACGTCTAATTTTGTCCAAGTTACACCGAAAGGACTCTTTCGGATTTTGTTTTTTAACAAGTCTCCAAAAACCTAAAAAAAAACCCTAAAAAATCAGTTTTTCTATCAAAACGCTTAGAAGTAATAGTCAAATGTTGGAATGTCATACATCGCTGAATTCGTCATTAAATTGCCTATCAAATGGCATTCGCAGTTAAAAATTTTTCAGATTTTCAAAATTTTGAAAAAATTGATGACCCCCACCCTTATCAAAAATGCAAAAATTGGTCATCAAATGAATTTCTTCAAAAAATCGATTTTTAAAAATCTTTTTTTGCAACAAAACTTAATTTATTTTTCTAAACCGATTGTGGTTGGGTAGTATAGGTCGCCAACTATACAAAACAGTCACTCCTATGGCTGTACGTCTAATTTTGTCCAAGTTACAACGAAAGGACTCTTTCGGATTTTGTTTTTTAACAAGTCTCCAAAAACCTAAAAAAAACCCTAAAAAATCAGTTTTTCTATCAAAACGCTTAGAAGTAATAGTCAAATGTTGGAATGTCATACATCGCTGAATTCGTCATTAAATTGCCTATCAAATGGCATTCGCAGTTAAAAATTTTTCAGATTTTCAAAATTTTGAAAAAATTGATGACCCCCACCCTTATCAAAAATGCAAAAATTGGTCATCAAATGAATTTCTTCAAAAAATCGATTTTTAAAAATCTTTTTTTGCAACAAAACTTAATTTATTTTTCTAAACCGATTGTGGTTGGGTAGTATAGGTCGCCAACTATACAAAACAGTCACTCCTATGGCTGTACGTCTAATTTTGTCCAAGTTACAACGAAAGGACTCTTTCGGATTTTGTTTTTTAACAAGTCTCCAAAAACCTAAAAAAAACCCCTAAAAAATCAGTTTTTCTATCAAAACGCTGAGAAGTAATAGTCAAATGTTGGAATGTCATACATCGCTGAATTCGTCATTAAATTGCCTATCAAATGGCATTCGCAGTTAAAAATTTTTCAGATTTTCAAAATTTTGAAAAAATTGATGACCCCCACCCTTATCAAAAATGCAAAAATTGGTCATCAAATGAATTTCTTCAAAAAATCGATTTTTAAAAATCTTTTTTTGCAACAAAACTTAATTTATTTTTCTAAACCGATTGTGGTTGGGTAGTATAGGTCGCCAACTATACAAAACAGTCACTCCTATGGCTGTACGTCTAATTTTGTCCAAGTTACAACGAAAGGACTCTTTCGGATTTTGTTTTTTAACAAGTCTCCAAAAACCTAAAAAAAACCCCTAAAAAATCAGTTTTTCTATCAAAACGCTGAGAAGTAATAGTCAAATGTTGGAATGTCATACATCGCTGAATTCGTCATTAAATTGCCTATCAAATGGCATTCGCAGTTAAAAATTTTTCAGATTTTCAAAATTTTGAAAAAATTGATGACCCCCACCCTTATCAAAAATGCAAAAATTGGTCATCAAATGAATTTCTTCAAAAAATCGATTTTTAAAAATCTTTTTTTGCAACAAAACTTAATTTATTTTTCTAAACCGATTGTGGTTGGGTAGTATAGGTCGCCAACTATACAAAACAGTCACTCCTATGGCTG
The DNA here is from genome assembly GCF_018152505.1 of Drosophila elegans. Taxonomy (NCBI): domain Eukaryota; kingdom Metazoa; phylum Arthropoda; class Insecta; order Diptera; family Drosophilidae; genus Drosophila; species Drosophila elegans. The sequence continues at coordinate 3,208,529 of NW_024545903.1, read as the reverse complement.
TACGTCTAATTTTGTCCAAGTTACAACGAAAGGACTCTTTCGGATTTTGTTTTTTAACAAGTCTCCAAAAACCTAAAAAAAACCCTAAAAAATCAGTTTTTCTATCAAAACGCTTAGAAGTAATAGTCACATGTTGGAATGTCATACATCGCTGAATTCGTCATTAAATTGCCTATCAAATGGCATTCGCAGTTAAAAATTTTTCAGATTTTCAAAATTTTGAAAAAATTGATGACCCCCACCCTTATCAAAAATGCAAAAATTGGTCATCAAATGAATTTCTTCAAAAAATCGATTTTTAAAAATCTTTTTTTGCAACAAAACTTAATTTATTTTTCTAAACCGATTGTGGTTGGGTAGTATAGGTCGCCAACTATACAAAACAGTCACTCCTATGGCTGTACGTCTAATTTTGTCCAAGTTACAACGAAAGGACTCTTTCGGATTTTGTTTTTTGACAAGTCTTCAAAAACCTAAAAAAAACCCCTAAAAAATCAGTTTTTCTATCAAAACGCTTAGAAGTAATAGTCAAATGTTGGAATGTCATACATCGCTGAATTCGTCATTAAATTGCCTATCAAATGGCATTCGCAGTTAAAAATTTTTCAGATTTTCAAAATTTTGAAAAAATTGATGACCCCCACCCTTATCAAAAATGCAAAAATTGGTCATCAAATGAATTTCTTCAAAAAATCGATTTTTAAAAATCTTTTTTTGCAACAAAACTTAATTTATTTTTCTAAACCGATTGTGGTTGGGTAGTATAGGTCGCCAACTATACAAAACAGTCACTCCTATGGCTGTACGTCTAATTTTGTCCAAGTTACAACGAAAGGACTCTTTCGGATTTTGTTTTTTGACAAGTCTTCAAAACCCTAAAAAATCAGTTTTTCTATCAAAACGCTTAGAAGTAATAGTCACATGTTGGAATGTCATACATCGCTGAATTCGTCATTAAATTGCCTATCAAATGGCATTCGCAGTTAAAAATTTTTCAGATTTTCAAAATTTTGAAAAAATTGATGACCCCCACCCTTATCAAAAATGCAAAAATTGGTCATCAAATGAATTTCTTCAAAAAATCGATTTTTAAAAATCTTTTTTTGCAACAAAACTTAATTTATTTTTCTAAACCGATTGTGGTTGGGTAGTATAGGTCGCCAACTATACAAAACAGTCACTCCTATGGCTGTACGTCTAATTTTGTCCAAGTTACAACGAAAGGACTCTTTCGGATTTTGTTTTTTAACAAGTCTCCAAAAACCTAAAAAAAACCCTAAAAAATCAGTTTTTCTATCAAAACGCTTAGAAGTAATAGTCACATGTTGGAATGTCATACATCGCTGAATTCGTCATTAAATTGCCTATCAAATGGCATTCGCAGTTAAAAATTTTTCAGATTTTCAAAATTTTGAAAAAATTGATGACCCCCACCCTTATCAAAAATGCAAAAATTGGTCATCAAATGAATTTCTTCAAAAAATCGATTTTTAAAAATCTTTTTTTGCAACAAAACTTAATTTATTTTTCTAAACCGATTGTGGTTGGGTAGTATAGGTCGCCAACTATACAAAACAGTCACTCCTATGGCTGTACGTCTAATTTTGTCCAAGTTACAACGAAAGGACTCTTTCGGATTTTGTTTTTTAACAAGTCTCCAAAAACCTAAAAAAACCCCTAAAAAATCAGTTTTTCTATCAAAACGCTTAGAAGTAATAGTCACATGTTGGAATGTCATACATCGCTGAATTCGTCATTAAATTGCCTATCAAATGGCATTCGCAGTTAAAAATTTTTCAGATTTTCAAAATTTTGAACAAATTGATGACCCCACCCCTTATCAAAAATGCAAAAATTGGTCATCAAATGAATTTCTTCAAAAAATCGATTTTTAAAAATCTTTTTTTGCAACAAAACTTAATTTATTTTTCTAAACCGATTGTGGTTGGGTAGTATAGGTCGCCAACTATACAAAACAGTCACTCCTATGGCTGTACGTCTAATTTTGTCCAAGTTACACCGAAAGGACTCTTTCGGATTTTGTTTTTTGACAAGTCTCCAAAAACCTAAAAAAAAACCCTAAAAAATCAGTTTTTCTATCAAAACGCTTAGAAGTAATAGTCACATGTTGGAATGTCATACATCGCTGAATTCGTCATTAAATTGCCTATCAAATGGCATTCGCAGTTAAAAATTTTTCAGATTTTCAAAATTTTGAAAAAATTGATGACCCCCACCCTTATCAAAAATGCAAAAATTGGTCATCAAATGAATTTCTTCAAAAAAATCGATTTTTAAAAATCTTTTTTTGCAACAAAACTTAATTTATTTTTCTAAACCGATTGTGGTTGGGTAGTATAGGTCGCCAACTATACAAAACAGTCACTCCTATGGCTGTACGTCTAATTTTGTCCAAGTTACAACGAAAGGACTCTTTCGGATTTTGTTTTTTAACAAGTCTCCAAAAACCTAAAAAAAACCCCTAAAAAATCAGTTTTTCTATCAAAACGCTGAGAAGTAATAGTCAAATGTTGGAATGTCATACATCGCTGAATTCGTCATTAAATTGCCTATCAAATGGCATTCGCAGTTAAAAATTTTTCAGATTTTCAAAATTTTGAAAAAATTGATGACCCCCACCCTTATCAAAAATGCAAAAATTGGTCATCAAATGAATTTCTTCAAAAAATCGATTTTTAAAAATCTTTTTTTGCAACAAAACTTAATTTATTTTTCTAAACCGATTGTGGTTGGGTAGTATAGGTCGCCAACTATACAAAACAGTCACTCCTATGGCTGTACGTCTAATTTTGTCCAAGTTACAACGAAAGGACTCTTTCGGATTTTGTTTTTTAACAAGTCTCCAAAAACCTAAAAAAAACCCCTAAAAAATCAGTTTTTCTATCAAAACGCTGAGAAGTAATAGTCAAATGTTGGAATGTCATACATCGCTGAATTCGTCATTAAATTGCCTATCAAATGGCATTCGCAGTTAAAAATTTTTCAGATTTTCAAAATTTTGAAAAAATTGATGACCCCCACCCTTATCAAAAATGCAAAAATTGGTCATCAAATGAATTTCTTCAAAAAATCGATTTTTAAAAATCTTTTTTGCAACAAAACTTAATTTATTTTTCTAAACCGATTGTGGTTGGGTAGTATAGGTCGCCAACTATACAAAACAGTCACTCCTATGGCTGTACGTCTAATTTTGTCCAAGTTACACCGAAAGGACTCTTTCGGATTTTGTTTTTTGACAAGTCTCCAAAAACCTAAAAAAAAACCCTAAAAAATCAGTTTTTCTATCAAAACGCTGAGAAGTAATAGTCAAATGTTGGAATGTCATACATCGCTGAATTCGTCATTAAATTGCCTATCAAATGGCATTCGCAGTTAAAAATTTTTCAGATTTTCAAAATTTTGAAAAAATTGATGACCCCCACCCTTATCAAAAATGCAAAAATTGGTCATCAAATGAATTTCTTCAAAAAATCGATTTTTAAAAATCTTTTTTGCAACAAAACTTAATTTATTTTTCTAAACCGATTGTGGTTGGGTAGTATAGGTCGCCAACTATACAAAACAGTCACTCCTATGGCTGTACGTCTAATTTTGTCCAAGTTACAACGAAAGGACTCTTTCGGATTTTGTTTTTTAACAAGTCTCCAAAAACCTAAAAAAAACCCTAAAAAATCAGTTTTTCTATCAAAACGCTTAGAAGTAATAGTCACATGTTGGAATGTCATACATCGCTGAATTCGTCATTAAATTGCCTATCAAATGGCATTCGCAGTTAAAAATTTTTCAGATTTTCAAAATTTTGAAAAAATTGATGACCCCCACCCTTATCAAAAATGCAAAAATTGGTCATCAAATGAATTTCTTCAAAAAATCGATTTTTAAAAATCTTTTTTTGCAACAAAACTTAATTTATTTTTCTAAACCGATTGTGGTTGGGTAGTATAGGTCGCCAACTATACAAAACAGTCACTCCTATGGCTGTACGTCTAATTTTGTCCAAGTTACAACGAAAGGACTCTTTCGGATTTTGTTTTTTAACAAGTCTCCAAAAACCTAAAAAAAACCTAAAAAATCAGTTTTTCTATCAAAACGCTTAGAAGTAATAGTCACATGTTGGAATGTCATACATCGCTGAATTCGTCATTAAATTGCCTATCAAATGGCATTCGCAGTTAAAAATTTTTCAGATTTTCAAAATTTTGAAAAAATTGATGACCCCCACCCTTATCAAAAATGCAAAAATTGGTCATCAAATGAATTTCTTCAAAAAATCGATTTTTAAAAATCTTTTTTTGCAACAAAACTTAATTTATTTTTCTAAACCGATTGTGGTTGGGTAGTATAGGTCGCCAACTATACAAAACAGTCACTCCTATGGCTGTACGTCTAATTTTGTCCAAGTTACAACGAAAGGACTCTTTCGGATTTTGTTTTTTAACAAGTCTCCAAAAACCTAAAAAAAAACCCTAAAAAATCAGTTTTTCTATCAAAACGCTTAGAAGTAATAGTCACATGTTGGAATGTCATACATCGCTGAATTCGTCATTAAATTGCCTATCAAATGGCATTCGCAGTTAAAAATTTTTCAGATTTTCAAAATTTTGAAAAAATTGATGACCCCCACCCTTATCAAAAATGCAAAAATTGGTCATCAAATGAATTTCTTCAAAAAATCGATTTTTAAAAATCTTTTTTTGCAACAAAACTTAATTTATTTTTCTAAACCGATTGTGGTTGGGTAGTATAGGTCGCCAACTATACAAAACAGTCACTCCTATGGCTGTACGTCTAATTTTGTCCAAGTTACAACGAAAGGACTCTTTCGGATTTTGTTTTTTAACAAGTCTCCAAAAACCTAAAAAAAACCCTAAAAAATCAGTTTTTCTATCAAAACGCTTAGAAGTAATAGTCACATGTTGGAATGTCATACATCGCTGAATTCGTCATTAAATTGCCTATCAAATGGCATTCGCAGTTAAAAATTTTTCAGATTTTCAAAATTTTGAAAAAATTGATGACCCCCACCCTTATCAAAAATGCAAAAATTGGTCATCAAATGAATTTCTTCAAAAAATCGATTTTTAAAAATCTTTTTTTGCAACAAAACTTAATTTATTTTTCTAAACCGATTGTGGTTGGGTAGTATAGGTCGCCAACTATACAAAACAGTCACTCCTATGGCTGTACGTCTAATTTTGTCCAAGTTACAACGAAAGGACTCTTTCGGATTTTGTTTTTTAACAAGTCTCCAAAAACCTAAAAAAAAACCCTAAAAAATCAGTTTTTCTATCAAAACGCTTAGAAGTAATAGTCACATGTTGGAATGTCATACATCGCTGAATTCGTCATTAAATTGCCTATCAAATGGCATTCGCAGTTAAAAATTTTTCAGATTTTCAAAATTTTGAAAAAATTGATGACCCCCACCCTTATCAAAAATGCAAAAATTGGTCATCAAATGAATTTCTTCAAAAAATCGATTTTTAAAAATCTTTTTTTGCAACAAAACTTAATTTATTTTTCTAAACCGATTGTGGTTGGGTAGTATAGGTCGCCAACTATACAAAACAGTCACTCCTATGGCTGTACGTCTAATTTTGTCCAAGTTACAACGAAAGGACTCTTTCGGATTTTGTTTTTTAACAAGTCTCCAAAAACCTAAAAAAAAACCCTAAAAAATCAGTTTTTCTATCAAAACGCTTAGAAGTAATAGTCACATGTTGGAATGTCATACATCGCTGAATTCGTCATTAAATTGCCTATCAAATGGCATTCGCAGTTAAAAATTTTTCAGATTTTCAAAATTTTGAAAAAATTGATGACCCCCACCCTTATCAAAAATGCAAAAATTGGTCATCAAATGAATTTCTTCAAAAAATCGATTTTTAAAAATCTTTTTTTGCAACAAAACTTAATTTATTTTTCTAAACCGATTGTGGTTGGGTAGTATAGGTCGCCAACTATACAAAACAGTCACTCCTATGGCTGTACGTCTAATTTTGTCCAAGTTACAACGAAAGGACTCTTTCGGATTTTGTTTTTTAACAAGTCTCCAAAAACCTAAAAAAACCCCTAAAAAATCAGTTTTTCTATCAAAACGCTTAGAAGTAATAGTCACATGTTGGAATGTCATACATCGCTGAATTCGTCATTAAATTGCCTATCAAATGGCATTCGCAGTTAAAAATTTTTCAGATTTTCAAAATTTTGAAAAAATTGATGACCCCCACCCTTATCAAAAATGCAAAAATTGGTCATCAAATGAATTTCTTCAAAAAATCGATTTTTAAAAATCTTTTTTTGCAACAAAACTTAATTTATTTTTCTAAACCGATTGTGGTTGGGTAGTATAGGTCGCCAACTATACAAAACAGTCACTCCTATGGCTGTACGTCTAATTTTGTCCAAGTTACAACGAAAGGACTCTTTCGGATTTTGTTTTTTAACAAGTCTCCAAAAACCTAAAAAAAAACCCTAAAAAATCAGTTTTTCTATCAAAACGCTTAGAAGTAATAGTCACATGTTGGAATGTCATACATCGCTGAATTCGTCATTAAATTGCCTATCAAATGGCATTCGCAGTTAAAAATTTTTCAGATTTTCAAAATTTTGAAAAAATTGATGACCCCCACCCTTATCAAAAATGCAAAAATTGGTCATCAAATGAATTTCTTCAAAAAATCGATTTTTAAAAATCTTTTTTTGCAACAAAACTTAATTTATTTTTCTAAACCGATTGTGGTTGGGTAGTATAGGTCGCCAACTATACAAAACAGTCACTCCTATGGCTGTACGTCTAATTTTGTCCAAGTTACACCGAAAGGACTCTTTCGGATTTTGTTTTTTGACAAGTCTCCAAAAACCTAAAAAAAAAACCCTAAAAAATCAGTTTTTCTATCAAAACGCTTAGAAGTAATAGTCACATGTTGGAATGTCATACATCGCTGAATTCGTCATTAAATTGCCTATCAAATGGCATTCGCAGTTAAAAATTTTTCAGATTTTCAAAATTTTGAAAAAATTGATGACCCCCACCCTTATCAAAAATGCAAAAATTGGTCATCAAATGAATTTCTTCAAAAAATCGATTTTTAAAAATCTTTTTTTGCAACAAAACTTAATTTATTTTTCTAAACCGATTGTGGTTGGGTAGTATAGGTCGCCAACTATACAAAACAGTCACTCCTATGGCTGTACGTCTAATTTTGTCCAAGTTACAACGAAAGGACTCTTTCGGATTTTGTTTTTTAACAAGTCTCCAAAAACCTAAAAAAACCCCTAAAAAATCAGTTTTTCTATCAAAACGCTGAGAAGTAATAGTCAAATGTTGGAATGTCATACATCGCTGAATTCGTCATTAAATTGCCTATCAAATGGCATTCGCAGTTAAAAATTTTTCAGATTTTCAAAATTTTGAAAAAATTGATGACCCCCACCCTTATCAAAAATGCAAAAATTGGTCATCAAATGAATTTCTTCAAAAAATCGATTTTTAAAAATCTTTTTTTGCAACAAAACTTAATTTATTTTTCTAAACCGATTGTGGTTGGGTAGTATAGGTCGCCAACTATACAAAACAGTCACTCCTATGGCTGTACGTCTAATTTTGTCCAAGTTACAACGAAAGGACTCTTTCGGATTTTGTTTTTTAACAAGTCTCCAAAAACCTAAAAAAACCCCTAAAAAATCAGTTTTTCTATCAAAACGCTGAGAAGTAATAGTCAAATGTTGGAATGTCATACATCGCTGAATTCGTCATTAAATTGCCTATCAAATGGCATTCGCAGTTAAAAATTTTTCAGATTTTCAAAATTTTGAAAAAATTGATGACCCCCACCCTTATCAAAAATGCAAAAATTGGTCATCAAATGAATTTCTTCAAAAAATCGATTTTTAAAAATCTTTTTTTGCAACAAAACTTAATTTATTTTTCTAAACCGATTGTGGTTGGGTAGTATAGGTCGCCAACTATACAAAACAGTCACTCCTATGGCTGTACGTCTAATTTTGTCCAAGTTACACCGAAAGGACTCTTTCGGATTTTGTTTTTTGACAAGTCTCCAAAAACCTAAAAAAAAACCCTAAAAAATCAGTTTTTCTATCAAAACGCTTAGAAGTAATAGTCACATGTTGGAATGTCATACATCGCTGAATTCGTCATTAAATTGCCTATCAAATGGCATTCGCAGTTAAAAATTTTTCAGATTTTCAAAATTTTGAAAAAATTGATGACCCCCACCCTTATCAAAAATGCAAAAATTGGTCATCAAATGAATTTCTTCAAAAAATCGATTTTTAAAAATCTTTTTTGCAACAAAACTTAATTTATTTTTCTAAACCGATTGTGGTTGGGTAGTATAGGTCGCCAACTATACAAAACAGTCACTCCTATGGCTGTACGTCTAATTTTGTCCAAGTTACAACGAAAGGACTCTTTCGGATTTTGTTTTTTAACAAGTCTCCAAAAACCTAAAAAAAACCCCTAAAAAATCAGTTTTTCTATCAAAACGCTGAGAAGTAATAGTCAAATGTTGGAATGTCATACATCGCTGAATTCGTCATTAAATTGCCTATCAAATGGCATTCGCAGTTAAAAATTTTTCAGATTTTCAAAATTTTGAAAAAATTGATGACCCCCACCCTTATCAAAAATGCAAAAATTGGTCATCAAATGAATTTCTTCAAAAAATCGATTTTTAAAAATCTTTTTTGCAACAAAACTTAATTTATTTTTCTAAACCGATTGTGGTTGGGTAGTATAGGTCGCCAACTATACAAAACAGTCACTCCTATGGCTGTACGTCTAATTTTGTCCAAGTTACACCGAAAGGACTCTTTCGGATTTTGTTTTTTGACAAGTCTCCAAAAACCTAAAAAAAAACCCTAAAAAATCAGTTTTTCTATCAAAACGCTTAGAAGTAATAGTCACATGTTGGAATGTCATACATCGCTGAATTCGTCATTAAATTGCCTATCAAATGGCATTCGCAGTTAAAAATTTTTCAGATTTTCAAAATTTTGAAAAAATTGATGACCCCCACCCTTATCAAAAATGCAAAAATTGGTCATCAAATGAATTTCTTCAAAAAATCGATTTTTAAAAATCTTTTTTTGCAACAAAACTTAATTTATTTTTCTAAACCGATTGTGGTTGGGTAGTATAGGTCGCCAACTATACAAAACAGTCACTCCTATGGCTGTACGTCTAATTTTGTCCAAGTTACAACGAAAGGACTCTTTCGGATTTTGTTTTTTAACAAGTCTCCAAAAACCTAAAAAAAACCCCTAAAAAATCAGTTTTTCTATCAAAACGCTTAGAAGTAATAGTCACATGTTGGAATGTCATACATCGCTGAATTCGTCATTAAATTGCCTATCAAATGGCATTCGCAGTTAAAAATTTTTCAGATTTTCAAAATTTTGAAAAAATTGATGACCCCCACCCTTATCAAAAATGCAAAAATTGGTCATCAAATGAATTTCTTCAAAAAATCGATTTTTAAAAATCTTTTTTTGCAACAAAACTTAATTTATTTTTCTAAACCGATTGTGGTTGGGTAGTATAGGTCGCCAACTATACAAAACAGTCACTCCTATGGCTGTACGTCTAATTTTGTCCAAGTTACAACGAAAGGACTCTTTCGGATTTTGTTTTTTAACAAGTCTCCAAAAACCTAAAAAAAACCCTAAAAAATCAGTTTTTCTATCAAAACGCTTAGAAGTAATAGTCACATGTTGGAATGTCATACATCGCTGAATTCGTCATTAAATTGCCTATCAAATGGCATTCGCAGTTAAAAATTTTTCAGATTTTCAAAATTTTGAAAAAATTGATGACCCCCACCCTTATCAAAAATGCAAAAATTGGCCATCAAATGAATTTCTTCAAAAAATCGATTTTTAAAAATCTTTTTTTGCAACAAAACTTAATTTATTTTTCTAAACCGATTGTGGTTGGGTAGTATAGGTCGCCAACTATACAAAACAGTCACTCCTATGGCTGTACGTCTAATTTTGTCCAAGTTACAACGAAAGGACTCTTTCGGATTTTGTTTTTTAACAAGTCTCCAAAAACCTAAAAAAAACCCTAAAAAATCAGTTTTTCTATCAAAACGCTTAGAAGTAATAGTCACATGTTGGAATGTCATACATCGCTGAATTCGTCATTAAATTGCCTATCAAATGGCATTCGCAGTTAAAAATTTTTCAGATTTTCAAAATTTTGAAAAAATTGATGACCCCCACCCTTATCAAAAATGCAAAAATTGGTCATCAAATGAATTTCTTCAAAAAATCGATTTTTAAAAATCTTTTTTTGCAACAAAACTTAATTTATTTTTCTAAACCGATTGTGGTTGGGTAGTATAGGTCGCCAACTATACAAAACAGTCACTCCTATGGCTGTACGTCTAATTTTGTCCAAGTTACAACGAAAGGACTCTTTCGGATTTTGTTTTTTAACAAGTCTCCAAAAACCTAAAAAAAAACCCTAAAAAATCAGTTTTTCTATCAAAACGCTTAGAAGTAATAGTCACATGTTGGAATGTCATACATCGCTGAATTCGTCATTAAATTGCCTATCAAATGGCATTCGCAGTTAAAAATTTTTCAGATTTTCAAAATTTTGAAAAAATTGATGACCCCCACCCTTATCAAAAATGCAAAAATTGGTCATCAAATGAATTTCTTCAAAAAATCGATTTTTAAAAATCTTTTTTTGCAACAAAACTTAATTTATTTTTCTAAACCGATTGTGGTTGGGTAGTATAGGTCGCCAACTATACAAAACAGTCACTCCTATGGCTGTACGTCTAATTTTGTCCAAGTTACAACGAAAGGACTCTTTCGGATTTTGTTTTTTAACAAGTCTCCAAAAACCTAAAAAAAACCCTAAAAAATCAGTTTTTCTATCAAAACGCTTAGAAGTAATAGTCACATGTTGGAATGTCATACATCGCTGAATTCGTCATTAAATTGCCTATCAAATGGCATTCGCAGTTAAAAATTTTTCAGATTTTCAAAATTTTGAAAAAATTGATGACCCCCACCCTTATCAAAAATGCAAAAATTGGTCATCAAATGAATTTCTTCAAAAAATCGATTTTTAAAAATCTTTTTTTGCAACAAAACTTAATTTATTTTTCTAAACCGATTGTGGTTGGGTAGTATAGGTCGCCAACTATACAAAACAGTCACTCCTATGGCTGTACGTCTAATTTTGTCCAAGTTACAACGAAAGGACTCTTTCGGATTTTGTTTTTTAACAAGTCTCCAAAAACCTAAAAAAAACCCTAAAAAATCAGTTTTTCTATCAAAACGCTTAGAAGTAATAGTCACATGTTGGAATGTCATACATCGCTGAATTCGTCATTAAATTGCCTATCAAATGGCATTCGCAGTTAAAAATTTTTCAGATTTTCAAAATTTTGAAAAAATTGATGACCCCCACCCTTATCAAAAATGCAAAAATTGGTCATCAAATGAATTTCTTCAAAAAATCGATTTTTAAAAATCTTTTTTTGCAACAAAACTTAATTTATTTTTCTAAACCGATTGTGGTTGGGTAGTATAGGTCGCCAACTATACAAAACAGTCACTCCTATGGCTGTACGTCTAATTTTGTCCAAGTTACAACGAAAGGACTCTTTCGGATTTTGTTTTTTGACAAGTCTCCAAAAACCTAAAAAAAACCCCTAAAAAATCAGTTTTTCTATCAAAACGCTGAGAAGTAATAGTCAAATGTTGGAATGTCATACATCGCTGAATTCGTCATTAAATTGCCTATCAAATGGCATTCGCAGTTAAAAATTTTTCAGATTTTCAAAATTTTGAAAAAATTGATGACCCCCACCCTTATCAAAAATGCAAAAATTGGTCATCAAATGAATTTCTTCAAAAAATCGATTTTTAAAAATCTTTTTTTGCAACAAAACTTAATTTATTTTTCTAAACCGATTGTGGTTGGGTAGTATAGGTCGCCAACTATACAAAACAGTCACTCCTATGGCTGTACGTCTAATTTTGTCCAAGTTACAACGAAAGGACTCTTTCGGATTTTGTTTTTTAACAAGTCTCCAAAAACCTAAAAAAAACCCCTAAAAAATCAGTTTTTCTATCAAAACGCTGAGAAGTAATAGTCAAATGTTGGAATGTCATACATCGCTGAATTCGTCATTAAATTGCCTATCAAATGGCATTCGCAGTTAAAAATTTTTCAGATTTTCAAAATTTTGAAAAAATTGATGACCCCCACCCTTATCAAAAATGCAAAAATTGGTCATCAAATGAATTTCTTCAAAAAATCGATTTTTAAAAATCTTTTTTTGCAACAAAACTTAATTTATTTTTCTAAACCGATTGTGGTTGGGTAGTATAGGTCGCCAACTATACAAAACAGTCACTCCTATGGCTGTACGTCTAATTTTGTCCAAGTTACAACGAAAGGACTCTTTCGGATTTTGTTTTTTAACAAGTCTCCAAAAACCTAAAAAAAACCCCTAAAAAATCAGTTTTTCTATCAAAACGCTGAGAAGTAATAGTCAAATGTTGGAATGTCATACATCGCTGAATTCGTCATTAAATTGCCTATCAAATGGCATTCGCAGTTAAAAATTTTTCAGATTTTCAAAATTTTGAAAAAATTGATGACCCCCACCCTTATCAAAAATGCAAAAATTGGTCATCAAATGAATTTCTTCAAAAAATCGATTTTTAAAAATCTTTTTTTGCAACAAAACTTAATTTATTTTTCTAAACCGATTGTGGTTGGGTAGTATAGGTCGCCAACTATACAAAACAGTCACTCCTATGGCTGTACGTCTAATTTTGTCCAAGTTACAACGAAAGGACTCTTTCGGATTTTGTTTTTTAACAAGTCTCCAAAAACCTAAAAAAAACCCCTAAAAAATCAGTTTTTCTATCAAAACGCTTAGAAGTAATAGTCAAATGTTGGAATGTCATACATCGCTGAATTCGTCATTAAATTGCCTATCAAATGGCATTCGCAGTTAAAAATTTTTCAGATTTTCAAAATTTTGAAAAAATTGATGACCCCCACCCTTATCAAAAATGCAAAAATTGGTCATCAAATGAATTTCTTCAAAAAATCGATTTTTAAAAATCTTTTTTTGCAACAAAACTTAATTTATTTTTCTAAACCGATTGTGGTTGGGTAGTATAGGTCGCCAACTATACAAAACAGTCACTCCTATGGCTGTACGTCTAATTTTGTCCAAGTTACACCGAAAGGACTCTTTCGGATTTTGTTTTTTGACAAGTCTCCAAAAACCTAAAAAAAAACCCTAAAAAATCAGTTTTTCTATCAAAACGCTTAGAAGTAATAGTCACATGTTGGAATGTCATACATCGCTGAATTCGTCATTAAATTGCCTATCAAATGGCATTCGCAGTTAAAAATTTTTCAGATTTTCAAAATTTTGAAAAAATTGATGACCCCCACCCTTATCAAAAATGCAAAAATTGGTCATCAAATGAATTTCTTCAAAAAATCGATTTTTAAAAATCTTTTTTGCAACAAAACTTAATTTATTTTTCTAAACCGATTGTGGTTGGGTAGTATAGGTCGCCAACTATACAAAACAGTCACTCCTATGGCTGTACGTCTAATTTTGTCCAAGTTACAACGAAAGGACTCTTTCGGATTTTGTTTTTTAACAAGTCTCCAAAAACCTAAAAAAATAGTCAAATGTTGGAATGACATACATCGCTGAATTCGTCATTAAATTGCCTATCAAATGGCATTCGCAGTTAAAAATTTTTCAGATTTTCAAAATTTTGAAAAAATTGATGACCCCCACCCTTATCAAAACTGCAAAAATTGGCCATCAAATGAATTTCTTCAAAAAATCGATTTTTAAAAATCTTTTTTTGCAACAAAACTTAATATATTTTTCTAAACCGATTGTGGTTGGGTAGTATAGGTCGCCAACTATACAAAACAGTCACTCCTATGGCTGTACGTCTAATATTGTCCAAGTTACACCGAAAGGACTCTTTCGGATTTTGTTTTTTGACAAGTCTCCAAAAACCTAAAAAAAAACCCTAAAAAATCAGTTTTTCTATCAAAACGCTTAGAAGTAATAGTCACATGTTGGAATGTCATACATCGCTGAATTCGTCATTAAATTGCCTATCAAATGGCATTCGCAGTTAAAAATTTTTCAGATTTTCAAAATTTTGAAAAAATTGATGACCCCCACCCTTATCAAAAATGCAAAAATTGGTCATCAAATGAATTTCTTCAAAAAATCGATTTTTAAAAATCTTTTTTTGCAACAAAACTTAATTTATTTTTCTAAACCGATTGTGGTTGGGTAGTATAGGTCGCCAACTATACAAAACAGTCACTCCTATGGCTGTACGTCTAATTTTGTCCAAGTTACAACGAAAGGACTCTTTCGGATTTTGTTTTTTAACAAGTCTCCAAAAACCTAAAAAAAACCCTAAAAAATCAGTTTTTCTATCAAAACGCTTAGAAGTAATAGTCACATGTTGGAATGTCATACATCGCTGAATTCGTCATTAAATTGCCTATCAAATGGCATTCGCAGTTAAAAATTTTTCAGATTTTCAAAATTTTGAAAAAATTGATGACCCCCACCCTTATCAAAAATGCAAAAATTGGTCATCAAATGAATTTCTTCAAAAAATCGATTTTTAAAAATCTTTTTTTGCAACAAAACTTAATTTATTTTTCTAAACCGATTGTGGTTGGGTAGTATAGGTCGCCAACTATACAAAACAGTCACTCCTATGGCTGTACGTCTAATTTTGTCCAAGTTACACCGAAAGGACTCTTTCGGATTTTGTTTTTTGACAAGTCTCCAAAAACCTAAAAAAAAACCCTAAAAAATCAGTTTTTCTATCAAAACGCTTAGAAGTAATAGTCACATGTTGGAATGTCATACATCGCTGAATTCGTCATTAAATTGCCTATCAAATGGCATTCGCAGTTAAAAATTTTTCAGATTTTCAAAATTTTGAAAAAATTGATGACCCCCACCCTTATCAAAAATGCAAAAATTGGTCATCAAATGAATTTCTTCAAAAAATCGATTTTTAAAAATCTTTTTTTGCAACAAAACTTAATTTATTTTTCTAAACCGATTGTGGTTGGGTAGTATAGGTCGCCAACTATACAAAACAGTCACTCCTATGGCTGTACGTCTAATTTTGTCCAAGTTACAACGAAAGGACTCTTTCGGATTTTGTTTTTTAACAAGTCTCCAAAAACCTAAAAAAAACCCTAAAAAATCAGTTTTTCTATCAAAACGCTGAGAAGTAATAGTCAAATGTTGGAATGTCATACATCGCTGAATTCGTCATTAAATTGCCTATCAAATGGCATTCGCAGTTAAAAATTTTTCAGATTTTCAAAATTTTGAAAAAATTGATGACCCCCACCCTTATCAAAAATGCAAAAATTGGTCATCAAATGAATTTCTTCAAAAAATCGATTTTTAAAAATCTTTTTTTGCAACAAAACTTAATTTATTTTTCTAAACCGATTGTGGTTGGGTAGTATAGGTCGCCAACTATACAAAACAGTCACTCCTATGGCTGTACGTCTAATTTTGTCCAAGTTACAACGAAAGGACTCTTTCGGATTTTGTTTTTTAACAAGTCTCCAAAAACCTAAAAAAAAACCTAAAAAATCAGTTTTTCTATCAAAACGCTTAGAAGTAATAGTCACATGTTGGAATGTCATACATCGCTGAATTCGTCATTAAATTGCCTATCAAATGGCATTCGCAGTTAAAAATTTTTCAGATTTTCAAAATTTTGAAAAAATTGATGACCCCCACCCTTATCAAAAATGCAAAAATTGGTCATCAAATGAATTTCTTCAAAAAATCGATTTTTAAAAATCTTTTTTTTGCAACAAAACTTAATTTATTTTTCTAAACCGATTGTGGTTGGGTAGTATAGGTCGCCAACTATACAAAACAGTCACTCCTATGGCTGTACGTCTAATTTTGTCCAAGTTACAACGAAAGGACTCTTTCGGATTTTGTTTTTTAACAAGTCTCCAAAAACCTAAAAAAAACCCTAAAAAATCAGTTTTTCTATCAAAACGCTTAGAAGTAATAGTCACATGTTGGAATGTCATACATCGCTGAATTCGTCATTAAATTGCCTATCAAATGGCATTCGCAGTTAAAAATTTTTCAGATTTTCAAAATTTTGAAAAAATTGATGACCCCCACCCTTATCAAAAATGCAAAAATTGGTCATCAAATGAATTTCTTCAAAAAATCGATTTTTAAAAATCTTTTTTTGCAACAAAACTTAATTTATTTTTCTAAACCGATTGTGGTTGGGTAGTATAGGTCGCCAACTATACAAAACAGTCACTCCTATGGCTGTACGTCTAATTTTGTCCAAGTTACACCGAAAGGACTCTTTCGGATTTTGTTTTTTGACAAGTCTCCAAAAACCTAAAAAAAAACCCTAAAAAATCAGTTTTTCTATCAAAACGCTTAGAAGTAATAGTCACATGTTGGAATGTCATACATCGCTGAATTCGTCATTAAATTGCCTATCAAATGGCATTCGCAGTTAAAAATTTTTCAGATTTTCAAAATTTTGAAAAAATTGATGACCCCCACCCTTATCAAAAATGCAAAAATTGGTCATCAAATGAATTTCTTCAAAAAATCGATTTTTAAAAATCTTTTTTTGCAACAAAACTTAATTTATTTTTCTAAACCGATTGTGGTTGGGTAGTATAGGTCGCCAACTATACAAAACAGTCACTCCTATGGCTGTACGTCTAATTTTGTCCAAGTTACAACGAAAGGACTCTTTCGGATTTTGTTTTTTAACAAGTCTCCAAAAACCTAAAAAAAACCCTAAAAAATCAGTTTTTCTATCAAAACGCTTAGAAGTAATAGTCACATGTTGGAATGTCATACATCGCTGAATTCGTCATTAAATTGCCTATCAAATGGCATTCGCAGTTAAAAATTTTTCAGATTTTCAAAATTTTGAAAAAATTGATGACCCCCACCCTTATCAAAAATGCAAAAATTGGTCATCAAATGAATTTCTTCAAAAAATCGATTTTTAAAAATCTTTTTTTGCAACAAAACTTAATTTATTTTTCTAAACCGATTGTGGTTGGGTAGTATAGGTCGCCAACTATACAAAACAGTCACTCCTATGGCTGTACGTCTAATTTTGTCCAAGTTACACCGAAAGGACTCTTTCGGATTTTGTTTTTTGACAAGTCTCCAAAAACCTAAAAAAAAACCCTAAAAATCAGTTTTTCTATCAAAACGCTTAGAAGTAATAGTCACATGTTGGAATGTCATACATCGCTGAATTCGTCATTAAATTGCCTATCAAATGGCATTCGCAGTTAAAAATTTTTCAGATTTTCAAAATTTTGAAAAAATTGATGACCCCCACCCTTATCAAAAATGCAAAAATTGGTCATCAAATGAATTTCTTCAAAAAATCGATTTTTAAAAATCTTTTTTTGCAACAAAACTTAATTTATTTTTCTAAGCCGATTGTGGTTGGGTAGTATAGGTCGCCAACTATACAAAACAGTCACTCCTATGGCTGTACGTCTAATTTTGTCCAAGTTACAACGAAAGGACTCTTTCGGATTTTGTTTTTTAACAAGTCTCCAAAAACCTAAAAAAACACCCTAAAAAATCAGTTTTTCTATCAAAACGCTGAGAAGTAATAGTCAAATGTTGGAATGTCATACATCGCTGAATTCGTCATTAAATTGCCTATCAAATGGCATTCGCAGTTAAAAATTTTTCAGATTTTCAAAATTTTGAAAAAATTGATGACCCCCACCCTTATCAAAAATGCAAAAATTGGTCATCAAATGAATTTCTTCAAAAAATCGATTTTTAAAAATCTTTTTTTGCAACAAAACTTAATTTATTTTTCTAAACCGATTGTGGTTGGGTAGTATAGGTCGCCAACTATACAAAACAGTCACTCCTATGGCTGTACGTCTAATTTTGTCCAAGTTACAACGAAAGGACTCTTTCGGATTTTGTTTTTTAACAAGTCTTCCAAAAACCTAAAAAATCAGTTTTTCTATCAAAACGCTTAGAAGTAATAGTCACATGTCGGAATGTCATACATCGCTGAATTCGTCATTAAATTGCCTATCAAATGGCATTCGCAGTTAAAAATTTTTCAGATTTTCAAAATTTTGAAAAAATTGATGACCCCCACCCTTATCAAAAATGCAAAAATTGGTCATCAAATGAATTTCTTCAAAAAATCGATTTTTAAAAATCTTTTTTTGCAACAAAACTTAATTTATTTTTCTAAACCGATTGTGGTTGGGTAGTATAGGTCGCCAACTATACAAAACAGTCACTCCTATGGCTGTACGTCTAATTTTGTCCAAGTTACAACGAAAGGACTCTTTCGGATTTTGTTTTTTAACAAGTCTTCCAAAAACCTAAAAAAAACCCTAAAAAATCAGTTTTTCTATCAAAACGCTTAGAAGTAATAGTCACATGTCGGAATGTCATACATCGCTGAATTCGTCATTAAATTGCCTATCAAATGGCATTCGCAGTTAAAAATTTTTCAGATTTTCAAAATTTTGAAAAAATTGATGACCCCCACCCTTATCAAAAATGCAAAAATTGGTCATCAAATGAATTTCTTCAAAAAATCGATTTTTAAAAATCTTTTTTGCAACAAAACTTAATTTATTTTTCTAAACCGATTGTGGTTGGGTAGTATAGGTCGCCAACTATACAAAACAGTCACTCCTATGGCTGTACGTCTAATTTTGTCCAAGTTACACCGAAAGGACTCTTTCGGATTTTGTTTTTTGACAAGTCTCCAAAAACCTAAAAAAAAACCCTAAAAAATCAGTTTTTCTATCAAAACGCTTAGAAGTAATAGTCACATGTTGGAATGTCATACATCGCTGAATTCGTCATTAAATTGCCTATCAAATGGCATTCGCAGTTAAAAATTTTTCAGATTTTCAAAATTTTGAAAAAATTGATGACCCCCACCCTTATCAAAAATGCAAAAATTGGTCATCAAATGAATTTCTTCAAAAAATCGATTTTTAAAAATCTTTTTTTGCAACAAAACTTAATTTATTTTTCTAAACCGATTGTGGTTGGGTAGTATAGGTCGCCAACTATACAAAACAGTCACTCCTATGGCTGTACGTCTAATTTTGTCCAAGTTACAACGAAAGGACTCTTTCGGATTTTGTTTTTTAACAAGTCTCCAAAAACCTAAAAAAAACCCCTAAAAAATCAGTTTTTCTATCAAAACGCTGAGAAGTAATAGTCAAATGTTGGAATGTCATACATCGCTGAATTCGTCATTAAATTGCCTATCAAATGGCATTCGCAGTTAAAAATTTTTCAGATTTTCAAAATTTTGAAAAAATTGATGACCCCCACCCTTATCAAAAATGCAAAAATTGGTCATCAAATGAATTTCTTCAAAAAATCGATTTTTAAAAATCTTTTTTTGCAACAAAACTTAATTTATTTTTCTAAACCGATTGTGGTTGGGTAGTATAGGTCGCCAACTATACAAAACAGTCACTCCTATGGCTGTACGTCTAATTTTGTCCAAGTTACAACGAAAGGACTCTTTCGGATTTTGTTTTTTAACAAGTCTCCAAAAACCTAAAAAAAACCCTAAAAAATCAGTTTTTCTATCAAAACGCTGAGAAGTAATAGTCAAATGTTGGAATGTCATACATCGCTGAATTCGTCATTAAATTGCCTATCAAATGGCATTCGCAGTTAAAAATTTTTCAGATTTTCAAAATTTTGAAAAAATTGATGACCCCCACCCTTATCAAAAATGCAAAAATTGGTCATCAAATGAATTTCTTCAAAAAATCGATTTTTAAAAATCTTTTTTTGCAACAAAACTTAATTTATTTTTCTAAACCGATTGTGGTTGGGTAGTATAGGTCGCCAACTATACAAAACAGTCACTCCTATGGCTGTACGTCTAATTTTGTCCAAGTTACACCGAAAGGACTCTTTCGGATTTTGTTTTTTAACAAGTCTCCAAAAACCTAAAAAAAACCCTAAAAAATCAGTTTTTCTATCAAAACGCTTAGAAGTAATAGTCACATGTTGGAATGTCATACATCGCTGAATTCGTCATTAAATTGCCTATCAAATGGCATTCGCAGTTAAAAATTTTTCAGATTTTCAAAATTTTGAAAAAATTGATGACCCCCACCCTTATCAAAAATGCAAAAATTGGTCATCAAATGAATTTCTTCAAAAAATCGATTTTTAAAAATCTTTTTTTGCAACAAAACTTAATTTATTTTTCTAAACCGATTGTGGTTGGGTAGTATAGGTCGCCAACTATACAAAACAGTCACTCCTATGGCTGTACGTCTAATTTTGTCCAAGTTACACCGAAAGGACTCTTTCGGATTTTGTTTTTTGACAAGTCTCCAAAAACCTAAAAAAAAACCCTAAAAAATCAGTTTTTCTATCAAAACGCTTAGAAGTAATAGTCACATGTTGGAATGTCATACATCGCTGAATTCGTCATTAAATTGCCTATCAAATGGCATTCGCAGTTAAAAATTTTTCAGATTTTCAAAATTTTGAAAAAATTGATGACCCCCACCCTTATCAAAAATGCAAAAATTGGTCATCAAATGAATTTCTTCAAAAAATCGATTTTTAAAAATCTTTTTTTGCAACAAAACTTAATTTATTTTTCTAAACCGATTGTGGTTGGGTAGTATAGGTCGCCAACTATACAAAACAGTCACTCCTATGGCTGTACGTCTAATTTTGTCCAAGTTACACCGAAAGGACTCTTTCGGATTTTGTTTTTTGACAAGTCTCCAAAAACCTAAAAAAAAAACCCTAAAAAATCAGTTTTTCTATCAAAACGCTTAGAAGTAATAGTCACATGTTGGAATGTCATACATCGCTGAATTCGTCATTAAATTGCCTATCAAATGGCATTCGCAGTTAAAAATTTTTCAGATTTTCAAAATTTTGAAAAAATTGATGACCCCCACCCTTATCAAAAATGCAAAAATTGGTCATCAAATGAATTTCTTCAAAAAATCGATTTTTAAAAATCTTTTTTTGCAACAAAACTTAATTTATTTTTCTAAACCGATTGTGGTTGGGTAGTATAGGTCGCCAACTATACAAAACAGTCACTCCTATGGCTGTACGTCTAATTTTGTCCAAGTTACAACGAAAGGACTCTTTCGGATTTTGTTTTTTAACAAGTCTCCAAAAACCTAAAAAAAACCCCTAAAAAATCAGTTTTTCTATCAAAACGCTGAGAAGTAATAGTCAAATGTTGGAATGTCATACATCGCTGAATTCGTCATTAAATTGCCTATCAAATGGCATTCGCAGTTAAAAATTTTTCAGATTTTCAAAATTTTGAAAAAATTGATGACCCCCACCCTTATCAAAAATGCAAAAATTGGTCATCAAATGAATTTCTTCAAAAAATCGATTTTTAAAAATCTTTTTTTGCAACAACACTTAATTTATTTTTCTAAACCGATTGTGGTTGGGTAGTATAGGTCGCCAACTATACAAAACAGTCACTCCTATGGCTGTACGTCTAATTTTGTCCAAGTTACAACGAAAGGACTCTTTCGGATTTTGTTTTTTAACAAGTCTCCAAAAACCTAAAAAAATAGTCAAATGTTGGAATGACATACATCGCTGAATTCGTCATTAAATTGCCTATCAAATGGCATTCGCAGTTAAAAATTTTTCAGATTTTCAAAATTTTGAAAAAATTGATGACCCCCACCCTTATCAAAAATGCAAAAATTGGTCATCAAATGAATTTCTTCAAAAAATCGATTTTTAAAAATCTTTTTTTGCAACAAAACTTAATTTATTTTTCTAAACCGATTGTGGTTGGGTAGTATAGGTCGCCAACTATACAAAACAGTCACTCCTATGGCTGTACGTCTAATTTTGTCCAAGTTACAATGAAAGGACTCTTTCGGATTTTGTTTTTTAACAAGTCTCCAAAAACCTAAAAAAACCCCTAAAAATCAGTTTTTCTATCAAAACGCTTAGAAGTAATAGTCACATGTTGGAATGTCATACATCGCTGAATTCGTCATTAAATTGCCTATCAAATGGCATTCGCAGTTAAAAATTTTTCAGATTTTCAAAATTTTGAAAAAATTGATGACCCCCACCCTTATCAAAAATGCAAAAATTGGTCATCAAATGAATTTCTTCAAAAAATCGATTTTTAAAAATCTTTTTTTGCAACAAAACTTAATTTATTTTTCTAAACCGATTGTGGTTGGGTAGTATAGGTCGCCAACTATACAAAACAGTCACTCCTATGGCTGTACGTCTAATTTTGTCCAAGTTACAACGAAAGGACTCTTTCGGATTTTGTTTTTTAACAAGTCTCCAAAAACCTAAAAAAACCCCTAAAAAATCAGTTTTTCTATCAAAACGCTTAGAAGTAATAGTCACATGTTGGAATGTCATACATCGCTGAATTCGTCATTAAATTGCCTATCAAATGGCATTCGCAGTTAAAAATTTTTCAGATTTTCAAAATTTTGAAAAAATTGATGACCCCCACCCTTATCAAAAATGCAAAAATTGGTCATCAAATGAATTTCTTCAAAAAATCGATTTTTAAAAATCTTTTTTTGCAACAAAACTTAATTTATTTTTCTAAACCGATTGTGGTTGGGTAGTATAGGTCGCCAACTATACAAAACAGTCACTCCTATGGCTGTACGTCTAATTTTGTCCAAGTTACAACGAAAGGACTCTTTCGGATTTTGTTTTTTAACAAGTCTCCAAAAACCTAAAAAAAACCCTAAAAAATCAGTTTTTCTATCAAAACGCTTAGAAGTAATAGTCACATGTTGGAATGTCATACATCGCTGAATTCGTCATTAAATTGCCTATCAAATGGCATTCGCAGTTAAAAATTTTTCAGATTTTCAAAATTTTGAAAAAATTGATGACCCCCACCCTTATCAAAAATGCAAAAATTGGTCATCAAATGAATTTCTTCAAAAAATCGATTTTTAAAAATCTTTTTTTGCAACAAAACTTAATTTATTTTTCTAAACCGATTGTGGTTGGGTAGTATAGGTCGCCAACTATACAAAACAGTCACTCCTATGGCTGTACGTCTAATTTTGTCCAAGTTACACCGAAAGGACTCTTTCGGATTTTGTTTTTTAACAAGTCTCCAAAAACCTAAAAAAAACCCCTAAAAAATCAGTTTTTCTATCAAAACGCTTAGAAGTAATAGTCACATGTTGGAATGTCATACATCGCTGAATTCGTCATTAAATTGCCTATCAAATGGCATTCGCAGTTAAAAATTTTTCAGATTTTCAAAATTTTGAAAAAATTGATGACCCCCACCCTTATCAAAAATGCAAAAATTGGTCATCAAATGAATTTCTTCAAAAAATCGATTTTTAAAAATCTTTTTTTGCAACAAAACTTAATTTATTTTTCTAAACCGATTGTGGTTGGGTAGTATAGGTCGCCAACTATACAAAACAGTCACTCCTATGGCTGTACGTCTAATTTTGTCCAAGTTACAACGAAAGGACTCTTTCGGATTTTGTTTTTTAACAAGTCTCCAAAAACCTAAAAAAATAGTCAAATGTTGGAATGACATACATCGCTGAATTCGTCATTAAATTGCCTATCAAATGGCATTCGCAGTTAAAAATTTTTCAGATTTTCAAAATTTTGAAAAAATTGATGACCCCCACCCTTATCAAAAATGCAAAAATTGGTCATCAAATGAATTTCTTCAAAAAATCGATTTTTAAAAATCTTTTTTTGCAACAAAACTTAATTTATTTTTCTAAACCGATTGTGGTTGGGTAGTATAGGTCGCCAACTATACAAAACAGTCACTCCTATGGCTGTACGTCTAATTTTGTCCAAGTTACAACGAAAGGACTCTTTCGGATTTTGTTTTTTAACAAGTCTCCAAAAACCTAAAAAAAACCCCTAAAAAATCAGTTTTTCTATCAAAACGCTGAGAAGTAATAGTCAAATGTTGGAATGTCATACATCGCTGAATTCGTCATTAAATTGCCTATCAAATGGCATTCGCAGTTAAAAATTTTTCAGATTTTCAAAATTTTGAAAAAATTGATGACCCCCACCCTTATCAAAAATGCAAAAATTGGTCATCAAATGAATTTCTTCAAAAAATCGATTTTTAAAAATCTTTTTTGCAACAAAACTTAATTTATTTTTCTAAACCGATTGTGGTTGGGTAGTATAGGTCGCCAACTATACAAAACAGTCACTCCTATGGCTGTACGTCTAATTTTGTCCAAGTTACACCGAAAGGACTCTTTCGGATTTTGTTTTTTGACAAGTCTCCAAAAACCTAAAAAAAAACCCTAAAAAATCAGTTTTTCTATCAAAACGCTTAGAAGTAATAGTCACATGTTGGAATGTCATACATCGCTGAATTCGTCATTAAATTGCCTATCAAATGGCATTCGCAGTTAAAAATTTTTCAGATTTTCAAAATTTTGAAAAAATTGATGACCCCCACCCTTATCAAAAATGCAAAAATTGGTCATCAAATGAATTTCTTCAAAAAATCGATTTTTAAAAATCTTTTTTTGCAACAAAACTTAATTTATTTTTCTAAACCGATTGTGGTTGGGTAGTATAGGTCGCCAACTATACAAAACAGTCACTCCTATGGCTGTACGTCTAATTTTGTCCAAGTTACAACGAAAGGACTCTTTCGGATTTTGTTTTTTAACAAGTCTCCAAAAACCTAAAAAAAACCCCTAAAAAATCAGTTTTTCTATCAAAACGCTTAGAAGTAATAGTCACATGTTGGAATGTCATACATCGCTGAATTCGTCATTAAATTGCCTATCAAATGGCATTCGCAGTTAAAAATTTTTCAGATTTTCAAAATTTTGAAAAAATTGATGACCCCCACCCTTATCAAAAATGCAAAAATTGGTCATCAAATGAATTTCTTCAAAAAATCGATTTTTAAAAATCTTTTTTTGCAACAAAACTTAATTTATTTTTCTAAACCGATTGTGGTTGGGTAGTATAGGTCGCCAACTATACAAAACAGTCACTCCTATGGCTGTACGTCTAATTTTGTCCAAGTTACACCGAAAGGACTCTTTCGGATTTTGTTTTTTAACAAGTCTCCAAAAACCTAAAAAAAAACCCTAAAAAATCAGTTTTTCTATCAAAACGCTTAGAAGTAATAGTCACATGTTGGAATGTCATACATCGCTGAATTCGTCATTAAATTGCCTATCAAATGGCATTCGCAGTTAAAAATTTTTCAGATTTTCAAAATTTTGAAAAAATTGATGACCCCCACCCTTATCAAAAATGCAAAAATTGGTCATCAAATGAATTTCTTCAAAAAATCGATTTTTAAAAATCTTTTTTTGCAACAAAACTTAATTTATTTTTCTAAACCGATTGTGGTTGGGTAGTATAGGTCGCCAACTATACAAAACAGTCACTCCTATGGCTGTACGTCTAATTTTGTCCAAGTTACAACGAAAGGACTCTTTCGGATTTTGTTTTTTAACAAGTCTCCAAAAACCTAAAAAAAACCCCTAAAAAATCAGTTTTTCTATCAAAACGCTGAGAAGTAATAGTCAAATGTTGGAATGTCATACATCGCTGAATTCGTCATTAAATTGCCTATCAAATGGCATTCGCAGTTAAAAATTTTTCAGATTTTCAAAATTTTGAAAAAATTGATGACCCCCACCCTTATCAAAAATGCAAAAATTGGTCATCAAATGAATTTCTTCAAAAAATCGATTTTTAAAAATCTTTTTTGCAACAAAACTTAATTTATTTTTCTAAACCGATTGTGGTTGGGTAGTATAGGTCGCCAACTATACAAAACAGTCACTCCTATGGCTGTACGTCTAATTTTGTCCAAGTTACAACGAAAGGACTCTTTCGGATTTTGTTTTTTAACAAGTCTCCAAAAACCTAAAAAAACCCCTAAAAAATCAGTTTTTCTATCAAAACGCTGAGAAGTAATAGTCAAATGTTGGAATGTCATACATCGCTGAATTCGTCATTAAATTGCCTATCAAATGGCATTCGCAGTTAAAAATTTTTCAGATTTTCAAAATTTTGAAAAAATTGATGACCCCCACCCTTATCAAAAATGCAAAAATTGGTCATCAAATGAATTTCTTCAAAAAATCGATTTTTAAAAATCTTTTTTTGCAACAAAACTTAATTTATTTTTCTAAACCGATTGTGGTTGGGTATACAAAACAGTCACTCCTATGGCTGTACGTCTAATTTTGTCCAAGTTACAACGAAAGGACTCTTTCGGATTTTGTTTTTTAACAAGTCTCCAAAAACCTAAAAAAACCCCTAAAAAATCAGTTTTTCTATCAAAACGCTGAGAAGTAATAGTCAAATGTTGGAATGTCATACATCGCTGAATTCGTCATTAAATTTTGAAAAAATTGATGACCCCCACCCTTATCAAAACTGCAAAAATTGGCCATCAAATGAATTTCTTCAAAAAATCGATTTTTAAAAATCTTTTTTTGCAACAAAACTTAATTTATTTTTCTAAACCGATTGTGGTTGGGTATACAAAACAGTCACTCCTATGACTGTACGTCTAATTTTGTCCAAGTTACACCGAAAGGACTCTTTCGGATTTTGTTTTTTGACAAGTCTCCAAAAACCTAAAAAAAAAACCCTTAAAAATCAGTTTTTCTATCAAAACGCTTAGAAGTAATAGTCACATGTTGGAATGTCATACATCGCTGAATTCGTCATTAAATTGCCTATCAAATGGCATTCGCAGTTAAAAATTTTTCAGATTTTCAAAATTTTGAAAAAATTGATGACCCCCACCCTTATCAAAAATGCAAAAATTGGTCATCAAATGAATTTCTTCAAAAAATCGATTTTTAAAAATCTTTTTTTGCAACAAAACTTAATTTATTTTTCTAAACCGATTGTGGTTGGGTAGTATAGGTCGCCAACTATACAAAACAGTCACTCCTATGGCTGTACGTCTAATTTTGTCCAAGTTACAACGAAAGGACTCTTTCGGATTTTGTTTTTTAACAAGTCTCCAAAAACCTAAAAAAACCCCTAAAAAATCAGTTTTTCTATCAAAACGCTGAGAAGTAATAGTCAAATGTTGGAATGTCATACATCGCTGAATTCGTCATTAAATTGCCTATCAAATGGCATTCGCAGTTAAAAATTTTTCAGATTTTCAAAATTTTGAAAAAATTGATGACCCCCACCCTTATCAAAAATGCAAAAATTGGCCATCAAATGAATTTCTTCAAAAAATCGATTTTTAAAAATCTTTTTTTGCAACAAAACTTAATATATTTTTCTAAACCGATTGTGGTTGGGTAGTATAGGTCGCCAACTATACAAAACAGTCACTCCTATGGCTGTACGTCTAATATTGTCCAAGTTACACCGAAAGGACTCTTTCGGATTTTGTTTTTTGACAAGTCTCCAAAAACCTAAAAAAAAAACCCTAAAAAATCAGTTTTTCTATCAAAACGCTTAGAAGTAATAGTCACATGTTGGAATGTCATACATCGCTGAATTCGTCATTAAATTGCCTATCAAATGGCATTCGCAGTTAAAAATTTTTCAGATTTTCAAAATTTTGAAAAAATTGATGACCCCCACCCTTATCAAAAATGCAAAAATTGGTCATCAAATGAATTTCTTCAAAAAATCGATTTTTAAAAATCTTTTTTTGCAACAAAACTTAATTTATTTTTCTAAACCGATTGTGGTTGGGTAGTATAGGTCGCCAACTATACAAAACAGTCACTCCTATGGCTGTACGTCTAATTTTGTCCAAGTTACAACGAAAGGACTCTTTCGGATTTTGTTTTTTAACAAGTCTCCAAAAACCTAAAAAACCCCCTAAAAAATCAGTTTTTCTATCAAAACGCTTAGAAGTAATAGTCACATGTTGGAATGTCATACATCGCTGAATTCGTCATTAAATTGCCTATCAAATGGCATTCGCAGTTAAAAATTTTTCAGATTTTCAAAATTTTGAAAAAATTGATGACCCCCACCCTTATCAAAAATGCAAAAATTGGTCATCAAATGAATTTCTTCAAAAAATCGATTTTTAAAAATCTTTTTTGCAACAAAACTTAATTTATTTTTCTAAACCGATTGTGGTTGGGTAGTATAGGTCGCCAACTATACAAAACAGTCACTCCTATGGCTGTACGTCTAATTTTGTCCAAGTTACAACGAAAGGACTCTTTCGGATTTTGTTTTTTAACAAGTCTCCAAAAACCTAAAAAAACCCCTAAAAAATCAGTTTTTCTATCAAAACGCTGAGAAGTAATAGTCAAATGTTGGAATGTCATACATCGCTGAATTCGTCATTAAATTGCCTATCAAATGGCATTCGCAGTTAAAAATTTTTCAGATTTTCAAAATTTTGAAAAAATTGATGACCCCCACCCTTATCAAAAATGCAAAAATTGGTCATCAAATGAATTTCTTCAAAAAATCGATTTTTAAAAATCTTTTTTTGCAACAAAACTTAATTTATTTTTCTAAACCGATTGTGGTTGGGTAGTATAGGTCGCCAACTATACAAAACAGTCACTCCTATGGCTGTACGTCTAATTTTGTCCAAGTTACAACGAAAGGACTCTTTCGGATTTTGTTTTTTAACAAGTCTCCAAAAACCTAAAAAAACCCCTAAAAAATCAGTTTTTCTATCAAAACGCTGAGAAGTAATAGTCAAATGTTGGAATGTCATACATCGCTGAATTCGTCATTAAATTGCCTATCAAATGGCATTCGCAGTTAAAAATTTTTCAGATTTTCAAAATTTTGAAAAAATTGATGACCCCCACCCTTATCAAAAATGCAAAAATTGGTCATCAAATGAATTTCTTCAAAAAATCGATTTTTAAAAATCTTTTTTTGCAACAAAACTTAATTTATTTTTCTAAACCGATTGTGGTTGGGTAGTATAGGTCGCCAACTATACAAAACAGTCACTCCTATGGCTGTACGTCTAATTTTGTCCAAGTTACAACGAAAGGACTCTTTCGGATTTTGTTTTTTAACAAGTCTCCAAAAACCTAAAAAAACCCCTAAAAAATCAGTTTTTCTATCAAAACGCTGAGAAGTAATAGTCAAATGTTGGAATGTCATACATCGCTGAATTCGTCATTAAATTGCCTATCAAATGGCATTCGCAGTTAAAAATTTTTCAGATTTTCAAAATTTTGAAAAAATTGATGACCCCCACCCTTATCAAAAATGCAAAAATTGGTCATCAAATGAATTTCTTCAAAAAATCGATTTTTAAAAATCTTTTTTTGCAACAAAACTTAATTTATTTTTCTAAACCGATTGTGGTTGGGTAGTATAGGTCGCCAACTATACAAAACAGTCACTCCTATGGCTGTACGTCTAATTTTGTCCAAGTTACAACGAAAGGACTCTTTCGGATTTTGTTTTTTAACAAGTCTCCAAAAACCTAAAAAAAACCCTAAAAAATCAGTTTTTCTATCAAAACGCTGAGAAGTAATAGTCACATGTTGGAATGTCATACATCGCTGAATTCGTCATTAAATTGCCTATCAAATGGCATTCGCAGTTAAAAATTTTTCAGATTTTCAAAATTTTGAAAAAATTGATGACCCCCACCCTTATCAAAAATGCAAAAATTGGTCATCAAATGAATTTCTTCAAAAAATCGATTTTTAAAAATCTTTTTTTGCAACAAAACTTAATTTATTTTTCTAAACCGATTGTGGTTGGGTAGTATAGGTCGCCAACTATACAAAACAGTCACTCCTATGGCTGTACGTCTAATTTTGTCCAAGTTACAACGAAAGGACTCTTTCGGATTTTGTTTTTTAACAAGTCTCCAAAAACCTAAAAAAACCCCTAAAAAATCAGTTTTTCTATCAAAACGCTGAGAAGTAATAGTCAAATGTTGGAATGTCATACATCGCTGAATTCGTCATTAAATTGCCTATCAAATGGCATTCGCAGTTAAAAATTTTTCAGATTTTCAAAATTTTGAAAAAATTGATGACCCCCACCCTTATCAAAAATGCAAAAATTGGTCATCAAATGAATTTCTTCAAAAAATCGATTTTTAAAAATCTTTTTTTGCAACAAAACTTAATTTATTTTTCTAAACTGATTGTGGTTGGGTAGTATAGGTCGCCAACTATACAAAACAGTCACTCCTATGGCTGTACGTCTAATTTTGTCC
The DNA here is from genome assembly GCF_018152505.1 of Drosophila elegans. Taxonomy (NCBI): domain Eukaryota; kingdom Metazoa; phylum Arthropoda; class Insecta; order Diptera; family Drosophilidae; genus Drosophila; species Drosophila elegans. The sequence continues at coordinate 3,178,235 of NW_024545903.1, read as the reverse complement.
AAGTTACAACGAAAGGACTCTTTCGGATTTTGTTTTTTAACAAGTCTCCAAAAACCTAAAAAAAACCCCTAAAAAATCAGTTTTTCTATCAAAACGCTGAGAAGTAATAGTCAAATGTTGGAATGTCATACATCGCTGAATTCGTCATTAAATTGCCTATCAAATGGCATTCGCAGTTAAAAATTTTTCAGATTTTCAAAATTTTGAAAAAATTGATGACCCCCACCCTTATCAAAAATGCAAAAATTGGTCATCAAATGAATTTCTTCAAAAAATCGATTTTTAAAAATCTTTTTTTGCAACAAAACTTAATTTATTTTTCTAAACTGATTGTGGTTGGGTAGTATAGGTCGCCAACTATACAAAACAGTCACTCCTATGGCTGTACGTCTAATTTTGTCCAAGTTACAACGAAAGGACTCTTTCGGATTTTGTTTTTTAACAAGTCTCCAAAAACCTAAAAAAAACACCTAAAAAATCAGTTTTTCTATCAAAACGCTGAGAAGTAATAGTCACATGTTGGAATGTCATACATCGCTGAATTCGTCATTAAATTGCCTATCAAATGGCATTCGCAGTTAAAAATTTTTCAGATTTTCAAAATTTTGAAAAAATTGATGACCCCCACCCTTATCAAAAATGCAAAAATTGGTCATCAAATGAATTTCTTCAAAAAATCGATTTTTAAAAATCTTTTTTTGCAACAAAACTTAATTTATTTTTCTAAACCGATTGTGGTTGGGTAGTATAGGTCGCCAACTATACAAAACAGTCACTCCTATGGCTGTACGTCTAATATTGTCCAAGTTACACCGAAAGGACTCTTTCGGATTTTGTTTTTTAACAAGTCTCCAAAAACCTAAAAAAAACCCCTAAAAAATCAGTTTTTCTATCAAAACGCTGAGAAGTAATAGTCAAATGTTGGAATGTCATACATCGCTGAATTCGTCATTAAATTGCCTATCAAATGGCATTCGCAGTTAAAAATTTTTCAGATTTTCAAAATTTTGAAAAAATTGATGACCCCCACCCTTATCAAAAATGCAAAAATTGGTCATCAAATGAATTTCTTCAAAAAATCGATTTTTAAAAATCTTTTTTTGCAACAAAACTTAATTTATTTTTCTAAACCGATTGTGGTTGGGTAGTATAGGTCGCCAACTATACAAAACAGTCACTCCTATGGCTGTACGTCTAATTTTGTCCAAGTTACAACGAAAGGACTCTTTCGGATTTTGTTTTTTAACAAGTCTCCAAAAACCTAAAAAAAAACCCTAAAAAATCAGTTTTTCTATCAAAACGCTTAGAAGTAATAGTCACATGTCGGAATGTCATACATCGCTGAATTCGTCATTAAATTGCCTATCAAATGGCATTCGCAGTTAAAAATTTTTCAGATTTTCAAAATTTTGAAAAAATTGATGACCCCCACCCTTATCAAAAATGCAAAAATTGGTCATCAAATGAATTTCTTCAAAAAATCGATTTTTAAAAATCTTTTTTTGCAACAAAACTTAATTTATTTTTCTAAACCGATTGTGGTTGGGTAGTATAGGTCGCCAACTATACAAAACAGTCACTCCTATGGCTGTACGTCTAATTTTGTCCAAGTTACAACGAAAGGACTCTTTCGGATTTTGTTTTTTAACAAGTCTCCAAAAACCTAAAAAAACCCCTAAAAAATCAGTTTTTCTATCAAAACGCTGAGAAGTAATAGTCAAATGTTGGAATGTCATACATCGCTGAATTCGTCATTAAATTGCCTATCAAATGGCATTCGCAGTTAAAAATTTTTCAGATTTTCAAAATTTTGAAAAAATTGATGACCCCCACCCTTATCAAAAATGCAAAAATTGGTCATCAAATGAATTTCTTCAAAAAATCGATTTTTAAAAATCTTTTTTGCAACAAAACTTAATTTATTTTTCTAAACCGATTGTGGTTGGGTAGTATAGGTCGCCAACTATACAAAACAGTCACTCCTATGGCTGTACGTCTAATTTTGTCCAAGTTACAACGAAAGGACTCTTTCGGATTTTGTTTTTTAACAAGTCTCCAAAAACCTAAAAAAACCCCTAAAAAATCAGTTTTTCTATCAAAACGCTGAGAAGTAATAGTCAAATGTTGGAATGTCATACATCGCTGAATTCGTCATTAAATTGCCTATCAAATGGCATTCGCAGTTAAAAATTTTTCAGATTTTCAAAATTTTGAAAAAATTGATGACCCCCACCCTTATCAAAAATGCAAAAATTGGTCATCAAATGAATTTCTTCAAAAAATCGATTTTTAAAAATCTTTTTTTGCAACAAAACTTAATTTATTTTTCTAAACCGATTGTGGTTGGGTAGTATAGGTCGCCAACTATACAAAACAGTCACTCCTATGGCTGTACGTCTAATTTTGTCCAAGTTACAACGAAAGGACTCTTTCGGATTTTGTTTTTTAACAAGTCTCCAAAAACCTAAAAAAACCCCTAAAAAATCAGTTTTTCTATCAAAACGCTGAGAAGTAATAGTCAAATGTTGGAATGTCATACATCGCTGAATTCGTCATTAAATTGCCTATCAAATGGCATTCGCAGTTAAAAATTTTTCAGATTTTCAAAATTTTGAAAAAATTGATGACCCCCACCCTTATCAAAAATGCAAAAATTGGTCATCAAATGAATTTCTTCAAAAAATCGATTTTTAAAAATCTTTTTTTGCAACAAAACTTAATTTATTTTTCTAAACCGATTGTGGTTGGGTAGTATAGGTCGCCAACTATACAAAACAGTCACTCCTATGGCTGTACGTCTAATTTTGTCCAAGTTACAACGAAAGGACTCTTTCGGATTTTGTTTTTTAACAAGTCTCCAAAAACCTAAAAAAAACCCTAAAAAATCAGTTTTTCTATCAAAACGCTGAGAAGTAATAGTCAAATGTTGGAATGTCATACATCGCTGAATTCGTCATTAAATTGCCTATCAAATGGCATTCGCAGTTAAAAATTTTTCAGATTTTCAAAATTTTGAAAAAATTGATGACCCCCACCCTTATCAAAAATGCAAAAATTGGTCATCAAATGAATTTCTTCAAAAAATCGATTTTTAAAAATCTTTTTTTGCAACAAAACTTAATTTATTTTTCTAAACCGATTGTGGTTGGGTAGTATAGGTCGCCAACTATACAAAACAGTCACTCCTATGGCTGTACGTCTAATTTTGTCCAAGTTACAACGAAAGGACTCTTTCGGATTTTGTTTTTTAACAAGTCTCCAAAAACCTAAAAAAACCCCTAAAAAATCAGTTTTTCTATCAAAACGCTGAGAAGTAATAGTCAAATGTTGGAATGTCATACATCGCTGAATTCGTCATTAAATTGCCTATCAAATGGCATTCGCAGTTAAAAATTTTTCAGATTTTCAAAATTTTGAAAAAATTGATGACCCCCACCCTTATCAAAAATGCAAAAATTGGTCATCAAATGAATTTCTTCAAAAAATCGATTTTTAAAAATCTTTTTTTGCAACAAAACTTAATTTATTTTTCTAAACCGATTGTGGTTGGGTAGTATAGGTCGCCAACTATACAAAACAGTCACTCCTATGGCTGTACGTCTAATTTTGTCCAAGTTACAACGAAAGGACTCTTTCGGATTTTGTTTTTTAACAAGTCTCCAAAAACCTAAAAAAACCCCTAAAAAATCAGTTTTTCTATCAAAACGCTGAGAAGTAATAGTCAAATGTCGGAATGTCATACATCGCTGAATTCGTCATTAAATTGCCTATCAAATGGCATTCGCAGTTAAAAATTTTTCAGATTTTCAAAATTTTGAAAAAATTGATGACCCCCACCCTTATCAAAAATGCAAAAATTGGTCATCAAATAAATTTCTTCAAAAATCGATTTTTAAAAATCTTTTTTTGCAACAAAACTTAATTTATTTTTCTAAACCGATTGTGGTTGGGTAGTATAGGTCGCCAACTATACAAAACAGTCACTCCTATGGCTGTACGTCTAATTTTGTCCAAGTTACAACGAAAGGACTCTTTCGGATTTTGTTTTTTAACAAGTCTCCAAAAACCTAAAAAAAAACCCTAAAAAATCAGTTTTTCTATCAAAACGCTGAGAAGTAATAGTCAAATGTCGGAATGTCATACATCGCTGAATTCGTCATTAAATTGCCTATCAAATGGCATTCGCAGTTATAAATTTTTCAGATTTTCAAAATTTTGACAAAATTGATGACCCCCACCCTTATCAAAAATGCAAAAATTGGTCATCAAATGAATTTCTTCAAAAAATCGATTTTTAAAAATCTTTTTTTGCAACAAAACTTAATTTATTTTTCTAAACTGATTGTGGTTGGGTAGTATAGGTCGCCAACTATACAAAACAGTCACTCCTATGGCTGTACGTCTAATTTTGTCCAAGTTACAACGAAAGGACTCTTTCGGATTTTGTTTTTTAACAAGTCTCCAAAAACCTAAAAAAACCCCTAAAAAATCAGTTTTTCTATCAAAACGCTGAGAAGTAATAGTCACATGTTGGAATGTCATACATCGCTGAATTCGTCATTAAATTGCCTATCAAATGGCATTCGCAGTTAAAAATTTTTCAGATTTTCAAAATTTTGAAAAAATTGATGACCCCCACCCTTATCAAAAATGCAAAAATTGGTCATCAAATGAATTTCTTCAAAAAATCGATTTTTAAAAATCTTTTTTTTGCAACAAAACTTAATTTATTTTTCTAAACCGATTGTGGTTGGGTAGTATAGGTCGCCAACTATACAAAACAGTCACTCCTATGGCTGTACGTCTAATATTGTCCAAGTTACACCGAAAGGACTCTTTCGGATTTTGTTTTTTGACAAGTCTCCAAAAACCTAAAAAAAAAACCCTAAAAAATCAGTTTTTCTATCAAAACGCTTAGAAGTAATAGTCACATGTTGGAATGTCATACATCGCTGAATTCGTCATTAAATTGCCTATCAAATGGCATTCGCAGTTAAAAATTTTTCAGATTTTCAAAATTTTGAAAAAATTGATGACCCCCACCCTTATCAAAAATGCAAAAATTGGTCATCAAATGAATTTCTTCAAAAAATCGATTTTTAAAAATCTTTTTTTGCAACAAAACTTAATTTATTTTTCTAAACCGATTGTGGTTGGGTAGTATAGGTCGCCAACTATACAAAACAGTCACTACTATGGCTGTACGTCTAATTTTGTCCAAGTTACAACGAAAGGACTCTTTCGGATTTTGTTTTTTAACAAGTCTCCAAAAACCTAAAAAAAACCCCTAAAAAATCAGTTTTTCTATCAAAACGCTTAGAAGTAATAGTCACATGTCGGAATGTCATACATCGCTGAATTCGTCATTAAATTGCCTATCAAATGGCATTCGCAGTTAAAAATTTTTCAGATTTTCAAAATTTTGAAAAAAATTGATGACCCCCACCCTTATCAAAAATGCAAAAATGGGTCATCAAATGAATTTCTTCAAAAAATCGATTTTTAAAAATCTTTTTTTGCAACAAAACTTAATTTATTTTTCTAAACCGATTGTGGTTGGGTAGTATAGGTCGCCAACTATACAAAACAGTCACTCCTATGGCTGTACGTCTAATTTTGTCCAAGTTACAACGAAAGGACTCTTTCGGATTTTGTTTTTTAACAAGTCTCCAAAAACCTAAAAAAAACCCCTAAAAAATCAGTTTTTCTATCAAAACGCTGAGAAGTAATAGTCAAATGTTGGAATGTCATACATCGCTGAATTCGTCATTAAATTGCCTATCAAATGGCATTCGCAGTTAAAAATTTTTCAGATTTTCAAAATTTTGAAAAAATTGATGACCCCCACCCTTATCAAAAATGCAAAAATTGGTCATCAAATGAATTTCTTCAAAAAATCGATTTTTAAAAATCTTTTTTTGCAACAAAACTTAATTTATTTTTCTAAACCGATTGTGGTTGGGTAGTATAGGTCGCCAACTATACAAAACAGTCACTCCTATGGCTGTACGTCTAATTTTGTCCAAGTTACAACGAAAGGACTCTTTCGGATTTTGTTTTTTAACAAGTCTCCAAAAACCTAAAAAAAACCCCTAAAAAATCAGTTTTTCTATCAAAACGCTGAGAAGTAATAGTCAAATGTTGGAATGTCATACATCGCTGAATTCGTCATTAAATTGCCTATCAAATGGCATTCGCAGTTAAAAATTTTTCAGATTTTCAAAATTTTGAAAAAATTGATGACCCCCACCCTTATCAAAAATGCAAAAATTGGTCATCAAATGAATTTCTTCAAAAAATCGATTTTTAAAAATCTTTTTTTGCAACAAAACTTAATTTATTTTTCTAAACCGATTGTGGTTGGGTAGTATAGGTCGCCAACTATACAAAACAGTCACTCCTATGGCTGTACGTCTAATTTTGTCCAAGTTACAACGAAAGGACTCTTTCGGATTTTGTTTTTTAACAAGTCTCCAAAAACCTAAAAAAAACCCCTAAAAAATCAGTTTTTCTATCAAAACGCTGAGAAGTAATAGTCAAATGTTGGAATGTCATACATCGCTGAATTCGTCATTAAATTGCCTATCAAATGGCATTCGCAGTTAAAAATTTTTCAGATTTTCAAAATTTTGAAAAAATTGATGACCCCCACCCTTATCAAAAATGCAAAAATTGGTCATCAAATGAATTTCTTCAAAAAATCGATTTTTAAAAATCTTTTTTTGCAACAAAACTTAATTTATTTTTCTAAACTGATTGTGGTTGGGTAGTATAGGTCGCCAACTATACAAAACAGTCACTCCTATGGCTGTACGTCTAATATTGTCCAAGTTACAACGAAAGGACTCTTTCGGATTTTGTTTTTTAACAAGTCTCCAAAAACCTAAAAAAAAACCCCTAAAAAATCAGTTTTTCTATCAAAACGCTTAGAAGTAATAGTCACATGTCGGAATGTCATACATCGCTGAATTCGTCATTAAATTGCCTATCAAATGGCATTCGCAGTTAAAAATTTTTCAGATTTTCAAAATTTTGAAAAAATTGATGACCCCCACCCTTATCAAAAATGCAAAAATTGGTCATCAAATGAATTTCTTCAAAAAATCGATTTTTAAAAATCTTTTTTTGCAACAAAACTTAATTTATTTTTCTAAACCGATTGTGGTTGGGTAGTATAGGTCGCCAACTATACAAAACAGTCACTCCTATGGCTGTACGTCTAATTTTGTCCAAGTTACAACGAAAGGACTCTTTCGGATTTTGTTTTTTAACAAGTCTCCAAAAACCTAAAAAAAACACCTAAAAATCAGTTTTTCTATCAAAACGCTGAGAAGTAATAGTCAAATGTTGGAATGTCATACATCGCTGAATTCGTCATTAAATTGCCTATGAAATGGCATTCGCAGTTAAAAATTTTTCAGATTTTCAAAATTTTGAAAAAATTGATGACCCCCACCCTTATCAAAAATGCAAAAATTGGTCATCAAATGAATTTCTTCAAAAAATCGATTTTTAAAAATCTTTTTTTTGCAACAAAACTTAATATATTTTTCTAAACCGATTGTGGTTGGGTAGTATAGGTCGCCAACTATACAAAACAGTCACTCCTATGGCTGTACGTCTAATTTTGTCCAAGTTAAAACGAAAGGACTCTTTCGGATTTTGTTTTTTAACAAGTCTCCAAAAACCTAAAAAAAAACCCCTAAAAAATCAGTTTTTCTATCAAAATGCTTAGAAGTAATAGGCACATGTCGGAATGTCATACATCGCTGAATTCGTCATTAAATTGCCTATCAAATGGCATTCGCAGTTAAAAATTTTTCAAATTTTCAAAATTTTGAAAAAATTGATGACCCCACCCTTATCAAAAAAAATTGTCATCAAATGAATTTCTCAAAATGATTTTTAAAAATCTTCAAAAAACTATTTATCTAAACCGATTGTGGTTGGGTAGTATAGGTCGCCAACTATACAAAACAGTCACTCCTATGGCTGTACGTCTAATTTTGTCCAAGTTACAACGAAAGGACTCTTTCGGATTTTGTTTTTTAACAAGTCTCCAAAAACCTAAAAAAAACCCCTAAAAAATCAGTTTTTCTATCAAAACGCTGAGAAGTAATAGTCAAATGTTGGAATGTCATACATCGCTGAATTCGTCATTAAATTGCCTATGAAATGGCATTCGCAGTTAAAAATTTTTCAGATTTTCAAAATTTTGAAAAAATTGATGACCCCCACCCTTATCAAAAATGCAAAAATTGGTCATCAAATGAATTTCTTCAAAAAATCGATTTTTAAAAATCTTTTTTTGCAACAAAACTTAATTTATTTTTCTAAACCGATTGTGGTTGGGTAGTATAGGTCGCCAACTATACAAAACAGTCATTCCTATGGCTGTACGTCTAATTTTGTCCAAGTTACAACGAAAGGACTCTTTCGGATTTTGTTTTTTAACAAGTCTCCAAAAACCTAAAAAAAACCCCTAAAAAATCAGTTTTTCTATCAAAACGCTGAGAAGTAATAGTCAAATGTTGGAATGTCATACATCGCTGAATTCGTCATTAAATTGCCTATGAAATGGCATTCGCAGTTAAAAATTTTTCAGATTTTCAAAATTTTGAAAAAATTGATGACCCCCACCCTTATCAAAAATGCAAAAATTGGTCATCAAATGAATTTCTTCAAAAAATCGATTTTTAAAAATTTTTTTTTGCAACAAAACTTAATATATTTTTCTAAACCGATTGTGGTTGGGTAGTATAGGTCGCCAACTATACAAAACAGTCACTCCTATGGCTGTACGTCTAATTTTGTCCAAGTTAAAACGAAAGGACTCTTTCGGATTTTGTTTTTTAACAAGTCTCCAAAAACCTAAAAAAAAACCCCTAAAAAATCAGTTTTTCTATCAAAACGCTTAGAAGTAATGGTCACATGTCGGAATGTCATACATCGCTGAATTCGTCATTAAATTGCCTATCAAATGGCATTCGCAGTTAAAAATTTTTCAAATTTTCAAAATTTTGAAAAAATTATACCTTATAAATACATTGTTTAACCTCGATTGTGGTTGGGTAGCATAGGTCGCCAACTATACAAAACAGTCACTCCTATGGCTGTACGTCTAATTTTGTCCAAGTTACAACGAAAGGACTCTTTCGGATTTTGTTTTTTAACAAGTCTCCAAAAACCTAAAAAAAACCCCTAAAAAATCAGTTTTTCTATCAAAACGCTGAGAAGTAATAGTCAAATGTTGGAATGTCATACATCGCTGAATTCGTCATTAAATTGCCTATGAAATGGCATTCGCAGTTAAAAATTTTTCAGATTTTCAAAATTTTGAAAAAATTGATGACCCCCACCCTTATCAAAAATGCAAAAATTGGTCATCAAATGAATTTCTTCAAAAAATCGATTTTTAAAAATCTTTTTTTGCAACAAAACTTAATTTATTTTTCTAAACCGATTGTGGTTGGGTAGTATAGGTCGCCAACTATACAAAACAGTCACTCCTATGGCTGTACGTCTAATTTTGTCCAAGTTACAACGAAAGGACTCTTTCGGATTTTGTTTTTTAACAAGTCTCCAAAAACCTAAAAAAAACCCCTAAAAAATCAGTTTTTCTATCAAAACGCTGAGAAGTAATAGTCACATGTCGGAATGTCATACATCGCTGAATTCGTCATTAAATTGCCTATCAAATGGCATTCGCAGTTAAAAATTTTTCAGATTTTCAAAATTTTGAAAAAATTGATGAAAAAAAACCCAAAAAATTTTAAAAATCTTTGCAACAAAACTTAATTTATTTTCAAACCGATTGTGGTTGGGTAGTATAGGTCGCCAACTATACAAAACAGTCACTCCTATGGCTGTACGTCTAATTTTGTCCAAGTTACAACGAAAGGACTCTTTCGGATTTTGTTTTTTAACAAGTCTCCAAAAACCTAAAAAAAAACCCTAAAAAATCAGTTTTTCTATCAAAACGCTGAGAAGTAATAGTCAAATGTTGGAATGTCATACATCGCTGAATTCGTCATTAAATTGCCTATCAAATGGCATTCGCAGTTAATAATTTTTCAGATTTTCAAAATTTTGAAAAAATTGATGACCCCCACCTTTATCAAAAATGCAAAAATTGGTCATCAAATGAATTTCTTCAAAAAATCGATTTTTAAAAATCTTTTTTTGCAACAAAACTTAATTTATTTTTCTAAACCGATTGTGGTTGGGTAGTATAGGTCGCCAACTATACAAAACAGTCACTCCTATGGCTGTACGTCTAATTTTGTCCAAGTTACAACGAAAGGACTCTTTCGGATTTTGTTTTTTAACAAGTCTCCAAAAACCTAAAAAAAACCCCTAAAAAATCAGTTTTTCTATCAAAACGCTTAGAAGTAACAGTCACATGTCGGAATGTCATACATCGCTGAATTCGTCATTAAATTGCCTATCAAATGGCATTCGCAGTTAAAAATTTTTCAGATTTTCAAAATTTTGAAAAAATTGATGAACACAAACAGCTAACGTTTTACACAAACTATAAACATTGTGGTTGGGTAGCATAGGTCGCCAACTATACAAAACAGTCACTCCTATGGCTGTACGTCTAATTTTGTCCAAGTTAAAACGAAAAGACTCTTTCGGATTTTGTTTTTTAACAAGTCTCCAAAAACCTAAAAAAAAACCCCTAACAAATCAGTTTTTCTATCAAAACGCTTAGAAGTAATAGTCACATGTCGGAATGTCATACATCGCTGAATTCGTCATTAAATTGCCTATCAAATGGCATTCGCAGTTAAAAATTTTTCAGATTTTCAAAATTTTGAAAAAATTGATGACCCCCACCCTTATCAAAAATGCAAAAATTGGTCATCAAATGAATTTCTTCAAAAAATCGATTTTTAAAAATTTTTTTTGCAACAAAACTTAATTTATTTTTCTAAACCGATTGTGGTTGGGTAGTATAGGTCGCCAACTATACAAAACAGTCACTCCTATGGCTGTACGTCTAATTTTGTCCAAGTTACAACGAAAGGACTCTTTCGGATTTTGTTTTTTAACAAGTCTCCAAAAACCTAAAAAACCCCTAAAAACTCAGTTTTTCTATCAAAACGCTTAGAAGTAATAGTCACATGTCGGAATGTCATACATCGCTGAATTCGTCATTAAATTGCCTATCAAATGGCATTCGCAGTTAAAAATTTTTCAGATTTTCAAAATTTTGAAAAAAATAATGACCCCCACCCTTATCAAAAATGCAAAAATTGGTCATCAAATGAATTTCTTCAAAAAATCGATTTTTAAAAATTTTTTTTGCAACAAAACTTAATTTATTTTTCTAAACCGATTGTGGTTGGGTAGTATAGGTCGCCAACTATACAAAACAGTCACTCCTATGGCTGTACGTCTAATTTTGTCCAAGTTACAACGAAAGGACTCTTTCGGATTTTGTTTTTTAACAAGTCTCCAAAAACCTAAAAAAAACACCTAAAAAATCAGTTTTTCTATCAAAACGCTGAGAAGTAATAGTCAAATGTTGGAATGTCATACATCGCTGAATTCGTCATTAAATTGCCTATCAAATGGCATTCGCAGTTAAAAATTTTTCAGATTTTCAAAATTTTGAAAAAATTGATGACCCCCACCCTTATCAAAAATGCAAAAATTGGTCATCAAATGAATTTCTTCAAAAAATCGATTTTTAAAAATTTTTTTTTGCAACAAAACTTAATTTATTTTTCTAAACCGATTGTGGTTGGGTAGTATAGGTCGCCAACTATACAAAACAGTCACTCCTATGGCTGTACGTCTAATTTTGTCCAAGTTACAACGAAAGGACTCTTTCGGATTTTGTTTTTTAACAAGTCTCCAAAAACCTAAAAAAAAACCCCTAAAAAATCAGTTTTTCTATCAAAACGCTGAGAAGTAATAGTCAAATGTTGGAATGTCATACATCGCTGAATTCGTCATTAAATTGCCTATGAAATGGCATTCGCAGTTAAAAATTTTTCAGATTTTCAAAATTTTGAAAAAATTGATGACCCCCACCCTTATCAAAAATGCAAAAATTGGTCATCAAATGAATTTCTTCAAAAAATCGATTTTTAAAAATCTTTTTTTGCAACAAAACTTAATTTATTTTTCTAAACCGATTGTGGTTGGGTGGTATAGGTCGCCAACTATACAAAACAGTCACTCCTATGGCTGTACGTCTAATTTTGTCCAAGTTACAACGAAAGGACTCTTTCGGATTTTGTTTTTTAACAAGTCTCCAAAAACCTAAAAAAAAAACCCTAAAAAATCAGTTTTTCTATCAAAACGCTGAGAAGTAATAGTCAAATGTTGGAATGTCATACATCGCTGAATTCGTCATTAAATTGCCTATCAAATGGCATTCGCAGTTAAAAATTTTTCAGATTTTCAAAATTTTGAAAAAATTGATGACCCCCACCCTTATCAAAAATGCAAAAATTGGTCATCAAATGAATTTCTTCAAAAAATCGATTTTTAAAATTTTTTTTTTGCAACAAAACTTAATTTATTTTTCTAAACCGATTGTGGTTGGGTAGTATAGGTCGCCAACTATACAAAACAGTCACTCCTATGGCTGTACGTCTAATTTTGTCCAAGTTACAACGAAAGGACTCTTTCGGATTTTGTTTTTTAACAAGTCTCCAAAAACCTAAAAAAAACCCCTAAAAAATCAGTTTTTCTATCAAAACGCTTAGAAGTAATAGTCACATGTCGGAATGTCATACATCGCTGAATTCGTCATTAAATTGCCTATCAAATGGCATTCGCAGTTAAATATTTTTCAGATTTTCAAAATTTTGAAAAAATTGATGACCCCCACCCTTATCAAAAATGCAAAAATTGGTCATCAAATGAATTTCTTCAAAAAATCGATTTTTAAAAATTTTGTTTTGCAACAAAACTTAATTTATTTTTCTAAACCGATTGTGGTTGGGTAGTATAGGTCGCCAACTATACAAAACAGTCACTCCTATGGCTGTACGTCTAATTTTGTCCAAGTTACAACGAAAGGACTCTTTCGGATTTTGTTTTTTAACAAGTCTCCAAAAACCTAAAAAAACCCCTAAAAAATCAGTTTTTCTATCAAAACGCTGAGAAGTAATAGTCAAATGTTGGAATGTCATACATCGCTGAATTCGTCATTAAATTGCCTATGAAATGGCATTCGCAGTTAAAAATTTTTCAGATTTTCAAAATTTTGAAAAAATTGATGACCCCCACCCTTATCAAAAATGCAAAAATTGGTCATCAAATGAATTTCTTCAAAAAATCGATTTTTAAAAATCTTTTTTTGCAACAAAACTTAATTTATTTTTCTAAACCGATTGTGGTTGGGTGGTATAGGTCGCCAACTATACAAAACAGTCACTCCTATGGCTGTACGTCTAATTTTGTCCAAGTTACAACGAAAGGACTCTTTCGGATTTTGTTTTTTAACAAGTCTCCAAAAACCTAAAAAAAACCCCCTAAAAAATCAGTTTTTCTATCAAAACGCTGAGAAGTAATAGTCAAATGTTGGAATGTCATACATCGCTGAATTCGTCATTAAATTGCCTATCAAATGGCATTCGCAGTTAAAAATTTTTCAGATTTTCAAAATTTTGAAAAAATTGATGACCCCCACCCTTATCAAAAATGCAAAAATTGGTCATCAAATGAATTTCTTCAAAAAATCGATTTTTAAAAATCTTTTTTGCAACAAAACTTAATTTATTTTTCTAAACCGATTGTGGTTGGGTAGTATAGGTCGCCAACTATACAAAACAGTCACTCCTATGGCTGTACGTCTAATTTTGTCCAAGTTACAACGAAAGGACTCTTTCGGATTTTGTTTTTTAACAAGTCTCCAAAAACCTAAAAAAAACCCCTAAAAAATCAGTTTTTCTATCAAAACGCTTAGAAGTAATAGTCACATGTCGGAATGTCATACATCGCTGAATTCGTCATTAAATTGCCTATCAAATGGCATTCGCAGTTAAAAATTTTTCAGATTTTCAAAATTTTGAAAAAATTGATGACCCCCACCCTTATCAAAAATGCAAAAATTGGTCATCAAATGAATTTCTTCAAAAAATCGATTTTTAAAAATCTTTTTTTGCAACAAAACTTAATTTATTTTTCTAAACCGATTGTGGTTGGGTAGTATAGGTCGCCAACTATACAAAACAGTCACTCCTATGGCTGTACGTCTAATTTTGTCCAAGTTACAACGAAAGGACTCTTTCGGATTTTGTTTTTTAACAAGTCTCCAAAAACCTAAAAAAAACCCCTAAAAAATCAGTTTTTCTATCAAAACGCTTAGAAGTAATAGTCACATGTCGGAATGTCATACATCGCTGAATTCGTCATTAAATAGCCTATCAAATGGCATTCGCAGTTAAAAATTTTTCAGATTTTCAAAATTTTGAAAAAATTGATGACCCCCACCCTTATCAAAAATGCAAAAATTGGTCATCAAATGAATTTCTTAAAAAAATCGATTTTTAAAAATCTTTTTTTGCAACAAAACTTAATTTATTTTTCTAAACCGATTGTGGTTGGGTAGTATAGGTCGCCAACTATACAAAACAGTCACTCCTATGGCTGTACGTCTAATTTTGTCCAAGTTACAACGAAAGGACTCTTTCGGATTTTGTTTTTTAACAAGTCTCCAAAAACCTAAAAAAACCCTAAAAAAGCAGTTTTTCTATCAAAACGCTTAGAAGTAATAGTCACATGTCGGAATGTCATACATCGCTGAATTCGTCATTAAATAGCCTATCAAATGGCATTCGCAGTTAAAAATTTTTCAGATTTTCAAAATTTTGAAAAAATTGATGACCCCCACCCTTATCAAAAATGCAAAAATTGGTCATCAAATGAATTTCTTAAAAAAATCGATTTTTAAAAAATCTTTTTTTGCAACAAAACTTAATTTATTTTTCTAAACCGATTGTGGTTGGGTAGTATAGGTCGCCAACTATACAAAACAGTCACTCCTATGGCTGTACGTCTAATTTTGTCCAAGTTACAACGAAAGGACTCTTTCGGATTTTGTTTTTTAACAAGTCTCCAAAAACCTAAAAAAGACCCCTAAAAAATCAGTTTTTCTATCAAAACGCTGAGAAGTAATAGTCAAATGTTGGAATGTCATACATCGCTGAATTCGTCATTAAATTGCCTATGAAATGGCATTCGCAGTTAAAAATTTTTCAGATTTTCAAAATTTTGAAAAAATTGATGACCCCCACCCTTATCAAAAATGCAAAAATTGGTCATCAAATGAATTTCTTCAAAAAATCGATTTTTAAAAATCTTTTTTTGCAACAAAACTTAATTTATTTTTCTAAACCGATTGTGGTTGGGTAGTATAGGTCGCCAACTATACAAAACAGTCACTCCTATGGCTGTACGTCTAATTTTGTCCAAGTTACAACGAAAGGACTCTTTCGGATTTTGTTTTTTAACAAGTCTCCAAAAACCTAAAAAAAACCCCTAAAAAATCAGTTTTTCTATCAAAACGCTGAGAAGTAATAGTCACATGTTGGAATGACATACATCGCTGAATTCGTCATTAAATTGCCTATCAAATGGCATTCGCAGTTAAAAATTTTTCAGATTGTGGTTGGGTAGTATAGGTCGCCAACTATACAAAACAGTCACTCCTATGGCTGTACGTCTAATTTTGTCCAAGTTACAACGAAAGGACTCTTTCGGATTTTGTTTTTTAACAAGTCTCCAAAAACCTAAAAAAATAGTCAAATGTTGGAATGTCATACATCGCTGAATTCGTCATTAAATTGCCTATCAAATGGCATTCGCAGTTAAAAATTTTTCAGATTTTCAAAATTTTGAAAAAATTGATGACCCCCACCTTTATCAAAAATGCAAAAATTGGTCATCAAATGAATTTCTTCAAAAAAATCGATTTTTAAAAATCTTTTTTTGCAACAAAACTTAATTTATTTTTCTAAACCGATTGTGGTTGGGTAGTATAGGTCGCCAACTATACAAAACAGTCACTCCTATGGCTGTACGTCTAATTTTGTCCAAGTTACAACGAAAGGACTCTTTCGGATTTTGTTTTTTAACAAGTCTCCAAAAACCTAAAAAAAACCCCTAAAAAATCAGTTTTTCTATCAAAACGCTTAGAAGTAACAGTCACATGTCGGAATGTCATACATCGCTGAATTCGTCATTAAATTGCCTATCAAATGGCATTCGCAGTTAAAAATTTTTCAGATTTTCAAAATTTTGAAAAAATTGATGATTGTGGTTGGGTAGCATAGGTCGCCAACTATACAAAACAGTCACTCCTATGGCTGTACGTCTAATTTTGTCCAAGTTAAAACGAAAGGACTCTTTCGGATTTTGTTTTTTAACAAGTCTCCAAAAACCTAAAAAAAAACCCCTAAAAAATCAGTTTTTCTATCAAAACGCTTAGAAGTAATAGTCACATGTCGGAATGTCATACATCGCTGAATTCGTCATTAAATTGCCTATCAAATGGCATTCGCAGTTAAAAATTTTTCAGATTTTCAAAATTTTGAAAAAAATAATGACCCCCACCCTTATCAAAAATGCAAAAATTGGTCATCAAATGAATTTCTTCAAAAAATCGATTTTTAAAATTTTTTTTTGCAACAAAACTTAATTTATTTTTCTAAACCGATTGTGGTTGGGTAGTATAGGTCGCCAACTATACAAAACAGTCACTCCTATGGCTGTACGTCTAATTTTGTCCAAGTTACAACGAAAGGACTCTTTCGGATTTTGTTTTTTAACAAGTCTCCAAAAACCTAAAAAAAACCCCTAAAAAATCAGTTTTTCTATCAAAACGCTTAGAAGTAATAGTCACATGTCGGAATGTCATACATCGCTGAATTCGTCATTAAATTGCCTATCAAATGGCATTCGCAGTTAAAAATTTTTCAGATTTTCAAAATTTTGAAAAAAATAATGACCCCCACCCTTATCAAAAATGCAAAAATTGGTCATCAAATGAATTTCTTCAAAAAATCGATTTTTAAAAATCTTTTTTTGCAACAAAACTTAATTTATTTTTCTAAACCGATTGTGGTTGGGTAGTATAGGTCGCCAACTATACAAAACAGTCACTCCTATGGCTGTACGTCTAATTTTGTCCAAGTTACAACGAAAGGACTCTTTCGGATTTTGTTTTTTAACAAGTCTCCAAAAACCTAAAAAAAACACCTAAAAAATCAGTTTTTCTATCAAAACGCTGAGAAGTAATAGTCAAATGTTGGAATGTCATACATCGCTGAATTCGTCATTAAATTGCCTATGAAATGGCATTCGCAGATAAAAATTTTTCAGATTTTCAAAATTTTGAAAAAATTGATGACCCCCACCCTTATCAAAAATGCAAAAATTGGTCATCAAATGAATTTCTTCAAAAAATCGATTTTTAAAATTTTTTTTTTGCAACAAAACTTAATTTATTTTTCTAAACCGATTGTGGTTGGGTAGTATAGGTCGCCAACTATACAAAACAGTCACTCCTATGGCTGTACGTCTAATTTTGTCCAAGTTACAACGAAAGGACTCTTTCGGATTTTGTTTTTTAACAAGTCTCCAAAAACCTAAAAAAAACCCCTAAAAAATCAGTTTTTCTATCAAAACGCTGAGAAGTAATAGTCAAATGTTGGAATGTCATACATCGCTGAATTCGTCATTAAATTGCCTATCAAATGGCATTCGCAGTTAAAAATTTTTCAGATTTTCAAAATTTTGAAAAAATTGATGACCCCCACCCTTATCAAAAATGCAAAAATTGGTCATCAAATGAATTTCTTCAAAAAATCGATTTTTAAAAATCTTTTTTTGCAACAAAACTTAATTTATTTTTCTAAACCGATTGTGGTTGGGTAGTATAGGTCGCCAACTATACAAAACAGTCACTCCTATGGCTGTACGTCTAATTTTGTCCAAGTTACAACGAAAGGACTCTTTCGGATTTTGTTTTTTAACAAGTCTCCAAAAACCTAAAAAAACACCTAAAAAATCAGTTTTTCTATCAAAACGCTGAGAAGTAATAGTCAAATGTTGGAATGTCATACATCGCTGAATTCGTCATTAAATTGCCTATGAAATGGCATTCGCAGATAAAAATTTTTCAGATTTTCAAAATTTTGAAAAAATTGATGACCCCCACCCTTATCAAAAATGCAAAAATTGGTCATCAAATGAATTTCTTCAAAAAATCGATTTTTAAAATTTTTTTTTGCAACAAAACTTAATTTATTTTTCTAAACCGATTGTGGTTGGGTAGTATAGGTCGCCAACTATACAAAACAGTCACTCCTATGGCTGTACGTCTAATTTTGTCCAAGTTACAACGAAAGGACTCTTTCGGATTTTGTTTTTTAACAAGTCTCCAAAAACCTAAAAAAAAACACCTAAAAAATCAGTTTTTCTATCAAAACGCTGAGAAGTAATAGTCAAATGTTGGAATGTCATACATCGCTGAATTCGTCATTAAATTGCCTATCAAATGGCATTCGCAGTTAAAAATTTTTCAGATTTTCAAAATTTTGAAAAAATTGATGACCCCCACCCTTATCAAAAATGCAAAAATTGGTCATCAAATGAATTTCTTCAAAAAATCGATTTTTAAAAAATCTTTTTTTGCAACAAAACTTAATTTATTTTTCTAAACCGATTGTGGTTGGGTAGTATAGGTCGCCAACTATACAAAACAGTCACTCCTATGGCTGTACGTCTAATTTTGTCCAAGTTACAACGAAAGGACTCTTTCGGATTTTGTTTTTTAACAAGTCTCCAAAAACCTAAAAAAAAACCCCTAAAAAATCAGTTTTTCTATCAAAACGCTGAGAAGTAATAGTCAAATGTTGGAATGTCATACATCGCTGAATTCGTCATTAAATTGCCTATCAAATGGCATTCGCAGTTAAAAATTTTTCAGATTTTCAAAATTTTGAAAAAATTGATGACCCCCACCCTTATCAAAAATGCAAAAATTGGTCATCAAATGAATTTCTTCAAAAAATCGATTTTTAAAAATCTTTTTTGCAACAAAACTTAATTTATTTTTCTAAACCGATTGTGGTTGGGTAGTATAGGTCGCCAACTATACAAAACAGTCACTCCTATGGCTGTACGTCTAATTTTGTCCAAGTTACAACGAAAGGACTCTTTCGGATTTTGTTTTTTAACAAGTCTCCAAAAACCTAAAAAAACCCCTAAAAAATCAGTTTTTCTATCAAAACGCTGAGAAGTAATAGTCAAATGTTGGAATGTCATACATCGCTGAATTCGTCATTAAATTGCCTATGAAATGGCATTCGCAGTTAAAAATTTTTCAGATTTTCAAAATTTTGAAAAAATTGATGACCCCCACCCTTATCAAAAATGCAAAAATTGGTCATCAAATGAATTTCTTCAAAAAATCGATTTTTAAAAATCTTTTTTTGCAACAAAACTTAATTTATTTTTCTAAACCGATTGTGGTTGGGTAGTATAGGTCGCCAACTATACAAAACAGTCACTCCTATGGCTGTACGTCTAATTTTGTCCAAGTTACAACGAAAGGACTCTTTCGGATTTTGTTTTTTAACAAGTCTCCAAAAACCTAAAAAAAACCCCTAAAAAATCAGTTTTTCTATCAAAACGCTTAGAAGTAATAGTCACATGTTGGAATGTCATACATCGCTGAATTCGTCATTAAATTGCCTATCAAATGGCATTCGCAGTTAAAAATTTTTCAGATTTTCAAAATTTTGAAAAAATTGATGACCCCCACCCTTATCAAAAATGCAAAAATTGGTCATCAAATGAATTTCTTCAAAAAATCGATTTTTAAAAATCTTTTTTTGCAACAAAACTTAATTTATTTTTCTAAACCGATTGTGGTTGGGTAGTATAGGTCGCCAACTATACAAAACAGTCACTCCTATGGCTGTACGTCTAATTTTGTCCAAGTTACAACGAAAGGACTCTTTCGGATTTTGTTTTTTAACAAGTCTCCAAAAACCTAAAAAAAACCCCTAAAAAATCAGTTTTTCTATCAAAACGCTTAGAAGTAATAGTCACATGTCGGAATGTCATACATCGCTGAATTCGTCATTAAATAGCCTATCAAATGGCATTCGCAGTTAAAAATTTTTCAGATTTTCAAAATTTTGAAAAAATTGATGACCCCCACCCTTATCAAAAATGCAAAAATTGGTCATCAAATGAATTTCTTAAAAAAATCGATTTTTAAAAATCTTTTTTTGCAACAAAACTTAATTTATTTTTCTAAACCGATTGTGGTTGGGTGGTATAGGTCGCCAACTATACAAAACAGTCACTCCTATGGCTGTACGTCTAATTTTGTCCAAGTTACAACGAAAGGACTCTTTCGGATTTTGTTTTTTAACAAGTCTCCAAAAACCTAAAAAAGACCCCTAAAAAATCAGTTTTTCTATCAAAACGCTGAGAAGTAATAGTCAAATGTTGGAATGTCATACATCGCTGAATTCGTCATTAAATTGCCTATGAAATGGCATTCGCAGTTAAAAATTTTTCAGATTTTCAAAATTTTGAAAAAATTGATGACCCCCACCCTTATCAAAAATGCAAAAATTGGTCATCAAATGAATTTCTTCAAAAAATCGATTTTTAAAAATCTTTTTTTGCAACAAAACTTAATTTATTTTTCTAAACCGATTGTGGTTGGGTAGTATAGGTCGCCAACTATACAAAACAGTCACTCCTATGGCTGTACGTCTAATTTTGTCCAAGTTACAACGAAAGGACTCTTTCGGATTTTGTTTTTTAACAAGTCTCCAAAAACCTAAAAAAAACCCCTAAAAAATCAGTTTTTCTATCAAAACGCTGAGAAGTAATAGTCAAATGTTGGAATGTCATACATCGCTGAATTCGTCATTAAATTGCCTATCAAATGGCATTCGCAGTTAAAAATTTTTCAGATTTTCAAAATTTTGAAAAAATTGATGACCCCCACCCTTATCAAAAATGCAAAAATTGGTCATCAAATGAATTTCTTCAAAAAATCGATTTTTAAAAATCTTTTTTTGCAACAAAACTTAATTTATTTTTCTAAACCGATTGTGGTTGGGTAGTATAGGTCGCCAACTATACAAAACAGTCACTCCTATGGCTGTACGTCTAATTTTGTCCAAGTTACAACGAAAGGACTCTTTCGGATTTTGTTTTTTAACAAGTCTCCAAAAACCTAAAAAAGACCCCTAAAAAATCAGTTTTTCTATCAAAACGCTGAGAAGTAATAGTCAAATGTTGGAATGTCATACATCGCTGAATTCGTCATTAAATTGCCTATGAAATGGCATTCGCAGTTAAAAATTTTTCAGATTTTCAAAATTTTGAAAAAATTGATGACCCCCACCCTTATCAAAAATGCAAAAATTGGTCATCAAATGAATTTCTTCAAAAAATTGATTTTTAAAAATCTTTTTTTGCAACAAAACTTAATTTATTTTTCTAAACCGATTGTGGTTGGGTAGTATAGGTCGCCAACTATACAAAACAGTCACTCCTATGGCTGTACGTCTAATTTTGTCCAAGTTACAACGAAAGGACTCTTTCGGATTTTGTTTTTTAACAAGTCTCCAAAAACCTAAAAAAAACCCCTAAAAAATCAGTTTTTCTATCAAAACGCTGAGAAGTAATAGTCAAATGTTGGAATGTCATACATCGCTGAATTCGTCATTAAATTGCCTATCAAATGGCATTCGCAGTTAAAAATTTTTCAGATTTTCAAAATTTTGAAAAAATTGATGACCCCCACCCTTATCAAAAATGCAAAAATTGGTCATCAAATGAATTTCTTCAAAAAATCGATTTTTAAAAATCTTTTTTTGCAACAAAACTTAATTTATTTTTCTAAACCGATTGTGGTTGGGTAGTATAGGTCGCCAACTATACAAAACAGTCACTCCTATGGCTGTACGTCTAATTTTGTCCAAGTTACAACGAAAGGACTCTTTCGGATTTTGTTTTTTAACAAGTCTCCAAAAACCTAAAAAAGACCCCTAAAAAATCAGTTTTTCTATCAAAACGCTGAGAAGTAATAGTCAAATGTTGGAATGTCATACATCGCTGAATTCGTCATTAAATTGCCTATGAAATGGCATTCGCAGTTAAAAATTTTTCAGATTTTCAAAATTTTGAAAAAATTGATGACCCCCACCCTTATCAAAAATGCAAAAATTGGTCATCAAATGAATTTCTTCAAAAAATTGATTTTTAAAAATCTTTTTTTGCAACAAAACTTAATTTATTTTTCTAAACCGATTGTGGTTGGGTAGTATAGGTCGCCAACTATACAAAACAGTCACTCCTATGGCTGTACGTCTAATTTTGTCCAAGTTACAACGAAAGGACTCTTTCGGATTTTGTTTTTTAACAAGTCTCCAAAAACCTAAAAAAAACCCCTAAAAAATCAGTTTTTCTATCAAAACGCTGAGAAGTAATAGTCAAATGTTGGAATGTCATACATCGCTGAATTCGTCATTAAATTGCCTATCAAATGGCATTCGCAGTTAAAAATTTTTCAGATTTTCAAAATTTTGAAAAAATTGATGACCCCCACCCTTATCAAAAATGCAAAAATTGGTCATCAAATGAATTTCTTCAAAAAATCGATTTTTAAAAATCTTTTTTTGCAACAAAACTTAATTTATTTTTCTAAACCGATTGTGGTTGGGTAGTATAGGTCGCCAACTATACAAAACAGTCACTCCTATGGCTGTACGTCTAATTTTGTCCAAGTTACAACGAAAGGACTCTTTCGGATTTTGTTTTTTAACAAGTCTCCAAAAACCTAAAAAAAACCCCTAAAAAATCAGTTTTTCTATCAAAACGCTTAGAAGTAATAGTCACATGTCGGAATGTCATACATCGCTGAATTCGTCATTAAATAGCCTATCAAATGGCATTCGCAGTTAAAAATTTTTCAGATTTTCAAAATTTTGAAAAAATTGATGACCCCCACCCTTATCAAAAATGCAAAAATTGGTCATCAAATGAATTTCTTAAAAAAATCGATTTTTAAAAATCTTTTTTTGCAACAAAACTTAATTTATTTTTCTAAACCGATTGTGGTTGGGTAGTATAGGTCGCCAACTATACAAAACAGTCACTCCTATGGCTGTACGTCTAATTTTGTCCAAGTTACAACGAAAGGACTCTTTCGGATTTTGTTTTTTAACAAGTCTCCAAAAACCTAAAAAAACCCCTAAAAAATCAGTTTTTCTATCAAAACGCTGAGAAGTAATAGTCAAATGTTGGAATGTCATACATCGCTGAATTCGTCATTAAATTGCCTATCAAATGGCATTCGCAGTTAAAAATTTTTCAGATTTTCAAAATTTTGAAAAAATTGATGACCCCCACCCTTATCAAAAATGCAAAAATTGGTCATCAAATGAATTTCTTCAAAAAAATCGATTTTTAAAAATCTTTTTTTGCAACAAAACTTAATTTATTTTTCTAAACCGATTGTGGTTGGGTAGTATAGGTCGCCAACTATACAAAACAGTCACTCCTATGGCTGTACGTCTAATTTTGTCCAAGTTACAACGAAAGGACTCTTTCGGATTTTGTTTTTTAACAAGTCTCCAAAAACCTAAAAAAACCCCTAAAAAATCAGTTTTTCTATCAAAACGCTGAGAAGTAATAGTCAAATGTTGGAATGTCATACATCGCTGAATTCGTCATTAAATTGCCTATCAAATGGCATTCGCAGTTAAAAATTCTTCAGATTTTCAAAATTTTGAAAAAATTGATGACCCCCACCCTTATCAAAAATGCAAAAATTGGTCATCAAATGAATTTCTTCAAAAAATCGATTTTTAAAATTTTTTTTTTGCAACAAAACTTAATTTATTTTTCTAAACCGATTGTGGTTGGGTAGTATAGGTCGCCAACTATACAAAACAGTCACTCCTATGGCTGTACGTCTAATTTTGTCCAAGTTACAACGAAAGGACTCTTTCGGATTTTGTTTTTTAACAAGTCTCCAAAAACCTAAAAAAATAGTCAAATGTTGGAATGACATACATCGCTGAATTCGTCATTAAATTGCCTATCAAATGGCATTCGCAGTTAAAAATTTTTCAGATTTTCAAAATTTTGAAAAAATTGATGACCCCCACCCTTATCAAAAATGCAAAAATTGGTCATCAAATGAATTTCTTCAAAAAATCGATTTTTAAAAATTTTTTTTTTGCAACAAAACTTAATTTATTTTTCTAAACCGATTGTGGTTGGGTAGTATAGGTCGCCAACTATACAAAACAGTCACTCCTATGGCTGTACGTCTAATTTTGTCCAAGTTACAACGAAAGGACTCTTTCGGATTTTGTTTTTTAACAAGTCTCCAAAAACCTAAAAAAAAACCCTAAAAAATCAGTTTTTCTATCAAAACGCTGAGAAGTAATAGTCAAATGTTGGAATGTCATACATCGCTGAATTCGTCATTAAATTGCCTATCAAATGGCATTCGCAGTTAAAAATTTTTCAGATTTTCAAAATTTTGAAAAAATTGATGACCCCCACCCTTATCAAAAATGCAAAAATTGGTCATCAAATGAATTTCTTCAAAAAATCGATTTTTAAAAATCTTTTTTTGCAACAAAACTTAATTTATTTTTCTAAACCGATTGTGGTTGGGTAGTATAGGTCGCCAACTATACAAAACAGTCACTCCTATGGCTGTACGTCTAATTTTGTCCAAGTTACAACGAAAGGACTCTTTCGGATTTTGTTTTTTAACAAGTCTCCAAAAACCTAAAAAAAACCCCTAAAAAATCAGTTTTTCTATCAAAACGCTGAGAAGTAATAGTCAAATGTTGGAATGTCATACATCGCTGAATTCGTCATTAAATTGCCTATCAAATGGCATTCGCAGTTAAAAATTTTTCAGATTTTCAAAATTTTGAAAAAATTGATGACCCCCACCCTTATCAAAAATGCAAAAATTGGTCATCAAATGAATTTCTTCAAAAAATCGATTTTTAAAAATCTTTTTTTGCAACAAAACTTAATTTATTTTTCTAAACCGATTGTGGTTGGGTAGTATAGGTCGCCAACTATACAAAACAGTCACTCCTATGGCTGTACGTCTAATTTTGTCCAAGTTACAACGAAAGGACTCTTTCGGATTTTGTTTTTTAACAAGTCTCCAAAAACCTAAAAAAACCCCTAAAAAATCAGTTTTTCTATCAAAACGCTGAGAAGTAATAGTCAAATGTTGGAATGTCATACATCGCTGAATTCGTCATTAAATTGCCTATGAAATGGCATTCGCAGTTAAAAATTTTTCAGATTTTCAAAATTTTGAAAAAATTGATGACCCCCACCCTTATCAAAAATGCAAAAATTGGTCATCAAATGAATTTCTTCAAAAAATCGATTTTTAAAAATCTTTTTTTGCAACAAAACTTAATTTATTTTTCTAAACCGATTGTGGTTGGGTAGTATAGGTCGCCAACTATACAAAACAGTCACTCCTATGGCTGTACGTCTAATTTTGTCCAAGTTACAACGAAAGGACTCTTTCGGATTTTGTTTTTTAACAAGTCTCCAAAAACCTAAAAAAAAACCCTAAAAAATCAGTTTTTCTATCAAAACGCTTAGAAGTAATAGTCACATGTTGGAATGTCATACATCGCTGAATTCGTCATTAAATTGCCTATCAAATGGCATTCGCAGTTAAAAATTTTTCAGATTTTCAAAATTTTGAAAAAATTGATGACCCCCACCCTTATCAAAAATGCAAAAATTGGTCATCAAATGAATTTCTTCAAAAAATCGATTTTTAAAAATCTTTTTTTGCAACAAAACTTAATTTATTTTTCTAAACCGATTGTGGTTGGGTAGTATAGGTCGCCAACTATACAAAACAGTCACTCCTATGGCTGTACGTCTAATTTTGTCCAAGTTACAACGAAAGGACTCTTTCGGATTTTGTTTTTTAACAAGTCTCCAAAAACCTAAAAAAAACCCCTAAAAAATCAGTTTTTCTATCAAAACGCTTAGAAGTAATAGTCACATGTCGGAATGTCATACATCGCTGAATTCGTCATTAAATAGCCTATCAAATGGCATTCGCAGTTAAAAATTTTTCAGATTTTCAAAATTTTGAAAAAATTGATGACCCCCACCCTTATCAAAAATGCAAAAATTGGTCATCAAATGAATTTCTTAAAAAAATCGATTTTTAAAAATCTTTTTTTGCAACAAAACTTAATTTATTTTTCTAAACCGATTGTGGTTGGGTAGTATAGGTCGCCAACTATACAAAACAGTCACTCCTATGGCTGTACGTCTAATTTTGTCCAAGTTACAACGAAAGGACTCTTTCGGATTTTGTTTTTTAACAAGTCTCCAAAAACCTAAAAAAACCCCTAAAAAATCAGTTTTTCTATCAAAACGCTGAGAAGTAATAGTCAAATGTTGGAATGTCATACATCGCTGAATTCGTCATTAAATTGCCTATGAAATGGCATTCGCAGTTAAAAATTTTTCAGATTTTCAAAATTTTGAAAAAATTGATGACCCCCACCCTTATCAAAAATGCAAAAATTGGTCATCAAATGAATTTCTTCAAAAAATCGATTTTTAAAAATCTTTTTTTGCAACAAAACTTAATTTATTTTTCTAAACCGATTGTGGTTGGGTAGTATAGGTCGCCAACTATACAAAACAGTCACTCCTATGGCTGTACGTCTAATTTTGTCCAAGTTACAACGAAAGGACTCTTTCGGATTTTGTTTTTTAACAAGTCTCCAAAAACCTAAAAAAAACCCCTAAAAAATCAGTTTTTCTATCAAAACGCTGAGAAGTAATAGTCAAATGTTGGAATGTCATACATCGCTGAATTCGTCATTAAATTGCCTATCAAATGGCATTCGCAGTTAAAAATTTTTCAGATTTTCAAAATTTTGAAAAAATTGATGACCCCCACCCTTATCAAAAATGCAAAAATTGGTCATCAAATGAATTTCTTCAAAAAATCGATTTTTAAAAATCTTTTTTTGCAACAAAACTTAATTTATTTTTCTAAACCGATTGTGGTTGGGTAGTATAGGTCGCCAACTATACAAAACAGTCACTCCTATGGCTGTACGTCTAATTTTGTCCAAGTTACAACGAAAGGACTCTTTCGGATTTTGTTTTTTAACAAGTCTCCAAAAACCTAAAAAAAACCCCTAAAAAATCAGTTTTTCTATCAAAACGCTGAGAAGTAATAGTCAAATGTTGGAATGTCATACATCGCTGAATTCGTCATTAAATTGCCTATCAAATGGCATTCGCAGTTAAAAATTTTTCAGATTTTCAAAATTTTGAAAAAATTGATGACCCCACCCCTTATCAAAAATGCAAAAATTGGTCATCAAATGAATTTCTTCAAAAAATCGATTTTTAAAAATCTTTTTTTGCAACAAAACTTAATTTATTTTTCTAAACCGATTGTGGTTGGGTAGTATAGGTCGCCAACTATACAAAACAGTCACTCCTATGGCTGTACGTCTAATTTTGTCCAAGTTACAACGAAAGGACTCTTTCGGATTTTGTTTTTTAACAAGTCTCCAAAAACCTAAAAAAAACCCCTAAAAAATCAGTTTTTCTATCAAAACGCTTAGAAGTAATAGTCACATGTCGGAATGTCATACATCGCTGAATTCGTCATTAAATAGCCTATCAAATGGCATTCGCAGTTAAAAATTTTTCAGATTTTCAAAATTTTGAAAAAATTGATGACCCCCACCCTTATCAAAAATGCAAAAATTGGTCATCAAATGAATTTCTTAAAAAAATCGATTTTTAAAAATCTTTTTTGCAACAAAACTTAATTTATTTTTCTAAACCGATTGTGGTTGGGTAGTATAGGTCGCCAACTATACAAAACAGTCACTCCTATGGCTGTACGTCTAATTTTGTCCAAGTTACAACGAAAGGACTCTTTCGGATTTTGTTTTTTAACAAGTCTCCAAAAACCTAAAAAAAACCCCTAAAAAATCAGTTTTTCTATCAAAACGCTGAGAAGTAATAGTCAAATGTTGGAATGTCATACATCGCTGAATTCGTCATTAAATTGCCTATCAAATGGCATTCGCAGTTAAAAATTTTTCAGATTTTCAAAATTTTGAAAAAATTGATGACCCCCACCCTTATCAAAAATGCAAAAATTGGTCATCAAATGAATTTCTTCAAAAAATCGATTTTTAAAAATCTTTTTTGCAACAAAACTTAATTTATTTTTCTAAACCGATTGTGGTTGGGTAGTATAGGTCGCCAACTATACAAAACAGTCACTCCTATGGCTGTACGTCTAATTTTGTCCAAGTTACAACGAAAGGACTCTTTCGGATTTTGTTTTTTAACAAGTCTCCAAAAACCTAAAAAAAACCCCTAAAAAATCAGTTTTTCTATCAAAACGCTGAGAAGTAATAGTCAAATGTTGGAATGTCATACATCGCTGAATTCGTCATTAAATTGCCTATCAAATGGCATTCGCAGTTAAAAGTTCTTCAGATTTTCAAAATTTTGAAAAAATTGATGACCCCCACCCTTATCAAAAATGCAAAAATTGGTCATCAAATGAATTTCTTCAAAAAATCGATTTTTAAAATTTTTTTTTTGCAACAAAACTTAATTTATTTTTCTAAACCGATTGTGGTTGGGTAGTATAGGTCGCCAACTATACAAAACAGTCACTCCTATGGCTGTACGTCTAATTTTGTCCAAGTTACAACGAAAGGACTCTTTCGGATTTTGTTTTTTAACAAGTCTCCAAAAACCTAAAAAAAACACCTAAAAAATCAGTTTTTCTATCAAAACGCTGAGAAGTAATAGTCAAATGTTGGAATGTCATACATCGCTGAATTCGTCATTAAATTGCCTATCAAATGGCATTCGCAGTTAAAAATTTTTCAGATTTTCAAAATTTTGAAAAAATTGATGACCCCCACCCTTATCAAAAATGCAAAAATTGGTCATCAAATGAATTTCTTCAAAAAATCGATTTTGTAAAATTTTTTTTTTGCAACAAAACTTAATTTATTTTTCTAAACCGATTGTGGTTGGGTAGTATAGGTCGCCAACTATACAAAACAGTCACTCCTATGGCTGTACGTCTAATTTTGTCCAAGTTACAACGAAAGGACTCTTTCGGATTTTGTTTTTTAACAAGTCTCCAAAAACCTAAAAAAAACACCTAAAAAATCAGTTTTTCTATCAAAACGCTGAGAAGTAATAGTCAAATGTTGGAATGTCATACATCGCTGAATTCGTCATTAAATTGCCTATCAAATGGCATTCGCAGATAAAAATTTTTCAGATTTTCAAAATTTTGAAAAAATTGATGACCCCCACCCTTATCAAAAATGCAAAAATTGGTCATCAAATGAATTTCTTCAAAAAATCGATTTTTAAAAATCTTTTTTTTGCAACAAAACTTAATTTATTTTTCTAAACTGATTGTGGTTGGGTAGTATAGGTCGCCAACTATACAAAACAGTCACTCCTATGGCTGTACGTCTAATTTTGTCCAAGTTACAACGAAAGGACTCTTTCGGATTTTGTTTTTTAACAAGTCTCCAAAAACCTAAAAAAAACCCCTAAAAAATCAGTTTTTCTATCAAAACGCTTAGAAGTAATAGTCACATGTCGGAATGTCATACATCGCTGAATTCGTCATTAAATTGCCTATCAAATGGCATTCGCAGTTAAAAATGTTTCAGATTTTCAAAATTTTGAAAAAAATTGATGACCCCCACCCTTATCAAAAATGCAAAAATTGGTCATCAAATGAATTTCTTCAAAAAATCGATTTTTAAAATTTTTTTTTGCAACAAAACTTAATTTATTTTTCTAAACCGATTGTGGTTGGGTAGTATAGGTCGCCAACTATACAAAACAGTCACTCCTATGGCTGTACGTCTAATTTTGTCCAAGTTACAACGAAAGGACTCTTTCGGATTTTGTTTTTTAACAAGTCTCCAAAAACCTAAAAAAAACACCTAAAAAATCAGTTTTTCTATCAAAACGCTGAGAAGTAATAGTCAAATGTTGGAATGTCATACATCGCTGAATTCGTCATTAAATTGCCTATGAAATGGCATTCGCAGATAAAAATTTTTCAGATTTTCAAAATTTTGAAAAAATTGATGACCCCCACCCTTATCAAAAATGCAAAAATTGGTCATCAAATGAATTTCTTCAAAAAATCGATTTTTAAAAATCTTTTTTTGCAACAAAATTTAATTTATTTTTCTAAACTGATTGTGGTTGGGTAGTATAGGTCGCCAACTATACAAAACAGTCACTCCTATGGCTGTACGTCTAATTTTGTCCAAGTTACAACGAAAGGACTCTTTCGGATTTTGTTTTTTAACAAGTCTCCAAAAACCTAAAAAAAACCCCTAAAAAATCAGTTTTTCTATCAAAACGCTTAGAAGTAATAGTCACATGTCGGAATGTCATACATCGCTGAATTCGTCATTAAATTGCCTATCAAATGGCATTCGCAGTTAAAAATGTTTCAGATTTTCAAAATTTTGAAAAAAATTGATGACCCCCACCCTT
This sequence comes from Drosophila elegans, assembly GCF_018152505.1. Taxonomy (NCBI): domain Eukaryota; kingdom Metazoa; phylum Arthropoda; class Insecta; order Diptera; family Drosophilidae; genus Drosophila; species Drosophila elegans. Next base: position 3,147,629 of record NW_024545903.1, on the reverse strand, counting down.
ATCAAAAATGCAAAAATTGGTCATCAAATGAATTTCTTCAAAAAATCGATTTTTAAAAATCTTTTTTACCCAACAAAACGAAAGGACTCTAATTTAATTTCGGATTTTGTTTTTTAACAAGTCTCCAAAAACCTAAAAAAAACACCTAAAAAATCAGTTTTTCTATCAAAACGCTGAGAAGTAATAGTCAAATGTTGGAATGTCATACATCGCTGAATTCGTCATTAAATTGCCTATGAAATGGCATTCGCAGATAAAAATTTTTCAGATTTTCAAAATTTTGAAAAAATTGATGACCCCCACCCTTATCAAAAATGCAAAAATTGGTCATCAAATGAATTTCTTCAAAAAATCGATTTTTAAAAATCTTTTTTTTGCAACAAAACTTAATTTATTTTTCTAAACTGATTGTGGTTGGGTAGTATAGGTCGCCAACTATACAAAACAGTCACTCCTATGACTGTACGTCTAATTTTGTCCAAGTTACAACGAAAGGACTCTTTCGGATTTTGTTTTTTAACAAGTCTCCAAAAACCTAAAAAAAATCCCTAAAAAATCAGTTTTTCTATCAAAACGCTTAGAAGTAATAGTCACATGTCGGAATGTCATACATCGCTGAATTCGTCATTAAATTGCCTATCAAATGGCATTCGCAGTTAAAAATGTTTCAGATTTTCAAAATTTTGAAAAAAATTGATGACCCCCACCCTTATCAAAAATGCAAAAATTGGTCATCAAATGAATTTCTTCAAAAAATCGATTTTTAAAAATCTTTTTTTGCAACAAAACGAAAGGACTCTTTCGGATTTTGTTTTTTAACAAGTCTCCAAAAACCTAAAAAAAAGCCCCTAAAAAATCAGTTTTTCTATCAAAACGCTTAGAAGTAATAGTCACATGTCGGAATGTCATACATCGCTGAATTCGTCATTAAATTGCCTATCAAATGGCATTCGCAGTTAAAAATTTTTCAGATTTTCAAAATTTTGAAAAAATTGATGACCCCCACCCTTATCAAAAATGCAAAAATTGGTCATCAAATGAATTTCTTCAAAAAATCGATTTTTAAAAATCTTTTTTTGCAACAAAACTTAATTTATTTTTCTAAACCGATTGTGGTTGGGTAGTATAGGTCGCCAACTATACAAAACAGTCACTCCTATGGCTGTACGTCTAATTTTGTCCAAGTTACAACGAAAGGACTCTTTCGGATTTTGTTTTTTAACAAGTCTCCAAAAACCTAAAAAAAACACCTAAAAAATCAGTTTTTCTATCAAAACGCTGAGAAGTAATAGTCAAATGTTGGAATGTCATACATCGCTGAATTCGTCATTAAATTGCCTATCAAATGGCATTCGCAGTTAAAAATTTTTCAGATTTTCAAAATTTTGAAAAAATTGATGACCCCCACCCTTATCAAAAATGCAAAAATTGGTCATCAAATGAATTTCTTAAAAAAATCGATTTTTAAAAATCTTTTTTTGCAACAAAACTTAATTTAATTTTCTAAACCGATTGTGGTTGGGTAGTATAGGTCGCCAACTATACAAAACAGTCACTCCTATGGCTGTACGTCTAATTTTGTCCAAGTTACAACGAAAGGACTCTTTCGGATTTTGTTTTTTAACAAGTCTCCAAAAACCTAAAAAAAACCCCTAAAAAATCAGTTTTTCTATCAAAACGCTGAGAAGTAATAGTCAAATGTTGGAATGTCATACATCGCTGAATTCGTCATTAAATTGCCTATCAAATGGCATTCGCAGTTAAAAATTTTTCAGATTTTCAAAATTTTGAAAAAATTGATGACCCCCACCCTTATCAAAAATGCAAAAATTGGTCATCAAATGAATTTCTTCAAAAAATCGATTTTTAAAAATCTTTTTTTGCAACAAAACTTAATTTAATTTTCTAAACCGATTGTGGTTGGGTAGTATAGGTCGCCAACTATACAAAACAGTCACTCCTATGGCTGTACGTCTAATTTTGTCCAAGTTACAACGAAAGGACTCTTTCGGATTTTGTTTTTTAACAAGTCTCCAAAAACCTAACCCCTAAAAACCCCTAAAAAATCAGTTTTTCTATCAAAACGCTTAGCAGTAATAGTCACATGTCGGAATGTCATACATCGCTGAATTCGTCATTAAATTGCCTATCAAATGGCATTCGCAGTTAAAAATGTTTCAAATTTTCAAAATTTTGAAAAAATTGATGACGTCCACCCTTATCAAAAATGCAAAAATTGGTCATCAAATGAATTTCTTAAAAAAATCGATTTTTAAAAATCTTTTTTTGCAACAAAACTTAATTTATTTTTCTAAACCGATTGTGGTTGGGTAGTATAGGTCGCCAACTATACAAAACAGTCACTCCTATGGCTGTACGTCTAATATTGTCCAAGTTACAACGAAAGGACTCATTCGGATTTTGTTTTTTAACAAGTCTCCAAAAACCTAAAAAAAACCCTAAAAAATCAGTTTTTCTATCAAAACGCTTAGAAGTAATAGTCACATGTCGGAATGTCATACATCGCTGAATTCGTCATTAAATTGCCTATCAAATGGCATTCGCAGTTAAAAATTTTTCAGATTTTCAAAATTTTGAAAAAATTGATGACCCCCACCCTTATCAAAAATGCAAAAATTGGTCACCAAATGAATTTCTTCAAAAAATCGATTTTAAAAATTTTTTTTTTGCAACAAAACTTAATATATTTTTCTAAACCGATTGTGGTTGGGTAGTATAGGTCGCCAACTATACAAAACAGTCACTCCTATGGCTGTACGTCTAATTTTTGTTCATTAAATTGCCTATCAAATGGCATTCGCAGTTAAAAATTTTTCAGATTTTCAAAATTTTGAAAAAATTGATGACCCCCACCCTTATCAAAAATGCAAAAATTGGTCATCAAATGAATTTCTTCAAAAAATCGATTTTTAAAAATCTTTTTTTGCAACAAAACTTAATTTATTTTTCTAAACCGATTGTGGTTGGGTAGTATAGGTCGCCAACTTTACAAAACAGTCACTCCTATGGCTGTACGTCTAATTTTGTCCAAGTTACAACGAAAGGACTCTTTCGGATTTTGTTTTTTAACAAGTCTCCAAAAACCTAAAAAAACCCCTAAAAAATCAGTTTTTCTATCAAAACGCTGAGAAGTAATAGTCAAATGTTGGAATGTCATACATCGCTGAATTCGTCATTAAATTGCCTATGAAATGGCATTCGCAGTTAAAAATTTTTCAGATTTTCAAAATTTTGAAAAAATTGATGACCCCCACCCTTATCAAAAATGCAAAAATTGGTCATCAAATGAATTTCTTCAAAAAATCGATTTTTAAAAATCTTTTTTTGCAACAAAACTTAAACCGATTGTGGTTGGGTAGTATAGGTCGCCAACTATACAAAACAGTCACTCCTATGGCTGTACGTCTAATATTGTCCAAGTTACAACGAAAGGACTCATTCGGATTTTGTTTTTTAACAAGTCTCCAAAAACCTAAAAAAAAACCCCTAAAAAATCAGTTTTTCTATCAAAACGCTTAGAAGTAATAGTCACATGTCGGAATGTCATACATCGCTGAATTCGTCATTAAATTGCCTATCAAATGGCATTCGCAGTTAAAAATTTTTCAGATTTTCAAAATTTTGAAAAAATTGATGACCCCCACCCTTATCAAAAATGCAAAAATTGGTCACCAAATGAATTTCTTCAAAAAATCGATTTTAAAAATTTTTTTTTGCAACAAAACTTAATATATTTTTCTAAACCGATTGTGGTTGGGTAGTATAGGTCGCCAACTATACAAAACATCACTCCTATGGCTGTACGTCCTCTTCGTCTAATTTTGTGTCATCATTAAATTGCCTATCAAATGGCATTCGCAGTTAAAAATTTTTCAGATTTTCAAAATTTTGAAAAAATTGATGACCCCCACCCTTATCAAAAATGCAAAAATTGGTCATCAAATGAATTTCTTCAAAAAATCGATTTTTAAAAATCTTTTTTTGCAACAAAACTTAATTTATTTTTCTAAACCGATTGTGGTTGGGTAGTATAGGTCGCCAACTTTACAAAACAGTCACTCCTATGGCTGTACGTCTAATTTTGTCCAAGTTACAACGAAAGGACTCTTTCGGATTTTGTTTTTTAACAAGTCTCCAAAAACCTAAAAAAACCCCTAAAAAATCAGTTTTTCTATCAAAACGCTGAGAAGTAATAGTCAAATGTTGGAATGTCATACATCGCTGAATTCGTCATTAAATTGCCTATGAAATGGCATTCGCAGTTAAAAATTTTTCAGATTTTCAAAATTTTGAAAAAATTGATGACCCCCACCCTTATCAAAAATGCAAAAATTGGTCATCAAATGAATTTCTTCAAAAAATCGATTTTTAAAAATCTTTTTTTGCAACAAAACTTAAACCGATTGTGGTTGGGTTGTATAGGTCGCCAACTATACAAAACAGTCACTCCTATGGCTGTACGTCTAATTTTGTCCAAGTTACAACGAAAGGACTCTTTCGGATTTTGTTTTTTAACAAGTCTCCAAAAACCTAAAAAAAACCCCTAAAAAATCAGTTTTTCTATCAAAACGCTGAGAAGTAATAGTCAAATGTTGGAATGTCATACATCGCTGAATTCGTCATTAAATTGCCTATCAAATGGCATTCGCAGTTAAAAATTTTTCAGATTTTCAAAATTTTGAAAAAATTGATGACCCCCACCCTTATCAAAAATGCAAAAATTGGTCATCAAATGAATTTCTTCAAAAAATCGATTTTTAAAAATCTTTTTTGCAACAAAACTTAATTTATTTTTCTAAACCGATTGTGGTTGGGTAGTATAGGTCGCCAACTATACAAAACAGTCACTCCTATGGCTGTACGTCTAATTTTGTCCAAGTTACAACGAAAGGACTCTTTCGGATTTTGTTTTTTAACAAGTCTCCAAAAACCTAAAAAAACCCCTAAAAAATCAGTTTTTCTATCAAAACGCTTAGAAGTAATAGTCACATGTCGGAATGTCATACATCGCTGAATTCGTCATTAAATTGCCTATCAAATGGCATTCGCAGTTAAAAATTTTTCAGATTTTCAAAATTTTGAAAAAATTGATGACCCCCACCCTTATCAAAAATGCAAAAATTGGTCATCAAATGAATTTCTTCAAAAAATCGATTTTTAAAAATTTTGTTTTACAACAAAACCTAATTTATTTTTCTAAACCGATTGTGGTTGGGTAGTATAGGTCGCCAACTATACAAAACAGTCACTCCTATGGCTGTACGTCTAATTTTGTCCAAGTTACAACGAAAGGACTCTTTCGGATTTTGTTTTTTAACAAGTCTCCAAAAACCTAAAAAAAACCCCTAAAAAATCAGTTTTTCTATCAAAACGCTTTGAAGTAATAGTCACATGTCGGAATGTCATACATCGCTGAATTCGTCATTAAATTGCCTATGAAATGGCATTCGCAGTTAAAAATTTTTCAGATTTTCAAAATTTTGAAAAAATTGATGACCCCCACCCTTATCAAAAATGCAAAAATTGGTCATCAAATGAATTTCTTCAAAAAATCGATTTTTAAAAATCTTTTTTTGCAACAAAACTTAATTTATTTTTCTAAACCGATTGTGGTTGGGTAGTATAGGTCGCCAACTATACAAAACAGTCACTCCTATGGCTGTACGTCTAATTTTGTCCAAGTTACAACGAAAGGACTCTTTCGGATTTTGTTTTTTAACAAGTCTCCAAAAACCTAAAAAAAAACCCTAAAAAATCAGTTTTTCTATCAAAACGCTTAGAAGTAATAGTCACATGTCGGAATGTCATACATCGCTGAATTCGTCATTAAATAGCCTATCAAATGGCATTCGCAGTTAAAAATTTTTCAGATTTTCAAAATTTTGAAAAAATTGATGACCCCCACCCTTATCAAAAATGCAAAAATTGGTCATCAAATGAATTTCTTCAAAAAATCGATTTTTAAAAATCTTTTTTTGCAACAAAACTTAATTTATTTTTCTAAACCGATTGTGGTTGGGTAGTATAGGTCGCCAACTATACAAAACAGTCACTCCTATGGCTGTACGTCTAATTTTGTCCAAGTTACAACGAAAGGACTCTTTCGGATTTTGTTTTTTAACAAGTCTCCAAAAACCTAAAAAAACCCCTAAAAAATCAGTTTTTCTATCAAAACGCTGAGAAGTAATAGTCAAATGTTGGAATGTCATACATCGCTGAATTCGTCATTAAATTGCCTATGAAATGGCATTCGCAGTTAAAAATTTTTCAGATTTTCAAAATTTTGAAAAAATTGATGACCCCCACCCTTATCAAAAATGCAAAAATTGGTCATCAAATGAATTTCTTCAAAAAATCGATTTTTAAAAATCTTTTTTTGCAACAAAACTTAAACCGATTGTGGTTGGGTTGTATAGGTCGCCAACTATACAAAACAGTCACTCCTATGGCTGTACGTCTAATTTTGTCCAAGTTACAACGAAAGGACTCTTTCGGATTTTGTTTTTTAACAAGTCTCCAAAAACCTAAAAAAAACCCCTAAAAAATCAGTTTTTCTATCAAAACGCTGAGAAGTAATAGTCAAATGTTGGAATGTCATACATCGCTGAATTCGTCATTAAATTGCCTATCAAATGGCATTCGCAGTTAAAAATTTTTCAGATTTTCAAAATTTTGAAAAAATTGATGACCCCCACCCTTATCAAAAATGCAAAAATTGGTCATCAAATGAATTTCTTCAAAAAATCGATTTTTAAAAATCTTTTTTTGCAACAAAACTTAATTTATTTTTCTAAACCGATTGTGGTTGGGTAGTATAGGTCGCCAACTATACAAAACAGTCACTCCTATGGCTGTACGTCTAATTTTGTCCAAGTTACAACGAAAGGACTCTTTCGGATTTTGTTTTTTAACAAGTCTCCAAAAACCTAAAAAAACCCCTAAAAAATCAGTTTTTCTATCAAAACGCTTAGAAGTAATAGTCACATGTCGGAATGTCATACATCGCTGAATTCGTCATTAAATTGCCTATCAAATGGCATTCGCAGTTAAAAATTTTTCAGATTTTCAAAATTTTGAAAAAATTGATGACCCCCACCCTTATCAAAAATGCAAAAATTGGTCACCAAATGAATTTCTTCAAAAAATCGATTTTAAAAATTTTTTTTTTGCAACAAAACTTAATATATTTTTCTAAACCGATTGTGGTTGGGTAGTATAGGTCGCCAACTATACAAAACAGTCACTCCTATGGCTGTACGTCTAATTTTGTCCAAGTTAAAACGAAAGGACTCTTTCGGATTTTGTTTTTTAACAAGTCTCCAAAAACCTAAAAAAAACCCCTAAAAAATCAGTTTTTCTATCAAAACGCTTTGAAGTAATAGTCACATGTCGGAATGTCATACATCGCTGAATTCGTCATTAAATTGCCTATCAAATGGCATTCGCAGTTAAAAATTTTTCAGATTTTCAAAATTTTGAAAAAATTGATGACCCCCACCCTTATCAAAAATGCAAAAATTGGTCATCAAATGAATTTCTTCAAAAAATCGATTTTTAAAAATTTTGTTTTGCAACAAAACTTAATTTATTTTTCTAAACCGATTGTGGTTGGGTAGTATAGGTCGCCAACTATACAAAACAGTCACTCCTATGGCTGTACGTCTAATTTTGTCCAAGTTACAACGAAAGGACTCTTTCGGATTTTGTTTTTTAACAAGTCTCCAAAAACCTAAAAAAACCCCTTAAAAATCAGTTTTTCTATCAAAACGCTTAGAAGTAATAGTCACATGTCGGAATGTCATACATCGCTGAATTCGTCATTAAATTGCCTATCAAATGGCATTCGCAGTTAAAAATTTTTCAGATTTTCAAAATTTTGAAAAAATTGATGACCCCCACCCTTATCAAAAATGCAAAAATTGGTCATCAAATGAATTTCTTCAAAAAATCGATTTTTAAAAATTTTGTTTTACAACAAAACTTAATTTATTTTTCTAAACCGATTGTGGTTGGGTAGTATAGGTCGCCAACTATACAAAACAGTCACTCCTATGGCTGTACGTCTAATTTTGTCCAAGTTACAACGAAAGGACTCTTTCGGATTTTGTTTTTTAACAAGTCTCCAAAAACCTAAAAAAAACCCCTAAAAAATCAGTTTTTCTATCAAAACGCTTAGAAGTAATAGTCACATGTCGGAATGTCATACATCGCTGAATTCGTCATTAAATTGCCTATCAAATGGCATTCGCAGTTAAAAATTTTTCAGATTTTCAAAATTTTGAAAAAACTGATGACCCCACCCTTATCAAAAATGCAAAAATTGGTCATCAAATGAATTTCTTCAAAAAATCGATTTTTAAAAATCTTTTTTTTGCAACAAAACTTAATTTATTTTTCTAAACTGGTTGTGGTTGGGTAGTATAGGTCGCCAACTATACAAAACAGTCACTCCTATGGCTGTACGTCTAATTTTGTCCAAGTTAAAACGAAAGGACTCTTTCGGATTTTGTTTTTTAACAAGTCTCCAAAAACCTAAAAAAAACCCCTAAAAAATCAGTTTTTCTATCAAAACGCTTAGAAGTAATAGTCACATGTCGGAATGTCATACATCGCTGAATTCGTCATTAAATTGCCTATCAAATGGCATTCGCAGTTAAAAATTTTTCAGATTTTCAAAATTTTGAAAAAATTGATGACCCCCACCCTTATCAAAAATGCAAAAATTGGTCATCAAATGAATTTCTTCAAAAAATCGATTTTTAAAAATTTTGTTTTGCAACAAAACTTAATTTATTTTTCTAAACCGATTGTGGTTGGGTAGTATAGGTCGCCAACTATACAAAACAGTCACTCCTATGGCTGTACGTCTAATTTTGTCCAAGTTACAACGAAAGGACTCTTTCGGATTTTGTTTTTTAACAAGTCTCCAAAAACCTAAAAAAACCCCTAAAAAATCAGTTTCTCTATCAAAACGCTTAGAAGTAATAGTCACATGTCGGAATGTCATACATCGCTGAATTCGTCATTAAATTGCCTATCAAATGGCATTCGCAGTTAAAAATTTTTCAGATTTTCAAAATTTTGAAAAAATTGATGACCCCCACCCTTATCAAAAATGCAAAAATTGGTCATCAAATGAATTTCTTCAAAAAATCGATTTTTAAAAATTTTGTTTTGCAACAAAACTTAATTTATTTTTCTAAACCGATTGTGGTTGGGTAGTATAGGTCGCCAACTATACAAAACAGTCACTCCTATGGCTGTACGTCTAATTTTGTCCAAGTTACAACGAAAGGACTCTTTCGGATTTTGTTTTTTAACAAGTCTCCAAAAACCTAAAAAAACCCCTAAAAAATCAGTTTCTCTATCAAAACGCTTAGAAGTAATAGTCACATGTCGGAATGTCATACATCGCTGAATTCGTCATTAAATTTTGAAAAAATTGATGACCCCCACCCTTATCAAAACTGCAAAAATTGGCCATCAAATGAATTTCTTCAAAAAATCGATTTTTAAAAATTTTGTTTTACAACAAAACCTAATTTATTTTTCTAAACCGATTGTGGTTGGGTAGTATAGGTCGCCAACTATACAAAACAGTCACTCCTATGGCTGTACGTCTAATTTTGTCCAAGTTACAACGAAAGGACTCTTTCGGATTTTGTTTTTTAACAAGTCTCCAAAAACCTAAAAAAAACCCCTAAAAAATCAGTTTTTCTATCAAAACGCTTAGAAGTAATAGTCACATGTCGGAATGTCATACATCGCTGAATTCGTCATTAAATTGCCTATCAAATGGCATTCGCAGTTAAAAATTTTTCAGATTTTCAAAATTTTGAAAAAATTGATGACCCCCACCCTTATCAAAACTGCAAAAATTGGCCATCAAATGAATTTCTTCAAAAAATCGATTTTTAAAAATCTTTTTTTGCAACAAAACTTAATTTATTTTTCTAAACCGATTGTGGTTGGGTAGTATAGGTCGCCAACTATACAAAACAGTCACTCCTATGGCTGTACGTCTAATTTTGTCCAAGTTACAACGAAAGGACTCTTTCGGATTTTGTTTTTTAACAAGTCTCCAAAAACCTAAAAAAAAACCCCTAAAAAATCAGTTTTTCTATCAAAACGCTTAGAAGTAATAGTCACATGTCGGAATGTCATACATCGCTGAATTCGTCATTAAATTGCCTATCAAATGGCATTCGCAGTTAAAAATTTTTCAGATTTTCAAAATTTTGAAAAAATTGATGACCCCCACCCTTATCAAAAATGCAAAAATTGGTCATCAAATGAATTTCTTCAAAAAATCGATTTTTAAAAATTTTTTTTTACAACAAAACCTAATTTATTTTTCTAAACCGATTGTGGTTGGGTAGTATAGGTCGCCAACTATACAAAACAGTCACTCCTATGGCTGTACGTCTAATTTTGTCCAAGTTACAACGAAAGGACTCTTTCGGATTTTGTTTTTTAACAAGTCTCCAAAAACCTAAAAAAAACCCCTAAAAAATCAGTTTTTCTATCAAAACGCTTTGAAGTAATAGTCACATGTCGGAATGTCATACATCGCTGAATTCGTCATTAAATTGCCTATCAAATGGCATTCGCAGTTAAAAATTTTTCAGATTTTCAAAATTTTGAAAAAATTGATGACCCCCACCCTTATCAAAAATGCAAAAATTGGTCATCAAATGAATTTCTTCAAAAAATCGATTTTTAAAAATTTTGTTTTGCAACAAAACTTAATTTATTTTTCTAAACCGATTGTGGTTGGGTAGTATAGGTCGCCAACTATACAAAACAGTCACTCCTATGGCTGTACGTCTAATTTTGTCCAAGTTACAACGAAAGGACTCTTTCGGATTTTGTTTTTTAACAAGTCTCCAAAAACCTAAAAAAAACCCCTAAAAAATCAGTTTTTCTATCAAAACGCTTAGAAGTAATAGTCACATGTCGGAATGTCATACATCGCTGAATTCGTCATTAAATTGCCTATCAAATGGCATTCGCAGTTAAAAATTTTTCAGATTTTCAAAATTTTGAAAAAATTGATGACCCCCACCCTTATCAAAAATGCAAAAATTGGTCATCAAATGAATTTCTTCAAAAAATCGATTTTTAAAAATTTTGTTTTGCAACAAAACTTAATTTATTTTTCTAAACCGATTGTGGTTGGGTAGTATAGGTCGCCAACTATACAAAACAGTCACTCCTATGGCTGTACGTCTAATTTTGTCCAAGTTACACCGAAAGGACTCTTTCGGATTTTGTTTTTTGACAAGTCTCCAAAAACCTAAAAAAAACACCTAAAAAATCAGTTTTTCTATCAAAACGCTGAGAAGTAATAGTCAAATGTTGGAATGTCATACATCGCTGAATTCGTCATTAAATTGCCTATGAAATGGCATTCGCAGTTAAAAATTTTTCAGATTTTCAAAATTTTGAAAAAACTGATGACCCCCACCCTTATCAAAAATGCAAAAATTGGTCATCAAATGAATTTCTTCAAAAAATCGATTTTTAAAAATCTTTTTTTTGCAACAAAACTTAATTTATTTTTCTAAACCGATTGTGGTTGGGTAGTATAGGTCGCCAACTATACAAAACAGTCACTCCTATGGCTGTACGTCTAATTTTGTCCAAGTTACACCGAAAGGACTCTTTCGGATTTTGTTTTTTGACAAGTCTCCAAAAACCTAAAAAAAAAAACCCTAAAAAATCAGTTTTTCTATTAAAATAAAAAATATATATATATATAAAATATTAAAAAGATTTATGGTATATTTGTATATGAATTGTATACTATATTTGCTTCTATTGTAAATTCAAAGGAACTCAATGTTTCGTGAACAAAGCTAAACCACTAGTTTAAGTATGTGAACACACAGTTTGGTGTGCTAATTTCGGGTCATACAATAAGTTTAACATCGTAAAATAATTAATTTTTCACATCAAATGCCATAAAGCTTAATGAGTCCGTTATCAACATATACCTGTACACACACAAAACCATTATCGAAATGCAATAGTAGTTTCAACACAAACCATGTTCCCACAACCCATAAACACACGCCAGCTGAGAGATTAAAGTAAACATTAATTAACATTTTAATCATTTGGATGTAAGCTACAAGTGCATGCAAGATTGTAATTAGGGTTATGATTATATAATGCATATTGTTATTTTTCGGCCTGCGAAATTTAATTTCCTATTTTATTTTAAGCCTTCCGAAGTTAATCATTTCCTGTACGAACACAATCGATTTCTTTGGGAAAAACAAATCTAAGCAAAATATTTTAAGCTGTATTTGCATACATATATTTAGTTTCTGAAACTATTCCTGTAATTGTAAAATCTGTAAATAGTCTGTGCGAGTCGAACACAAAAAAAGAAACAAAATTTCAATGAAGTGCGTTTATTGATAATTGTTTGTCAGTGCTCCAAACTAAGTTTAAGCAGAAAGTTGTTTCTAAGACAAACCCCAAAACAACCTACAATGTGGAGCATTTCCTAAAACCCACGACCTTAGTCCCTGATCCAAACCAAAAACAACTTACATTGAACTGAGTTTAAGATTCAATAAAACCGAAGAACACAAATTCAACAAAAGACTTTAACAATGCGCAAAAACATATAAAAATTAATTTTACAAAAAAGATCCTATTTTGCTGCAAAATAGAATTTTGGTTCAACATTTCAAAGATTTAAAATACTAAAACGAAAAACTTTTTGCGAATTATGTTAGGCTCAAGTAAGCAAAATGTGTCTCAGCCATAAAGGAAATAGGCGAAAGATTTGTAATGTGTATTAATCGTAAATGGATTGGATCATGAGAGATATATAGAAAGGCAAAGAGAGAGATAGAGAAACGAGGAATGATTTACTTGGGTGTAATGTTCAAAACAAAAGCGTTAAAAGTGTAAACAGAGTTTAACTTTTAGCTTTAAGCTGCGTTTTTACTGGCACTTTAAATAAAAATACATGCATAAAAGCAACCGAAAATATTTGTAAAACAACTTACTTCGTTTGTTGTTTATTTTCTCTATTCCAGGCGTAAACCTAATTAATTAGTTATGGTGTGGGTTATGTGAAGTATATGAAGTTTAATTTATGTGTTTTGTTTTGCCCACTCAATCTCATAATTATTTCTGTGCCTTAAGCTTTTGGTTTTAAAGTGTTTTGCAAAACAAAAAAGCTTAAACCCCAAGAAAGTGAATATACATATTTAACGAGCGTGGGTGGTTGTATGCATATTGTCTTTGGTGCCAAGCGTGTGGAAAGCTTTTATTAAAACTCCGACTTGGCAAAGGGAAATGATATGCACAATTTTACACTGCTCTTGTTGTGTGCCATAAACTCATTTTATGCAAAGAGAGGAAGTCTGGAGATAACGTTTTATATATACATATGTATTTGTATATAAATGTATATTTTTTGCGGTTTTTGTTAAAGAAAAGGCCCTTGTAAAAATAAGACAATCAACAAACATTACGCTGATCATTGCCGCTAGTAAGTTTACCTTACCTGGTAAATTCCTAGAATCCCGCTTTTAAAAAACCTTTTTCGATGATATTAAGTGCATACATATGACAATCTTTGCTAGTTAATTTATTGTTGTCGATTAACATTTAGACGTGAAACGATTTAATTGCATTGGAATACTCTTCTTGCTGTTATTAACATTGAATGCCTCAGTCAGTATATTTGGAGTTTCTACTAAAAACACATTTAGATATCTTAGATCGTTTGAGTTGTAGTAAATATTCATATGCAGATTATAAATTTAAATGCTCTAAGCTACAGCAATATCAATTTGATATGAATTTGTTTAACAATTTGATATGTTGCAATATTGAAAAAATTCGGTTCATGTTTTTTTTTTTGTATTTCATTTAGTTGGATCAATTTCAGCTTGGCTTCACTTTTTTCCCTCATCCGTTTCGCTGAGCTAGAAACATAGATTTTCAATTGCGGTGGTTCTGCGAAATGAAATTATAAATTATTTTTGGTGCTAATTAGGTCAGCATTGACCACTCACTTCCGATCCAACCATGTCGACGCAGTCAAAGGCATCACGGAAGTAGCCACAGCTCAGTTTAATGGCTGCACGGTGGTGCAACCGCTGCTGCTGGCAGCACATGCCACTGAAAAATGTAGTATTTATATCTTTTTTCAAGAAATCGACTTTCCCATACCATACTTACTTGATCACCTGACAGTCGCTGCTGCTGCTGCACTCGCTGCCTAGTGGCTGCCTCTGCCTCAGTCCGAATATGTCCCTCAGGAGCGAGGTGGAACCTCCCGACTCCGGATCAGACTCGCACCGCCAGACGCCCTCCTGGGCGACCAGCATGCAGGCGCTGCCCGGTGGGCAGTCCGCATGCCGCTGGCACACGTCCCGCTGTCCGAACATATAAACGCATTTGCCTTCTGTAAAACATATTTTACACTCAACGAAATAAATGATGGGTCTTTGCTTCTTATTTTATAAGAACATCACAAAATATCATTTTCAATTGGAATAATTACGCTGCATTTTGATGTGGAAAACAATTAAGTCACTAAACATTTCTTGCTTTAATAAAATCTTAAATATAAATAAAAGCCTATTTGTGAAAATGGTTATTTTATAAATTTAATAGTCATTCATATTTATTTTAAAAGCCATTTAATACGCTTCATTTTGATATATATTAAACTATTTCCCAGCATTTCCTTGATAAATTTTAAGTAACAACGAAAGACTACTTTCGTTGTAACTTGGGCAAAATTAGACGTATAGCCATAAGAGTGACTGTTTTGTATAGTTTGCGACCTACACTATCCATCCACAATCGGTTTAGAAAAATGAATTTTGTTTTGGTGCAAAAACAGATTTTTAAAAATCGATTTTTTGAAGAAATTAATTTTATGACCAAGATAAAAATCTTTTTACAAGACTACAAAAGCCTAAAATAAACACCTAAAAAATCAGTTTTTCTATCAAAACGCTGAAAGTAATAGTCAAATGTTGGAATGTCATACATCGCTGAATTCGTCATTAAATTGCCTATCAAATGGCATTCGCAGTAAATATTTTTTCAGATTTTCAAATTTTTGAAAAAAATGATGACCCCCCACCCTTATCAAAAATGCAAAAATTGGTCATCAAATTAATTTCTTCAAAAAATCGATTTTTAAAAATCTGTTTTTGCACCAAAACTTATTTTATTTTCTAAACCGATTGTGGTTGGGAGGTATAGGTCGCCAACTATACAAAACAGTCACTCCTTTGGCTGTACGTCTAATTTTGTCCAAGTTACAACGAAAAGACTCTTTCGGATTTTGTTTTTTGACAAGTCTCCAAAAACCTAAAAAACAAACCCTAAAAAATCAGTTTTTCTATCAAAACGCTGATGAATAATAGTCAAATGTTGTTCGTCATTAAATTGCCTATCAAATGGCATTCGCAGTTAAAAATTTTTCAGATTTTCAAAATTTTCAAAAAATTGATGACCCCCACCCTTATCAAAAATGCAGAAATTGGTCGTAAAATTAATTTCTTCAAAACATCGATTTTTAAAAATCTGTTTTTGCAACAAAACTTAATTTATTTTTCTAAACCGATTGTGGTTAAGTAGTATAGGTCGCCAACTATACAAAACAGTCGCTCCTATGGCTGTACGTCTATTTTTGTCCAAGTTACACCGAAAGGACTCTTTCGGATTTTGTTTTTTGACAAGTCTCCAAAAACCTAAAAAACAAACCCTAAAAAATCAGTTTTTCTATCAAAACGCTGATGAGTAATAGTCAAATGTTGTTCGTCATTAAATTGCCTATCAAATGGCATTCGCAGTTAAAAATTTTTCAGATTTTCAAAATTTTCAAAAAATTGATGACCCTTATCAAAAATGCAAAAATTGGTCGTAAAATTAATTTCTTCAAAAAATCGATTTTTAAAAATCTGTTTTTACACCAAAACAAAATTCATTTTTCTAAGCCGATTGTGGATGTATAGTGTAGGTCGCAAACTATATAAAACAGCCACTCTTATGGCTATACGTCTAATTTTGTCCAAGTTACAACGAAAGGACTCTTTCGTGTTTTATTTTTTTACAAGTCTCCAAAAAACTAAAAGAAAAATACCTAAAAAATCAGTTTTTCTATCAAAACGCTGAAAGTAATAGTCAAATGATGGAATGTCATACATCGCTGAAAAATGCAAAAATTGGTCTAAAATAATTTCTTTAAAAAATTGATTTTTAACAAGAAAGGAAGCAATCTTCGGCAAGCCGAAGTTCATATACCCTTGCAGCTATTGCAAAAATTAATTATTCGTGAAGACCTTAAAATTATGATTTACTTACTCTCCTTCCTCTGCAAGGGTATAAAAACAGATACAGGTCATCAGCGGACAATATGATTTTAGGCATAAAACCACAGGATGTAATGTTGACAAACTCATGAAATCGTAACGTAAAAAATGTTGTAAAGAATTAAACAAGGTTTTAAAACTGATAAACTTGTTTGCGTAGAAGCGGACAGACGGACGGACAGACAGATAGACAAACAGACAGACGAACATGGCTAGATCGACTCTCCTAGTGATGCTGTTCAAGAATATATATACTTAATACGATCGGAAACTTCTGACTGACATCGTAATACCCTCTGCAAGGGTATAAAATGACCATGCCTAGCAGCTAATGTACAGAAATACATAGTACTTACAATTTGAAAACGTTGCAGTAAACGTTTTGAAAAACGCTTTAAAGAATAAAAACAGCCATATCTTCGTCAACTTTTCTTCGATCGAACTTCAGACAAAACCTTCTTAAGTTATTATGTATTCATTTAGATGACAAAATAAAATAGAAAATAAAACTTTAAAGCCCTACTCCCCGTAAGAGACGACTTAAAGCGCGAGGATAATTGAAGTGGTGGATGGAATGCAATTAGGCCAACTCACCGCCGTATGTGCTGGAACAGACCCCGGAGGGACAGCAATCCTCGTTGATGAAACAGGCGCGGTCGGCGCAGGGCGTGTCCTCAATCAGCGGCTCTACGATTCCGTAAACTTCGGTCTGTTGGCGCATCTACGTTTGTATAAGAATGGGTTGAAAGCGGTGGCAATTAGTGGGGCATTTGTTCAGCATGCTTTATATTTTCACCAGCAGCAGTCAGTCAGTTATCAATAACGCTGACACTTGTCGTGCGTTAATTAATTTGAGCTTCGCAGTGAACTCTGAACTTTTCCCTTGATTGGAATCCATGAACCAAGTGGCAAATAAAGCCATACCAGAATTCTGGATTCAATTTCAATTTGCTTTAAAGCACTGCTCCAAATGCCTTTGGCTATTTGTGGCTTGCCAACATGGCGTATACTCATTGAAATGTGCACATACAAAGCAATTTTAGGGAATTGCTTAAAAAAAAAAACAAATTTTCAAAATATTTTATATGCAAAACATAAACTTCATTTGTATAAAAAAAAATGTTTATGAAAAAAATTATTTTGAATACCTTCAGAAAATGCTTAAATTATGTATACTTTTGTTTTTTTTTCTTTTCTAGGTATGAAATTCTGACTACCAACCTAATAATATTAAATCCATAAACTTAGTCCATAAACTTTATTAATTCAGCTAATTAAATATTCCACTGGAGAGTGACGTCTAAAAATTGATATTGTTTTAATTTTAGAAGTTTCAATAAAAGTATGAGAACAAAAGAAAAAAAAATGTTTAACGATTTTAAAGAACTCAAACTGTTTTTGCTTAATCGTTAAAACTGATTTAAATTGTTTCCATGTAATTTAGCTTGTTACGATTTATATACGTTACACTCACACTTTCGATTGATATAATGAATTTATCTGGCGGCAGCCTTTATGTATCCATGCTGTCAGCGGTTATACGCTCTGCAATTACTTGTAATTACACACACCCACCACACTCACCTGCTGTGGCGGCGGAAGCGGTTGGTGCTGCTCCGGCTCGACGCCGGAGTACGGGCCAAGGTAATCGTTGAGGGCCAGATCTCCGGCGACGGCAAACGGGGCTCTGCGGTGCATCAGGTTGCGCGAATCGCGTCCGAATAGAGCGCGCTGCCAGGCGTTTCCAGATGACGACGAGGATGGGGGCGTGGCCAGCGAGGGGTCCAGGTGATGGGCCAAAACCAGGAGCAGCAGCAGGGCTGCCCACCTCGGAATGTTGCTCATGGCGGCCACGTTAGTACATCTTTGCCCGTGGAATGATTGTTGCTGCTGACCGGTCAACTGTGAAAACGAGAACCGAGTCTTGGCTTAATTGAAACGTATGCCTGCCCAGGAGCCGTGCACTGCCCTCCTCTGGGATGAGAAATTCCCCTATATTTGCGCTTAAACAAAGCATTCATCCTGACATACAATTCGTGGCTCCTTGAACCACTCCGGGCCATATCTCCGTCAGGCAGCTCATTAAAATTGTCGGCTTGCTTTTAGTGTTATTACCGGCTGTGACTTTATTTATGTATTCTCAGACCCCGGACTCGCTTCCATTGCTTTGTTTTTACTACCGGATGAAATTCGAATATATAAATCCTAATGGGCAAATTATAACCATTTCGAATACTGTCTACTTTATTTGATTTAACCAAATTTGACCATCAACCTCAATTTAGAGAATTCTTTTATCATTAAATTATGAATACTAATTTTCAATTTAAATAGAATAAGCTGCCAAAGTAGAAAATCAGTATTAGCTTAATTAAAATAATCCCTCACGAAACTAGGTGATAGAATGCATTTCTTTCCCCTAAATTCCTTTAATCTTTTATAATACCTTTAAAAGTAGATTATTATTATCAAGCCAGAAAAAACCCTGAAAGTCATGCTTGCCTAGGGGAATACAAAAACACAAAGTGAATTTTCCTTTCATTTTAAAAATGTATGTTAATTGTATTCAGTTCCTTGATGGCTTATCCTTGGGAAAAGTAATTAAAACAATTTGTGTAACAGCTTCTAGCAATGAATTTAAAGTTAAAACATAGCATTTTAATTACTTCTTAAGCTGGATATTTCCTGACTTTGTTCTCCCTGTCTAAAGAATATTTTGGACATTTTAATCAATAATACCGTGGATTGCCATATTAACAATGAGCTGTTTTAAGAATAGACAACATGTTAGATTTAATTGCCTACTTATTGGGATGACAGTTCTTATTTTAGACTGCATTGGCTAACCTTGTCGACAGACATTCAATTTCAACCTTTGACCTTACCTAAATGGTCGATTGGCAATATTTGTTGTTGCTGTGGTAATAATAAGTAAATGAATGAAGAAAGGCTGTTGACAAGCTCAAGGCAAAGAAAAACATTTTCCAGCCGGTCGCAGGAATTCTTCCGAGGTGGGAGTGCAATTTTGTTATTACTCCTGCTCCTGAAGGTGGTGTCCCGGACAAATGAGCTAGACGGCACCAGATAGAGTCCTTTTTGGTTCTCTTTTAGCATTTTGTTAATTACTTTCTTCTACTTTCAGTGAGGTGGCTTGTCAAAGTTCTTGTCGTCTAACTCCGCGGGTCTGTTGCCTGGCATTTTGCCCCTTTTCAGTAATTACAATTAACCGTCCATAGTCGGTTATCAAATCTTGACTAATTGCGTTTTAGCTGGAATTGGGCGAGCTTTTTTATTGCCAGGTAGGTAAATGAGAATTGATCCAGTTGTTTTCCGTTTCTTAATTTACTAAAGTGCCGTTGAAGTTGGAGTCTCTTAAGGTTCGAATTCTTATCAGGTAAAAAGTGTCAAACTGCTATTTCCACCGATGGCAAAACTTTGGTTTCCATTCGCTGAATGTGGCTGATTGCTTTAGGGTCATCTCAAAGTTTGGCAATTAGTTAGTTTCGTGTAATATTTTACACAATTGGTCAAACTTTGCCAATAACTGCAAGGGGGTTTGAGTTTTGATGCGCTTAAGCGATGAGTTGATAAAAGTTTCCTAATTGAGCAGCCACTTGTGCCACTTGACCTTTTGTAAGAAATATGCTTGGTGTGCACTCTGTAAATTGAAAACAAGCTTCTTACTATGATATTGGCCTTTGTAACTAACTAACACGTTTATGCTTCGTTAAGAGGATTAAACAAAACATTGATAAATTACCTGCTGTAATTTACAAGTGTAGTTTAATTTTAGTCAAATTTAACTGTATTTTGCCTTTAATTGATGTCTAAATGTATTTTACATTTAAAATGCAAATAAAATAGGTAAATAGGTAGGTATCCAATAATAATATGACTATAAAAAATACCACGTATTATTAGGCGTAATTGTAAGCAGCAAATTTGGCCTGAATTAACCAAAGTATCAGCTTTAGCTTTTCGCGAAAGAAAGGATTTAATTTGAGGTGAAAAAACTCTAGCCAAATTGGTTTGTAATGGCACACTTTGCCGCTAATTGTGTTCCTTTTATACCATATCCCATTTCCGAAACTTACTCAGAAGTCAGGGGGGAAAATTGATCAAATGCCGAGCAGTTCCCCACTTTTACCCGTAGACAAGTGCCTGAAAAAGAACACCGTTCTAACGGAAAATTAGAACGTCATTTGCCAGAGTTGATTGCGACACGCCCGCAGATGAATTTAAAGTGCATATGCATTAGTTGCACCACATTGCCGCACCCCACGTCCCGATATATACACCACAAACATCCAGGTACGATACACGTGTCAACTTTCACTTTCACCGCTCGCGAATGATTCGGCGGCGGATGGGATCTGTGTGGCACACAACATACCTGCTGGCTGCTCGTCCTGTCGGCTACTGACTGTTTGGCTTGGCTTAAACAACACCTGTCGGCTAGCTGCTGCCGCAAAGCTTTTGGCCCGTCGAGCTTTCGGTTGGATTTTTATGAATTAAGTGTGTTTGTGGCACTGGCAAAGCTTCCAGGAATCCTGCTTCTATATGTGTAATAAGACGTTGAATTTTTTGGCCATGACGTCACTGTGATTTGTGGTAGCAGTGCAAATTTAATGAGCACATCTCACCCAATGAAACCAACAAGGGATCCTGCAGGCAAATCTGTTTGACGAAAAACATGCAACTGGCCAGCCAAATCGAGATGAAAAGAGCCTTCCCTCTAGGACATTTCTTGCATCAGGATAATGAGAACTCTGTGTCCATGCCACGCACCCCACTGCTCCCTTAGCTCTCAGCTTTCAATATGCAAATGATTTTACCCAATTAGAGCATTTGCGGTTGAATGGAATGTGGCTAAGTGGGGGTGCACCCGTAGCAGTTGTAATAAATTTATATTTTTGTTGGACAAGATTACTCTGAAAATGCTGTATGAGTTGCATTAAATTAACCTTTCGTCTTTTTAGCTGCTTTCTGGTATACTAAATAATATAAATTCTTAGCATTTAACTTAATTTTGGCATTCTTAATTTAAGCTACAATAAACATATTTTTTGTTGGCCCCAAAAAAATATTACTTTTTCTGGAAAGAAACTTTAGTTTTAATTAAAAACATTTTCGTTTCAAATTTCTAAAGCGTGTAAGCTGCTTTGTAACGTTTGTATTGAGTTTTTCCTGGAAGAGTAAAGTTTCTCTTCTATAAAATTCCTACACAGAAAAAAACTTACGTTCTCACATGCTCGAAAAATGAAATTTTTTTGCGTAAAAATGTTTAAAGCTGAAAAATAAATTGGTTTTAATAATAGAGCCGCGAGCCACTATTCTTGTATAATGCAATAGTCATTTTGCCTACATATCTGATTGACTATCATTATAAACTCTTAGTGGTAAAGTCACTCCTACGATGCTGTAATTCCCAAAGGGTTTTAGTTGTGCAGTGGCAGATACTTAATATTGATGGTTAGATTCTTCGCCTTTTGTTTTAATCAAGTAGTTTGGTAGTTGGTCATAAAATAAAGTCTTAAACTGATTGATTTTCTGAAGCGACCTATAGATGGCAAAATCATAGCTAGCAAGACGCTGGCAAGAGAATAAAGCTAAGAGTGTAAACCTTGTTTTTATATTTACCTGTAGCGTTGGCACCTGGTGATGCTAGAGCAGAAACTCACGGACTGGCACATTGAAATTTCCGAATGCGGGGAAAGGTGCTGGCTGAGTGCTGTGGCAATTTTCAGAAAGATGTAAACTGTGTTTCGTGGGGCGGAAATTGCATCAAGGCTACCGTGTCAGAATATATCTAGAATTCCATTGCTTTTGTTTTATTTTTATGGAACTGACGGCGAGCGTCGTAAAATAAGCACACTTTAATGCTGAAATGCAGACATGAAACTTACTTCTCTTAAAAGTCCGACTACTTAAAATTTTTAAATTTTGAAATGTCAAATAACAAACCCATTGTATTATTTATATTAATATTTATTTCGTTTATTTCGATCTCTTTTCGATTTGTTCGTTCGCTTAACAATTAACATAAAACGTAATTAGATAAAAAAATTAATGTAATAAATCGATAAATTAGTAAATTCAATTGAACTAAAAACATTTGCTCTCGCTTTCATTTGAACATAACAACAATTTGCCTATGAAAATAACAATTTTTTTAGTTGAATCAAACGCACAAATCGTTTCGTTTCGCCACATAAATAAATAAATAGTCAAATAAATAGGCTTAGAACTAGAATAAATATTTCTTAAGCATACGGCTTGCAATTAGCGTAATTCTCATTCAGACTCTACAAGTGTTAGGCACGCGTACTCAAAGAAACGGAACCTACAGCCTGCTCAAACAAAATATCAGAATCTGAGAATTCGGAAATTCCCAGCGCATTTCGCTTGAAGTTGCTGCAGTTGATTTTCAATTAAGCTAATGAAATGATGGTAGCATGGTAGGAGAAGGGTTTGGGGGGCAGGATTCGAAAAATGCGACGTTTCAAAAAAGTTAAGCCAACTCTTCTCACGCTTCTGTCCACGACTCTTAAAACTCTACGTTCTATTTACACTTGTTGCTCATTCCCCAGCAGCTACTTGGCCACCTCGGGGTCACTGCTTCCATGAAGGCTGTGGATGCCGATGTCGCCTCCACCTTATTTCACGCCCGTTATGCTGCGCAGCCAGGGCTTGTAGAAGGTGGTGCGCATATAGACGCCGGGCAGGTACGGCGCCGCACATTTGATGCCGTGGGACACGGTTCCGGCCAACTCGTAGCGTCCATCGGGGCGCTGCAACACCAGCGGACCACCACTGTCACCCTGCAGGAAAAATGGAAGAGATTAGAGTCCATTTAAAAACATTGCAATAGTGGGAGACAGTAATTTAAATTTATAAAACCATATGGAACGTTAAAGTCGTGTTTCCCAACTTTTCGAAACTAAAGCCCCACAAAACAATCGTGGCTTAGGTGGCGCCATCTGTCGAACTGCATTGATTATCAAATGTTTTTTTTAAGTAGTAGTAGAAAGATAAAAATATAAATGTTTGATTTACTACTCCTATGGAGTTACGAATATTAAACATTTTAAGAAGTATCAGAAAAATAAAAAATAAATATTTTTAAAATAACTCCTCTATAGATCACTAATATTCCAAAATATTTTTAATGGTTGGTACTTAAAGCAGACGAAACTATAGTTTTACTAATTTTAAATGAACCACAAATAATATATGCTTGAATTTTTGGATACATCGCAAAACTTACCTCACAAGAGTCCTTTTGCCCATTGGCATAGCCGGCGCACAGGAAGGAGTTGAGAATCTTCTTGTTGTGGCCAGCAGTGTGGAACATCTCCTGACAAACGCTGTTCTCGATAATCGGCACCTAATTTAAATTGGCCCCGGGTTAGTTTGTGTTTCAAAGCAGATTGTGATGGCTGAGAGTGCCTACCTGAACCTCCTGCAAAACGGATGGCACTCCGCCGCCATACTTGAGGCGTCCCCAGCCGGTCACGGTGGCCATGCGTCCAGTGAAGTCCGCAACGTCGTTAGGCATGCAAATGGGCACTGCAAAGGAGGAAAATAAATACTCAAATTAACAATGTTAAAGATGGACAATTTTTAATGGAACTTTTGGTCTTTAGAAATCGATGTTTTGGTTCGATGAAAAACTGAACTTAATTCGGTCCCTGCTCGGGCGCCAAATATTCTTAAAGTTAGTTAATTTCTTTTTTTCATTTTAAGGTCTAATTTAGTTTTACAAAATGTATATTGTGTTTCATTTAAATGGAATGAAAATCCTTAATTTATGCGATCCCTTGATGGGCGCCACTTTTATTATCTCTATACTTCACTTACCAATATGTGTATCAAACGACACTGGACTGTCCAATTCCAGCAGGGCCAGATCGTTTTCGAACGTGGCCGGATCGTATTGCCGGTGAACGATGACACGCTTCACATTCTTCGTGATAGACCGCTTGCTCTCCAGATCACCGGAGATGTCGAATTCACCCATAACAGCTACCAACGAGGCTAGGAAGCTGTAGAGGAGGGGGAAATCAGAACGATTTAAGTACCATC
The DNA here is from genome assembly GCF_018152505.1 of Drosophila elegans. Classification (NCBI taxonomy): domain Eukaryota; kingdom Metazoa; phylum Arthropoda; class Insecta; order Diptera; family Drosophilidae; genus Drosophila; species Drosophila elegans. The sequence goes on along the minus strand of NW_024545903.1, from coordinate 3,123,165 downwards.
CAATCCGAGACTGCAATGAATATCTTACCCGGGCTGACAATGGGCGGCGGTGATGACGTAGCGACTGGTGATTAGGACGCCGCCGCACTTGTTCTTGGTGAACAGGCCCAGCCAGGTGGACTCCCGGACGAGGACCTGCCAGGGGAAGGCGCCGAAGGTAGAGCCCTTGCCGCCGACGATGCGGCCGGACTTGACATGGGGCCGCACACCGCACTCTGTTGATGGGGAGTGAAATGCGAGGTTAGGAGTGGGGAGTGTTCGAGAAGTCGAGTCTGAGAGCTGGGGGGAAGCATAGAACTGATGGGACAATTTCATGGAGTGGGAATGGGAATGGGAGTGGAATTGGAATGGGGGTCAGTAAAACTAGGAGGGATTTTTCTCTTTTCGGGAATCGGCTAAGTGGATTTCTGGTTGCGCCGCTTGTGCTTGCGACGCGCTATAAATTTCGGATCAGTCAAAAATGCAATGGAGGATTAGGTTTGAGGAAGCGTGGGGTTAAGTGCATGAGGGGTTAGGAACAGGTGAAGGGCAGGTGAGAGAACAAGAAATAGAGAGAGAAAGACAGTTGTTTCGGGTCCATGCTAGTCCATGCTACATTCAGTCCACACTTACGAATCTTCCGTCCGTTGGCTCCGCCGTAAGAGCTGAGCGTGGCGCCCTGGTCGATCTCGTTGTCGCTGGGATTGGGATTGACGTCCTCTTCGTCCTCCTCGTCCACGATCTCATCGTCCGCCGGACGAGCCGAGCTCTCGGTAGTGGTCTTCACGGTGCTGCTCACCCGGCGGGTTGGCTTCTTGGTCGCTGGCTTCCGCGTTGTGGTGGTCACCTTGGCAGCCACGGTGGTGCGACGTGTTACGGGCTTGCGAGTGGTGCTGCTGACGGCGGAGGTCTTCTTGTTGGGCGCCTTGGTCGTGACCCGGGACACGGGCTTCTTGGTGGTGACCTTTGGCTTGGTTGTGGTGGCTATCCTCACGGGCTTGCGCGTGGTTGCTACCTTCACGGGCTTGGCTGCTCCTCCTGCTCCTCCAGCTCCTCCTGCTCCGGCCTGGTAGGTGACCACCGTCTTATTACTACCCGGCTCATCGATCATGTCGGCCAGGGCCTCGAAGTTACCCTGCAGCGAGGCCACCAGCTTGTGCACCAGCGTGTGCATCTTGTCCTTCAGCACCACATCCTCCACGAAGGCGGGAGTGGAGAGGTCCAGATCGCTGGTCACTGCACTGGAGGCGGCGGCGGACATGTTCAGATTGGGGTTCCTCACCGGCGGGAAGTTGACAAAGTCATTGGGTGACGTGTAGGTTTCCTCCACCACGTTCTGACCCACTTTCTCGCCCGGAACGGAGAAGGCGGGGTACGAGGGCGTGGGCCCAAAGTAGCCAGGGAACGCCGGCTTGTCGTCGGAGGGCACTGCATAGATGGCCTCTGTGGTGGACTGGGTGAAGGCCGCATGCACTGGGCTGCTGCCAAAGTAGCCGGGATCCTCAAAATCGTTGGAACCCACACCCTGCGCTCCTGGTCGGCCGGTCACATACGCTCCCGTGCTGGTGGCCAGCTTGTTGCTGTCGTCACTCAGTGAGGTGTAGGTAAGAAGATTGATGGTCGTGGGCTTGGGCGTAATGAGAACCGTGGGTCTGGGTGGCTTGGGTGTTCCATTGATCTGCACGAAGCCGGGCTTCTTGTGGCCATAGCTCCCACTGACTGTTGGTCTGTGGGCGTAGATGGGCGTCGAGGCGGTGGCCACCAGCGGGGGCTGATAGTTACCCGGCGTGGAGCCCACAATGTTCTCCGCCGTGCTCTGGATGAAGGCGTCCAGCTTGTCGTCGGCCATGAACAGAGGCGGCACATTGTCGTAGTGATAGTCAACGGTGGCCGGTGGTCGCGGGGTACTGGGTCCGGTCACATAGCTGGTGGACACGGGCTTGCCCGTCGACGGCTTTCTACCCGGCGAACTGGCCACGTGCTCCTCGTTGTAGTTGAGCGATGGCATCGGCGCCAACTGATCGTAGCCGACGGATGGAGCCGATGGCTGGTCATACTGGCTGGCTGGGGCATCTGGCTTGTCGTAGCTGAGCGATGGAGCAGCTGGCAGAGCAGCTGGCAGAGCAGCTGGCGGAGCAGATGCCGCGGTGGTCTGTTCGTACACTCCACTGGCTGGCCTGGGGTAGCCCGTTTGCTCCTGCTCCTTGTGATGATCAACTGCTGGCTTCTTGATCTGAATGTGCGTGATGGGGGACTCGGGCACATTGTCGTATCCACTGGACACCGGCCTCCTCGTGCTGCTGTGCTCGCTGATCTTGTCCTGGTTGTAGGCACCAGCACTTGGCTGCGGCTGGGGCTTCTTCTTGGTGTTCTCCCCGCTGATGGGTCTCTTCACGGCAGGTCGCTTGGTAATGGGTTTGGGGCGCGGTCTGGTCGGACTGGCCGTCACCAAAACGGGTCGCTCCGAGGATGCATCTTCCGGCACAGCGTCATATTGAGGACGCTGTGCTGCCGGCGGAGCAGCAGTTGGTGGGGCTACATAGCCGGAGGTGGTCTCCGATTGCTGGTAGACATTGGAGGTCTCGTCGTACTGCTCCTGGACTTTGGTGGTGTGCGAGGATACGGACACTTCGGCGGGCACTTGGGCCTGATAGTCAGCATTTCCACTGGTCTGCGGACGTGGGCTGTACTGCTGCATGGTCACCATTCCAATGTACGAGGCCACCGGGCGATTTTGCTTGTTGGCATTGGTGGTGGGACGCACGTAGGTGGGCACTGGCTGTGGCTCCTCCGTTTGGACGGTGGAGAGCTTCTGGTAGGTGGACTCGGTGCTGGCCTCGTAGGAGTCACTGCTTATGGCCTGGCCATAGCCAGCCGCGGTGGCCGGCGAATTCTCCTCCTCCTCCATGTAGGACATGTCCACGGGATAGGCAATGCCCATCACGGGCATCTTGTTGAACTCGGAGGTCTGCGGAGCAACTGGAGCCATAGCATCGTGGTAGCCATTGGCCGGCAGCGTGTGATCCTCCAGAACGGCGGACACATCCTCTCCGTAGCCAGGACGAGCGGTGGGCATCTCAGCGGACTGACTGACCGATGCCGACGCATCCTGCTCATTCGAAACCTTGTCATACGATGGCTCGTAGTTTACCGTGGTGGAGTAGCCATAGTCCGACTGTGAGTCCTGCTCCTGAACCTTCTCGGCCTCGTTGTCCTCGTTGTAGAAAGTGGGCGGCTGGGTGGCTGGCTCAGTGTGGACTGCTCCCACGCCAGGATAGCCGTAGGAGGGAGTCTGCTGGCTCACCACATTGTAGCTGGGCCCATGACTGGTGTTGTTCAGCTGCAGGATGATCGACTCGATGGAGTCCACATGGGTGGTGATCGATGAAACAGTGGTGGGGCTACTCTGACCCGTCGTTGGACGCTTGGCACTTGTGCTGGAGGAGATGTAGCTCTGCTCTTGTTGTTGCGGCTGCTGCTGCTGCTGCTGCTTTGGTGGTTCCGCGTACACAGGCTGCGGTCCATATCCTGTTGAGAACTGCAGATCCTCCACGAGATCGGCATCTGCTCCGGGGTGGGTGATGTCACTGTGCGTGAACTCTCCGCCATCCAGGATCAAATGGTTATGATGATGATTGTTGGCAGCAGTCTGGACTGGCTTGGGATTCGGCTTGGGTTTCGCCTGCTGGACGGGTCGCTTCATGCTCTCCGCCAATTGGGGAACGGGTTTCGGCTTGGGTCTCTGAGTAGCCTTCGGAGTGGGTTTCTGTGTGGGCTTCTGAGTCATCTTCTGGGTGGGCTTTGTCTTGGGTTTTTGGGTGGCCGCTGGCGTTGAGGAAACCTCTTCGAAGGAGTTGGACTCGGAGCTCGTTTGATCCTGCAAACCGCTGGCTATCTTCATGGGCACCTCGGTGGTGAAGACCACGTGATGGTCGTCGGCATGTTCTGGCGGCAATGTGCTCAGCACCTGCATCACAAAGTCATCGTTCTGGGGCGGCGACGATGGTGAGTTGATCGTCACGGAATGCTTGTGCACATGGAAGTTGGGTGGTTGGATGGGTGGTTGGATGGGTGGTTGAACGGGTTGAACGGGTTGCTTGGTGATCTCCTGGGTGGTCTGATCACTGGAGATGTCGGCCTGCTGCGAAGGCTCCTGCTCGAATTCCACACTGGAGGAGGAGGATTGCGACTGGGTGGAAGTCTCCGTGGAAGCACTGCTGCTGGAGTAGGCGGGTGCCTCCGACTCCGGCTGATCCTCTAGCTGCTCCTGCTGCTGCTGGGGCTCATCTCCATAGGCGCCGCTGGGTGGACTGATGCTACTGCTGCTGCCCAGCTGCTGGTACACCTTGTCCAGGTTCTGCTGATCGTAGATGCTCTGCGACGGCTGCTGGGACACCTGCTCCTCACTCAGCAGTTGCTGCTGCTGCTCGCCGTAGCTCTCGAAGGAGGACTGGGCTGCTGCCTGCTGGAGCTTCGTCTGCTGCTGGTGCTGCTGGAAATAGGCGTTCTGGGCCTCGTTGATCAGCGTGCTGGCCAACTCGTGGGTGGGCGGAATCTGGCAGCAGGCTCCGAAGAGGAAGCCATCCATGCAGGCGCCCACAACCTCGCCGCCCCGCTGGGCGCACTCATGGTTGAACATGCAGATGGTGGGTCCATTGGCCCGCGGATCCGAACTGGGCAACGTTTTGGTGGCCCTGCAGTGCTTCGGGGTGATGCGGTAGCCACCAAACAGCTTGCGACCGTTGGCTGTAAACGAAACGGAAAATTATTAGTAAGCGACCATTATACACTTTATTCAAAAATTATACACTTTATAAAAAAAAATCATAATTTTAATTTAATTTTTCATATTAATAATTATTTAAGCAGTCATTTTTTTAAGGGATATTTTTTGAGTTTTTATTTCATTGCCAGAAATAATGATTATTCTGTGAGTTCTACTTTCGCATTGTAAATTTTTTTGTAATCGCAATATAAAACATTTTTCTTGAGTTAAAATAACATAACATAACACTTAAAAAAATAATTATTATCACGTTAAAAAAGAAAAAAAACATTTTACTACATTTCAAAACTTTTATGCCTAAATATTGTATTGGCTTTCTGCGGCCATGATTTGTTTGTTTAAAAACATTATTAATTCGGTCCCTGATTTAAAGAAGAAAATTCCGAAAATGTTTGTTAAAACCCAAATATTTTGTGGCGTACAAGTCAAACAAATATATTTCAACAGCCTGTTTTTGGCTTTCTAGAGTTTGTGTACTGATTGTCAGCTCAGCATGCATAAATTTTCCAACAAGTTCGTACAATGGGTTTGGGGTTAGCTCAATTAAAGATTCGATTTCAGTTTGCCTACATAGACTTTCAAACAGATTTCGCTTGCCAATAATCTGAAAGCCAACTGTCAAATTCCCCGTGGCCAAAGTTTAATTAACATGTCATTCAGGCATCTCTTTTCGCTCAACTGTAGTTAATTGGATTATAGCTGGCGGGGGTAGTGAAAATGTGGGAAATTCCTTAAATGAAAGTGACAACATTGAGCGAACGCATCAATGCCGCACAAATGTCGCACAAATGCCATCCATATAATTGCTCTTTTCAGTGCTAATTGTGAGGAACAACCTTGGGCCAAACATCAACAGCAGCCGCTACACAAACATCAACTATAAGGCCTATAAACTCAATTAACAGCGGCCATATTTTCCCCGTTCTTGTGGGCAGTAAAGCAAAGCCAAGAAACCCACTGAAAAGGCCACTCGAAAACCGGCAAGTGAAAGTGGCCCTGGTCGGTATCGCAGCCCAACTACCAACGAACTACCAACTCACATAGCCACAGCCACTTGCCGTGTCAAAGTTCATCTGCGGCCCAGGTGTGGGCAATGCACTTGAGTGGTTTTACACCTCATTTGCCAAATGACGACAGCAACCACAGGCAGTCTGAAAGAAATGGAGAAAGGCTGGCTCGGACTTACTCTGGGTGTAAAACCCTTTCGGAAGTCTATTCTTAAAATAGACAAATATAAATACATACCCATTGTTATTTGAAATAACCTTCAAATATAAACATAGGTACCAATTTTCTGTAATAAATTTATTTTGTTTGCATGGTTCAATTATCTTGCTCTTAAGTTTATTGACAGCAATTTCCCCATTTAGATTTATCGGTTGTTAAAAATTGTTTACTGCCTTAAAACCCATTTAATAATCGTTAAAATTAATAATTATATTTTAGTTGTATTTAAAAAGAACTAGAACGCTTCGTTTTTAATGATCCTCTGAAATCATTATGTATACGGCGTAATAAATAAAGATAATTGCTGCGAATGGGGAAATAATTAAATAGAAAGAAAGTTAGTAATAAAGTATAATTCTAATTGCAAGTACTTTTAATTATTATAATATAGAATATTTTCAATCAAAAAATACATTTAATTGCTTCGAATGGGGAAATAATTTAAAAGAAATAGAGTTAATAATTAAGTAAGTAGAGTAATTAAGTTAAGAGTTAATAGTAAAGTACTTTGTGGTGGTTTCTTTTTAAAGTCAAAAAAAATAGAAATTCGAATTTTAAAAACAAGGTTCCAAAAGTCGTTCGTGCAGTGTATGTGGTTATAGAGAGTACGACCGGCGTTTAAAGTCCTCGAAAGAGAATCAATTAAATCGCGCCTCCTGACATTTGGAACGAAATTGATTTTGGCAGCAATTAAACCAAAAGTGGGAAAGCAGTGGCCACCGACTTCTGACGGGTTTGTGCTGACAAATTAACACCTCGCGGACGCTCCACTTGCGACTGGTGGCGACCCCAATCCGCAACGCGGACTGGGACTGTGTCAATGTTTGGTCGTGAAATTGGAGCATAAGAGAGCCCAGTGCAAACACGGCCAACGAACTAGTTTCGGAGGCTTACTGGCAATTAGTTTACTGCTAATTAAATGAAAATCAGAAGGTAACGAAACCGAAATTGCAGGGAACGGCCCACGAAATGGAGGCAATCATCATGACTCAAGCCAAGATTTTGAGAGTATGCCGGACACGTAGCGTCAGTGAAAGTAAATCAGAGTACTGCGAAGTCAAGTGTTTGGGGGTAGAGGTAGTGAAAAAGTAGTGCAAAAGCCTCCATTAGAATAGCAGTCAAAATATCTTCATACATGCATAATTGAGTAAAAGTGATAGTGTTTCTCCATCGCCTTTTCTCCATTTCTATCTCTATTTTCGCTCGGCCCATTCATCTCTCAAAGGCGATTTCGTTTTTTTGTGGCGTCTACTAATAAAATAACAATAATGTTTTTTGCAGCTTTATTATTTGCAGACATTTCGCGTTTTTACGATTAGACACTTAAGTGCTCTTAAGTATTCTTCCGCAAATCGTTAAAAGCGGGCGCAAACACGGACCGAAAGAGAGTCGGCGAAGAGACGTGAGAAAAGGCCGCAGGCGGTTGCGAGTCTGGAGTTGGGCCAAAACAAAGGCTCTTGTTTCTAAAGAAAGAGCCGATTAACAGAATCATTGGCCCTAACAGAGGCTGAGGCACATTGGTAGTACCGTCTGCCAAGGCTAACAGAGCTCCCAAGAGACTTCAAACTCGGCTTGCGGATTCAATGAATTAATTACCAACCTGGGGCCGACTTAATGAAGTATGGCAGGCAGCACGACCAACCGGCGATAATTATGCAGTTTAACATAATTTATTTGATCTAGCCCGAGCAAATTGAATGTTGTAGTACATGATTATGCAGTTTGAAAGTTACCCTAAAAATTTTAGCTTTACGAGCACGCCCACACAGTGGAGCTTCACTATAACAACTTTTCTGATTAATAAAAAACGTAAGGTTGTGCATATTTATTTATTTAAAAATTCTTTACACTTAGCAAAGTTTAGTTGAAACATGCTTACTTTTTGCATAAATGATACAAAACTAAAATCTTTTTTAATCTTAAACAAAATTTTTTTTAACACAATGCGTTTATAACTCTAGTCTTATAAATACATATTGTCTTAGAAGAAGTAACAGTAAAATATATTTCTGAACCTCTTGATAAAGTTATAAAAAAGATTTTGAGTGAAGACAAAAATGTTCATTCAAGCCGAATCTTGAAAATTAGGTCATCATTTTTTGTTTACTAAAAGTATAAAAAAAAATTAAAGTTTTTTTAAACTAACTTAAAGTTGAAATAAATAAATTTGTAAATAAATACCTCTACTGTTGATTTTGTAAGAATTGTTTTAAATACGAATATAAGTAAAACACTTTTTAGGGCTTTGAATTTACTGGATACCTACTGTAAAATGAAACGTTTCCTGTGGAGATTACACTAACACTTTTGGGTGTCTCAAATCTAATAGGCTGAGAATTCTCAGGCACGCCCCTATTAGAGACGACACCGCACCTGCCATTTGCCGCATACAAATACGTGTGTTTTGAAGAGCCTTCTTGCGGCTTACTGATTATAATCCGCCAATCCTCTGACCCTAATTGTTGGATCGAGAAAATCAAGTCAACGCGCGCTGCAGTCCCATAATCGCAGGCGGCGCATGCAAAATAGGTTACAGCATCGCAATCGCACCTGAGAAAAACAGCCAGAGCAACAACCAGCCGGCTGAAAACAACACACACACCTCAACACTGAACACTGAACACTGAACACTGAACACTGAACACTGAACACCGAACACACAACACACCGAACGAAAGTGTGTCAAACGCCTGAATAATTTCGCGCCGCTTTAAAACATTTTTCGGTGTTTATTATAAAGGGGGAAAAAGATCGGAAAAAAATACGAACGGAGGAAGCAGCTGCAAAATGAGATAACAAGTTTGTCTTCCCAACAAAAAGTCGTATCAAAGTTGTTCTTGTTGTTGGTGGCAATGCCATTAATCATCCAAGAAAATTGGCCCAATAGCCGAATTCTGAGTCGGTTGCATGCCCCCAGTGTGTCACTTGGCCCTTGGGGCAGTGGCAGTGGCTTGACTTCTCTATATGGCTTATGTATATTATATACTGCTTTTTGGCCAACGGAACAGTTATCGGCTGTGCTGTCGTCCGTGCAGTGAAATTTATGCGCAAAGCCATGGAATGGAAATTAATTAAATCATGACCATGCTGCTGAGGCTGAGGCTGATGCTGATGCTGGCTAAGATCCGAGAAGAGAGCTACTCTGCTCGGCTCGGCTCTGCTCAGCTCAGAGATTTCGTAGAACTTGTTTTCATGCCCGATCTCCGACCGTTCGACGTGCCGGACTCCAAAGAATGTAAACAAACGAGGCGCTTTAACGGTAAATGGAAAATTATTATCGATCAATTAGCCCAAGACTGCAAAAATCTAAAAAAAAAAAAAAATAAAATAAAAATTAAAAAAAAAACTTTCTTGCCGCAACATGCAACTCCACGTGTTTCACAGATCACAGTGGGTTCGGAATCGGGCATCTTGGATCTTGGCCAGTTTTGCCTTTAACGAATCTTGCTCTAATTGCGTTGTGAAAGTGTTAAATATTCTTGGACTACATTGGCACACGATATTAACACCAGTTAAGTGAAATCGAAGAATCGAAGTGTTCGATTAGCCAGACACAAAAATAAACTATAAATTCAAACTGGTTATCATAAATAATTAAAGACAAGTTTTAAAAAAGGATTCTGAAATTTTTTAATTCTTTCTTAAGAAAAGATGTCTTTAATAAAGGCATAAATATTTTTGGAGAGAACACATTGATACATTTAAATTGTATAAATTATTTCTTTTATCTCCTTTCATTTACCCTGGTACAAATTAATTAGAGAAACTCTTACTATTGACAGGAAAAAAAAATTCCCTAACGATTTATTGACTGCAGAAAGGCCCCATCTAATGACCAGCGGACGATGGCGGCGAAGTGGAAAAAATAACCAATGTCACTTTTCATGGAATTAGCATAAAAAATCTTTTCATTCATTCCAACTTAATTTCACTTTTCCTACACAAAAGCGAAGAAAAACTGTTTACTTTTCATGAATCGCTTGATTTGGGCTACTAATTATGACTTTGGATGGTGGAAGCGAGAGTGGCGAGTGCAGTTTACTGAAGGTTTTATGCTATCTGTTATTTTTTGCCTTTGTTTAATGTTGGCTTTTTATTAATTTTAATGGCCTTTACGTGCGGCTGTGCGTTGCTAAAAAAAATATCTTTCTCAAGCGCTCTGTTCCGCGATGTCATCACGCAAGAAGATTTCCCGCTTTGCGTGAGAGAAATGGAAAGTTTCTTTCCGAGTCTTGACCTTTCTCGGCTTAAACAGCATATTTGGTTATCCGATTCCGAAGTCGCTGGGCCTGGCACGCATACCACTCCATATGGCAGCCGATCTGCAACCGAACATACCCATTAATCGCATTGTAATTGAATTGTTTGGGTATGGGTATGGATATGGGTATGGGTATCAGCATCAGCATAAACATTACCCGCTGCATGCTCTACTACGCTCTCTGCGAATTGGACTGTGGCATGCGCTATATAACTAGGACCGACTATAACCGATTTGCACGCGAACTCACTCCCGAGCTTGGGCAGCCCACCTTGAATTACATAAAATTGGATTTGAAAGTCGCACCGATCAGCGAGCGTCTACAATTTCCATCGATTTGCTCCGATCTGCTTGGGTGTCGCCGCTGCGAATTGGGCACACAGCCACAGCATCAGCATCCGAGCGTGAGCACACCAGTGTCTTCCCATTCCGATTTCAATTCCCATTCCCAGTGTCCAGTGGCCAATGGCCAATGGCTAGTGGCCACCAGTTTCCATAGTGTAAAATTGTAACAGTGACCCAAATAAAATTGCGGCGACGGGCGACCGAAAAGACCGGTAAAGCTAACAGTGAATGTGCAAGTGCCTGGCTGTCTGTCTCCGCTCGCACACACAGTCACTGGTACTGAAACTGGAACTGGCACTAGTGTCGTGGCCACAGGTGTAGGTACGAATTTTACGCATGCAATTCTAATGGAAACCGTAATTTTCCACTGGCCAAACCAGAATGATTTTAAGACAATCATCATCAGAGATGCGCAAGTGTCAATTTAAAAATTATTTACTTCAATCATCATCAACAATTATCCGCTTTAAAAAAAATTTTAATAATTGTTTTACTTTTATGATTTTAGATTTAAGTTGTTATAGAAAAAATTAGAGAGGTAATAAAGTAAATTATTAAAATAAAACAAGCTTTAGTGAGCACAACATGTACTAAATGGTATTTAATATTTTTAAAAACTAATTATTAATCTGACAAAATCAATTAATATATTTTGTCTTGACTATATGTTTAATATCTAATAGAATTGTAATATTTTATGCGGTTTGGCTTTGGGCTTACAAGCCAGGTCTTTTGTTTGCTTAGCCAAGCAGTCGAATGCGGTCAGTTTAGCAGCTACAAGACCATAAATACAAATTGCTTTATGCTTTACTTTTGTGGGTAACACTCCACATTTGTTGATGGCATAACTTGGGCACTTCTCACGTGGGCAGCGCTGTTGGCTCGCTTTGCTGGCCGTAATAAGAAAGGTAATCACACGGTGTCAACCACGAGTCCAGCTCATCTGGGTTCAGCTCGACTCACCTGGAACAGGTTCTAGTAACACCACCAGTGTTTTGCAATGGATTGGAGAAGAGAATAGAAGAGAAAATAATCTTTTCTGGGTGGTAGTATAGCTAGTATAACTTTGGCCCCCGTTTGCTGCCACTGTTACATGTGTGCACCACTTTGAATTGTTTGCATTACCATTGTTATTCTTTCGGTGGTCACTTTTTGCCAGGTCATGATGCTCGGGGTCTCCGATTGTTCGGCCAGACAATGGCTGGCAGGGAAACATTCAATTTGGTGAAAATTGTGCACAATGGGAAACTTATTGAACGCTTTCCAGGTGACAAACGGTTTGCGGCGAGATAAATCAAACAGGGAAACGTTTTGCCAGCCAATTTGTTGAAAATTCATATCAAACACGATGAGCTGTTGTGAAAAAGAAGCGGTGTGAATGAGCAGTGAAAGTTGCCTGGCCGCAATAAATGACATCATTTTCGGCAACAGCCCCGATTCCGATTTCAATGCCCACCATCGATACCCATACCCACCAGCAATGAGCATACAATGTCTGCGGAAGCAGTCGCAGAATCTCAATTCGTTTTTATGGATGCACGCAGATCGGGCCAAACTTTAATGCGTTTGGTTCATTTCCATGCTCCGAAGAATGTGTGTATGTGTGTGTGTGGGCCATGCAGCGGAAGCCAGCTCAGTGCGGAGAATTTCACTTTCACCGCCAAACATGTCAAAACCAATTCGAAGTTTGCCGTCTATTTCCTGTTCGACGAGCGCATCCCATAACACAACTCTTTCGCTTCGAGCCGGTGCTGACAGCCCGATAATTTGTAGCCGCTCGGCATCGATATAAGGCAGTAGCACTCGAAATAATGCCGATGAGCTTGAAAGATAAGTCAGCGGACAACAAATGTGTGTGAGTACCAAATCAGTAGCTACTGTTTCAACTCCATTCACATGCTCCGCTACAGTCGAATATCTGTAACTCAAACTCATCTCTCCTAGGTTGATTGTGACTCGGAAAATTAGGAACAATTGCTGATAACGATCGTAACCAGAAAAACTAATAGGAATTTCAAAAGTCATAGTCAACTATTTAAATAAATTAAACCTTAGAATTTCTAACAAACTAAATTACAATATTAGAAGCTTTATAGGAAGTTTTTTCTTTCTCTAAATATATAAATATAGTTTAGTTAAATTATATTTTCTTAATTTTATTTTAGTTGAAATTAATCTTTAACAAATTATTCAAACTAGACTAAATGTGTTACTTTTGCAAAGATATATTCAAGAATTTAAAGCTTGTTCTTGCTGGCGAAGTTGTACTGTAGTTTCACTCGGGTGCTCGGTGGTAGGAAGTGCAACCCATACTTAGCCCAGGTGAAATGCTCACCCGGCACTCGATGTTCATGATCTGTCACAGTTTTAATGCGATTGTGTTAAGTTTATGAAGTGTAAAATGGTTGTGGGAAAATCGTTTTGGCCCTCTTGTCGGCCCAGAAGAAAGTCAAATGTCGCTTTCACATTAATTGCATGTGGCTGGCGGGCGGGCGGACGGTCGGTCGGGGGTTAGGAAAAGACGAAAAATATGTGGAATTATAAAATTTTGTAATTTGCATAAACTGAGAATATCTGAAGCCGAGTGAGTGTATATGTGCGTATATAACGGGTACGACAATTAGCCAAACGAGCAGAAAAGAGTTATGAATTGATTTTTAAGTAGCCAACCGACAGGCAACAGTCGGCCGAGAGCGATTGAGATGCCGAGATCTATGTGGAGCAACAATTGACCAAGTCGATGATCGGGCAGCGGTAAAAACGTGATCTTGAAATTACATCGCTGTCGAGCATCGACAGCAGGGGGTTTTGGCTCCAACTCCAACTCCATCTCCAACTTGAAGGCGAAATCGAAGTCAGCTTCCTTCCCGCAGGCCGAGTCTCAAATTACCGCAAAGTCAACTGCAGGCAGCGTCGACAAGTGCAGCGGCAGTCTTGGCCATGGCTAAAAGCCACAACTGACAGCGACACGAAAGCCGCAAACTGGCACACGCTTCCATCAGAGTCTGTGTAGTGTGTAGTGTGTAGTGTGCAGAGTGCAGTGTGCAGTGTGCAGTGTGTAGTGTGCAGTGTGCCGTGTGCAGTGTGCAGTGTGCAATGTGGTGCTCTGCACTACTGCGGCAACTGGCCAAGACATTTTCATTTCGCACGCGTTTTTCCTGAACCGCTTTCCTGGTTTGCTTTCTGTTCAAACAACGCTTGAATAGAAATTGAAAATTGTTTTACGTGTTTCATACTAATGATCAGGTGTGTATGTGTCCGATGATTGGCACTTGCTGACTTCCACCTCACTGACGCAGCACAGTTCTGCGATTGCTGGCGAGCGGAAGTATTGATTTTCTCTTCGATGATTTTCTTAGATTTTCCCAAACCTTTTGGGATAGGGTAAGGCAAGCAGAGGAAAAGACCTCAAAGAAAAGCCATTGCATCCCAAGAAGTCGTAATTACTGTGGGACTTTATTTACTTATTTGGTTTCCCGTATTCCTACTATACTCCCCCGTTATTTAATATCATATATTATAAATTCAAATAATTTCCTGTTGTTCTTACAGAAAGATTATTTATTTAATTATAAATTTAGAATGCTCTTAACAAAAACAAGGACAAGTTTATCTCAATAAAAATGCATTCATTCGACGTAACTCATACTATTTGCAAGGGTACAGCAAACTACGATGACTCCTCTTGTTTTTTAGAAAAGGTTTCTATTAAAGTGTTTATGGAAGGACTTGGTTGCTGCAGGTGGTTTTTGCTGGGTAAGCTGCATAAATAAAAGATTCACTTTATATGAGTTTTGAACTTGAAGAAGAGTATTGATTGCAGACAGCTTTCAGTTTTTCTAAAGGTTCCTCTATAGGGGCCATAAAATCTTAACAACATACTTATGAATGTTTTCACCAATTTAATGATGTTAGAGAAACGAAAACGGTGTGTGAAATTTCACATATCAAAGAAGTTTGAACCTTTTTTTTTGGTGCAATAAATGGAACTGGGCCGATTATCACAAATAGTTTGTTTTCCCGCTTTTGATTGTGTCTGGCTTTCTGATGAGTTTGCACCTCAAGTCTTTTGTTGGCTGGCACTTGGGCTCAATCTGAATTGAATGGGCTCAAGTTGGGGCCGATGCGAACTAATAACCAGGTACTCTAGAAATTTGTTTCACTTTTTAAATCAGCCAAACGACCTCGACAATTAACGGCAATGGGATGCTGAGCTGCGGGCCGAAAGCCAGCACTAACCACTCGTAAGATCGTAAAATAGTAAAAACTGTCACAAGGAAAGTCGACGTCTGTGCCTAACATCTCGAGGTCTTTTGTGGCTGCTTTGTGGCCGTAATGTAGCATAAAACGAACCAAATAATTGCCAAGTGCGTGGAGTGTGGAAAGTCATTCGAGAAGCACTAGCACCAGCTACAGCCGCAGTTTTCTGTGCCAAAGTTTTTCTGATTCATTTATTGACACAAAGGCATAGATTGTGTGTGCGTGTTTGTTTTTGTATTTTGTATTTTTTGCCATGAGCATTGTCAACTTGGTCAGGCCAAGAAGGCATTGAGTGAAAGCCCAAACCACCGGTCGGAGGGGATGGCTAAAGTGAGCCAAAGTGAGGCAGCAAAAGCCACTGACACGATTCGATTTGCAGCGACATGAGCTTGCAATTTGGCAAATTGAATTTCTTTGCCATAATTCTACATTTTATTGTGTGCTAAACTTTCTTCTTTATGTGCTGCTGAAAGGCCTTTCATCGCCATCGACTCATTCGGGCAAGTCAATGAGCTAAATGGTCTGTCACTTACCGCCATTCGTTTCAATTGATCTAAATCCACTTGTTGTCGGCACAAATGATGCGACTATTATTATTAAACTTGTTAAAGCGATGGAAAGTAGTTGTGGTTTTGTTGTTCTCCTCGTTGTTGTCGTTGTCGTTGCTGTTCTCGTTGCCGTTGCTGTTGCTCTAGTTATTATTGTTGTTTCTGTGCAGCGGGACAACGTCGCCGTTGAGGCCGGCGTAACCCACTTAAACATGTTTGCTGCTGGCCGGACGACACTTGCGGGGAGTTCTTGGCCTAGACCGTCTGGCAGCGTTTTCGTGTTTCGAAATCGCCACCAAAAAAGTCGGGCAGGTAAGTGCGAAAATAGTGTTGTAACGGAGCGCGCGCGCTGCTAAAAACGAATGACTTAGGCAACGAACGCGAATTAAGTTGTAACTGTAACTGTGGTTAATAGCTCCGATCCGATCCGATTTCAATTTGATTCAATTTAATTGCGACGACCGCACTTTCTTTGGTCAGCTGCGAATTTACAGTTGCTCGCACCAAAACACTAACACACTGCACCACATATAGTATCTGGAAGCGAGTATCTATATCTTGTATCGTATATCTTATATCAGCGACCATGCGTCCGGTCGACTGAACGCTCCGCGTGTGTCTGACTGTCTGATTGCGCCTTGGCCCGAACGGCGGCCAAGATAACGGACCTTCGCCACTTTTGTGGGGAAAACTTTCACTTTAAAGCGCGGGAGAGCGTTCGCGTTCGGAGAGAGGAGAGCCAGTGAGCAGTACGTGAGAGTATTTCTATTAGGCGTCGCTTAAATGGTAAACATTTCTAATTCGGCGTCTGCTCGGCTTCTTCTTCAGCCGCTTCAGCTGCTGCTGCTGCTGCTGTTGCTGCTGTTGTAGTTGCTGCCTTTGCCCACCGATTCCTGTTTTCGCCGCCTGCTTTCTTTCGCTGCTCTCTCTCTCTCTCTCTCTTATTCGGCGTCCGTACGCGTGCGCGTCTCAAACACAACTGAATCGGTTTACAGCGCGGCTTTGCGGTTAAGAGCGATTGCGATTGCGATCGCGTTCCCCTCTTAACAGTGCCACTGGCTGTTGCCGGGATGCGGCACCGTTAATGTTGACGTTGATGTCACCCCAGCAAGAGCGTTGCAGCTTTCGCCTGCAGCGATGTAACCGATATAAAGTACTTAACATCATAAAATGACTACTTTATTTGTTTAACCCATATTATGTTGAAGAAGTTATATTGAAGCGATGTTACTTGATGGGGGAGTTATTTGTTGTTTGTCTTGAGTAGTTATCCATCCTTGGACCTCTTCTAGTTAAACTAAAAATCTTTAAATAAATATATTTAATTATTTCCTTTTTCCTGTTCTGATAATATATGATTGAACACAAAACCTTTAAAATAATGTAAATGCTTTTGGTAAAAAAAATTACCTGAATAAATATATATTTCCTGAAATTTTAATTTTGTACCCCATCTTAATCCAATTTTAATCAATTCAAAAAACTTAAGCTTAAAATAGTTTAGGCCCACATAAATAAAGTATACGTCGCCATTCAGTCTTCAAGTGATAAATGTAAGCTCGTTAGTGTTGACTTAAGTCTTCAACTTTTTGATATTAGACTTCTTTAGAAGTATTTGAATGCTTTCTCAAACCACAGAATTTAAACCTCAACGTTTTAAGTTCAATGGTTAATTTCAGCAAATAATGATAGCATTGGAAAGCTTATATAAGCAATATTAACTATAGTTAAGCAAAAGGAGTTGTCGAATTGAACTTCAATTGAAACGAATATTTGTAAACATTTTGGCAGCCCCATAAATATGTTGCTTTTAAAGTGGATTTGCGGAAGAAACAGCATTTCATGAGGAACTAAATAAACTGGAATCAATATTGAGCATTGGATGCGGAACATACGTGCAGGGCTCGACTTAATCTTACTTTCTTACCTCGTAAAATAATAAGCATTGCGTTACCCCAGAAATACTATTCAAATTATTGAATCTTGAAAGTACAAATTTTTTTAATGTTACAGATTCACGTAAATTACCTCGGTACGCAGCGGGTCAACAAGGGTTATTCCCCCCGCGAGTCTGGCAATTAGTGTCCCGCAAAACACCAGCAAAAGTTGGCGGCTAATAACGGTCTTCTGGCCATGTGGTCATGTGGTCATGTGGCCACTTGCAGCGAGAAGGTGCAACCTGTCGATTGGCATTTCCTTGACCCAAATTTCACTGCGCGCACATGAGACGCGACTGGAAAATCCGGCGACGATAGCGGTTTGTTATTGTTTGGCTTTCTTGGCTGGGCTTGGCCTGGTCGGCATTATAATGTCGGGGGTAAACGTAAACGCCTGACCAGGCTGGCACCGGTGGCTGCCCAAGCGTGGTCTCCGCTCCGCCATCACGATCTTTTTGTAGAATTTCACTTTCGTTATTGTTGTCGCCGTTTGCCGTTTGTCTTTTGCCGTTTTTTCCCCTCTTTTTTTTTTTTTTGGTCCGTCCATTTAATGTTTTTCTGTACATATTTTTTCTGTGCATTTCATGGTTTATTTTTTGGTTTATTTACTTGTGGTCAGCCCATCGAAATGGAAAACGCAGCGAGAGCCGCGGACTCCGACCGATTTGGGCATGCCGGTCACGTGGGTGTTGGAGGTGGCCCAAGCTCGGCCAGAACCAGTTGGGGTTGGAGTTAATGATGGCTTTCTCATTGAGTTGTCGCTAACCTCTCTTCTTCCCATGATTCATTAGAGGCGGTATTACGACACCGACTTCACGGCGAATTATGAACGATTTTAAATGATTTTAGCATAATCAACGGTATGGTATCAAAGACAAAGGCCCTGCCAAGCATGGACTTTCTCTCCATTGGCCAGTTCGCCCCTTGGACAATGGAGCTCGCCCAAGAAGGTGCCAAAATAAAGCAATAACAAAACCCAAAAACGAACTTTTAATAAATGGCAACGGGGCGAACCCAACGATCCGCAAAACAAATGATGAAACATTCGAAGCCATTCTTCGATCGCATCTGTTTAAGATGCCGCCACCAATTTGCCAGGTTATATTGGGTTATATAACCGCTAGACGAGGGTCTGCGAACAAGATCCCACTGGTAGATCGAACTTAGTCTGCAAGCAAACTTCGACAATGGGAATCAGAACTTTAAATTTGTTTGAATAGTTGTGATATTAACATTTTCATTAATAACTTGTTTAGATAAAGTTTGGAAAATCTATGTTTCTTAAACTTGGCTTGCAAAACAGAAAATTTAACAAGGCTGAAGAATATAATATTTTGTTTCTGTAAATATAGCAACCTTGAAAACCTTATTTAAAAATAGAAAAAATTTTTGTAAAGATACATCCAATACTCGTTAAAATTTCAATTCGATTCAGTACAGTAAATGTAAATTGTTCATAAACATGTTTCATAAAACCAGTAAATTGACCCATTTTATTTTTCAACGAAATATTTCAATGATTTATCATGATAATTACAATGGTCTCTTGATTTTGCGATTTGCATAGAGATATCTGCCAATGATGAGCCGTCAAAATTTCTATTTCACAGCTGACCAAATAATTTGCAAACTCAGCAGAAATATCGACAGGGGGGCTGAGCATTCGATGAAAACATCAACATAATGATCGGTGAGTGAGCGACAAGTGTGAGAAATTGAATTTCCAAAACTGGCAACGCTCGTTCAGCCCAATTCCAGAAAGTGAAGGTTCGATTTTGGCCAACATAACATTACAGGGATGTTGCCATGTCAACGCCTACCAAATTGCCAATTCGCCAGGTTCCCCCGTTGGCTTATACTTTATTAACTGGCATTAATTTGTTTTTAACGGCGGCGATTGAAAACGAAAGTCATCAAGTTTACAATGCCGGCCTCTTATGAGTTGGCCAATGGTCTCCAGTCTGTCTGGGTTGAAAGACGTTGCTGGATTAGGATCCAATTAATCAAAATGAGGCGTCGACATGTTTTTTGATTTATTGCCTGCAAATTAAACATAAAAACTCATTCCCAACTGACTGCGCATCTTTGGCTTTCCATTTCACAGCTTCAAAGGGTTCGAACTTCGTAGTTTGGAGTTCAGTAGCCCAACGGATGGGTATTTGGGGGATCTGTGACTAATTGAAAAGGCAATAATTTCACTTTTAGCAAGTTGTGAGCCATGTTTGCCCACTAAAGCCAAACAAGACAGGGCAGAAAAGAAACTTCGGCATAATAAATGAAAGTGAGTAGCAGCCAACAGCAGCAAGTACAAGTGACATACAGTCAATGATTGTTAAGCCAATGTATGACATGTTGGCGGTGACTAGGACTACCCCCATCAAATAGATCCCCCTCCCTTCCCTTCCCCTGCTAGCCAGCCAACAAACTCTTGTTTTCTAAAACGACAACAAATCACGCATACGCCACCGTTTGACGACTTGCGCTTTCAATTAGCGCGTGTCATTGGACGCCGAAAAAAAGGGTCTCCTCGCCAAAGGCGACTTGGCTAGCTGGTACACCTATGATTTAATTTCGGTTTCTTTTCGCACACCTTTAATTACGCAAATGTTATTCAATATAATCGTAAACAAGTCGGACCCGCTCGCGATTAGAGAAACGGTCGAAACTTTTGACACGACTTTCAGGGCAGGCTAAGAGTTTATTGGCTTTGCTATCGGCTTGGTAACATATTACACATAATTGATTTGTGTTTTATATTTCTTATTTTGTTTTTTCTCACTTAGTTTGTTTTTAAATATCATATAAATTAATGAAAACAACTGTTTAACTTGTAACTTGGCAATGTTTTACTATGTTTTTATGAAATGTACTTTTGAACGCATTCCTAGACTAAGTTCATCTAAAATTTAAGTTAATTAATCTATACTTAAATACAGTTTATAAAAAAAGCTTGTTCTTCATGACTAGCGCATTGAACTATAAGTTTTATACCTGCAGCGTTTTAAATAAATTTAAATTAATTCAATTTTTTGTGTTATTTTTTTGTAATATTTTATTATATATTTTTATTTATATTTTGTTTTTAATCTATCATTTTTTTGCTCTTTATCGTTACAGCTGATATATATTTAAAAGCCTGTGGTATTTGCATTTTCTTTTTAAATTTAATTTTCGGTACAAGTAATACACAATTTGATAAACATTTTGTGCAGTAGTTTGCTTAAGTTTGCTTCACAAAATTTTCTTTTAACTAGACTTATAACACTAGACTAAAGAGTATTTTGCTTGGCATTATTTGCTTTTCGCATTTCTTGGCACCAACTTTGTTGGTGGTCGAATCGGCCAGCTTGGGCTCCAGGCTAATTGCACTATTATTTCATTTTGATGCCATTTTAATTTAATTCCATTTGCGCAACGACTTTCGTCTTCATTAGGTTCGTTTTTTCCGCACATTGTTTGTTTGGCGGCTCTCCATAAAAATTTTGCACCTTTCACAGAATCCATTCGACTTCCGTCACCGCTTTTTTCTCCAGTCTGCCTATGTTTATGTGTATGTATTTTCTTTTCTTGTATTTTATTTAGTTATTTATTCGGCTGGTAATCAAGGTTTGACTGTGCGGACATTTAATTGGCGAAAATTAAAAAGGGAAAACACTTTACATCAAAAACGTTTTGTGTAGGCGTCCACCGCAGCTAATGCAATTAATTAGAAAGCGAAACTAAAAAATTCATTAAAATTATGCGAGATGGCAGGCGGCAGAGGGAAAAATGTATACTTTTTTCTTGATAAATGTTGGCCTGAAAACTATATATATTTTTACAATTGCCTTCACTTTTTTTTTTTTTTTTTTGATGTCCGAGGGGCAAAGGCCAGAAAAAGGTTTACATTTTGGAAAAGGAAAGGGAAGCCTCGGTGGCCTGAGGCCACGGGTAAATGATTTACTTTGGCTGCTGGTGAAATGGAGAAGTCTTGCAGGCGGATAAAAAGTTTAACCACAAGCTTAACGAGATTTAAAATCGCAATTCTCATGGGTTCATGTTCGAGACTTCCATATTTAGATACATTCGATCGACACACCTGTGAACAAGCGGACCCCACCCCCCAAAATGAAGATCTATCAGAGCCGGTGGCGGTGTGAAGACGCTGGTTGCATCCGAAAAACACTGAATATCTGGCCGCCAATCGATCTATCAAGATCCCAACCAGACCCCAGACCAATAATTACCGGATGAGCAGTAATTTCCTACGGGTTACGTTTCAAATGGCCTGCCAGGCCCGTCAAATTAATGACCATCTTGAGTATGGGTTGGGGTTTGGGGTTTGGATATTGTGCGATTTCATTAAGCGATACCGGAGAAGAGGTGAGAGATGGCTCTTATCCGGGCTACCACCAGAACGGTGGCATTTGGCATTTCCCAGCCCCCTTTTCTCTCTTCCAGCAATTGAATAAAAAAAGGGAAAATATTGTCCATGAGTACTTTTCAATTGTTTCCCTAGATGGGCCTATAAATCTGGAGAAAGATTTTATATTATTGTAGCACTTGGACTTTCGTTTTTTGTTTGCTTCTCAAGTGGCTGCGCCGGCAGTTCCTATAAATCTTTTTGCCCAGAAAATAAGAAATTTCCATTGTATATGGCGTGCTGGGAAAGTCCAACAACTCCAAAGTCGTCATTGTGCATTCGGTTCGGGTAACTGCCCGCGGAGTAGTTGGTGGTCATCTGTGGGCCAGAAGCCAAAGCCTCATGATCTCAGCCTGACACTCGCCCCCTCACTTATTGTGGTGTCGTGTGTGTGTGTGTTTGCGGCTTTTGATGATGCTTGAAGCGTTTTAATTGTGCAACGTTTCTTTAGAAATTAAATGCAAGACTCTTCAGTTACTTCATAGCTTTCGTTTTCCATGGGAATGCTCTGGATTTTGTTCGAGCAGGCTTTCCGCTACTTTATTACAATTCGTCCAATAGCTATAGTAATAACAATCAAATTTTGCACCCATTTCTTATGCAAGGTGGTGGAAATTTCACTCTGTGTTGCGTAAAGCACGCCATAAATAAAGCCATCGAATGTCATAAATCCCCCAATTTGTTGACCAATTAATTCAAATGGACCAGCCTGACCAAACGTAGATTAAATCGGTTAAATTTTCACTTTCGCTAGGCGCATAGGCGAAAGCCTATTACCTTGATTCAGTTAGCTAATCGCACCGGAGGATCATCGCCTGCCAGGTAATCCACCAATCTGCCGAGGCCCATTACCGCCATGTGAATTGCATGTGAAAGTTCAAGCCAAGGACCGGCGCTCCGCAGGTGATCGCATCGTGTTGATAATCCGGACGCATGACCCCCGTCCGAGTACGTGATAACCGTACAAATTATGATATGCCCCTTGCCAAAGATCTCGAGTTGTAGCCACGACATGCACTTGCAACGCACTCGAGGCCCGAACTTTGGCTCCCACACGCCATAAACAATGCCCGGTGGAGAGAGGGGAGGCGGGCGGTCATATGCAAATGACCGGCAATTATCAGCCATCAACCGAGAGCGAAAGTTCCACGAAATGCCGGCATTTGCAGGGCACTCATACCGATCTAGCCTCTACAATTGTTTGGTTTAAGTCACTGTACACAGTAGTATAGTGTGATAAATCGTTTTAGAAACAAGAACCATTATTTTATTGACTTGTCTGGTTTTAATAGATATCGAAAAACTAATTTCGATCCTTTTGAAACGGAAAAAGGCAGTCTAATATTGGCTTTGGTCTGAGACTAAGACATACCCACAAAACTATTTTATAAGCCATAATTGCTGCAATCTGATCGTCTGATAAAAAAACCATGACTTTAAATAGAATATTTTACTTTAAATTTTTGTACATATTCTTAAAAGAAGCATAACCAAATATTAGGTCAAATGAAACAAGTTTGTAATTAAAGAAGTTGATTGAATTTTTTTTTGTTTTAGGAATTATATCTTATTTATTATACATTTGCACATTTTATATCTACTATCCCCAAAAAATGAATTACAGATTGGAATTTCTTAGGGCTTCTAGAAATTTGAACACAAGTACTCAAGTATTTATTCGTTAACCAAATACTTTATGTTTTATTAAAAGCAAACAGATAAACATTTTATACTTTTGTTGAACTTAAGATTGTGCCGGCCTTGCGTGTTAATCGTTAGCTACATGTTTCGCATATTTAACAACTTTACATCTGCAAAACAAATTGTGAAAATTTTATTTATTTGAGACGTGTGCCCGCCCTCCCGGTGAAGAAAGTTTTGAGTTTAGCTCTAGTGGCACCTGCCAAATGTTTGAATCGCTGCTCAAGTTGGGAGTCGTCTCATGCATTAGGAATCCACGCCAACAATATATTCATTCGGTGAAAATAAGCAACATTTTTGAGAATTTCATTTTGGCGATACAGATAGTCGTAGTTTAAAATACAACACAATATAATATTTTTAACAATTTGGACAAAATCTCCGTGGGGGCCCTGAACTAAATTGATTCGTCACAGAATTCCACCGACAGTAAAAAAATCAAAAAAACAAGTTTCTTAAATTTTAAATGCATTTGGTAAGTCAAACTCTGATGAAAAATACACGTGTGTAAAAATAACAATATAATAGCAAAGAGAATTAAAATTTAAGAACTCAATATGGCGACCAGGAAATCGTAAATAAAATGTACTCAGCAAACATAACAATCAGAAATGGTTGTTTCCCATTAGGCGGAGAAAGAAAGTTCCTAAAAAGTATCAAATAAAATGTTTGACATTTTTAGTGCAGTGGTTAAGTACATGGTCGCCAATTTCATAACTTTGAAACAAGACAATAAAATAACTATTTTCGACGCTAAAACTAAAATAATTCTTAATGCACTCACAGAGATTGACAAAAAATTGAAAACACTTTTTCCGGGAAATGTTTAGAGCTAAAACTTTCGAAAGTTGTTGAGAAAATTTTGATTTACTGGGGAAATTTACATTTCCATTCTTTCACGTTGAAAAACTATGCACATATCCCAGACACTTACCATTCTAATATGAATTTCCAAGACAACAACCATATTCAATCAGCAAAACTTGTGATTTTCATACGAAACTTTGCTTACGCAGCCCTGGTAGGTCTTTGCTCGACTTGCAACACTGTGTCTAAAATTGCCAAATGAAAAAATAACTTTAAAAAAGAAAGGTTTTCCAACTAGTAGTATTTGGAGGTTTTTAATAGTTTAGGCTTTTCCGTAAAAGCTAACTAGGTCTGACAATGCTATTTATTTATTCTGTTAAACTGAGTCTATACAATTTGTTGGGTTTTAAAATTATGGCTCCTATTACATTTTTCTGATACTTGATTGTTGATTTAAATATTTTGTAGGTCTTCTGGTCCAGCAATGACCATAAATTTGAATAAATGTGAACACATTGCGCACAGTTTTGAAAATTCGTTTGTCTTATTTTCTAGAATCATTATCAAAGAATTAGTTAAGAACTCATTTGACATCTAAAACTTGTATATGTTTTAGTTCAAGTTCAAATAATTTAAGATATTTTTAAAAATATTAAGAATGTACTCATTTATGTTATCTTTTGAATTTCCTATTTAATTTGTGATCATAAAGTAATTATTTGAATTTAATTATTATTTATTGAAATATAAAAGAAGCTAATTCCATTTTAGAAGACCACCCCCATCCTGTGTGGATAAAAATATCCCGCGTTTCTTCAGTTGCACTTCATATCACTTTAATAAACTTGTGTAAATCGGTCTCAAATACTGTTTAAACATCATAAAAAAAGTATAACAACAAGGACATAGACAAACATCGTAAAATAAATTAACTATTGGTAAGGCATAACTACAAGTAGTTTGGTAGTATCTAGAGTTATCTACGGGTATTTATATACAATATAGAAGGGTTGTAACTTGGCAATGACAAGCGTTAGGTTTAAGCGCTTTTGGTGGGGTGGTAAACGGTAAGAGGGGTTCCATAGGGATCTAAAATCTAGGTGCCTCTTGGAGACTTTTGGCAGACTATGTCCATACAGAGGTAGGAATTAGGCCCTCCTTACTGGTTCCGGGCGGCGTGAGCACCTCCTTGTTGAGGAACTCCAATGGCAGGTTTACCAGGTAACCCTGAAATAGTAAGTTTATTATTAGATTTAAAATAAAAACACAATTATGCTTGGAATAATAAAACAAAATATTACAAAGGAAGTTCGCTTTAGCAAGTCTATACAAAAGGATAAACGAAAATTCTGTTAGCTGATAATGCAAATGAAGTTTAATAAATACATTTAACAAGAAATTTAAAAAATTATATTTCTAGCCTCTTACCTGAATTTCGTTGGCTCGGTTGGCGGCCAGCTCAGGCTCCGTTTTGGCAAGCGGCGGCTCCTCTTGGTACTTGCGCAGGCTGGCAAACGTCTTCACAAAGTCCGTGGGAATGCACTTGAACACCTCGTCGTAGATCTCCGTGTTCCTCGTGGAGATGCTACGCCAAGTGCCGTGCCAGAACTTGTCGCAGATGGGATCGCTGATGTCGAGGTCAGAGCGACCTGAGCCCTCGCCTTCTAGAAGGCCTGGCATAAAGAAGATAAACCGATTAATATAGAAATCGGGAATAGAATATTAGCTAAACAACCCACCCAAGTGTTCTTTAAACAGATATTTGCGCAGACGTCCGGCAAACACACCGCTTGGATACTTTTTCCCGTTCATCCGGCCATCTTCAAACTCCTCGTCCATGATGATGGCCGCAATTTCGGAGTCCCGCTTGCCGATCATCGAGCGATCGTTGATGTTGGCCGAGCCACAAATCACCACGCGATCGTCGGCAATGAGCAGTTTTGAGTGCACATAGATCAGCTCCGTGATTGGTGTGTTATTTAAGAAGGAGTGGTTACGCAGGCTGTGGAATGAAATGTAGTTCTGCGGATCGGCAACACCTGCTTCCTGAAGGCGGTTCAATATTGCAGTGCGCCCCCTAAAAAAGTGAAAGAATATTATATTATAGACTGTTTTGATTTATAGTTTTCAATAAAACCACAGGAGAACTCCTGGTAAAATCTCACCTGGAAATGGATGCATAGTTCCAATGTGTTATGGCCCTCACTGCTATCCCAGTACTGCCACCCACGTCGCCCTCGAAGCCCGGCAGCAGTGGCATTATCACATAAACACGGAAGGGCTTTCGTTCCCTAGACGAGATGAGAGTTAGAAATGTGACTAGAGTATAGGTATAATTGTTAGCAACTCACTTGTGCGCCCGCACTATCCGCTTGAAGAGAGTCTCCCCGATCTGATTTCGCACATTGTTGTGCGCCCCCGGAACGCCCATGCCCAGCTGCATGGTGATGAAAAACTGGTTCTCGATGTACACGTAATGCTGCGCCTTGGTGATCGTCTGGATGTAGGCATCGTGGATGCTCTGCTCGACCAGATCGGCCTCGATGAAGCCACAGCTCCAGGCGGAGACGCTGCGCAGGAGCTGGCAAGTGACCCGCTGCTGGCGACGCTGCTGCAGATGAGGGTTCAACCGTATCTGGTGGTAGCTCTTTGGCATCAGGTAGGGGAATCTCGTGTTATCACGCAGTTTCTCCAACTTCATGGCGTTCCAGCGCTGGATGAAGTGGCGGGCCACGTCCCGGGCGCAAGCACCCACCACACACAAGCCGACGTCGTGCCATGGCATCCGCGGCGTGGTCGTCCGATCGATGATATCCACGAACGGCGAGTTGAGGTTCATCCAGTCCTTGAGTATGAAGTTGGAGTAGTCCTTGCCAAACCAGTACTTGGCCTGGCCGCAGAACTCGCTGAGTATTTGCGTACTGTTGGCGGCGTTATGCGTCCCATCCTCGCCGCCGGAAGCCATGTTCTGGTTAGCCTCGTAGTCCGTGACGTCCTGGGACTCAACGGTGAACACCTCGTCGGCCTTCTCCTCCGCCGCCTCTGTAGTTGTGAGCCGTTGCATAAAGTCCTTGCCCATACGAGCGCCCTTCATCGCGTTGTTTTTCAGACGATCGAGCACATTCTTACGCTCCATTTCGGGGGTGTTGAGCTTCATGCCTTCCAGGGCAATGCTCGATTCACCGGGCGTTTCTCCCGGACTGGGAACCAACATCGATGGTATTAGCAGGCGATCGCCGGGCTTCAGGCTCCTAAGTTCTATGCTGGTACTCGGCTCTTCCGGCGG
Source organism: Drosophila elegans (assembly GCF_018152505.1). NCBI lineage: Eukaryota > Metazoa > Arthropoda > Insecta > Diptera > Drosophilidae > Drosophila > Drosophila elegans. Next base: position 3,095,626 of record NW_024545903.1, on the reverse strand, counting down.
CGGCGGCGGCGGCGGTGGTGACGGTGACGGTGGCCTCTCCTGGCCCGACTTCTCGTAGTGAGCATTTCGCGAGGACTTGCGGGAGCCGAAAGCAGAGTCCGTGTCATCCTTGCTGAAGTAGAAGCTGGGCGTGCGACGCGTGCTGCCAGAAAAGGAGGATGTGGACACGCTGCCCAGATCCGTGAGGCGGTGGTGGTGATCATCCCAGCGACCGTAGCACAAATCAATGCCCCCCATGAAGGCATAGGTCTGATCGATGACAACGATCTTTTCGTGATGAGCCCACAGCAAAATACCGCCTCTAGCATGGTCCGGATGTCGCATGACCTGTAACAACAACATTTAATCTTGTAATTCAAAAAACTGTCTAAAGAAAAAAAAAATTAAAAACTATAAAATACTTCAAACTGTCTCAAATTAAGCAAAATTGTTACCTTTAAAAATAAAATATATGACTTACAAATGAATGACTCTGTGTGGTCGTCTCAAAAATTAAATTTGGTATTGGATTAAGGGTAACCTCTGCGTTTAAAGTTAAAATCCACAGGTCAGATCCTAAAATGCTAAAACAATAATGCACCGGCCTATTTCTGAAGTCAGACGTCATATACTTTTAAATGATATGTGAGCAAGTTTCATTTACTTTATACTTTTTTTTTATTACTGATGGTTCGGTCATACTTCTTAGGAGGGTAAAAAAAAATATAGAATATATATTTTTTTTGTTTTTTAGAATTATAACATGAATGCTTTAAATTTAAAATCGAAGAACTTTACCATTAATTGGGTTTTTTAGAATGATATTAAAAAAGAATATAGATATTCTCAAATAAGAAATGTGACTTATTTTTTTAAAAATTCCCGTCCCAACTTCTAACTTCCAAAGTTAAGGGAACTATGTATATGTCCCACCCACCTTGATGTTCTCGTGCTTGGCCAGCGTGGACTTGCTGTAGTAGCTGTTGATGCCCAATGCCATTTCGACCTCCTTGTAGAGCAACACGAAGACGCGCACTCCCTGTTCGGCCTTGCGCAGCAGTATCTTGTCCAGGCGCCAGTAGTCGCCGTCGAGTGCGGGTCGCTTCATGTAGATCTCGGGGCTGAGCCACCAGTCGGCGATGTAGATCTCCTCGAGGGCGGCCTCCAAGCCGTCGGCCACGGCGGACATATACTGGGCGCCATCCACATACCACGTGGCGTTCGTATTGGCGCGCATCGGGGCAAAGGACATGTGCGGATTGGGCAGTGTGAAGTCGCGGGCATACGAGTTGGCCGTGTTCTTGAGGTACTGCATCCACTCCTTGCACTTGCGCCGTGTCCAGCACTTGAGCACAATGTGCCGGTTGTTCGTCAGCACCTGCAGACCTTTGCGCATGCCGGTTTGGTAAATGCCAGTGGAGACGTCAAAGCCCTGATCGAACAGGATCACCGCTCGGATGCTGCCGTCCGTCGGACGGATGTAGCCGAAACATGTCTCCTTCACGAAGAACCAACGGCTGCGCCACGTGCCGCAGACCACGTCGGAGCAAAAGTAGTTGCAGCGCACACAGCAGTTCCTCTGAAAGCAGCCAAAAAAGTTGCATCCAGCTTGGCCGGGTCTCGTTGAGCCTGTTCGCTTTAGGATCACGCCTTCCTTGCCCTTGATGCCCAGACCAGGCACAAAAGACACATTCGATACCTCAGCAAAGTTCAGCTGTAATTAATAATTTAGAATTTAGTCAAGTTCTTACAAGCATATAGCCCAGTTTTACAAAGATACAAATTTTTAATATCTGCAAACATTTTTGTACTTATGAAAAGGAAGCAGACTTTCAAAACTTATAATAGAAAGAAAAATTTTGGCAAAATATATATGTATATCTAAGCTAAAAACATGATCTTAATTTTAAAACAAAAATCCTTCTATGACATATTTTATTTTAATTAATCATCCCTAAAGTAGTAATTTTTCTTCCAAACAAAACAATTTTTCTTTGACTTTACAATTGATCTTTTTTGACGAAAAATCTTTACCACACTAAACCCCCTATTTTGAATTAGAGACAAGGCTCAAGGCATTATAACAAATTTATAACATATTTATAACCAATTTATAACAAATTGCTAAGAAATTTGTAACAAATTTATTTCCCCACACCCTCACATTTCTTTAGCAATTTATTTTTGTTGGCAATCATTCTTATCTTATTTTGTCATATCAGCAATCAGTCAAACCTCAATCGGAATTTTAGCCTACTTATTTAAAACAAAATAGACATTTGTATGACAATGATTGACATTCCCAGAAAATTTTGGGCCGGTATCTCGTCTTTCGCAATCCCCTTTTTTATGACGAGAATGACAGAGAAATCTCTTGGGTGGAAAGTTGTAAGTACATTCAAAAATACCACCAGGTACAGTCAACTACATAACCCAATTTCAAGTAAATCAAACCCTAAATATTTCCCACTTTAAATCAATATCTTACCGTTTCATGGTGAGATCGGTAAAGACTGATGTTTAGCAGGTTATATAGGTAATCCTCCAGCTGCTTGATCCTGACGGTAAGATTCTCCACGGTGACCAGACTCTCAGGACGGTTGGGGAATCGCGGTAGCTTCCTCTTTTTCTTCTTTTTACGCTTTTTCTGAATGCGTTTGGGTGTGAATCCCGCCAGAATCGAACTGTGACTGGGACTAACGATAGCCATTGCATTGTGACCATTGCTGATGGTGTTTTTGTTGCTCTGGCCTTCACCACCCATGGGAGTGCTGGTCTGCTTGACCTTGGTGTGGGCAGGCAGGTCCTTGAGGGTGGACTCATCGGCCATCTGACTGGCAGTAGCCTTCAGCGTCGTACGCTTCTCTTTGTGACTGCGACTGGGGAAGGGAATGTTGAGCGAGGTGCGGAAAAAGCTGAGTTGCTGGTGCAACGAGTTGAAGTGCTTATAGCGTCGCTTGATCGTCCACTTGAAGGGACCGTGGGTCAGTTCGATGGTGTACCTGCAAGAGGAATAAAACGCGTGAGAATGGAATAAACAATAAGTTTATTGAAATTGCGAATTTATTGGCAATTGTAGCACTCAGAAACTAAATCATACTACTGTAATAAAATCAAAACTATAAGGTTTTTATAATGCTGCAAAGGTACGTTTTTAAACATCGTTAGGATGTGAAAAGTTAAGTCAACTCGAGATCAAGTGTCGACTTAGATAAAAGGTAAATCTGAGAGATGGCTTAGTCAATCTAGATTATCAGCAATCGAAACCAATACACAGCTAGAACTATTTGTGAATTATAGCTTCTTAATAAAAAAAAAAAACATTTCCCTCACTGGTGCCTCCAATTTCCACTCTGGATAAAAATCCCTTTTACTCACAAGTTGGGATTCAGCAGATGTGTTGTGACGCTACGCTCCGTATCGACGATGCGGACATGAATCTCACGACCCGGAATGAAGACCTTGCGCTGGAACGAGTTGAACTTGACGCTCGGGCCGTAGATGCTGGTGAATGGAATCTCGTGGCGCAGCACCACACTGTTGTTCTCCTCGTCGTCGAACTCCTCCTCGTCATCGTCCGTCTCCTTACGTTCCACCAGCACCGGCTTGTCACCTACGTCGGACAGGATGGTCACCGAATCGGGGAATCCCAAAGTCTCGTCGTATTCCGATTCGACCAGCGAGAACTGAAACTCGGGCAGGCAGCGGTTTCGATGCTCGTCCACCGCGTCGTCCGTGCAATCGCGGAACTCCTCTTCGCCCTCGTTGTTGGAGTCCTCCGCCGAGGCATCCGCTTCCCCACTGCCGTGCTCCATTTCCGAGTTCGTAGTTGCGTAGGGTGGGAGTACTGCTCCCCCGCCATGAACCCCTGCCATCCGTTCGAATTGGGCAAAGTGGTAGGAACTATCTATATCATCGTAGCCTCTGTTCACGTAACCGCCGTAGTGCGTGGGTCGGTACACATCGTCCGTGGGGTATTCAACTGCAAGGTGACATAAACAATGGTTAGATATCAAAAAGACAGCAAATTTAAACAAAGTCAGAACTATTGCTTATGTAAATAAGAGTACGAGTACACATTTATTTAACATATTGCATTTATATATTAAGTAGGAACATAAGCCTAAGACAAGTGCTTGAACTATAAAATATCCACTGCTCTTTGCCCTGTTGCAAAATAAGTGGCACTTTAAATCGTTAAAACGACTTTTTAAAAACAAGCCCATATAGTAATAGGTATCAGTACTAGGGTATACTTTAATATAACTGCCTAGGTAACTTTAAAAAATGCCCAGTAAAAAAAATGAAACGAACGCCTTTTCTATTAATTTCATTTATTTCAATTCTTTTGCAAATATTTTAAAAACTTGCATAGTTTTTTACAAACTTACAAAACAAAAAAATTGTTTTCAAGACCCTTTATAGATCCAGGAAAATATGGTGACTTAAATTTAAAATAATCGTAATCTAACACTAAAATAATCAACAAACATTACCCAAGAAAAAGTTTTCTATCTTGATAGGTTTATCAATATTTTCTTGACTTTCGAAGTTCAACCATTTTTTTCAATTAGCAGAAATTACGTTTTAAGTGTGGGCTACCACAAGTTACAAGTAAGCAACTATTGTTTTGTTATTCAACCACACGCCGACAGATAACTTCGTTGAGTGGATGGGGAATTTTGTATTTCCAGCCGAAGTATTTTTGGCTTTCCTTAACCTCTGTAAGTCGGAACAATTTAATCGTAACAATTAGCCCATGTTATCTCCATTCGAAACAGAAGCTCACTCAAGGCCAGTTTACGACATGTGTTGTAGTTAAGTTTAAGTTAATTTTCAGTGTACACCTCGGTTGAACTTGGCATAGGAACCCTCCGCGAACCTTGGGGCTATTTCGAGCTAAATAAACACAACACCATAATTTTATCCGTAAATATATGGTTCTCTTTCGTTAAGTGCACGTGAATCGTCTGCTGACTGATAAAAAAAATGACAGGAGGATCTAAAAGAGTGTTATGCCTAGTTCGAGATAAAACTCAAACATATATTTTGCCCCTGGTTTTGCCTCACTCATATTTGTACCTCAGCCATATTTTTTAGTTCGGGATAACGCTTCTAACTGAATGACATTTAGATAGCGAGCTCAAATAAAACGGCGCAACTGATAGATTAGGGTTATACTGCACAGTAGGTAGAACCATACACCGATGGTTAAGTGGGTTTATGGATGTGGCATTGCTTCACAAAAGAGCACAGAGAATAGTGCGACCCACTATCGTCGACAGTAATAAACTACATAAATCAGTATTTAGTCGAGTACTTTGATTAGCAGTCAGTAACAGGTGTGCCTTACACAGGGATGTCCCATGTCTGCTGGATGCCAAGCCACAATCGGTAGACAAATATTTATAATAAACAAAGTGCTTGTCAATTTATTAATTTGTGTTTTTTTTTATATTTTATATTCTATGTATTGCTTGGATACATAAATTTAAACTTACATATTCCCGACCATATCAACGTTTTTATTGTATAATAGGGCAGTAAGTCAAAATATGATATTCTCAAAGGATCAAATTAATACTGAATTGCATGAAGTTTGACAGCAAAAGGATTACAACATTACCCTATCTTTATGGATGAAAAACTGCCACAAAACAAACCTTTTTTTTGCAGGTTGGTCTAGCAAGCCATACATTCTTGGAAGTATAAATTCGTTTACTTAGAGGTAGCGAACAGAATGAGTTCTTGGCTTTGTATATGTTCCTTATCGTCGAGCTCTCTTTGTTATCAGTTTAAAATTACCAAACAAAAACTTCTTGAACCGAGTGCTAGAAATAGGTGTTCTTTGTATAGCTTGACATTTCTAAGATTTGCGATAGAAAGTGGAATTTGAAACACCTTCAAGCTGATAAACGTTTTTATATTTAGTAGCCGGTTCGATAAACTAATTAGGGGTTGCATTAGCATTTAAATTGGACCACTTCTTATGTCATCGACCTCGATTATGTGAACTTAATGAGGGTCTAATAAAGGTTAACAGCCTATTCAATAAAACACTTTGCGTTCTTCACACCTTTTCACTTTCATAGCACATTTTTTTGCGGAATTTATTAACACATACGTTTAGTTGAGAATTCAAAAATTGGTTGATAAAAAGCCGACACATTTTTATTTACCAATAAGATAAGATGTATAAGTAATAAAACGATTTAGCGGTAAACACATAAATACATTTTTATCTTGAAAAAAAAAACACTTAGCCAAATACCAACCAAAAGAATTTCGAGGTTTTTGAGGGAAGCGATTGTAAAAAAAGAGATAAGGGGTCCAAATGGAAATTTCGTAATTCTTTATCGACGCCAAACAAAAAATGTAAAAATTTGTAAACTTAATACTTCCATTTAAAAAATTAGCATCTTTTGTGTGAATTTTTAAACTCATTCAGGGGGAAGAACTACTTTATTAGTAACCCAAGTATCAAGAGTTAGCCCAATAACTCAATTTAAAAGTAGAAACAATTACTCTTTCCCGGGAACGTTTGGAATATTTCGTTGACTGCATGCTATCTCATATGCCTTTACAGAAAGTTTAAAACCCGAGGACAATTTTTTTGAAACGCTTTTGTTTAGCGGGTTTTGTAATTGGGGTGTAATAAATGCAAAAAAAACAGTCCCCCTGAAAAGGTCTTTAAACCCAACGAACGATCATTCCATATTGACCTACACACAATGCCGAAGAAATCGAAACTTCCTGTTGCAATACTCGAGTGTGAGTGCAAATGTAAATCAGACTCCATATATATTTTTAACATTATGGATAAGTATCGTTACTTTTGGCGTGTCATGCATTTTAAAATCGGTTATGATTCATTTACTAATGGCACCGTTAGGCTGGGGCTCCGCCTAACACGCAACTGGAGGGGCACTTGGTTGAGTTTGGTTGGTGGTGGCTTATATAAGCCAAAGGAAATGGTTAATGTTTTGTTAATTTATTATAAGGCCAATTTAAAACGTTATCAGTTCTTTGTTGTCTCAATTATTTGGTTTTGCCTTGGACTGCACCCTCGATTCAAACACTCCCCTGCCTGAGCAGCTCATACAAATTCTTCTCTTTAGAGACTTTTCACTTTCGCGAATCAAAATAGAATAGCTAACCAGTTCTAAAGGTTGCTTATATTCCACAAAACTGGTTCAGTCTTATCTCACGATGACGCAAAATCTCGAGAACTCATCGCCGCACAAGCTCTAGTATAGTTATCGTTATCTATGAATCTCTATCTGGAGATTGGAGATGAAAATTACCCATGCTGGCCATCAGCTGTGAAATGCTGCGGCGATGACGTCGCACCTGCAAATGCTGCAGGTTGGCCGCCACCGCCGCATCCGGGGTCAGATGCAATTGCTGCGACTCGTCGTTGTTGCTGATGCTTATTCTCGTATCCGCCGACTTGGCCATCATTGTTGAATGTGCGTTATTTTGTTGGGGAAATTAAGTTAGCTTTATTTTATATTTGGCAATCACTTTTTGGTTTTATTGGTTCCCTGTTGTTGTCGCCTCCAGCACATTTTTGCATTCGCATTCGCGGTCTGCATTTGTAAACGATGTTGGTTCTGGGCGGCCTGCGGTGGCTAATTAGGCCAGGAAAAAAAATAAATACCGCGTTTGTGTTTACCAATTAATGGAGGGAATGACTAATTGATGTGCCATCGTGTACTTATAAAAAGTGTGTGAAGTAGAGCCACGCTAACTAAATTTGAGGCTTTGTTGAAATGTTTTTCTTTAACAAGATCAAAATATATGATTTTTTAATATTACAATGACCAGAATATTTGATAAATATTTTAATTTTTGTGTAAACTCCATTTTTTGTTTGTTTCTAATATTTTTTAAACTCGGTTTTTTATTTAGAAGGCTCCAATCATTTTCAAAAAATTGTTCCTATCTCATTTACTGAAAATGGACTTCGGTTACTTATTTTGGTCTTCCGGCCACATCAAAAAATCCCTTACATTGAAAAATAATTAATTAATTTTTTTATCATGGCATTTCGTTATCTTTGCGTAAACACAAGGCTCGAGTTGTGCAAATACAACAAAAGCACTGAATGTTTTGTATGTTTGTTTATATTTTATACGTTTTTGGTTTTTGGCTTTTGGCTTTTGGCGCTTCCAGCTCATAAATGTTTTGCACAATGGCCTGGCCAATGAACACACGCACAAATTATTTTGATATTTTTCTGCTCTTGCATATTTCACGTGCCAAAAGTGGCTTCATCAAAGTAAAATGATTCGTAATGGTGGCAGCATGTGGTGGTTTTCGAATCTTGGCCGTATCTTGAAATTGTATCTCACAGATGCATTTCAAGTTGAAGAGAATTGTCACGTTTGCGTGTGATAAGTAAGCTGTTTTGTTTACTTTTCGAGCCGCCGACTAACGGAAGTTGCAGTACCGAAATTAGCGCGACGTCGCATTAAATTCGCCAAGAAAGAAAGAAAGAAAGAGGGAAGTGCCACGCGAAAGCAAGAACAAGTCTGAAGACACCACCTCGCACTCTCGCACTCGCACTCGCACTCACACTTGAAGCCCCCGCCAAAAAGCTCTCTTTACCGCCAAACTAGCAGCGATCCGCGAGAAACGTTGCGACAACGTTGCCGTCACTCCGGTTAATAATATTAACTAAACTTCGCGCCGGCGGCCAAAGCTCAAAACGGTTAACGGTTAAGGCGAGAGAGCGACCAGTTTCGCTATCTTGGCACGAGAGAGGGCGAAAGAGAGGAGTTTTCTGGCCAACAGCTGCGAACTTCAAAACAGCTGGCAAAGCTTTCTGTAATTCCCCGCGGGCAATTAAAAACCTTTCCACGATCTCAAGATCTTACGCAAAATCAAGCTCTTTAGTTCTGGTCACAAGGTCATTCCATTTGCAACCCCAAAGAACCAGTTATCCAGCGGAAGGTTGGGCCTAATAAGCTTTTCAAAGCTTTCTGTGGGGTTCACAAACCTTTTGAAAATGCCGATCGAGTACGAGTTCTATTGTCGGACCAGCAACAAAGGTTGAGAGTCGTGAGCCCACCTTCTCGATGAGTCACAAACAGCACTTTTAGTGAGCATGTAACTCCGATATTGTATCTATTGTTGGCTATCTTATCAGCGCCACTAGACTGAGGCGCAATCGCTGTAATCAGCACTCATTATTTGAACGACCCCAATGAGCTGCGCTGGCTAAATAAACCGAAATACAATTATGCTTTCGATTAGATTGGCCCACGAGGAATAACTTAGTGTCAACGACATAATTGATTGAATAATATACTAGGTTCACATATGCCCATGGAAACATAAGACATAAACATAATTGAAAAGATTTTATTTTTATGTAGCAATTTTGGTCATTATCATTTTATAATAAATTTATGTATGAACATCTCAAAATATTTATGATAGTGTTTTAACGATCGTAATTAAAAAATAAATCATACACAATTTAGCAGAAATACAGTTTCTAAGAGCATGTGGTTTGATTATAGTAAATAGCAACAACCTAAATGACACTTGTGAAGTTTAAGGTCAGATAAGATAAGTGTCTAAAGACTACACTCCTAGCATTAAACATACAGTACATATTGCCTTTGTTATACCGTTAAATCTATATTATTTTAGCATTTTGTTTAAAAGCTTAAAACAAACATTTCCTTGCAAAAAATAAAAAAAATATATCGTATTGGGTGGACATTTTTTTGTATCTAGAGTTTAATCCTTTAACTAAAATATCTCCGTTGTGGTTTTTTTCTTGACATCTCAAAGATTTGTAAAATATTGACTAAATGGGACTTTGCAGAGTACAGAACAAAAATTCAAAAATATTGTATGTTTTTTCCTTTCAAAATTGATAGTCTTACTCTTACTTTTTTCATTTATCTTATTTTCTCAAATTTAGAACACTAAGGCCTTCTTTTCGCCATTATAGTAAAGTTTTAATCCATAATTTTGTATTAGCTAAAAACGTACTTTTTGATCCGCGTCATAACATACCTTTATTTATTATTATTATAAGCTACAAGATTAAATATTAAACCTTCTTTTTAAATATACTCGGTATGTATTAAGATATGCTAGATTTACATATTTAAAATAAATTGTTTATGCATACATATATAAAAAGACATGTGCACTATTTCGCCAAGTTTAATAATCAGTGGTTTGAAAATGTTACCCTTAACCTATAAATACTGTAAAGTTAATTTATACACGCCCAAGTTTTCCGCCTGGAATATATGTACTCTTATGTAAATTTGAGTGGCGGTTCTAGAATAAATCTCGTTGCTTGAGAAATTAGATCGTGGCGTTACAAAAGCTCACATAAAGTGAGGCAAGAGCAGTACATTGCGAGAAGTCTGAATATTTCAAGTTTCTTTGTATATCCCCGTTTATAGCTGTTTATTGTATTTATTGATTCCTTATCACCTTCGATATCGCGTTTATTGAAATCGAAGAAGTCACATGAACTGAGTTTACTAGCCCGTACTTTCTCCCCAAACACACACGTACCCGTAAACAAAGCGCTTTCTTGAGATAAATTTACGCAATCCTAATTTCCACTTGGCGATACAACACAGTTTATTAATTTAAGTAAAAGTTTGCAATTTAGGTTTATAAATTTATTTGCACTTACATAGCGATTCGCGCAAAGCGATGAAAACAATTTAAATTCGTAATCTGATGTCAGAAGTTGTGGGTTAACTTCTCCAGCTCCGACTCCTAACTGTACAGTGACTCACACACAACTGCATCCATAAGCATGGGCAGTGGGTTAAATATATATTTACAGATGTACGTATATGACTTAACACTATGTTAATTAATGCAATAAGAGCAATTCAATTGAGGCGCCACACGAACACGTTACGTTGTACACATAGGAAAATCAATTTAAAATTAGTAAAATGTTAATCAATAGCACACACACACACTTCTGTCCCGGCACTTTTTTTTATTGATTTTGAAGGAGACCTTCTTGGCAAACTTGAAATCTGTGTTTGCGGAGAGAGCGAAACTGGCGATCAGCGCCGTCAAAAGTCAAATTGGAAACTGAGTAAACGCCAGACAAACGTGCCAAAGTGACCGATCAGCACAGATTTCTCACTGGAAGCAAGAGAGACGCAGAGAGGGCGACAGAGAGAAAGTGTCTGAAGCTTGGCACGCGTTCTTCGCATTTCAACTGCCTCAGTTTAATAGACTTTATTTATTTTTTTATTTTTATAATTACACACAAAATTGATTTTTTTTCAGATATTCCTTTCTTGTTTAATTTAAATTTAGACCTTCCGGGCGCATTTGTCGTTTTCCACGCTGCACAACTTACTCTACTGACTTAAGTGACTGGCATTTCGAGAGAGAGCTTTCACCTTAAAAGCTTGACGTTCGAGCGAGATAGCCAGACATAACAGAAAAATAATGCGCGAGTCGATCGATCAGCTGATCAGGCAAACTGTTATACGAAGCTCAAACTGTCCACTGAGCCGTTGAATTTCAAAGTCTGTATCCGGAACAAAATTAAAAGTAGATATATTGCCAGAATATATCCTTTCGTTTTGTCCAGAACTAGTTGCTTGGCTTCCTTGATTTTAGGGTCCTCATTATTACCAACAAACTGGTTGGACACATCTGTTATAATTTCTAGACATCTTTATATAAATAAGGACATGATTGTAAAGGAAGACAAGCAAAAGTGTTATAGTAAAATAAGGAGTTGATGTTAAATCTAAATGCTTATTTAAACACCCTCAATATGTTTTAAATGTTCCCAGAAGTAAAAAACATTTTTGGCAAAATTTGCAATATAATATTGTTTATTTTCTATATATAGTTATCTTTTTAATTCTTTCGACTACATTAATTTTCATTTTCTCAGAAAAAAGTAAAATATTCCATTAAAATGTTTCAAAAACATAGCAAAGATATAACTCATGGGTTTCGCTTCTCCATAGAATGTGGAAAAGATTTAAGATCGGTTCTTGCTGTTGATCAAAGTTGAAATATAGTGCTACACTTGCTTAGCTATAACCATAGGCTTGGCTTGAACCTAATGTAAATAATGTTAAGCATACTCTCTCCTTTGCTAACGGCTTATCATAATAATGTATTGTATTTTCTTTGCTTTGCCATTGTGTTTACTTTATTTCATTTTTGTTTTCACATTCCCTTGCAGCATTTAAATATTTTTTGCTTTGCCAAAATGTTAATCAAAAATAGTTAAATTTCATGGGATTTTTTTCACGTTTCCTAAACATTTTTATAGCACAATTTAAGTATATCATTTAAAGCTACAGCTTGTTGTATGTGTGTGTGTGTGTGTTGGTGGGCGTGGTGGGTGTGGTGTGCCTGTATATGCATGTATGCATATACGTGTGAGAGTGTTTGTGTTTGTATTGCTTATGGTGGATTTAAAACTAGGATTACAATTGAACTGCCAACAGGATCAAATCAAGTGTTCACTATAAAGCATTTTTAGCAAAAATGATTAGCCTTAACTATTAAGATTACAATATACCTAAACACATGCATCTCTGTTCAAATTGTATATATAAATCTGTATATATTTGTATATATATTCATTCCATTAAATTACAATATATAAAAATATATACGCACATTATACCATAGAAAATCATAAGCGTCTCGTTTACGGTTACATTGAATTTTTTTCTTTTCGAAAACCCTTTGCGGTCTTCTTAAGCTTTTTCGATTTTTTCGATTTTTTAGTTTTTTTTCTTTTTGACACATTTTTTCCATCCAATCCACCATCCCTATTCTAGGCATCCGACAGATCACAATAAGCTGCGCCGCCACCAGTCCCTCCTCCACCACTTGATGGCGCCTTCTGCTCATCGTCCATCAGGGCGTCCACAAACTCGCCGGCTGCCTCGTGATGATTAACCTGCGGCGACGACGAACTCTCCCCGCAATTGGTGGCATACACATGCCGTCGACTTCCACTGGGCGGCTGGTTGGAGTCATCCGCGTCCGCGTCACGAATCGAGTTGAACGCATTGCAGGCATTGGCATTGGGCGAACAGGTGTCGTCATTGGGCGGATAGACATGCCGATGGTAGCTGCCGCCGCCACTGCCCCCGCCACCGCTGCCATCGCCGTCCAATTCCGCTTCGCGTACGCTACCGAATACCGGCGTATGCGAGCTGCTCTTGCGATGCGAAGCCGGCGGCGACCAGACGGTCTGGTAGAGCGGCGAGGCGAACACATACATGTGGTTGAGATACTCCATGTCGTAGCTGGGCTGGTACGAGTCCGTCTCCAAGGGATTGTATGTGGGCTGGTACATCGGCGTCTGCCGGCAACTGGCCGACCCCGAGGCGCTGCCCGCATAGTGCGGCGTATCGTAGTTCTGCGACCGACTGGAGCTGCTCAGATGCAGCATGTGAGCATGCCCACTGTGGCTACCGCCGGCGCTGCTCCCACCACCGCCCATCCGATGGGCGGGAAGGGTGGCATAGATGCCGCGATATGCCTCGTACGGTGTCTGCGGATAATACGCATCGCTCCAACGTACATGATTCGGTGTATAATCTCCCTTCGCATACAGCTTTATTGGGGGGTAATCAAACATTAGCTATGGATTTGGAGTTCAACTTCAGTCGGTACTAACCTGAATGGGTCGGCAGAAGCCCTTGTTCATGTGGCGGGGCACACCGAGAGTATAGCTGTGGCTGAATCCCACCTCCGAGCTGAGCAAATACTCATGAAACTTGTTGGGAAAGAATTCGATCTGCTTGTAGTTGTTGTAGATCTCCGGCTGCAATGGTAGAAAAACATTGTTTATTAAGAAAATCTTCACCTTTGGCAAATTCTAGATTTAAGTTTCAAACACTCACCGTCAGATTCTTCTTTTTCTTATAGCTGGCCCAGTTTTGGGCTTCGAGTATTAGCTTCCCACCTGGACGCAGCTGGTTGAACATCCGCTTGAAGGCCATCTTCAAGCCATTATCGCCAAAGTTGAGATGGATCCACTTGGTGACCGAGAGACACAGTATGAGATCGTATTGCTGCGAATCGTTGGCCATTAACGACTCATCCTTGAGCACATAGTTGGTGTGTCGGAAGAAGACGTTCGCCGGGAACTGATTCTTGTTGCCGAACATGTTGGGTGATTTGTTCGATGCTGGCAAATGGGGAATTCCGCCGTAGGTAAGCGGAAACGAGATGGGAAAGAATTCGTGCGGCTTGACAAGCAGGGCGTCCAGCTTCTGCTGTTGCTGCAGCTGCTCCACATCATGATGATGATGATGATGATGATGATGGTGGTGGTGGTGATGGTGCTGATGATTGTGGTGGAGAGCTTGTTGCATCTTTCGTCGCTTCTTTCCGCGTCTCGTTTTCTTATGAGTCGATCCAGAAGCCTCTTCTTCGTCCACTGGTTCCGTCTTCTCCAGAGGCGTTGACTCCGACTTCACCTCCAACGTTGCTTCCACCTTGATCTCCGGCAGCTTCTCCTCCTTGGGTATGCGCACAAAGATCGATAGATTTCGCCGCGCCCGGGCAACCAGCTCGCGATCGATGTCAATGCCGACAATGGTCTTCGGCGCCAAATGTCGGCCCACGGTAATGGTCATGTGGCCAACATTGCAGCCAATGTCCAGGATGTCCTTGTTCTGGAACAGTTCCACATGGCGCTGGAAGACCTGCAGCCGCACATCCCGAAACTCGTTCAATTGCCGAAAGTCGACGTATCGATCGAAGTTTCCGTACCGGTATTTCAGCCCATCGGCCCGGAACTTGGGCATCACTTTGAGTGGCGGAATCAGCGCTGGCTCTAGCATTAGACTGCTGCTCACTGGTGCCAAGGTCGTGCCGGCGGACGCCATGCTGGCATCCGTCATGCTGGTGTCCACCCCGACCAGGGAATCCTGCTCGCCAGCCGTGTGCGAGGTGGCCGCCGAAGTGGTGCTCAGCGGACTGCCCAGTCCGTGTTCCGGCAAATCGGGCGTGTCATCACGAGGTATTTCCACTGTAAAATCAAGAATTCTGCATCAAGTCGGGATCTAATGATCGGTGGATAGCGAACTCACCTTCGATGAGGGGCAGCTGCTTGGGCGGTAGCTCCTCGACGGGACTTAGCAACTCCGATTCGCTGAAGGACGTCGAACGGCGTGAGTTGGGCTTCCTGGCTCCGCTGGGCTGCAGGATGCGCGGTGGTCGTTTCCAGGCGCCTGGTTGCGGAACCACCGGACTGACGATTTTGTCCATGGTATCGTGTCGATGGAATTTCTGTGAAAATGGAGGAAAGTAGACAAAACTGGTTTGAGTGCCGGTTGGTTGTGAGAGAAGTAATGTCATTAATATTAAATCGTGCTGGGATTGTTCCTGCCTTGAGGACTCTTTCGTATAATGGGCCATGACTTTCTAACCCCAAACCGATAAAAAGCAAGAGAAAAAAAATAAGTACGATTGAATTGGCAGAATAAAAGATACCTTGTGATAGTAAAATATTAAATCCAAACTAAGTCCTAATCACCTGTTAAGACAAATCAAGAATATTTAAACTTAAGTTACCTAATGCCTCCATTGAAATACATACCTAGCCAAAATTAAAATATTCTTGGTTATGGTATCCATACAAATTGGACTTTAAGAGTATTTGAGTTATGGAGAGTTGAACTTTATTTTTAAAGACAAAGTAAAAACAGAATGAAGACTGTGAAATACCTACAACTTTTTACCCTGAATATGAATATTTATGAATATGAATATTAAAATTCATATTAAAATTAAGTAAGTGATATCAGAAGTTTGAGGGTTTGGCCGGCCACTTCCAAATATGTATATGCATAGATATATACACTCGCTTATCCGGTGTAAACACAAAAATAAATTGGCAAAGCCAAAACACCGAAATGGGGAAAACGGGAAACTGCCAGAAGCAATCAAAACAAAAGCAGCGATTGACTTGTGGCCAAACCACAACCACCCCGCTCTCTGTTAATTCGCTCTCTCTCTATCTCTAACATGTTTGCCTGCCCACTTGGAACCAGTTTCGATTCCACCACATTCCACACTCGTACTCACCTTGCTCTTTTGCGAATTGTTACTCTCGCTAATTTTTCTCTTCCTGCCACCGCCTCCGCCGCCTCCTCCCCCGACGCCGCTGGCCACGCTGGCTGCGCTGCTGCCGCCGAAGCTCAGACCCGTGCCGCCGACGCCGTAGCACGTGCTCGACAAATCCAGTCGCAAATCCCGGCTGGCCTGCGCCCGCCGCTCTGCCAGCGTCGACGCCACCGCCTGTGTGGCCGACGACGTGGCCGAGCAACTGAGCAGCATCTCATCAGCCGGTGGCTCAGCAGCAGAAGCGGCAGGAGTTGGAATAGCTTCGTCCACGGCGGCAGCGGCCACATGTTGCTGCCGCTGCGGTGAGGACGTCGCTGCCGGCGCCGACGCTGCTTGTTCCACTTGCTCCTCGACCGCCGTCGCAGCCACTGCCTCGGTGGGCGTCGGCGTGGGCATCTCTGCGGTGGCCATTGACGTCGCCGCCGACTGCGGAGAGCGCACATGCGCCTGCTGGTGGTGGCCCATTTCCGCCGTTTCGCCCGTGGCCGGTGCAGCCGATTCGCTCAGCAGCAAACTGCCGCCGCCGCTGCCAACGTTGGCGGGCGGCGCGGCCACCGGTGACGCCGCCAGCGAAGAGGTGGCCGTGGGCAGCGGCGGTTCGTCGGGAAGTTCACCAACCCCGCCGCCCCCTGCTTCATCGCCCGCATGCGAAGTGTTGTTGGAATCGAAGCGCCGACGCTTTCGATTCTTTCGCGTGCGATGATGGTGCTGCCGGTGGTGCAGCATTCCCCCGCCGCCGCCTCCGCCGCCCCCTCCCCGTTTCATCGGCGATGTCAGCTGCTTCTCGTACTCCATCGAATCAACGGGATCCAGCAGGTGCAGCGGATCATGGATGTTGGGCGGTATGATCACCTCCACCTTCGGCGGTGTCGTGATGGGCGACTGACGGGGCGTGGTAGCCGGCGTATTGTTGCTGGATGAGGCATTTGACGTGTTCTCGTTCTGCAGCGAATTGAGGTTGAGCGGATCGGAGATGTTGCCGCCCAGCAGAAATTTTGTGGGTGGCACAATCACCTCCTTGCGCAGCCGCTTCTCCGATAGAAAAAACTTTGAGCGACCGCAGCAATAGTGCACCGCATTGTTCGCTCCCACGCTGCCCGCGATGCTGCTGTTGCCACTCAGCGAACTGGTGTCCTTGTTGCTTTGCGCGTCCTTGCACGATGCTCCTCCTGCCGCGCCGCCTGCGCCCCCCGCCACGCCCGCTCCACCGGAAGAGCCGCCGTTGCAGCCGGTGCCCAGGCAGCACGTGTGGTTCGCGTTGTTCCCGGCGCACAACACGTGGGGGTGGTGACCCCTGAAAAAGAGTTAAAAAAAACAGATTTGTATTTAGGACTCAAAACTTAACTAAAGACATTGTTAGCTATATTTTTTGTCGTTTTTTAAAACATAGCCTGATGTTTTAAGGATGTTGTGAAATATTATATCAACAAATCTTAAGGATTCGTTGTAGTAAAAGATTATATATCAAAAAATTTTAAGAATTCGTTGAATTTTACACAACCCAACCAACAAATATTTCTTAGGACTGATTTCTCAATGTCTTGATAAGCTTTAGCATTAAGTTAAATTGCTGTTAGGTTTAAATACCATTAAAACAAAATATCGACAAAACAATAATCCTTCGAGTAACGGATATACAAAATTCCATCAATGTTATTCATTTTAAATATTTTGTTTCTATCCGGGAAATCTCTTCGGTGGAAATTTCAAATAATTCCAAATCAACCGGAAAAATTTCTGAGTAACTGAGAATATATTTAACTAAAGCTTTCGTTGGTTCTGAAACCATTATCAAAAGCAGGATGTTTTTCCGGAAATGTAATAATCTTCCGGAGTTTGGTGAAAGAATTTACTTGAGGGTGTTTTTTTTTTTTTAATGATTTTGATAACCCCTCTGCAACGTGCCAAACAGCATTACTACATAGATTACTCACCTGTGTGGCAGCATCTTCTTGTAGAGCTGCATCGTGCTTCCTCCGCCAGCTCCACCAGCGGCTGCGTTCTGCGCCAGACGCGTGTTATGATGGTGATGGTGTCCACCTCCGCCCGCGCCGGCATGATGAGCTCCACCGCCGCCGCCGCCGCCGCCGTGATGGGCGGTTCCGGTGCTCCCGTGATGGTTGTTGCCACTGCCGGCATTCTGATTCTTGTTCTGGATATTCTGGATATTCTCGAGATCGGCCTTGTGGGCTGCCGCCGCCGCTGTCGTGGGCAGCAGGGGCGTGGCTGGGGCGGAGGAGCCGGTGGACTGTGTCTGGGCGCTACTGGCACCGACGCAGGCGCTGGCATTGTGCTTCCCGCCGGCCTTGTGCTGCCGCTTGCCCCACGCCTTGTTCCGGTTCTTGGGGCCCTGCTGTTGCTGCGGAGCCCGAAACTGGTGATGCTGTGCCGCCTGCGATTTGCCGGGCAGCGGAGTGGGGGACTTGGACTTGCCAGTTGCGGCTGCTACTGCTGCTGCTGCTGGTGTTGTTGCTGGGCCGATGGTGTCCGGCTGTGCGGAATGAGGCTCCTGCCTGGGACTCTGAGCCAGGCGCAGGGTGGGCGTCATGCTGGATCTGGTTACGCGACAATCTCCGGGACTGTCGCTGAGCCGCTTATCCATATTTCTCTAGTGGCCACTTGGCATAGCTTAACCCTAAATATTAAATTCTACTGGTGAGCTCCTAGCTCTTACTTTATCAATTCTGTTTTTCTTTTCAACTATTACTTTAATACCACTTTTCGAATATTTTATTTGGATTTTCACTTAATCGATGTGCTCTGAAATCCCTTTTTTTTATCATAAAAGATATTTAATTTCACTTGAACACAACACTTTATGAACTTTTCTGTGAGAGCCTTGCTCCTTTGTGTTTTTATTTGATAACGCTCGAATGTCCATCAATGCAAAAATATATTCACTTTTCGTTAAAGCAGCCTGCTGGGTGCTCAACTTTAGGCATCACTAGAAATTGCATTCTTTGGGATAACGAGTACTTTAATTTATTTTTTCTTTGATATTTCAACCATTTTCACTTTCACTGTTAAATATTTTGTTGAAATTATCCATTTTGGAGTTTGGGTTTATGCAAATTGTTCACGAACTGAGCTCTTCTCGGTATCCACTTCGTTTTGTTAATGCCTGAAAAGAGTAGAAAGATAAATTGGTAAAATTAATCCTGTATTTTTATAGCGTCTCAATAGAATGCTTAAGGGAGTATACTGTGCTAGCTGATTTTCAACACTTGAACAGCATTTTGCATTCATTATTTGCATAGACCAAAATAGGATGGGAGCTGAAGCTGGAGCAGAACAGCAGAGAAAGAGTCAAAGCAGCCCGAAACCCAGCCAGCCAGCTAACGACACAAACGAGCTTTGAAAAATGGAGTGCAGACGAAGCTATATAACCCGATTCCGTCCTCATCTCTCTACCCCCCTTCCGCTCCCTTCTTGTGGCCGTGTCTAGCCCGGCATTAATATTTACATGGCAAATTGTGGCTGGAACTGAGAGGCTTCTCTCGAAGCTCTCCTCTTACCCCAGTTAGGTCCTTGCCTCGTTCGTTTTGGCGGTTTTGTGGATTGCAACTAACAACCAGGACAGACAGAAGAACACCCTTCCTCTCCCCTTCTGCCACCCCTTTAAAGTTAACCAAAAAATTCCACCAGTCGAAAACAGATTTGGAAGAGTAAAATGGTGACGGGGGTGGGAAAAACAAGTTACAGAAGAAACGTAACGAATTGCAAAAGGGAATAAGTTTCTTTTGCAGTTGCAGTGCGGAAAAGGGCAAGGGCGGGGTAGGAAAACGAGGACCGCAGCAACTGCCATATCAATTTCCCTCACATCGTTGCAGCATGTCAACCTAAGTTGTTGAAAACAGCCCTTGAATGCATATACCTGCTGTTCGACAGATGAACTTCGATAGATAAGTAATGAAAATATGACTGAATGTTGTGAGAAATAAAGAAAATGTAATCGATATATATATATATATATATATATATATAATGATAAAACAGTCGAGTAAGCACAACTCTGAGATTTCCTGTCAGTAATCTAATGGGGTGGTTGGCCACCCTCTAAAAACAATTTGTTATAGGTCGATTTAACGATCGAATTATAAGTTTTAGATAGCTCTGTTGACGCGTCAGCAAGATATAATTAATTTCTGCTTGTTGCAGAGCCACAAGCTCGTAGCTTCCATTTTTTCCCTGGGGAAGTCACGAAACTCTCGACAAAAAGGTTATCAGAAATCAGAGCAGGATTCGCAACCCCCCATGCTCTATGTCCCTTTGGCTCCTTTTTCCTCTGACGAGGCTCGCGCAGCACAAAGGCAATTTTTTATTTGCATATTTTTAGGCGCGCGAATGCGAAATGGGAACACAACGCGTATAGCTCGCCGGAAGGAGGAAAAACACGAGAGAGAGAGAGAGCCAAAAGTGGGCGGTGCGGCGGCAGGCCCTGAGAAAATTTTAATTAAAATTTAAATATGCGGCGCGTTGTTGCCGTGCCAAAAGGTTACTCCCTACCTCCGCCCCTCGAGGGTCGAGCCGGAAAACTGGAACACCGAGCGATGGAGAGGGGGAAAGCGGGAAAGCGGCGCGAGGCAGTCAAAACAATTGCAGGACCCTCTTAAAGGTGGAGCGCCATCAAGTTTCAATTTGTATTATTTTCCTTCAACTGCTTTTTGCGTTCTGGACGCCGGAAATTGTCAATTTTCTTAATTTTTGTACACAATTTAATGAAGAAAAGTTGTTGTCGCTGCTGTTTTTAGTTGTTTGAAAATGTGATTTGCATGTAAATAAAAATAAGTTAATTTGGCCAAGTTTCTTTAAGAGGAAAGAACACTCTCAACTTTTGCCCGACAGTGTTTAAAGATGGTGAGTTGGTGAAGATGTAGCTATATCCCCCACCCACCAGCCAGATTGAAAGCGGCGTTGCTGGGAGCAAAACAAATAACAACGACAACAATGACAACTAGGACTGCGGGGATAAACAAATGCTTCACGTGGCACAGGTGTTTTGAATGGCAAATCGAGTCCTCTGGGTGTGCAACAAATTCAACGCTAAATAAAGACACAGATACGACACGGTTGTTTGTGTGAGTGACGGAACTGAGCTACACTAAGAGAAAATGTGTATATTATTAATGTGTATGATTAATCAAAACCTCTTCATTGTAAATGAAATAAACTTAAAAAAAACCAAAACTTAAACCTGGAAATACTCTTATTTGTATTCACCTATTATTTTTTTTTATAATTTATAAAATTTGTAGTCGCATTTTCTCTCTGTAATGTCGTCAGGCGAGCATTAAACATGAGCAAAAACAAATAGCAAAACATTTTTCGCCTCCAGGCCACAAAAGGGCGGAGAAGGGGCGGAATCAAATGATCGCCTTGCATATGTAATGTACGTCATTATGAAGCTCAGCTTAACACCTATTTAGGTGCTAGAAAGAGACATGAACTGCTAGTTCTTCACTGAGTGAGTGAGACAGAGAGAGAATGGAAAATTCGAAGGAAAAGACTAATTTAATGTCATAGCATTATGAGGATTTGCATAGAACGACGATAATAACGAAAAGCGTAAGTACGCTTTTCCACCATATGGTAAACCTTTAAATATTTATGAGTCCAACCAAAAGGTAGAGAGAAGTATTCGCATGGCATATGAGGTGCACACATTGTGCTGCAGGTAATGATCGGTAATAAAATGAATATTTAAGGCTCAAAACATGCAAAAACAACACAGGAACATAAATAAAGATTTAAAATGTGAGGCGAAAACGAACACGCTAACGGTGCTGCTTACAAAATATAAGTTATTTTTTAAATTGTTGTATTTATACCAGTTCCTCATAGAGTTTTATAATAAAGGACTTTTTATTATAAATGCTACCATTACGCCTGACCTTAACACAATATATACACGAGTTTTCTTGACATACAATTTTTTAACAATGAAGAGACTGGTACAAGTTTAATATTTTGTGTAAGCTTGTAGATTGAGGTAAAAAGGTTGAATGAGTAATAAACTATTGTGGGTTCAAAACACACTACTGTTTGATTTTACAATGAAAAGGCAAGGAATAGACTATAAATTTTAATCCTTTGCTTCCATAAAATAAAAAAAAATTACTTCAACGAAAGTTTCTGAACTATTGCACAAACTTCAAGTAAGAGGAATTTTTTACGAAATCCTTAATAAACTTTTTCGAGCTTAATGCCGTTCGATATCAGCACATTGCTCACCGCAGTTTCCGCTTCATTCGTTTTTCCCTTTTTTCCGGATTCCTTCGAGATGGCAATTCTTTGAAATGTCATGGTATCCTTTCCCCCTGACACTCTGGCACGGTTGTCAACATGTCGGCTCCAAGAACTGCTTATCCACTTCCTTTGGCACCATTTCCCATCGACTTGGCTCCCCTCAATCCGCCTTCGCCCGCGTAATTGTCTCCAGCAGATGCCTCACCCGCAAGGCAGTCAAAGGCATCTGTCATATGGCACAGGTGCCTTAATATGTCGAGTGTGCGAGTGTGCGGCGGTGTGTGTGTGCTTGCAATTCCACAACCCACAATTCTCGGCTTTTTCCAGAGAATCTTTTCTGTGCTTTGATTTTCATTCTCAGGCTACATGAACTGATATTTTTCACAATTTAAATTGACACATTTGCCCAAAATTGGTTACAGAAATTGCAAATAATTTAAGAAAAACAAGACTGGTACTAATATAAAGTAAAAATAAGTTGGAGTTAAAGTTGCAGAGGGAGGGATACTATTTTTCCGACTGCACTTTGTCAGTTTTTGTCAGTTGTTCTCGGTTGAGTTCGTTGGAAAAGTAATTCGCCCACCCCCCTGCTCTGAATTTTCCCACTAACTCTACTTCGATATGGTTCCACTTCTTATTCGTGTTCTTTATTCTACCCATTTTGTTTTTCCATAGTTTGTAAAGCAAGTAAAATTACAGTCTTTGTCAAATACAGTTGATGGCAGGCAGAATCTCTAAAAGTTCAAATCGAATTGAAGAAAGCGCTGAAAACAGGTAAGAGGAGAATAAAAGGAGGAGATTGTACCCAAATTGCTGATAATGACGACAATGATAATGGTAATCAGAGCGACGAAGTCAGTTAAAGGTGCAGGAATTGAAGTCTAGTCAGAGGCCAGATAATCAATTATGTAAAAGGCCAAGAGGAAAGAGCACAAAAGGCGAAATACGGAACTTGCTTGTCACAGCAATAAAACAAAATGTAATGCAGTAAGGAAAGCTAAATAAAAGAGGAGGTTTGGTCAGGCTGCATAATTTTGCAAGGCCATTGACTGATTATGAGCGGCTCACTGAACGCTGATTTATGTACAAGACTGTAGGGAAAAATCCGAAGAAATGGCGAATAAAATTACAATGACAAATTAATGAAAATGAGTGGAAAAAAAGAGAGGGTAAAAGGGGAGTAACAGAAACAGCACAGGCGCCTATGAAATTATGAAAATGACCATGACAAAACAACAGAGGAAGCGTAATAACTTTGTCGGGCCCATTTTTATTTACTCTTACGGTGATACTGACTAAGACAAATATAAATAAACTCGACATGACCATTACCTTTAAATTAACACTAATAGACAAAATGTTTTTTTTTTTTTTAAACCCACAACAAACATGTGAACACTCTAAAAGAGTATACAAATTACAATGAATTAGAAGAATAAAAAGAGGAGGCGGCGATGGAACTCACTGTGTCACAACTTATAATTTGTTTATGACTAAGCCCGCGCCCAATGAAACGCCGTTTTAGGTTCGATGGAGAACTGGCAGCAGTCTTATACACGATGACGGAGTCTTTTCTGTTGGCACAAAAAGCGGATTAATTGCTGGGAAATGATCTCAGTTACCTCTGAAAATACCCTTCTTTAACCGCATCATAATAAAATATATGTTTATTAACCATATTAAGAGTGTATATAGTGAAACTAAGGTATTACAGCTTTATCTTAATATGTTAATAAACAGAACAAATATTAATGCCAAATCTAGAAATCGTTTCCAGCATATGTATGTGCTGACAATGCAGACCAAATTGGTTTTAAAATTTTTATAAACCTATTCTATTTAATCGTAAAATTTGAAATATCTTCTTGACTGCTTTTGATTAGGTTATTCTTATTAAAGAGTTTTTCTTTAAAGGATTGAAATTGCTTTCAATTGTTTGGAACCCTATTTACAATCTATTAAACCCCGCAAAGAGACATTTTACAGTACATAATTTATTTTCGGCAAACTCTTGTCTTTTCACTTATGGCAAGGCAAATTAAAATGCCATGAGCTTCTTAGGCTTATGTTACGTATATTTGTACTGCAGAAAATACGGAAAATTCCTTTTTTTTTATCCTTGCCTCTCTTTTGAAAGCGTTTTCCTTTCGTTAAACTCAACCAAGCTTTTGTGTAATTTAATTGCCGACGTCGAGTAAAACGGATTGAGTGGGTGTGGGTATTTCTGAGTTTTCAAAAGGGTTAGACCGACCTTTTTCGATAGCATGGGACTGTTCTATGCGCGTGGTTGAACATCATTGGACAAATTTAAGCAGTAAAAATTTTGAGTGAATAATAAACGATAAAATTAAAGTTGGAAGAGAAAAAGAAGTCACCTAAACGTTTTTGTAATGTTCGAAAGCCCAGATAAATTAATTGCAGCAAGTTCAGTTACCCGACTCTTCCACACGCGAAAGGCGTTGCGCCACCGTCGTCGTCACTACTTGTTTACATTAAAACGTTGCGCCATACTCTTCCTTTGGTTCTCTCCAATGGAAAACCCCACCAAGCTTTGGTGTTCCTTGAGTCAAAAAATGCTGTCAATGCCACCCGCGATGAGCTTAGTTTTCTA
The DNA here is from genome assembly GCF_018152505.1 of Drosophila elegans. NCBI lineage: Eukaryota > Metazoa > Arthropoda > Insecta > Diptera > Drosophilidae > Drosophila > Drosophila elegans. The sequence goes on along the minus strand of NW_024545903.1, from coordinate 3,070,671 downwards.
GAGCGAATCGCTTCCACCCACCCAACGGAAAACTGGCGAAAAGATGTGGAAACGAGATGGAGATATCGAAAAACAAGTCAAGGAAAACAAATATCTGAAATGCAAGCAAACGTTATAAATGTGTATGGTATATAAATATATATGGCAACTGTGGAATGCTAACGGGAGGAAAAGAGGGAAATTATGGAGCTAGCAGAGTCATAAATTGGATTATATTTTCCAAATGGTTTCTTTTACTCGCAAATTGTATATTCATTGAAATTTTTGGCAAGTTTTCTTTTGCCGTCCATTAATATTAAAACTACCAATTTGAAAAAAGGTTGAGATCTGTGGGATTTCTAACTATAAATAGAGAAAATCACTTAATTTGCATACTTTTTCACGAACACTTAATACATAGTTATGATTTCTCAGTTCTCTTTATGCTCTACTCATTTATCAAAACATTGCACACACATCAAAGCAGATGTTTACTAACATAAATATATAATACAATGTTCGGCAAATTAAATTAAACTAATCAGGCAAACTAGTTCAATGGGCAGCGTATAAAAGATTTTGTGATTTCTATAGCATAAACATCTTCGAGTGTCAGTTTGTAGTTATTTTACTTGAACTTGTACAAATTGTCATAGTTTTGATCGTTAGTTTTTAAGATTTTCCCACGCAATATCGAGTTTTCTGGTTTGTTTTTTTTTTCCGTTCTGCCTTTTTGTAATACATTTTGGAAACCACTCTTTAGGTTCTCTCGTGGAAAGAATTCTTTTTTTTTTCCTATTCCTTTCTTGTTTTTGCTGTTACCCCACTGGCTGTGTGGTTGCTATTGCTTCTTTTTCAGCTTTTTGTTTGATTTATTTTTGCTGCATTTCGAGGCCAACAACGGGCAAACATGCCACGTACTATCTTCTCTTCAATGCATTGAAACTTTTCAATGCTCGCTGGTTGGTTCGAGTGTGTGTGCCTGTTTTTATTTTTTTTCTTTTATCAACAGTTTTTGGCTTCTTGGTTGTTATTGCTGGTGCGTTTTTGTATTTTTTTTTTCATTTTGTCTGCTCCATAGAGAAAAACTTTTTTTTCTACTTTCTACCTTCTTGCGGATGAAGTTTTCATCTGTTGAATTGGAATAGTAATATTACATTAGGATTGCAACTTTTGTTATAGATAAAAAAAAAACTTTCTTTTCAAGTTCTAGCTAAGGTATACCAGTACCAGTATTAAAAATTGCACTTAATAATATTGAGAGCTGATCCACTTTATTTAATTTGCGATAAGACTAAATTGATTATTTCCGGTACGTCGATTTTAGTATGCTTAACAATTGAACTACAACTCGGTCGTCATAAGTTTTTTCTATTTTTGAGTGATTTTATAAGCCGTTTATTTTTAATTCGGTTTAATAAATGAAAAGTTTTTTAGCCAAAATATTTTACGAGGAAACTTTTCAAACTGTTCGGCTAATAACTCAAATAAACAAACTTTTATTTTGTACAAAATGATAACGTATTGAAAGAACTTATTTCGGAAGAGGCAGCAAACGTCTGATATCTGATTTCTTAGGTGGGGTCAGATTAATTTTCCTATTTTGTAATTCAAATGCAATAGTTTCTTAAAAAACACTGACTTATTTAGATCCGTTTTACAGTCCGAAACTTTGTCTTTAATTTGTCCTTAGTCAATTTTGCACAAAATGAAAAGCAGAAACCAGTTGAACCAAATCCTATTTGTGTTGCACATACATTCGCTTTTCTATTTGTTTGGGTTGACTTGGGGCTGAAGGTCAAATTGAAAATTGTTTTCCCCACAAAAGAGTTCTTCCAACCCTTTTTGTTTCCCTTGGTGCTTCTCTTCTGTTTAACTGAGTTCTAAGGTGCTTATAATGGTTGCAGAGAGACGTGGCACGCCAATAAAGTGGAAAATTAAGTTACAAAGAAACGTTTGATATGAAAATTCAAGAATGTTTTGGGAGTAGTTTAGTTACTTTCCTCTTAAAGATAACGAACACACGAAAATTAACCCTCACATCAATTATACCACATTTTCTAGTTTAAAAATATATCTACTTAGTAAAAAGAATGTACCCTTAAATATGTAGTTTTGAGTGTGAGACCAAAAGAATTCGGTGCCCATAAACTAAAAATAATCAATTGCACATTCCCAAAGACAATAATGAAACATCTTATGCCCCGCCGCATGACAACAATAAAATCTCAGTCACACATGAAATTAAACCGAAAAAAAAACAGAATACAATTTGAATATGTTCAAGCATATGCTAAAAATGTTTATATTCTTTGCTCTGCTTTAGCGGCAAACATGCCAGTTTTTAGCGCAAATAAATTCGAGAAACTAAATAAAATGTGACAAATAAACAAAACAAAGTGTAGAAATGGGAAAATGAGAAGAGAAAAAAACCTAATAAATACAACGCTCAATTGTGTCAACAACGGCAAGAACAATTGTTGGCCGCAAATGCTATGCGCTATTCCTCCTCTTTGTTTCCCCCTCTTTGCTCCTGATGATTTTGCGCTGCCCCAAGCCGCCCACCAACCACCGCCCCTTTTTTGCAGTCTGTCTGGACACGTTTCACAAACAAATGAATTCGTTAAAATTTATAGTGCACATGCAAATTGCACAGAAAAGCGATTGCGGAGCGAAAAGTTGTTTGAGGGCGAGCGAATGGCATGGTTCAATTTTCGGGGTTAAATGGAAACCAAATTGAAATCGTTGAAAATACAGGTACTAATATTAGCGATAAACGACCTGAATGCCAAATCGAGGGACGGATGTGGAGACAGGCAAGCACAAAACACTAAAATCAGAACCGCATGAGCGAGTGAACTGTTGTTCACGCCCTATTAAACGGGCTCTTTCCAAAGAGAGATGTGGAAATTGGGAGAAATTGGCAACAAAAGGCAGGGCAAAAAGGAAGACAACAGAGATCCAGACTTTCAGAGCCCCATTCAACGGCCATCCCAACTATACACGAGGTGAGAGTTTTCGCGTTTTGTGCACCTCCATCATGAAATGCTAGGTTGGCTAAAAGCATTCTGGTGGCTTGCACTTGGCTGGATGAATCGTTAAAACGGTTTTTCATTTCAACCATATGGGGGATACACATATAAAAATAACGTTAAACTTTTGTGTGAATACATATTAAACTCACAAACATTTCTTAAAAATCAAAAAATGTAAAAGAAAAAACAGCATGTTCAATTACAAATCCCATCTTATATTGTAGTTTTGAGATCTAAAAAAAAAAAAAGAGGTTGCCGTGGTTATTATCGCTTAAATTCCTTTAAAATCCTTTGACGATATATTTAATAGCTTTCTTTCTTGGAAAATGTTGTTTCTCAAATAATAATATTTAAAAACAAGAAATAAAGCAAACTTCGGCAAGCCGAAGTTCATATACCCTTGCAGCTATCGCAAAACATTAAAATTATGATTTACTTGCGTATATGTTTAAAAACATTGAAGCTATGACGATTTGCAGCTTAATTATTGGATTGTTCTTTTATATATTTTTATTATTTGTATGGGAGCTATATGATATAGTCGTCCGATTTTGACGAAATTTAAACCATAATTCTGAAATATTTAACCATTGCTATATGTCGAAGAACTAAACAAAAAATTAAAAAACAGCAAAGTTATAATTTTTTTCAATTATTTTTCCGATTGTTCCTATGGGAGCTATATGCTATAGTCGTCCGATTTTGATGAAATTTTAACCATAATTCTGAAATATTTAACCATTGCTTTATGTCGAAGGACAAAACAAAAAATTAAAAAACAGCAAAGTTATAATTTTTTTCAATTGTTTTTCCGATTGTTCCTATGGGAGCTATATGCTATAGTCGTCCGATCCGGCTCGTTCCGACTTATATACTACCTGCAATAGAAAGACAGCTTTTGGGAAAGTTTCATGCAGATAGCTTTAAAACTGAGAGACTAGTTTGCATATAAACGGACGGACAGACGGACGGACAGACGGACAGACGGACGGACAGACGGACATGGCTAGATCGACTCTACTAGTGATGCTGATCAAGAATATATATACTTTATAGGGTCGGAAACGTCTCCTTCACTGCGTTGCAAACTTCTGACTGAAATTATAATACCCTCTGCAAGGGTATAAAAAACACTACTTATTTTTTGAAGTGTATTAGAGCCGATCCAGTTGACCTTTGTGCGCCACCTTTGTAATTCTAGCTATCCCTTTTCTACCCCATCACTCCGGTATACTAAAACACCTGATTGGGGTCAATGATTTACAACAGCGTTTGTCATATCATGACACACGTAACAGGAGATCAGCACAAGGCTCTCTTGATATTTTGCACCTCAAAATCAATTTGAACAATTAAGCTTAGTGACCATAAATCTGTTATGAACTCATTGTTTATTGAATTCAGTCAGCAAGCAGAGAGGATGTGGGAATAGAGACCTAGAGACCAAACTCTACCAGCATTTATTTATTTTATTTTGCTCTTTTTTTGTTTTGGCCTTTTTTCGTTTGTTTTTGACTCTTATCAACGTCTTCACATCTGCGCTCAGTTGGTTCTGACTCTTTTCAATTTATATCTCTCATTTTTCTGTTTTTGGGCATCAACTTTACCGCCATTTGTTTTTATTATTTATGCTGCTGTTCGTTTGCCATTTGCAATTTGGGGATTGTTTCTGTGTGAAGGTCGCGGCGATGGAACTTCCATCACAAACACCCCCTTCACCACTCTACCCATTTAAATAAATTTCAAGATGAGATGTTCATAAATTATAATGGATTTGTTTACCTTACGCTTATTGCTTTTGCGATTTATTGACTTATCATTGAATGCAATTAATCAAATGGCAGAAATCTTGTAATTATCTAAATAATAGGATCAATAATACTGAAGCAGCGATGAATAATCAATAGAATAAAGTGAATAAGAAAAGCTTAATATAATTTAATCAATACAGCAGAAGTTTGCAACGCAGTGAAGACCCTATTAAGTATATATATTCTTGATAAGCATCAATAGGAGTATTAAAAAAAAATAACAAAATATTATCTTTTTTTAATTTTTTTTTAAATTCTTTTGGACATGATAATAATTTGATTATTTTATTTGCCATAGAAACGATCGAATAATTGAGCTGAAAATCCGCATAGCTTCAATATTTTCAAACATATACGTATATAAATCAAGAATATTTAATTTTTGCAATAGCGGCTTGTCTAAGTTTGCTTCCTTTCTCGTTTTAAGTCTTTCTTATGAAAAGTGTTCTTACAATTATTTGTATAACAATAATCGGTCATAAGAACTCTTTGTAATCAAGGACAACGTTATAAATGAGAATACCTGCATTATTATTAATATGCTAATGTTTTCCAACTAAGTGTTTATTATCTGTTTATGCAATTGGACCTCAAATAGGTTAAGGAAACAAAACGCCCCCAAAGAGGTGCCTATATGAGGGTGAATTTGTTTTCCTGGCTGTGCACATCTTAATTGATGATGCCAAGGATACACAGAATAGAGATTAGACAGCTCAAGGCTGGCTGATGGAGGACACGCAAAAGGCAAGCAAATATATATCGGGGGATGGAAAGTATACATGGTGCTAAACTCCCATCGCAGACACTTTTCCCCATCTCGATTTCACTTCCATTCAATTCCACTACACACATTCTGTCATTTTGTAAGGTATGGTTTGTGGTTGAAAGGTAATCTTAGACAGCTTTAACACCCCAATGAACTTCAGCCTCGCCGACGTATTTCGAAACATAACGAATAACTTTAATTAACCTCAAAGTGAGAGCATGTAGCATATCTGTCGTGTCAAAATCTGCGCATTTAATTTTGTATATCCTTTTGCTTTTAGTTAAATATCAAACGCAATTGTCGACAAAGCGGGCAAATTATTTCGACCTTTACACTTTTGAAAAGGTATTTTTAAATAGATTAATAGATTATTCATCTCAAATGAAATGAATATGAAATAAAAAATGAGTAGTTCTACAGCTGGGTTGTTCATATAAACAAATTAAACTTAGTTTTTAATTCAAAATAAACTTAATAAATTCAACAAACTTTACGTTAGACACTTTGTTTTAAGTTCTGATTATCCGTTTAAGCTTTAATGATTTCGTTAAAGAGTCGGTTAATATAAATACAAAATAATTAAGATCCTTTTATTTTTGTATATATATATACATATCAAATTAAAATATATTATATTTATTTTTATTTATTTTGTATTTAAATATATTTATTTTTCGGATGTTAGGATTGACAGAATTTATAGTCGTCCAATCCATGTGCATGTTTGGCAATCAAAATCAAAAATGGTTGAAGCATTGTGCACTTTTGTTCAAGTGCTGGGCAAATCCCGCATTGCACTTAAAACTCGAACTTTTTGCATAGCGTAATGGAATGGGTGGAATGCTAATGCGATGCACACGCCATTTGGCGCTTTGTATTTGGGCAGCGACGCCATTTTGCTTTGACCTTGATGGTGGGGTGGCGTCACTAAAAATAAAGCGGTTTGGGTAATGTGACCTACAATTCATCCATTAAAACCATCTCCCTGGTGCCTTGATGGCGTGCCAAGAGTAGGGACCCTTTCGATAGTATCAGAGAGGTCGTTCTTGATTTCGACTCTCAATACATTTTGCAGGACTTCAATGTTTTTGTTTTTTTTTTTTGTTGCCAAAGCGGAAGCAAGGTCGAACCGGAAATGAATTTATTCATGCACACATTCAGATGTATCATGTTTATTTGCAAAATAGTTTTGCAGTCAATATCCTAGGGAAAATAGTTGGAATGTTTTTCATTGTATTATATACTTTTTAGATAATGGCTCTCCCTAGTCCTTATTACCAGTTTGTACTAAAAATAAATATTTAATCTTCAGTCTTAGTATTTAACATTCTTGTTTCGAAATATAACATTTGGAAACCTTTTCGCCAATTTCGCCAATCATAAAACAACAGTAAATTTGATACGACTTGATTATATATATTTCAATTTAAAATTTCGAATCCGAACACTGTGGAAAGCATATGAGGTTTCGGCAGTTTTTGACTAGCTTAGTCTTGGTACTTTATCTTTTCGTTTCTTGACTTGATATTCTTGTAATTTTCGTGCCCTTCAGTATATCCCCTTTTGCAATAGAAGAACAAAAAATCCTACTGTTTAATAGCATCGTTATCTTGTTAGATAAGTAGTCTTTAATTGAATCAATTCAACTCATCCGATCATTAGACCACAGCCCAGTCGAAAGCTGTTCTCCAGATGATTCATGCGACCGCTGATGGCCAACGAAAACGGCATCGGCTGTAGACGTTTCTCGAGGACGCCGGCAATGTGCCAATTGGAATCGACACTGCCGCGAAACACCAGATCTGCCTTCGGGATATCCACCTGGTAGCCCACTGTGGCCGTGGACTCTTGCAGGCGCAAATTTGTCTCCACCTCGACTCCGATCTGCAGCTGATCACTGGCCTTCTGGTAGTAGCTGAGGTGGAAGCCACCGGGACCCAAGTTGCACGACCACACGGAATCACCGACGGCATACCGTCCCACCGCCGACAACACCGCCACTTGGCGGCCGGGAACATTCGGTCCGTACTGGTAGGCCAACTCCGAGCCGAGGGCCAACCTCTGGGTGACTGCTTGCAAGTACTGGCATACAATCACTCCGGAGCCCTTCAAAATGCCCGGATTGCCCATCGTCAGAGACACTGTGTAGTCTCGGCCGCGATAGTCTCCAGTCAGCTGGGTGGCCACCAATTTCGAGTCCTGGAACTGGGAGGCGAACTTGCAACGCAGCCGAGATGTCAACTGATGGATCACATTTGCATTAAGGTTACCCTTAGGATCGATCTCAGCCAGGAGAACCGGAAAGGCCTCATTTGGACCGTACTGCTTAGTTCCCACATATGTGGCTCCGAAACGATAGCCACTTGGCGTCGACGAATTCATGTTGATGGTGTGTGTCACTTGAAAGTTGTTGCTCAAGCCCTTGCTCAACATGATCTTAGCCCCTTCAAAGGTATTGGCCTGGATGTCGCGACACCGACTGTGCAGCTCCTCTACCGTTCCGGGATTGCTCAACTCCTTCCTGCGAACCTCCGCTTCTAACGCCTCCACCAGCTGAGCCGGCATTTGGGCCGAGGGGGCGAGGGGCACCTCCGGCAAACGCATTCCGGCGGAAACGCGGGAGTTGTCGACGCCTGCGGTAGACGCCATCACGTTCCCCATTCTTGATTGGTGTGGGTTTAAATGCGATTAACAATTTTTAAAACTGTACTTCTCGAAATTTGTTTCTGTTTCGGCGTCAATTGTGTTCCGAGTGCTCAAACATCAAAATGACAATAAAACTAAAATTATTTGCTGTCAAAAGTCAGAGAGCTTGAATTTGATTAAACATTCTTTGTCACAAACTACCAAAACTTCAAATTTTAGTAAAAAGAAAAAGAGATCTTAAAGCCTAAAATAGTTTGAACAGCCCGAACAATCTGCGAAAATAAAGTTTTAGTTTAAGCTTTCCATGAAGTTAAGTTTCTCAAGGGTTTTAAAGTTCAACATTTTACGGAAGCTCTTATGTCTATAGTTTGGTCAAGTTTGTGGTAAAGTCATGTTATGGAAATGCAGAGAAACATTTATTTTGTCATAGTTATTTAACTTACTATTGTAAGTAAATACATATATATGACAATAATAAAACAAAATTAGTTAGAAACCAGATTAACTACAGCAAATCGATTTGTGAGACGAAAAATGCAGAATATTTGTACAATTTTCCTTGGTTTCCCAATTATTCCAGTCTTGGTTGGCAGAGACCAAACGCATAGAAGCTAAATTAACAAACTTTTCTAAGCAAACCATAACTTCTAGAAGTCAAACAGATAAACACAGAGTAAGACATAGTGCGTCACTGACTAAAACTCCTTTCAGTTGGTAAATTCGACGCACAGAAAAACAAACACGAATTGAACAAGAGAAACCGCACTAAAGGAAACCACTGTAATTCATAAATCATGAACATAATTCCATTTCTCATGTGGACAATTCCTTTAATGGGCAGCGGTGTCATCAAATATCTTATCAAAGACTGTTAATCATCTCTGTGTAAAGAAAGCACAAGCTGATTACCACCCAAAAGTAAGGCTTAAGGTTAGTGACTAGGTGGATTTTCGTTGTTTTTTCTTTTATGTAATTTATTGAACTTATTCGATTATAATCTAGTATAGCAAAAGGGTTGTTATGTGAAGCTATCTGTTTCTCCAACATCCTACATTTTCGGCAGCAAAGCAAATTGCGAGGTATTTTTCGTTTCCCCAAATTTCTACGTTTTAAGCAGTAAAACCACAGAATGCTAAATGTATAAAGGTTTATGACACAGGGGTTGAAACCGCACTGCACAATTAACACTACATTTTCATGTGTAAATTTTGAGTGTATACCGTACCGTCACTCTTAGGCAAACATTTCCATACTCTATGGAATTTTGTGGTTCTGAATACAAACATAGCATTGAAACGAAACAAAAAAAAAACATATCAAAGAACATGTTCAGTCAATCATCATTCCTGTCAGGAACACAAGAGCGTAGTTGAACTACATATATCGGACACAAACAGTGGTATATTGAAGTAAGTAGTTTTTCTTCGTACAGCTTTAAGCGGGGATCTGTTTTGATGTTTTTGGTAACTTTAAGTACCACACAAGTACATATGTATATCCTTGCCCCCTCAATCTATTTTCCTTCGGCCTTACAACGCGTGCACTATTAATTTGGCTCATTTCACTAACTGAACATATTAAATGCACGCGTTCTACGCCTCAGAAAAACCGCAGAGCGGAAGGGAAAAGTGTCGATGGGTGGTGGGTGTACAATGAAGGCAACGCTCATTAACTGCACGCCATTGGCATGGGTTAAATTTTCATCTCCTTGCGCCTGCTTTTTAAAGGTTAGTTCCTTAAACGAAAAAAGTTTATGCCCACACAGAGCTTTCCATCTTCAATATTTATGTTCACTTAAATTTATTGTCGTTTGGAAAGTTCCAAATTTATATGAAAGCGAAGCCCTACAGTGCGGTCATCGTTGGGATAGGCCATAAAACATGAAATTGTGTAAGTTTATAAGGGAATCGCGGTCCTAATAAAGTAAGGGCGTATCTTCGTTCAAAAGCTAAACAATTCTAGGAATTATTTAAAATTTTGCCCTCATTATTAGCGAATACTACACAACAGAGTCAAAGGACACCGTGTATTGCTTCCGCATAAAAATAAATTCGCTCTTAAAGTTACTTAAGAAAATTTAATTTCTCTAGAATATTAGACCCGAATAGTTATAATTCATAAAGTGTCTGCTCAAGTAAAGTTTAACTCACAGTGAGAATACACATTAATATCGGGCGAACTCGACTTGTGTTGTGATGGGGTCAACACAAGTTTAAAAAATCGCGGAGCAAGTGCAACTATTAATTATAAAGCTGATGTGCCCCTCCTTGTTTAACGCGTGACAAACTTTTTGTGTGCAAGTCGCAAACCGAAATGCCCGTAACTTTTAGATCATCACCCAAAACTTACACACACACACACACACATACAGAAACGTTAACATAACTTTTAGCTACTTATAGTAAAATCCTCTTAAAGTGACTAAAGCTGAAAGACGGAGCGCAGTGGGGACGCAGCTATACAAGTACATACTATACTATATGCCTATCAAGCAGAGGACATCTCCTTCTGGCCCACTCATATACCACAGACTTAATACACTTTTGGCCGGGAATCGGGAAAGCAAAAGCCGAGCAACTTTATTTTCTCACAAACACGGTAAACAAACTTCATCAGCACCCCCCACCAGCCCCATACATACGCATATAAAAAAAGCTCATTGACTTGAAGATACAACACAACTTTGCTACAAGTTTCAACTAGCGGAGGATTGAAAAGGGGGGACTACTAGGCAGGCATGGCTCGCTCAGGAGGAGTGGGTGGAAAACTTGCCAAGAAAATATTGCCGACGACATCCGCTTTCTGTTTGGAGACGCCGCGCATCGCTGCTGGTTGCGTGTCAGAACCCAAAGGCGTCCGGGGACCGTTACAAAAGCTAATAAACGCACACCAACTCACACACAAATGAGCACTCAAAGAAATTATGGGAAATTAAAGCAATGAGTGAACGTTTTACCTTCACTATCAAAAGGATATTTTAAACAATTAATTTAGCATGTTTCAAAAATCTTTGGTTGGAAAGTTGATAGAAGATTTCCGGATCGATTAATAAATATTTTGACATACCTGATCGTTATTTTTTTAATCGCCGATTTCTGAAAATAAAAAAAAATACATAAACAATTAAAAACTGTATATAAATGTAAACAAATAAATTAGTGTACGAAGCTACTTATTTAGCAACTATAAGCGTGATATTTAAACTAAAATTATTTATTATATTTAAGCGTATTAAAAAAGATTTGTAATTCAAATAATGTATCGAAATCATTGATGATACACATTTAGTACTATTAAAAATCCTACGAGAAAACCCAGCCACACTCATAAGATTAAGTAAGTCTTAATACGAATTTTTAATGCAAGTCTGTTTAAAGCCTCAAAATGCTTATTGAATAATAATATAATAGAATGATGTTATTGAAGAGTCTTTTATCTGTTTATTGTCAGGAAGACTTTTAAATCACAAAGGTATAAATAATTTCAGCAGTTTCCTATCGGAAAAAAACTTGTTGGCCCGATAGAAATTTGAATAAAACTGGGTTTTCAGTGCACGGTTTTTGTGTGCCTGGGTCACAGGACACACACTCATTGTGTCTCATTTGCGAACGCCACATTGAATGCAAATGGCGCAAATTCAAATTACAAACCAACAATTTCCGCAATATTGTAGGGTTTGCTGTCGATTTTGTTGCATGCTTTATCCACTTCCCAACCCCCTCAAACAAGTATCTCACACCCCACTTATACCACCCAATGTTCATTGTTTTCCCTCATGTACTTTGTAATTGCATGTTTTATGAGGGCATCCGTTTAAAGGGAATGGTGGGCTTTATATTGCTTGTTTTGACTCGTCCTTACGATGTTTTTATTTAATTTGGCATTATTTTGTAGCTTGTAAGTCAAGAGCGATAAATAAAATAATCGGGTTTATCCTGAAAAATACCAGAATCGGATATTATGTGAAAATATCTAGAGACACAAGTAAACTGGAAATCTCATAGCCATTTAATTCAAGGAATATACAAATATTTTTAAAGCAGCATGAAATGTCAACCTTGGCTTGAAATAATGCTTTTGTACTCAAATTCCTTCCACTGCTAAATTCTTTAATAAAATTGTGCAAAAATGCAATAAAATCATTTCGTCTTGCAAAGAAAAATAATAAATACATTTTCCTGCTGTCCTTCCGACCTGTCTCCCTGCTATCTTTTTCCTGGCGCAATGTAAAAGACCTGCTCACCTGCGCTCATACAAATACAATCTCAAAGAAAACAGCAACAGCGGAGAGGGAAAATGAGACGGCAGACAGACGAGGCCATAAATGGTATTTCATTAGCAAATAAATTCACAACAACGCTTTTCCACTCTTCACCCACTCCCTTGCTTTGCCTGCAAACCAAATCAATAACACCCTATCACGCCCACGAAGCTCTTCTCTCAGCAGAGTAAAACCTGCCAACGAAGATAATGAAACCCAAGATAGCCAAGTGTTTGAAAAAATTTACAATATTTTCAATACACCCCACAAAAAAACAAAGCTTACAAATTACTTTTCTGGACTGAGTTGTCTACCCTCCCTGTCACATTTGGTAAATCACTTGCAAACTGAGGGTGGCTTGCGGTATTAATTTTTTCAATTTTTTCTATTACAAAATTTGGAAGAAAAAAAAACACTTATGTTTAAGCTGATAAAATATATGAACTCGTTATAAATAATTATTTTTTCAGATCTCGGCGTGAGGGCCTGCAGAAAGATATGTCTAGATCAAACTCAGCTGATGTTACTGATCAAGAATAAACAAACTAACGGATAAAATATACCCTTTTTTAAAGTTTGTAAACAAGTATAACATAACATAACATTCCATTTGACATACACAATCTCAACGCTGCACAGACTATCAAAAACATTTAGTTATTGTTTTTTGAATACAAAATTTGAACAAAACTGGAAGCTTTGTGTGAAAAGATGCACAGTGTATCCAGACTAATTTGAAGATTTAGTTTAAGAACTCAAAAATTGCATGCATCCTAATCTTACTGCTAAACCTTTTCTGTGTTACAAATCTGAGATTTTACACTTGGTATTTCGAAATAATTTACATCGACTCTATCCTTTAAATGCAGTAAATCCGAGTTTCCCCTGTAAAGCAAGGGTAGCCAGCCATCGGCCTGAATTGAGCACACAGAGAAGAAGGGAAAAGAGAGTGGAGGAAAATTTCATCTTCATTTCCATACTAAAAAGCCGACCTAAAAATTTTCATGGATCCGACATGCTCAGATTGGCCTGCCTAGAGGACAGACGAGATGAGTCTGCCTGCTTTCGTTGCCGTTGTTGTGTCTGTTACACAATATAACGAACAGGACTGCTGCTGTAAGCAATGAATGTGCCTTCCACCCAACGTAAATGTAATGCATATTGAGGCCTAGAAAAGGGAAAATAAGAGGGGAAAAAACGCAAAAACCAAGCCAAAAAATCAAGCAAACGAACGGGGACAGAGCGTCTAGCGCTTTGACTGTGCCAATTTTCGGAGCGTCGGACGTTCGTTATTTTTCTGATAGTTGAAGGCCAACAAAATTTTGTACAATTTTCCCTTTTTTTATATGCCGGTACTTTCATATTTTCAGCTTTTTCAAAAAATAATAATAAGACCCTCTATAAGTGAACAACTTTGAAAAATTTTGAATTCAAATTTTTTTAAATAAAAATTAACTTTTATAGTTTTTTTTTAATAACAGTTTTGCAGCTATGAAACATATTGGTAAACAGCGCGTTGTGAGTAGTGTAGTGTAAAGTGTATCACAGTTCAGCAACATCGTTCCTTTTTTATGTTGTCTTGGACACCCAGCTCTCAGTTGTTATGGAAAATAAATTGGTTAAGCTTATTTGGTGCACAGGTTGCTCTGATGGGAACGAAATATGACAAGGACACCACCACCAACCGGAGGTGGTCCCTTCCCGTATGGGCAAGTATTGACGAAATACGAAACGAGACTCGGGTCTTTTGCTGGCAGAGTGTTAATAGTTAAATACGAATTTTTTGTTGGCAAGTATATATATATTAAAGCTGCCAATTAAACACTTTAATTCTTGTAACATACTTTTTAGTTCTATAAAAACAATTTTGAGAGATTATAGAGTTCAACACATTTTATTTAATTTGTATAGCTTACGAAATTAAAATTTTGTTTAGCAACAGATATTGAGTAACCACAAGCGGTACACATACTTTTACATACTATCTTTCCAAAACGCTGAAATAAAAAAAAAAAACGTTGTCTTCTGCCAGATCCCCTTAGTCTTACCAAAAAAGACTTTATAATTGGCAGAGCGAAAACGTCACAAAGCCCACGATAAAAATCTTGGACAGTTGGCTTCAGAATGCCGTCGGTATTAAGTTACTTTCTGTTTATTCGAATTTTTTTAATCTGCCTGCTCTTTTATTAGCCGTTTTTGTGCTATTTTTTGCTTTTGCTTTCGATTCAGCAGTAGCTTTTAGTCAAATTATGCGTCGGCGTTATTTCTCCTGAATAGCAACGCTATTTAGAATATTTTTCCTGTTGCAATTTGAAGGAAACCAAACGCTTTTAACATGCTTTTCATTTTCTTTTCGTTTCGGAAATCCAAACACATTTTTGAATTGATATACCATTTCATTTTTGCAACTGAAAGAGTTAAGCAAAAAAGTTCTTGCATGTATATGCGCTTGCTTTTTTTTTAATATTTCGACACCCATCACACATTCTGAGGCCTTCATTTAAACAAGAGCTTTTAAAATCGATATTTCTATGCCGAGGAGAGTGTGAAACAGAAAATCGAAATGATAAGCCCATTGAGACCGGATGAGCCCGCACGTACACTCACCGGGGCATACACACACAACACTCGCCCACTAGTCTCTGTTAAATATTTAAAATCTGATATTGCCGCCATTATATGTTAGCCAGGTAACCGATTTTGAATTGAAGCTTAAACAAATCATTTTGACAAGTCATTTTAATTCGGTTTCAGCTCTCTGCATGACAATTTACTTTATTTATTTATTTCTTAGAAAACGTATAAGAGACTACCTTGGCAACAATTAAGATTCTTTGGCAAATTCATTTAAATCCATTTGAGAACATTCATAGTCAAGGATGTTCGGCCTTAAGCGGGATTATGGGAGCAGAATTAATTCATACATTCTGTACTATTAAAGCAAATTTAAGGTTTTTTCCATTTTAAAAGTGAATATGCCTCGTTGAACTTTGTTGGTTTGTCTGGTATGCTTATCAATGGTAGTTATTACAAAACGTAAGTTTACAGACTATGTTTCTGCGTATTTCTGTAAGCCTTTATAATTTAACAAGACATGAAGTCAGTTATAATGATTAAGTACTTGAGTGCACAGAACAAGGAATGCAATAAAATGCAATTAAATGTGGCTCAATATAAAGCGAATTACTTTTATTTTCCTTTGGCTCTAATTGGAATTTATACATGTTGTAGGGACCGTCTAGTTAACGAAATTATGCAAACATTTTATGACAAGTGCGGCTTCTTATTTGCTGGGATTTCATGTTTACCTAAATTTCCTTTTTTTCTATCGCTGGAAAAGTTGTTCTTTCACAACCACACTTCTGTGCTTGTTTTCAATGCTCCTTTTTGTAGATGCTGTTTTTTTCGTTTTTTCTTTTTTTTTTTTTTTTTTTTTTTAATTGACTTGAAAACCAGTTTTATTTGTTTGCAGGCAGCAAAAAAGGCAGCGCAACAGCAACAAGCATTAAAAGCAAATATAAATTGTGTGCTGCCCAACTTGGTTCTTGGTTTTGGTTTTGGTTTTTGACTCTCTTGTCCAGTCTTATACCCTCGCAAAAAGATTTTACAATTTCTATGCGAAAAGTTTGATTTGATCTTCGACATGAAAGTCTGTCTGCTTCTCACAACCCCAACTATCTAACTGCGCCCTCTTGTGTGTTTTATCCCAATCGATCAACACATTCACATGCACTCAGTGCACAAACAATATCTGATTTCAAGGGTACAAAAGCTTCGATAAAGTTTACCTTTCGTTCTTTCAGTTACCTCTTTTTACACAACTAACACACAAACGAGAGACGCTTGCGCTCTTTTTTCTTATCATAATGCGATTATTTTTGGGCTGCCCGGCCTGGCGCGTACAAAAATAAAAGTATAAAAGTATAGAAGTATAGAAACTTTACGCCATAACATCCGACTCTGCGAGAGTGTGTCTGATTTTCGGTCCAATGTGGGTATATATGACTGTGGCGAGCTCAGAGCTAGAGGAAGCTTTAAACTCGTTATTGCCCCCGTCGCTAAGCAGCTTGGCGGTTTTTCTCTTTCTCACGCCCTCTCCCAGCATCTCCCCGTCCTGCTCAGTTGATGCTGAGAGTCTGATTTTTCGGGATCTGCCCTAACTTGGTTTGCCTTATTTCGTTTGCTGCTTTAATAATTCTTTTAATTATAAATTAGCTCTGCGTTATCAAAGATGTTATTGCATGACATCGAAGTTCGATTTGCAGTTAATGTCAACACAAATAGAGAACTTATTTAATTTTGATTATAGGTTAAGTGAGTAATACAATTATATCTAAATAACTATTAAGTTGAACATTACACGCGCGAAATGCCATAACTAGGCTTTACCTTAATAGAACAAAACAAAATTTGCCTCGATTTCAGTAAATTGAATTACGGTTTTTATATTACGATATGATTTGACAAACTTACAAATTTAACGCAATTAAATGTATAGTAAAAAAATTCCGCCAAATTGGATTTAAGTAAAAGCTATAGAACTGCTCCCACAATTTGTTATGATTAATTACAGTAACAGTGTGATTTTCACTTTTTTATCCACTTTTTTCTCTATATTTTCTCTCTATTCGTTTCTCAGAATTTGTTGCACACACAAATGCGCTTGCCTTGTCTAATTTATGCAAATTTAATTGCCGCCAGACATTTTAATGAAATTGAAACATGCCAAGCGGTTCGTTGGGGGGGGGCCTTTCGGCATGGGGGCGTTGTTAGTGGGTAATTTTGTATAACTTAAGATACTGGGCATATTGCTTACTTATTCAGGTCAGTACGAAATCTAAAACTTGCGGTTTATTTTCCATTTAATGTTCAGTTATCGTGGTAAGTGGCCTAAAAACCATGTATAAAATCACAAATTGCTTTACTACAATTTGTGAAATTAGCTGGTTCAGGCTATTAAACCAATCCTCATGACTTGCACCTTTTGGTTAACAACTTGTTAAATACCCTTTAAGCTATCTGAAGCCAATTTCAGTTTAAATCGCTTGAATTTCGCTGCTTTAATTATTTTCCCGCACCTCTATCCGCTATTGATAAATATTTCTTGCTGTTATTTATAGGATTTCCTTTTATTTTGGTTGATTTTGTTGTTGTTGCCTGTTTGCCCCGTTCATTCGCCGCTCGTTTCATTTCCACTTAGTTTTATTTCTCGCACAGTGGTTAGTTATTGCACGGAACGCGCGAACATAGAGAGACACATACACTTCTCAGACTTTTTAAGACTCTCGTCACACTGTTCGCTCTCTGCGTGCAAATGTCGCCGATGTCGTTGTTGCTGTTTTCGTTGCAAAAGCGAATCAGAAGAAGAGGCGGCTCGCTAAATATCTTTAATTGTTGTTGTTGTGCGCTATTTAAACTCGCGCACAGACACAAAAGCACTCATACACACATAATAATACTAACTGCACTGCAATTTTGACACTTGCACCGGGGTGAAAAGGGAAGAATTATCTCGTTTTTTTCCAGCAATACTTACGAATTTTTAATTAGCCGCAATGATTTCTTATGTTTGTTTGAACTGACTTTCCTCCGGGTTTAGTCACTTGGTTACGCACGACTAATCTGCCGTGCTCTATTGTTTTGCCGTCGGTCTTTTCTTACTTCCACTGTGGGCAGCTGCTGCTCGCGTTATTTTTTTGTTATGCTAACTCGCTGCGAGACATCCGATCACTTGTGTTCCGAATGCGTTCGCGTTTTTTCAGCAAATGAAACGTTTCACTGCCAAGGCGTTGCGCCGTGGTTGGCAGGGAACGATATGGAACAGCACGGAACGAGACACAGTGGGCCTTTTCTAATACTGAGGGCGGTAAAAAAGAGTTTTCAACTGCCGTGTTTTTGTAAAAATAATAAAAATGAACCAGTAACAATACAAAATGTCAGAACACTAATAACATAAAACAAACACGTATTAAAGAATGAAAGGCTAAACTGTGATGCAATAACTATTGTCTAACAATTGTCTTTCACGGTAAAATTTCAATACATAGATGTGCTCTAACATATCATACTTTTAGAAGATAAAATGTTAATCTTTGTATGTATAACAGGAAAGAGTTTAAAATAAGATCCACTGTGCGACGGAATGACGGGTCGGCGGGTCGGTCGTTTGGTTCGTTGCCATACGTTCGTCGCTCTCCCCCGTCTGTCTCACTCACTCTCTCACTGACCGACTGACTCACTGTCTTTCCCGCTCTCTGCGCCGAAAGTAGTGAGCAAACAGTGAGAGAATTGTGTGTGTGTGTATTGCGCCATCGCTGTGTACCTGTGCATCTGTGTGTGTGTCCCTCTCTGAGCACATTTCGTTTGTTTACAGTTTTTCGTTTTTGCGCTCTGTATTCAAAAAGCTATAGGGTTTATTCGAATTCGCTACTTTAACTATGACTTAAGAAAAATATGGTCGTATTTTATAACCTCTTAATTTTGGGGCGTAGTTACCCGCAAAACCTCACCATATTTGAATTACCAACTTAAATTTTTAAAGTAAGTGATACTTGTTCAATGCTTTCTAGGAACTAAAATCTAAAAAGAAAGGATTCACATAATTTAAATTTGTTGTAGAACTTTTTTAAAAAATATTATAAAACTAAAGGGTCGCAGGGTATTTCCAAAACGATTAGATATTGGTCTTTTAAAAACAATTGTGGATTCGGCAGATATATATGTATGTGGGCATGTAATTATGCCAGCATTAAGTCAATTTGATAAATACATATATCGCAATTAATGTAGTCATCTGAATTATAAGTTTAGTACATTTTTTATTTAAATCAAAGAACAAATGCAGGGCATTCAGAAGTCGCTTATCTACAATTTGAAATTATGTTGCCCGATGGGGTATTTTGCTTTTTTCTTTTGGTTTTATGTTTTTCATTGCGTTTGATTGTTTTAAATTGAGATTTGTGTGCCAAAAGCGGCGGTGCAGCTGAAGTGACGGTTGTCATCTTGTCGTTTTGTTGCTGTTGCCTTAGTAGTGTGTGCAACATACATATGAAAATTTATAATAAATTGTGGCCAACGCGGTAAATCTGGGAACTTCTAGCATAAAATGATGGTGGAGTTACGTGCACTCCACGGTTTTTAGATACCAGAATTTCTTTGTAAATATTTTTCGCCGTGAGAAAGGTAATCGGATTATTTCGGTAACTGAAGTTATGGGGTTGGGGGTTGTGATGGCGAAAAACTTTCTGATTAGCTTTCTTTTTCAATGTCTCACAAATAACGCACTTACTAACGCAATTAAGGATCGTCTAATTTCGTTACGGAGCACGTACACGTTAGAGCGTGAAGTTTTAGATACAGTGAAGTTTTAGATACAGTGTTTAGATTCCGTAGTTGCCTTCCCTCGATTGGGGAAAAGTATTGGTGGGAGTGCCTCTAAATTTAAACCATGTTAGTAGCCCCGCTGCAGATACAATTAACATTGTTCAATTTTTTTATATATAAACAATGAAGGACAGTTTCAATCACTCTTTTTAATTGATTTCTCTAATTAAAACAAGAATAAGAAAAAGGGACACTTTTAACCCTTAACAAGTTATTTGTGATTTAATTTTTAAATGCAGAAACGAAAATTTCAAAACTTGTCTAACCGTTGTGAAATGTTATTGTCATTGTTCCATAAAATTTTGAGTAAAAATGTAGATGACCAAAAGATGTTTTCTGCAGGCTTGATTAAATTTAAGCACTCTTTTGCTATTTATTATACATGTGAGATAATTAAGTTTTGGAGCCCTTTTTATATAAACAAATGAACAAAAGTTGTCATAACGGATGCCATAAAAAGTCAATTGACAAAATTAAAATTTTTAAATGTTGAATTAATTGAAGATAGCGGGTCTGATTTTCAGAAGAAAACGCAACAAAAACCTGTTTTTTTTCCCACATTAAATAAAATAGTAAATAAATAGTAGCGAATGCAAAGTAAAGTGAAGACCGCAACACCGCTGATTATTTTGTTAAGTTTTGGCCTGTTTTCTCGTCTTTGTGGTAAACTTAAAAGTATTAAAATCAAAAAATGTAACGAACTTGTCAGTTCCTTCTTCTTTTTTTTTAAGTTTTGTAAAATTATTTGTTGAATGTATATATTTTTACCTGCTTCCTAACACCATGGGTCAAATAAATATCAAGTCTAAAACTGATTTGACTTTTTCCAGTGTACAACAACTTTGTCAACCATAAAAGCAACATTACCAAGAGCAATATCAACAATATAACCGCAAACGAAGTGAAAAGAGGAGCCAGAGCGAAAAAACTGCAAGCAAAACTATAAATAGCACCACAATGTGATAAGCGCACACATGGAAATGTCGAGCGGTCTGCTCCCGTTGCCATCCGTAGACCGAAGGAGAGGGGGGGTCTGAGGAGAATGCTTAAGGTTACACAGCAACAGCAGTGGCCACAAAAACAGCGACAAGTGCCAGGACTCTTTGAATTCTGGTATGCAAAGCGTAAAGGAAGCCATTTCTGGGCTCCAGCCTTTTATCCGACTGAACGTAACACAGTTTATGGTTGTCAAAGTTATCGCCCCACATGCTCGACGACGGCGAAACGTCGACATTGGGGCTGTCGAACTGCCGTCATCAGCGGGGGACATTCTAAGGCACAGTGGCAATTAAAAGTAGAATCACACGTATAAAAATTCCATATAAAATGTCCATGTTGGAAGTTTTGAAATATAAGCAAATTAAGGCAAAAATAAATTAAATATAAAAAAAAATCTTAGCTTGAGCAATTTTTTGGACCAGTTTGATCTAAAATTTGAGCTTGAACCATAATTACAGCACAACATTATAGCGACTCTTGTGAAATTCAACTAAATCTTGATGCCTGATCAGGTTCCCCTTGAGATGTTAAAGTAAATCGCGTACCTAATATTTAGAAGCGTATTTATCATCATACTTTATTTTACTTTATTGAACATACTGATATCTAGGTATCTATGTCAACTGCACTATGGCTGACATTTTTAGATTTTTTGGATTTAAAATTATTAACTGCGTTCAAATGCTTAGATGGTTATACATATGTGGTCCCACTGTAGTCTTGCTCTCTTCTCCGACCTCTCTGCGATAATTTTTGCTCATGGTTTCCGAATGACTGCTATGCTCTTCGTATTTCTGTCCCGCTTTGGCGTTGTGGATTGCCCATCTATCGTTGTTATTGTAGTTAAAAATTTTTTTTAAGATAATAAAAACTAACAAGTAGTGTTTATTTGTTAACAAAGGCAAACGGCAACAGGTTCGTTGACCAGCCATTGATCGTTTAGAGAGAAAAAAAGAAGGCAAAACAATGTAATCGACCGTCTCGACTATAAGATACTTTCTACATACATTGCTTACCTAAAAGTAGTTTTGTTTGAACTTTATGAAAGAAATGAGGAGGTGTTTAATAATTTAGTGAAAATAAAATAAAGTTCACAACACTAATATAATGTATTTGTACCATATAGTGAAGCGGGTATCTCATAGTCGGGGTTTCTCCATTAGCATGCAACATTGTGAGAGGCTAGGTATTACAGAAGATTCAACTTGGCTTAGTTGGAGTTACGACTTTTCACTGTATTTGGTATGCATTGCGGGTGCTTTCTGTTGCCAGATGGACATTGAATTTGGGCTCTCTGCCTACTCCAGTTCTTTCGGTGCTGCCCATCAAGGTCAGAGTGTTGTGGGTATTTGAGCGAGTGAGGTTTTAAGGAACAGCAACAAAACGAAGCTTCACTAATGAGAGTTGCCCGAGCTCGGTGACAGATGCACTAGCGTGGATTAAAAATGTGCAAAATGCAAACAAAAGATTGCGGCCCTCAAACACAAACTGCCTGCGCTGGCAGCAACAAAAACAAATGCAACGACGTTGCAGGAACAACAGAAACAATGGAACAAACAGTCATCTTCCAACTCCCCCACTCTTTCTGTCTCTACTTATTTCTCCTTCTCGCACACGACAAATGGAGCTCCCGCTAAAAACGAAGAGGAAATGAAACAGCGGTAAATCTGGGCCATGCAAAATGTTTTAAATCGTAATTAAGCCGATCAATTTATGCTGCGAAATGTTCGTGTTTTCGTTTAGTGCAACTGCATTTAGCATATTGATGACTTGTTTAAATGTGTAATTAATTAATCCAAAGGCTGAGCTTGACTTTACACGTGACTGGTAATAAAATCAGTCGTTAGGAAAGCTCGACAATAACGAGCGTACAATAATGGTCATATTATTAGTACAGTTATGTTACAGTCGTTGTCAACTTATTGGAAACAAGAGTACTTTATTAATAATCATAGATAAGTTCCGTGTATCATGAACCAAAGTTTTTAGTTTTAGAACTACATAACTAAAAAAAAACACTAACAGGATCTTAACACATAAGCAGGTTAAGCACGCTGTCATTTAATGACGAGAACTGCGGAGGATAAATAGGCATGCCACAAATGTACATTGTACACACATATGTATGTATGTATGTATCGACGTACATATGAATAAGTGTTTGCTTTTATCAATGTACATTTTTTTTTTATTTATTCGAGTCGAAAAAGATGTTAAAGCTCAGGAAGGTTGAAAATGTTTTGCATTTATGTACATACATACATATATTCGTATTTTGAATAGCCACGCAGCTTTTCATTCAGCTTTTCCTCAGTTGCTTCACTTTGCTTTGTTTTCCTCAACTTACTTTATCTTGGGTATTGCCAAAACGTATGTATAAATCTCTAAATTTCTAAAATTTCAGCAAGTTTAATTTGAATGGAACAGCTGGCCGAATTTCAGTGTATTTCTGCTGAATTTTTAGCCATTTAGAGATTCAGACGTTTGGGGAATACCCAAATTGTTTTCATTTCGCGTCGTTCGCCTTTCTTTTTAATATCTACCAAGTATTGTTTTTGTTGTCGCGCCGCGTCTTCATGAATTATGCCGGGAAATGTTGTTGGTGACGTTTGAAATGAATTGAAAAACTTAAAGAAAACTGATAGGAAAAGCGTAATATTAATTGTATTAATTGTTGTTCAAAATCGGTATATTGTTGTATTAAATAATATTTAATTTTTGAAACATTTCCAAAAAATTTTATCTTAGGCCTGCCGAAGTTTCCTTCCTTTCTTGTTACTTCCTTATACCAGTTTTCTAGCCGTTTTATGTTTTTGAGGCTACTTCAACAGCTTCTAAGGGAATGAAAAAAGTTTTTTAACAGGTTTTCCAATAATGGGTGAAAAAAAAAACAAGTTACAATGTTCCAAAACAATCAAAGCTTTAGCAATCCTTTTGTCAAGGTCGAAGGTTTAGTTTTTTTTTTTTGTATTAGAATAATCAAAAAAATAATTGCCTGCCGCCATTTAAAACTTCTTAAGTATACTTAAAAACAACCAGTGTAAGTAAATTCAACTTAGTAATTATGGAAGTTTTCGTTACTTATTTTCATTATATATTGTAAAAGTAGAAGAAAAAAGCAGAATTAAGGCAAGGACAAGTGGGTAAAAGTTAAGAAGGAGCAATTGGCAATCGGTACAATTCGCATCAAAAACGAGGGAAATATACATACATATATTGTTCAATGAAAAACGAAAAAGTTTTCAACTTGAAATATGAGACGAGTCGGCGGAGCAAGTACAAGGTAAAACTGAAAAGTTGGCTTTTGTACCACTTTGTATATTTCTTTGTGCTGAGCCAGCATTTTTTTAAAGTGAAGTGTTAGTCTCGATATCAGAGATATTGGCATAAAGCGAGGAAGTAACCGTGGACAAGCATAAATTTAGTTCGTCTCGCTCATCTTTTTTCTGTTTAGTTTTACTTGATTTATGACTACAGTGTGCCCGTAGTAAGATATTTTTGCTATAGCACAAATGCCCTCACACAAATACACCACAAAGCTGGATACTAGACAAAAAACATGGCCCGACTATAAGATACCTCTTTCTCACTGCAATGTTAAAGAATATGTGAGTTCTGTTTAAGTCAAAATCGTTTTATTGACAAAGAACTGTCAAACATTTAATTTACGTTAATATGTGAAAAAATTTACTGAAATCTTTTTTTCAAACTGTTTTGCGGACAGACGGACTTGGCTGTTGATGATAATCATGCAAATACCCTAAGAATTCAACGAATAACAGGTATTAGAAACACACACAGATGGAGCGACAGAAATCGAACTTTATTGATAGCCGCGTTGTGGCAATAAAAAAAAATGGGGGTGGCAACAGGCGTGGCAGCGGGAGATGCTGACAGAAATGTTTGTGGGCGTATTTTTATACCCGTTACTCGTAGAGTAAATAGGATATATTGTATTCGTTGGAAAGTATGTAACACGTAGAAGAAAGCGTTTCCGTCCTTATAAAATATATATATTATTGGTCAGGATCAAACCGAGTTGATCTAGCCTTGTAGGGGAAATACTCAGTTCGAAGTTTGTTGGCTCAGTAACGGATATCTAATAGTCGGGGAACTAGACTAGCGTTCTCTCTTGTTGATTTTGAGTTTGTGTGATATGAATGCAATAGAAAAATGTATGCCATGCTTATGCTTCGCACTTGTTTATGGCCAAGAAACTGACAAAAGCAGATGAAGAAAAATATTAAGTGGCCGAGAGAGAAGTTAGGGTGAGGATAAGCAGTACGTCCAAAACCCAGTCGTTTCTTAAACAGCAAAGCCATAAAAGTTGTCCAGCCTTGACACGGCTTTTAATAAAATACAATAAGAAAGTTACTATTATTAAAAATAAATAAATTCATTATCATATAAAAAAACGTTTTTTTTTTCTATTTATTCTATTATTAATTTCTTTGTATGTTTTCAACATTTAAGATTTGAAATTTCTGGATTCCACTCATGTTTTTCCACCTACTTATAAGTATCATGGCCAATATTTCATCATACACAGGGTTTCTTTTTTTATGGTTTATCAGCCTGCCTGCTGGTAATTCCTGAGGTTAAATGACAATGATAGAGTGAAACGAAAAAACATGTTAAAAGAAATGCTCCCTTTTTATAAGTACATGTACCTATGGGTGTACATACATATGAGAAGAAAAAGATATGACTAGATGTAAGAAAGCAAGAATATATGTATGTGTCGTAGAATGATTAATTTGCCCACTGTATATGTGTGGCATAGAATGGTTAGTTTGACCATTGTGCATGCATGTACAGTTTGAGTGGCGACACGATGTCGCTAACGGTGGTTTTCAGAACGCGCAACAGCTAAGGAAAAGAGACATCCTCTGCTGTTGAGTAAGGTCTGTTCGTAGGGGCGTAGAAAAGAGATAGCATTATGATCTGCAAAACTTGTGAAATAACTTGGAATGTGCGTAGTGAGTTCAGTTACGATCACGCCACTGAAACGAACAGAACTTGCTGCGTCCGAAAAATGGAAATAAATGAGCCATCTCCGACATCAGAAGTGGGATCTGCTTTGCCTACTGATCCACATTTGTTAGCATTGGAACTGCAAAATCGCAACCTGATGGAAATAATTAAAAACATGCAGACTCCAAAGGCGCCGCAATCCGATGGTAAAGCTTCGCACATTACCTTACCAAAATTTAACCCTGACGTGGCTGGAGTGGAGCCCTCACTTGGTGCAGCACGGTGGACCTTATATTTGCTGATAACGATCTCCAAGGTAGCAATCTGGTGATAGCACTAAGTAAAGCACTAGAAGGCACCGCATCACAGTGGCTTTCACAAATATGCTTTGCCGGCATCACTTGGGAGCAGTTCAGGGAACTGTTTCTTCAGCGTTTTGTTGGAATTGAAACCTCTGCTGGCATGGTTCTCAATGTATTGAAGGGTCGACCGAAACCAGAAGAAGGCTTTGCTGAATACGGCAGCCGGATTGTCACGATGCTTATGTCTAAATGGAAAGCCAAGGATTTAGAAGAAATAGCTGTGTCCGTAACTTTGGCTCACATGGCTCAAGTTGACAGCAAGTTGGCGCGCTGGATTTTTACCACCAATGTAAAAACTCGCAATGAGCTACAACAACAGTTGCAGGCACACTCCTTCATGAAGCGTAGCATAGAAGACGATGCAACTGGCTCGGATCGCAAAAAGTTCAAATCTCCGTCCCTGGTGAAATGCAACTACTGCGGTTGGGCATAAATATGCCGAATGTCGGGCACGTTTGCAGCAGGGCCAGAGTAAAGGCAAAACCTACAGCGGCACAAATACGACGGGTGTGAAAGATCGATCTGGTGTCAAATGCTTCAAATGTGGCGAAATTGGGCACTTTGCATCCGCATGTCCTAAAGTCCGATCAGGTGGATGCGAAAGAATTTTTGAGAAGCGAGTGGATATCTGCGCAGTAGCTCCACCCTCTGGAACAATAAAGGCATCCGGTGAGTCTGTTCCATTTTGTTTCGATTCCGGTGCAGAATGCTCACTGGTCAAGGAAAGTGTCGCCCATAAATTTAAAGGGAAAAGAGTTAATAATGTTGTAAAACTCAATGGCATAAGTAACGATGCAATTTATAGCGCTCAACAAGTTTTATGCAAAATAAATATTGAACAATACTGTTTTGAGATTTTGTTACACGTAATTTTAGACAAGTATTTGAAATTCGATGTGTTAGTTGGTCGAGAGATTCTTAGCCAAGGCTTTGGCGTGATGATAGACGCTGATAAATTTCAAATTTATAAAACGAAAATGATAAATAAGGTGACTTTAATTGATTACGAGGATATTATAAGTTCTGATACAGATTTAGTTGATTCCGATAAAATTGTCTTAACAAATATCCTAAAATGCTACTCTGACTGGTTTATTAGTGGAATACCAAAAACTCGAGTCTCGACAGGGCTGTTGGAAATTAAGTTAATAGATCCACAAAAGACAGTGCAACGACGTCCCTATAGGCTTGGCGAGGAAGAGAAAAACCTGGTGCGTTGTAAAATCGATGAGTTGTTAAAAGCAAATATTATCCGTCCAAGTTGCTCACCTTTCGCCAGCCCAATGATGTTAGTGAAAAAGAAAAATGGCACTGATCGTCTTTGTGTGGACTACAGGATGTTAAATGATAATACCATTGCTGATAGGTATCCATTGCCTCTTATCGCAGACCAAATTGCCCGGCTTCGCGGTGCAAAATATTTCTCGTGCTTAGATATGGCTAGTGGTTTTTACCAAATTCCAGTACACGAAAATTCAATTGAACGAACCGCGTTTGTGACTCCAGAGGGCCAGTACGGGTTTTTGACCATGCCTTTTGGCTTGAAAAATGCACCTTCTGTTTTTCAGAGGGCCATAACAAGAGCATTGGGATCACTGGCACACTCATGCGCTGTCGTTTACATTGATGACGTGTTGGTTATAGCCGAAACTAAAGAAGAAGGATTAGAACGGTTGCGTATTGTATTAGAAGCATTGAGTAAAGCGGGATTTTCATTTAACATAACCAAGTGCTCCTTTCTTAAAACTCGCATAGAATACCTAGGTTTTGAGATAAGTAACGGAGAAATTAGTCCAAACGCACGTAAAGTAAAAGCATTGTTAGATTTACCGCCTCCACAATCTGTGTCGCAATTACGACAATTCATAGGATTGGCTTCGTATTTTAGACAGTTCGTTCCAAAATTCTCGGAAACGCTTAAGCCTTTGTATCAACTCACATCAAAGAAAAATTCTGATTTTTCTTGGCAACAGCAACATGAGCAAATAAGGACTAAAATTATAACAGTTTTGACGCAGGCACCTGTGTTGACTATATTCGACCCGAAACATGCAATAGAATTGCACACCGATGCAAGTTCGATTGGCTATGGTGCTATATTGTTGCATAAAATTAACGAGAAACCCCATGTGGTAGAATATTATAGTAAATGCACATCCCCTGCCGAGTCGAAATATCATTCGTACGAGTTAGAAACGCTAGCAGTAGTCAATGGTATCAAACACTTCCGTCACTACTTGCAGGGACGTAAATTTGTCGTATATACGGACTGTAATTCCTTAAAGGCTAGTCGCACAAAGCTAGACTTAACGCCGAGGGTACATAGGTGGTGGGCATTTTTACAATCGTTTGACTTTAACATAGAATACAGGAAGGGTGATCGTATGGCGCATGTAGATTGTTTATCTCGGAATCCAGTGCCCGATAAAAATAATGGTCAAAATAAAATTCCAGAAAAACGCATTAATTTAACCGAGGTAACTGACAACTGGTTGATTTCTGAACAACAACGTGACCCTGAGGTAGCAGATACATTAGCTAAGTTCAAAAATAACGAATTGCCAGAGCATTTATTAAAAACCTATGAATTAAGGAAAGGAGTTTTATATAGAAAGATACAACGAAATGGCAGGACTAAATGTTTGCCTGTAATCCCTAGGGCATTTAGATGGGCAGTGATTAATCATGTTCATGAATCCATCATGCATCTAGGTTGGGAGAAAACATTGGATAAAGTCTATGGATTTTACTGGTTTGAAAATATGTCAAAGTACGTTCGTAGATTTGTTGAAAATTGCATTACTTGCAAATTAGCTAAGCCACCAGTTGGAAAAATTCAATCTGAATTGCATTCGATTCCTAAGGTAGACATCCCGTGGCACACAGTGCATATTGATATAACAGGAAAGATGAGTGGAAAGAATGACCTAAAGGAGTACGTAATTGTCTTAGTAGATGCGTTCACGAAATTTGTTTACTTACATCACACCTTAAATATTGATACTGAATGTTCAATCAAAGCTGTTAAGGCCGTCGTGTGTTTGTTTGGTGCGCCTACACGCATTATAGTGGATCAGGGCCGCAATTTTGCAAGCTCAGGATTCCGTGAATTTTGTTCCTCCCAAAAGATTGAGCTACACTTAATTGCTACAGGCGCGAGTAGGGCAAACGGCCAGGTAGAGCGTATAATGAGCACGCTTAAGAGTATGTTGACAGCAGTCGAAACCAGTCAGAGGTCGTGGCAAGATGCTCTAACCGAAGTACAATTGGCAATTAATTGTACCACCAATCGAGTCACAAAGTTTAGTCCATTAGAAATGCTTATTGGTAGAGAATCTAGACCTCTTTGTTTGTTACCAATAGGTGAAGAAGAGGATAATTTAATTGATAGAGAGTCTATAAGAAAACAAGCCAAGGAAAATA
The DNA here is from genome assembly GCF_018152505.1 of Drosophila elegans. NCBI lineage: Eukaryota > Metazoa > Arthropoda > Insecta > Diptera > Drosophilidae > Drosophila > Drosophila elegans. The sequence continues at coordinate 3,041,032 of NW_024545903.1, read as the reverse complement.
TGGAGGCTAATGCTCGTTATGATAAACATAGATATGATAAGAATAAAGCAAAGATAATAAAATATAATGTGGGAGACCATGTTTTAATAAAAAACGAAGAGCGTCACCAAACTAAGCTTGATCCGAAATTTAAAGGTCCGTTCGAAATAATCGAACAACTAGATGGCGATAGATATGTTTTAAAGTCTTTAACAAGCAAAAGAACTTATAAGTATGCACATGAGTTTTTGAGGGCATTGCCCAATAGAGAATTAAGTAAAGAAATTGATGAAGAACTAGATGACTCAAGAGGAGATGCATCTGACTCTGAAATGAGAAATAGAGATAAAGATGGCACAGCAGTTGCCTTGGAATCCCAAGAGGGGATATAGAGACCGCACCATAACAGATGGAATTGTTATGGCGGGGGTCAATCGACCGCACCATAACAGATGGAATTGTTATGGCGGGGGTCAATCGACCGCACCATAACAGATGGAATTGTTATGGCGGGGGTCAATCGATCGCACCATAGTAGAAGGACTTACTGTGGCGGGGGTCAGTGTTGATAGCACCATGACAGAAGGACTTGTTATGGCTAAAATCAGTTAGAATAACTACACAACATAATGGAATTACAGAAAAGAAGAATTGTTAAGTTTGACTTAAGACAAAATGTTATGAAAACGTCTAAGTGATGTCATTGTAAAACCAATTTGATTGTTTGGTATAAAAGTTGAAACTTTATATAAATAAAAGTTAATGAATTAAATGGTAAATAACATTTGACGATAATTGAGAAAATCCTAGATCAAACACACGAGGACGTGTGATTTGTCAGGAAGGCCGTGTCGTAGAATGATTAATTTGCCCACTGTATATGTGTGGCATAGAATGGTTAGTTTGACCATTGTGCATGCATGTACAGTTTGAGTGGCGACACGATGTCGCTAACGGTGGTTTTCAGAACGCGCAACAGCTAAGGAAAAGAGACATCCTCTGCTGTTGAGTAAGGTCTGTTCGTAGGGGCGTAGAAAAGAGATAGCATTATGATCTGCAAAACTTGTGAAATAACTTGGAATGTGCGTAGTGAGTTCAGTTACGATCACGCCACTGAAACGAACAGAACTTGCTGCGTCCGAAAAATGGAAATAAATGAGCCATCTCCGACATACAGTGACGAACTTAATTATTGGCACAGTTGGCATGTCTGACTTTAACATTGCTTTTCTCCACTAAAAACTAAGATATAAATTTAAAATAAATTTTATTCATATATATCGATATTCTTACAACAAAGCAAACTTTATTTCATTCTTGTATCACATTTCTAGTAATTATAAAAATTAAAATTATAAAAAAACACCAGATTTTCGTTGAACAAAATTATTGGCACACTTAGCCAAAAATGATAAAAATAAACATAAAAAATCGTTTTAAAATTAAAATTAGTATTTTGTGGCTAAGCCCTTATGCTTAACGACTGCCTCCAATCGCCTGAACATCGAAGAAACTAAGTTTTGGGTAGTTTCTGAACCAATATTGTGCCACTCCTCTACCAGTGCCACCTTCAGCTGGGCCTTCGTGGATATAGCTCGTTTTTTTACCCGTCGATCCAATTCTTCCCAAAAATGTTCGATAGGGTTTAGATCTGGAGACTGGGGCGGATGCGGCAAAGTATGTTTTACATGATGTGCGAGCCACATACGGGCATCATGAGCCGTATGCTTTGGGTCATTGTCGTGTTGAAAAGTGAATGTGGCTGGTAAGTTCAACTTTTCGGCACTTTTTTTTAGTTTTCTGTTAAGGATATCTAAATAATACTTTTTGTTCATGATTCCTTAAATAAATTCCAGTTCGCCGACACCAGCGGCGGACATGCAGCCCCACACCATAACGCCTCCACCACCATGTTTCACAGACATAGCAAGGTTCTCTTTACGGAGTTCCGTATTGGGCTTTCTCCAAACAGTTTGGCGGCCATCAGATTGAAAAATGTTGAATTTACTTTCATCGGAGAAGATGACATGGTTCCAAAAGTCTGTTGGCTTACTCAAATGTTCTTTTGCAAAGGCCAAACGCTTCTGCTGGTTGACTTTTGAAATAAGTGATTTTCTTCTTGCAACGCGGCTTTTGTAGTTAGCTTCGTGCAGTGTCCTCTGAACCGTAATAGGGTGAATATCTTTTCCAAATTCATTTTTAACTTCAGCTGCAATCTTTGTTGAAGAGATTTTTGGGTTCACCTTCACCTTCCTGATAATCCTGGCCTGTTCCCGGTTAGTCAAAGCTTTGGGTCGACCAGTATGCTTAGCACTCTCCAACGGTGAGGCTCCTTTAAAACGCTGGACAATGCTTCGAATGGTAAAACGGCTTCTATCCATCATTTCCCCAATCTCAGCATATGATTTGCCTTGATTATGCAAATATAAAATTATTTTCCGTTGAGATTCAGTGGTTTCCTTTTGTTTGCCGCTCATTTTAATAAAATTTGATCAATTTTGTTTAAGAATAAGGCACTGCGTGGTTTTTAGCTTGAAAATGTATAGCCACGCAATTCCGAAAATAAAGATAACGAGACTTTTGAAGAAAAATGTAGCCAGATCGATGATATTTCGACAAAATAGTTCACTATTACCTAAGTGTGCCAATAATTTTGTTCAACGAAAATCAGGCGTTTTTTTATAATTTTAATTTTTATAATTACTAGAAATGTGATACAAGAATGAAATAAAGTTTGCTTTGTTGTAAATTTATCGATATATAAGAATAAAATTTATTTTAAATTTATATCTTAGTTTTTAGTGGAGAAAAGCAATGTTAAAGTCAGACATGCCAACTGTGCCAATAATTAAGTTCGTCACTGTATGTATTTAACTTAAGAATGAAACTGCGCTTGGATGAAAGAGTTACGTGCCAAAGCTAACAAAAACGGATTACATATAAATGTACGTGTGACTTAAAGTCAAATCAAAAAGTAATGTCAAGACAATGAGACATGACGCAGTCAGATCAAGTAATTTTTGAAAATTACTTTAGGTCAAAGTTTTGGGTTTGCGAAACACTAATATCACAATCACTTATATGCAGAAATCGCGGAGTTAATTTAAGTCAGTTAAAGAGTATTTTATTTTAGCCCAATATGAGAAAACGATGAATACGTTTTGGAAAACATTTATGTACAAAGACTGTATAAAAATTTTTATGTATTTGTTCTATTTCTTAAGTTATTGACACCCTCTGTATTTGTTAGTTCAATGCTTCGAGGGAGCACTATATACAAATTGGGACTTCAATGAGGTCAAAAATCCCTACCAAATGCACACAGCCATTGTACTGTAGGCTAAAGGTACTGCAAAGGAGCTCAAAGCGCCGCCAACGGCAAAGGAGGCGAAGGAAAAGAGCGCGATAACGAGGACGAGGACAAAGTGAATCTTTGAATATGACGTCGCAAAAAAAAGAGTGCGGTTCGTAATAAGGAGACGTAAATGAAACGAGAGGAGAAAGGGGAGAGCGACCAAATTTAGACAAAAGGGGAAGCGGGTCACTCTTTGCCAAAAAGCAACAATAAACATAAGCAAGGTGAAAAATACAAAGGCAGAGCGGAAAAATAAAACTAAAACAATAAGGGGGGAGGCATAAAAAGTGGGCACACTTTGAACGAATTTACAAATAACGCAAAGCAGAAAAGAGGCAATAACAGCAAAAGCTAGCAAGCAGCCAAACAACAACAAAGAGTACAATGTTAAATGTGGCCTCTGGAATTTTGTTTCGTTGCCAAATTGTTTCGCCCAAAGAGAGAGGAAAAGCAAGATTCGCGGCGAGCAGCAACTCCAACTGTTTAAATTTTCAAGCATTTTTATTTTGTATTTTTCTTGCCATTATGCGTGAGTCTTGACAGGCACAGAAGCACACAGAAAAAAACAAACCTCAATATCAAATTGAAATGCGTATGTCAGACTAGATCTTTATTTGGTTGGCTCATGAGGCAATGATTGTGTTAAAATTATATTATTATATTTTTGTTTGTCAAATTCTTAAATTATCATAATTGCATTTTAATTTTCTTTTTGTGTAGAGTCGACTACTTATCAAAAAGTCTTTTTTGCCCCAATTCCTCACTGCATCACCTTCCTCTCTTCTATTCGTGTTTCTAGAGACTTTACTTGCTCTTGGAGTACCGTTACGCTTAATCGCCATGAGTATGTGTGCATTTGACGCGGTTGCGTCTCTCGTCACTATCCGCCGTCCTCTCGTCTGGTCTCTCACACCACCCCTTATATTACCACCCAGCAGCCACCTGCTGGTCATGCACAACAACTAAATCGAACAGTGGGTCCGAATGTTATGCGTAGAATCGAAAATGTTAGTCTGAAAGTCGTAAACGATACATCTGTATACATACATATTTATACAATCTCAATGATGTACAGATAACGAAAACTGTGGATATCTTTACAAAAGTCAAAAGGAATATTTAAGCTAATTCAAATAATTATTATTGCAATATTGCATTTACACGAAACAGCAGTTAATATAAAACATTTTGGTCGCTCTCATTTTTTCTTACGTTTATTTATTTATGACAAGCGTTACAAAAATTGCTAACAAACAAAACAATAAAATTTTGACTAACTCTACATATATAATATCCCAAAGTCTATTAAGAAAAAATGCATTTACTGATAGTTTTTAATAAAGCCCACCGTGCGATTCTGTGAGACCCTTTTTTCTCGGCTCCCACTTCCACTATCCATTTCCCACTTATTCGCAACCAGCACTTGCCTTGTAATTATTGTCATTACGTCATACGCAGGCAGAAACGCGACGCCGCACTGCAAGCCCACTTACTCGTCCCCCTTCCCAATCTGCCTCCCACGCTCCACCATTAGCCCCTTCAGTCGGGCGCCCTCTGGGGTTTTGTTTTGATTCGCCTTGGCTTTTAATTTGGCGCGTCGCTGGTGCGCTTAAAAGAATTCCGTCGCTGTCCCATTTTCTGAAAATGCGATAGGGGAGAACTGTAGAGATTCTCTCTGCGGGAAAAGAGAGGGGCCGACAATAAATAAAGAAGAGAAAGAGCCAGAAACCGAAACCGGGCATCTATGATGGCTCTTTCGCGCTTATTTTAATGTGCATTTAAATGTTTGCTTTACGTAATAATTTGTTATTTTATTGTTGGTACATGCCATGAATCGCTAATGGGACGCCCATTTCGCAGAGTTTTGACAAGCAACAAATAAATAAAAGCCCAGCAAAAAATAGAAGCCTGGCAATTAACTTTGACATCTGACGAGCACGCGATAAAAGTTATAGATGACAAAGCGGCAAGTGGGCGGAAGAGGCGGGGCTGGGCAAACAAATTTGATTGCTTAAATGACGCGTGAAATTGGCATCGAAACTTCAATTGAACTTGAGGATAAGAGATCGAGTTGCACTCCAAAAAATAACACACCTTGAAATCACTTTTACTTTTATTCATTTTCTACCTGGGCTTTATCCGTCCCTTGCTTTCGTGGGTATGTGCGCAAAAACAACAACAGAAACCTCTAAACAGCTGAGCGTCCGTCGCACACACATACAAAGTCACACGTGCTGTGCTTTTAGTCAAATTAATACAAAAAAAGGTATACGCACAAAAGCCGGAATGACTTACCTTCCCACAATAATTTCCCAGCAGATTCTTCAAACTCTTTTCGGCGAATTGAGCTTTATTTTCACAGTATAGGGCACTCTTATTTTATTTATTTTCTTTAGTTAAGTACGATTTTAAAGAATTTTGTCGCAAAACGCCGCGTAAGTATATAGTTTTTCGAGTCGACGCGGAGAAAACTAGCAAATATTTTAGAGGTGGAAACATCGATTCTAACTTTGATGTCATCGATGTTTTCAAAACATCGGTAATAATGATTGGCAAGGCTTTCATCTCTAACGAGAATCGAAACAAAATGGTTGTCCTTCAACAAAAGGAAACAAATTTCCAAAACTTAAGCAAAACAAAAGCTTGTTAAATTCCTTGGTATATTTTTAAATCTTGTTTTAGTTCCACATATAATTGGAGTTCAAACTCGAAGTAATTTTTAGCGTTGGTTATCTTAATTATAACACACGTTCTTAACTTTTTCATCACGTCTTGTTGCGCCCGGATTACAGTTTTTATTTGACAAGACCGGACTTAAATAAAATAAGCTAGAAATGCTCTAATTACTAATTTATCTGTGCCACCACTGATTCACAAATCTGTTAGCAGCACCCTGTTAACATAACTATCGATAACAGTGCCTGTCGATAGCAGCTGCCATATGTGACGAAGAGGAAGAGCGAAGAAAACACGAAAAACTCCAATGTTTGTGAAATAATTCGATTAGCGTTCAACGAGAATGCTGTAAGCGCAGAGAGGGAGCCAAAGGACACACATTCCCACTCCCCAGGAATCACAGAGTTTGACGAACCCAGGAAACACAACTGTCCGGTGGTCTCATGGCCAACAGGAACATGCGTAACACGAACACCACAAAAGTGGAGGCTCTGATCGAGAGCTGCCGCAGCGAGGGCAAGTGGCAGCGGGTAATCGAGCTGACGGATGAACTGAAGACCGGGTCGCCGCACAATGGTGAGTAAGCTGGAGCGGATTGGTTTGATGACACTACGCCTGCCTGCAATAATTCCCCTCTCTTCCCCGGACTAGAGTGCCTGGCCAACTTTTTGGTGGGCGAGGCTCGGCTGGAGAACTACCTGGAAGACAATGCTCCTGCCGCCGACTCCAATTTCGGGCGCGCCAAGTCCGGCCTGGCCGAGGCTCGACGCTTCCTCCACTTGGCCCTTGGCGAAAGCGGCCAGAAGGCGGGCATTGCCCTGGACGCTTACCTGTTGCTGGCCAAGCTGTGCTTCGCCTGCGGCGAGTACGAGCAGAGCCTGGACAACTTCGTAAAGGCCGAGCTCAACACGCTGGCCGAGAAGGAGCTGACTCTGTAAGTTACGTGCAAGCTTAAACAGATTTTAAGTTAGCTACATACGTAGAAATCTGTTTTCTCGGAGAGATTTCTGTGACATTATTTTACTAATAATAAATATAATCTTTAATAGGCGTAGTTTGAAGATCCTGGCCGAGTCGTATGCCATCAAAGGACTGTGTCTGGAGCAGCAGACTTCGAAGCCGTCGTCAAAGTTCAAGAAGGCCGAAAAGGACACGGAGATGGTAGATTCTAGATGCATTCTCAAAAGCAGCCCTAAACTAACTTTGAATCTTACCCACAGATCAGCTGCTTTGAGCGGGCTACGGATCTGGGATTGCTTTATCTGCAGGAATATGACATCGTGAGTGGAAGCAGCAGTTCCAACAACTCGACTGCTGGCTCCACGCTCAATGTGAACGCGAGTGTGCAGCCGTCAAGCAGCAGCTTCGCTATCAGCAGCACCATACCGGCAAGCGGCCCGAGCGGCCTTGAAGTGAACCGTCGGATGGGCGCAATTCTGGAAACGGCCCTACAACGGGCACCAATAGTGCTTATCAAGACGGAAAAGCTTCAGGAGGCCGTCGAGCGATACCGCATCATGTTAAACGCCATCGAGACGCGAGCCACCCAATCGCTGCGTCTCACGCTCGCTCGCCAGCTGGCCGAAGTGCTCCTAAGGGGTGTGTCCGGTACGGTCTACACCCCGCCCTTCACCGGGAAATCGGGCGGTGGAACGCTGCGAGGTGGTGCCTCCAAGAAGCTCTGGAAACCGCGAAAATACGCATCCCGGCAGCAGTTCAATCCGCGAAACCAACAGGAGGAGGTTATACTGCTGCTGCTCATTGCCGAGGCTCTGGCTGTGAGGGATACGGTTCTATCGCAGAGCCCCGAGTTCCGTCAGGCCCGTCAGCATGCTATGGGTAACGTCACGGCTGTCTATGATCTCCTCACACTGGCCACTGTGCGCTGGGGCCTCGTGCAGCTGCTGAACGAGTCCTTCGAAAAGGCACTGAAATTCAGCTTTGGCGAACAGCATGTGTGGCGGCAATACGGACTGAGTCTAATGGCAGCCGAGAAGCACTCGCACGCACTGAGAGTTCTGCAAGAATCAATGAAGCTGACGCCTGGCGATCCGCTGCCTTGTTTGCTGGCCTCGCGCCTCTGCTACGAAAGTCTGGAAACGGTTAAGCAGGGTCTGGATTACGCTCAACAAGCGCTTAAGCGCGAAGTGAAGGGTGAGTTTGCATTAACTTTAATTTAGTTATCCATTTCAATTTCGTTCAATTGCAGGCCTGCGACCATCGCGCAGTCAACTCTTTGTTGGCATCGGCCATCAGCAGCTGGCCATACAGTCAAATCTAAAGAGCGAGCGGGATGCGTGTCACAAGATGGCTCTGGACGCACTGGAGCGGGCTGTACAGCTGGACGGGAACGATCATTTGGCCGAGTACTATCTGTCGTTGCAGTATGCGCTTTTGGGACAGCTGGCCGAGGCATTGACCCACATCCGTTTCGCACTGGCGCTGCGCATGGAGCACGCTCCTTGCCTACACCTGTTCGCCCTGCTGCTGACAGCATCGCGGCGTCCGCGAGAGGCACTGGGAGTGGTGGAGGATGCTCTGCACGAGTTTCCCGATAATCTACAGCTACTGCACGTTAAGTCACATCTGCAGCTTCACCTGGAGGACGCAGAGACGGCGCTGAGCACTGTGCAGCACATGCTGGCCGTGTGGCGGGACGTTTACGAGGCCCAGTTGGCGGGGGAGGAGGAGAAACACTCCGATACCAAGAGCGGCGTTCACTTGGCACATTCCTCACAGATGTCCGACAAGGATTCGAGTAAGTTTCCGCCAGTTTCCGCCTGCAATTAACTTACTCATATCTCTCTCTCCCTATTAATGTGTATGTTCTATGTATATACATTCGTGTATATACATATATATTAATGTATCCCAACTTCTGCGGAATGTGTGTATTGTGTACATAACAAACCAATCAAATTCGCTTAAATAATTGTAAGTTTTGCTAAGAATATATCCCGGTTTAATGAGCTCCGATCGCATGCATGTTGATCGAGCTTGGTTAACACCGAGATTCGCTTTCATTGAGTTATCCTGGTTTCGTAGCTAATTGCTAATTGCATATCTGCCTGCCATTGCTTGTTTTTCTCCTACGCAGTACTTTATTTATTTTAAAATCAATTTATATGTTTTTTTAATGTGATAATTAATAGATAACAGCAAAGTTCCTAACCTGCATAAAAAATTATAATGCAAAAACTAAGGACATCATCTTAGAGAACAAAAAATGTGATATTTTGTTCTTAGGCCCATTTCTCCTAAGCTTAAGTTAAAGTTTATCAGCTTTTGCAATGAAATGTATATATTATTGAGAACGTTACTCATTGATTTTAGTTCCGTAGCTGTTTGGAAAAATTTGAAGCCAAAATCTTACTTTTTTGGCCCAATTGACAATGCTTTCAGTACTTTAAAATGTTGTCCATTCTTCCTCTACAACTCTTACTCCTTTCCGTTTTTTTGTTCTTCTCATGTAATTTAACTTTTGCCATCGGATTAATATTATTTTTGTGTTTTGAAGATTCCGTATACGCTGCATCCCTGGCTGCAGTCTCACGCGTCGAACAGGCTCTGAGTGAAGCGGCCAGCTCGCTTAGCTCGTTTACCCAGCGACCAGGACCCCGACGACCCTGGATGCTCCAGATTGAGGTGCGTATGTTGATTGTAATTTCTAAATTATATAGAAGTTAATCTGATTTACCATATTCGTTTTAGATCTGGCTACTGCTGGCTGATGTCTATCTGCGCATCGATCAACCCAACGAGGCCCTCAACTGCATACACGAAGCTTCTCAGATATATCCGCTTTCGCATCAGATCATGTTTATGGTACGTTCTTCAATTATGCAAAATACTCGTTGACAACAGAGTGTTGGTTTTTTTTTTTTTTTTTTAATTTTTATATATGTTAAACTCAAACATCTACCAAAATTTGTATCTCACGTTTCCATCTAGGCTTAAAGAATATACTAACTAATTTTATTCTTTATTATTTTGTAGCGCGGTCAGGTGCATGTCTATTTGGAGCAATGGTTTGACGCCAAGCAATGTTTTCTGAATGCTGTGGCCGCCAATCCCAATCATACGGAAGCTTTACGCGCCCTGGGGCAGACTCATTTGATACTGGGCGAGCCTAGACTGGCCGAGAAGATGCTGAAGGATGCGGCTAAGCTGGATCCCAGCTGCCCCAAGATCTGGTAAGCTTTATAAGGGTTTCATTTGGGTTGCAAATCAGGACTCACTGTGTTGAATTTAACAGGTTCGCTTTGGGCAAGGTGATGGAGACCCTGGGCGATTTCCATGCTTCGGCCGACTGCTTTGCCACATCGCTGCAGCTAGAGCCTTCGTGTCCGGTGCTGCCTTTCACTTCAATACCGTTGGTCTTTGAATAGGAACCTTTCTTCGGCTTCCCGTTTGGTTAATTTGTAGCAGATTGAACCTCAACTAACCTCAAAGTGAACAGCAATATTACTTACTATATATATACATACATATATATACTTACAACTTGAAAAGTCCACACTCTTATTAATATCTTACCTTGGTTAATATTAATTGTTGTGTCGCAGTATTAGAACAAAAAGGATTTAAATATTGTATATGCGTGCGTGTGCTTGTAAATTATTAGCTAGCAATTGTTTAAAAGTTGATATGTATAAAAACTAATGAAAAACGTCCCGACCTACATCTTCAGGCGATGTTGAATGCGATATAATATTAAAAAATGTATTTCTTCCCTTGCTCCAACACTTAAACTTGTTCAGGTTGGAGCTGGTTTGGTTAACTTATTTCTTTTAGTCCCTGGAATGTTAATTATTGCATAAATATTTGATTGATATATAGATAAATTTTACTTTAAATTAAATAAAAAACTTCACCAACTATGACTCTTTATACTTAGCAATCGGGCATTACGGCAGTTATTTATTTTCTATTGTTTATTATCGCCAACCTTTCATTCATTCATTTCAAAATATTGTAATCAAAGTGAAAACATAGATACATGCGTATACGTTTATGTCCAAGAATTGTAAAATAAAAGGAAAAGATTCAAATCCATTAAGCGGTTTGGATGTGCCTACGCTGTGTTCTTTGTAGCCTCTCTGTTTCTAATACTCTTGTGTCCTTGTTTTGTTTTTTATTTGATTGCCCTACCATTTTCCCGAGACCTTTTAACTTCTGCAGAGGCTAAATGAAGGCGATAATTTCCGCATTCTGTGCTAAAGGCCAAAAACAGACCTCTATAACTGCCAAGGAGTTTATTTTGAGTTGGGGTTGCTTTTGGACATGTGGCGTTGCCAAGGACAACAAGCATATGGCCAATCAATGGAAAAATAAACAAGCCAGTCGGAAATGTCGTTGCAGTGCAGGCACAGGAATTTGGGTTGATTACGCCAGGCACAAAAAAAAAAAAGAAAATAGAAAAAATCCCTAGTGATCCAGTTTACAGTTTGACCCCATTGGATTAGGACCACTTATCTTGATGGCTGATTAGTTCCGCCCAAGCACTATGACACCCAAACGAAAGCGTCGCGGACGCAGCGAGTCGAGGGCCAGGAGCAAAGCCAAAGGACAGTCGGAGGCAGAGCATTTGCAACTGCTCGAGGAGCTAGAGTTGGCCGACAGTTGCTGCGAGATCTGCCACTGCGACTGCTACAGTTCCCACAACGGCAGCTCGGTGAGCGGACGGGTCATTCAGCGGCAGGAGAGCCTCAAGGAGCTGCTGCAACTGGACAAGGACATTCAGGCTCTGGAGCAACTGCAGCGCCGGGACAGCAGTGCCAAGAGCAAAAGGAGTGCCAGCAGTCAGGGCCACAGGAGTGCGTCCCGGTCGCCGACGGAGGGGAAGTCCTCCCACAGCAGACGGGGATCTGTCGACTGCCAGAAGAGGTCCAGAGGTACAGAGTCCGGCCGGAGTCGTCGGTCAAAAAGTGCAGGTAGCCACAGGAGTCAGTCCCGGGAGAAGCAGCATCCGCAGAAAGCAGAGCCCATTCCTCTGGAGCGCCGACGACGCGGTGCCCAACGGGATTGCAAGATGCTTCAGGTAAGCTGATAAGAAATACATTTTCGGTACAAACGCATATATTTTTTAATCGACTTCAGAAGAATTCTCGTTTTGATTCTTGACTACTGCAATATGGAGACTTAATAATTCGCAACTTTATATAATGTTTTTCAAATCAGGTTCTAAACATATAAATTACACATGATTTCCATGGTCTTAAGCTAGTTGAAAAATTCTATATTTGCCGAGGATTTTAGTATGCCCAATAAAATCTCATGACATATTAATATATGAGAGGAAGCCAGCGAGCTGACGTTTATTTTGCAACTATTGAAAAAATTAAATATTCTTAAAAACATATATTTTTAGATTTTTATGTGTATAAGTTCAAGCATTGAAAACAGAAAGTAAAACAGTGAAGCTATAACTTTCCGCTGAATTATTCGATCGTCCGATTTTAATAAAATTAAAGCCGTAATTCTGAAATATTAAAACAGTGGTTATAGTTTTTTTTCTTCTTTTCCGATTGTTCCTATGGAAGCTATATGATATAGAAGTACGATCCGGCTCGTACAACTTATACTACCTTCAATAGAAATACAAGTTTCGGGAAAGTTTAATGTAAAACTGAAGGACTTTTTTGCGTAAAAGTGGACGGACAGGGGGACAGACAGACATGGCTGTATATATATACATATATATATTTTATAAGGTATGTGTTTTAAGTGCGCTTCATTGCGTTGCAAACTTAACTTAACTGTACAGCATCCATCTCCATCTGTATAGCAATTTCTGGGTCCCTTGAACGACGCCCCCGCACTTTCCATCGTCGGACGGGCCAAATCCAAGTCGCAGGAGAATCTGGTCAGGGGGCCTAGCCAAACGCAGGCCAAGAAGAGCTCACTGTGCAGCTCGATGGCCAACCTGTGTCTGGCGCCCACGGTGCGGGCCGCCTTCCAGCTGGTGCCCACTCACGACCAGAAGATTCTTAACCGCATGGCGGGTAAGCGGAGCCAGCAGGCCGCCGACAAGGAGACCGCCTGGCTGGCGCGAAAGTTCTGGGAGAACGAGCGACTGGAGCGGCAGCTTCTGCGGGTGGAGCAGCTGGAGGCGTACAAGCAGGCGGTGCACGACAAGCAGTTCCAGGACTTCCTCGTGACCAAAGCACGGCTGCAGTCTCTGGCCGAGCGGGATCTGGCGGAGCTGAAGCGATTGCGCGGAGCCCTCGATGCCAAGGACGCGGCGGCCAAGAAGCGGCTGGAGGCCAGGCGTCTGGAGCGGGATCTCAATCTCTGTCAGCGCCGGTGCGAGGAGTTGCGCCGCAGTGAAGCAGTCACCGTGCAGCAGGAGGAGCAGCACCTGGACGAGACATTGCGCAAGCGCGACATCTGCATGCGACTCACGCAACGACTGCGACGGGCGGATGAGTTGCGTAACCAGCTGTTGGAGGCGTACCTAAAGCGGATGCAGCACGACAACTATCTGGAGCAAGTGCATCACGAGGAGCACTGGCGGGAGCGACAGCAGGAGGAGCGACTGCGCAGGGATCAGCTCCGCGGCGACATCGAGCGCAAGATGCATCAGTCGCAGCGCTTTGTCCAGTGTCGCCAGCGGCGTCAAGATGACCGCTTCCGTACCGCCAAGATCTCGGCCAGTCTGCGGGAGCTGGTCCGCCAGTCGGTCACGCCCGAAGGCGCTGTCAGTGGATCGATGGGTCAGGATACGCCGGCCCTCAACTCGTATGCCCAGCAGCAGCTGCAGCTGGGACGTTTGCTCTTCGATCAATCCTCCAGGGAATGATGCATTCCTCAACGTGGTTATGTAAATACTAAATTGTTTGTTGGTTTTATGTAAATAAACGGATGTGAGAAAATTGGTTGGGGTACTAGTTTGATCTCTGGATATGCAATTTCAATTTACCATTTAGAGGTATGTTAGATCTATTTCATGTATTCCTTTGGTATATTTGACACATTTTGTTATTTTAAGCACAAAACTATTTAATTTTCAGCCAATAAATTAATTTTAGTGGTAGAGATTCCTCAACATATTGATACTACATATCCTATATGATTTGACAGAATTAATAACGTAATTATAGGTATTAAATTACATTTATCAAAACCTTTAAACCTTTTTATCCATTCAATTTAAAACATCAGCAAATATATCATTTTTTTTATCACTACATTATCATTACCTACCGTGTATCTAAAATTAATTTAAAAAAAATGTTTGTATATGTAATACCTAGGTCACTTAAAATATTATTACGTTTATTCAATTAAATTCTTAAGAAACAAAATTTTAAAATGAAATTCGTCCTCATTTATATCACGTTTTTCAGTTCAATTTTTATTTGTTTAATTTACTATTTTTCAGTTCAATTTTTATTTGTTTAATTTACTGTGCATTTGGTGTCGTATGAGTCATCCATCGATCCCAACATATTATTGGAATTTGATAAAAAGATTTGGAGTACAAAGATGTGGCAAACAATAAGCGGACCGTTCATTGAACGGCGATAACAAAGACCTTAAGTCCACAGGGAACCGGGGGAGAAAGTTGGGGTAGAACAAATCTTGGTTTATGTTTATGGAGATGAAGTGAACCCCACCCTGAACCTACTCCAGGAACTCCAGAGCACGTAGGTAGGTAGTGAAGCCCCTGATTAAAGAGCCTTGATTGGGTCACTGTCCGGAGAGCAAAGACTCCTCTTAGCTCCTCCTCCTCGTTCTCCAGCGATCACGTTCCGGATGTGCAAATACTCAGAGTGAGTAGCCAGGAGGTGCACATGCATCCCAACCTGAGACAAGGTTATCGGACTGCCGCCTCAAGTCTGATTCATCGCCGACCTAGGCCAGCGGTCACTTCCTCAGTTCAAGCTTTTCGTCGCTATCAAAGTTAATTAGATTAACACTTTAACGGCTTTCTCGGTTTCAGCAGCTCAAGTGCATAATTGTTGTGGTGGTTTTGTAATTGAAACAAATTTTGTGCAAGCATGGCTTTAGTAGTAATGGTGTTTTTTTTTATGGTCGCAGAGACACTGATGCTGGATGGTGTAAATAATTCGGAATTTATTCTGAATCTTATCTAAATATGTACTACATAGGTATAAACACATACATAAAGTAAAAAAGAATATTTTATTAATAATTTAATAAATTTACTAACTTTAAGAATCAATAAATAATATCTTATTTGCTTAAGCAATATTGGTAACCTCTTATACACTTGATTTTCTAAAAAATAACTTATTTTTGATTTTAATTTGATCTACACTCTGAGTCAACGATTAAGTATGGAATCAATTATGTTTATTGCCTATTAAAAATGATAAAGTTTTTATATAAACCTATTTTGTTTTTACAATGCCTAAATACTATTTACACACTTTAAACTTAAATTTATTTGATTGCCTACTACCGTTATCACTTTAAATGTTTTAAAAGATTCTGAAGAATTTATTATTATCTCTTAATAAATAAAGCTATACATATATATGTGCGAAAAGCCGAGATTTTAATTTTTGAAGGGGTCAGAAGTTTAGGTAATGTATTTTTCAATAGAGAAAATCACAAATATAAGAAACAATATTATAAATATTTTGATTATTTAAAGGAAATTATTGATTTATTTATTAAATTCTAATGACTTTTTAACGGCGGTTTTATTGCCTTAAGCGTCAGGTTATCATAGTCATAAACTACCCTTTTATCCCATTTTGTTGATATATCATTTATATACCTATCTTGTAGAGTTTTTAAGCAGAGAGAACCGAGTCTATGGTTTTATAATATTCTGGAAAATTTTACTTGCGCTTTTTTTTACAATCTTGCTCCAAATCGACCCTTTGTTGGCCTCTATCTGTTAATCGCTTCTACTATTTAATTTATGATTTGTGTACACATTTAAATTTTGTACCCAATAGGTACACAAATATATTCAAACACGCGTGCAAATAGACTGAGCCTTATGGCGATAAGCCCTGAACTGGGTTTCATAAGACCCTGAGATGAATGCTGAACGTGGACAGGGCTCTTTTATTTAATTCCTATACAAGAATGATTTATGAAAAAGAAATCAAAACATTTTGAATATGAATTTCCGTTAAATTTAATTAATAATTTAATTATAAATAAAAACAAGAAAGAAAGCAAACTTCGGCAAGCAAGTTCATATACCCTTGCAGCTATTGCAAGAATTAAACATTTTTGAAAACATTAAAATTATGATTTACTTTCGTATATGTTTAAAAACATTGAAGCTATGATGATTTGCAGCTCAATTATTTGATAGTTATTTTATATATTTTTATTATTTCTAAGGGAGCTATATGATATAGACGTCCGATTTTGATAAAATTTAAACCATAATTCTGAAATATTTAACCATTGCTATATGTCGAAGAACTAAACAAAAAATTAAAAAACAGAAAAGTTATAATTTTTTTCATTTATTTTTCCGATTGTTCCTATGAGAGCTATATGATATAGTCGTCCGACTTTGATGAAATTTAAACCGTAAATCGGAAATATTTAACCATTACTAAATGTCGAAGAACAAAACAAAAAATTAAAAAACAGAAAAGTTATAATTTTTTTCATTTATTTTTCCGATTGTTCCTATGAGAGCTATATGATATAGTCGTCCGACTTTGATGAAATTTAAACCGTAAATCGGAAATATTTAACCATTACTAAATGTCGAAGAACAAAACAAAAAAATAAAAAACAGAAAAGTTATAATTTTTTTTCATTTATTTTTCCGATTGTTCCTATGGGAGCTATATGCTATAGTCGTCCATATTTTGATGAAATTTAAACCGTAAATCGGAAATATTTAACCATTACTAAATGTCGAAGAACTAAACAAAAAATTGAAAAACAGCAAAGTTATAATTTTTTTCATTTATTTTTCCGATTGTTCCTATGGGAGCTATATGCTATAGTCGTCCGATTTTGATGAAATTTAAACCGTAAATCGGAAATATTTAACCATTACTAAATGTCGAAGAACTAAACAAAAAATTAAAAAACAGCAAAGTTATAATTTTTTTTCATTTATTTTTCCGATTGTTCCTATGGGAGCTATATGCTATAGTCGTCCGATCCGGCTCGTTCCGACTTATATACTACCTGCAATAGAAAGACAACTTTTGGGAAAGTTTCATGCAGATAGCTTTAAAACTGAGAGACTAGTTTGCATATAAACGGACGGACAGACGGACAGACGGACATGGCTAGATCGACTCGCCTAGTGATGCTGATCAAGAATATATATACTTTATAGGGTCGGAGATGTCTCCTTCACTGCGTTGCAAACTTCTGACTGAAATTATAATACCCTCTGCAAGGGTATAAAGATTATAATCTTAGAAATTATTACTACCGGTTGTCGTAAAATATGGAGAGGTTAAAGAAAATTGTTTAAAGAATACATTTATTCTTAATCAGTTAGCCTGTATGATTATGTTTCAAAGCCAGAATTGTAAAGTAAATCCTTTCAAAATGGACCTTAACAAAAAAATCTACATTGGAAGTTTTACATCAAAAAAGCTTTCCGATTTTTAGTTTTTTAACTAACAAAAGATTAAAGATTAAACTTTGTATTAATAACTTTTTGTGTGCTGCAAATATATAATTGTCATCGCCTAAATTTAGCATTTTTATTTTTTTTTGTTTCCACATTTTTGCACGATTTCTATTTCAAATTTTTTGTTTTGTTTTTTCCACCTCTGTTGTTTTTTTATTGGTTGGGTGTTTTGCTACTTTCACCTTGCATCTGCGTTTGGCAATCAAACGTTTGCGGCTTGCGACATTGTGACGGAAGATAAGACGGCCAGGCCTTAGAAATGTTTGCCAAATCTTGGATTGCGCAATAATATTGCAATCTTTCGTGATAAATGAAGCTATAATCAAAATAGAAAATTAAATTATGGTTTTATAAGGGCTCTTTAAGGTTTGTCTTACTACCAAAACGTCCACTTAATTTCACTATGTAACAATAGTTATTTAATTAGACATATGAATATTTATCTGAATGTTTTAAGGGTTGTCTTACAACCAAGACCTCCAATAATTTTAAATAAGTTTACCATTTAGATTTGTTTAAACTCAAACTATTTATCACTAAAGTCAGCATTTTTGTTTATGCATATCTTTACATTTGTCTTTATTGACGTTCCAACCAACCATATATTGGTTAATTTAAAAATAAAAATCAATTTTAGACACTGCGAATTGCAGGTATATAAAGTATTTGTATCGTTCCGAAAAAGCTAGTAATATAGGTTATTAATATATGATCAATATTAAATATTAGTTCAGTTATTGGTCTTGTATTTTTCCTGTGTAACAATAGTTATGTAATTATACATATGAATATTTATGTTCTCCCACGCAAGTTGTCATACTTTATAATTCTTTTGATGTCCCATTACAAAAGCCATAGTTTATTAATGTACCATTATTTTTATTGTTATTCAAATAAATGATTTGATTAAACTAAATACTAAAATTAACAATTCCACAATGCATATTGCGGGTATATAAGCAATATGAATCTTGCCGAAAAAGCATATATTTATGTTATTATCATAGGATCAATATTTAATATTAATTCAGTTTTCAGTGTAGTATTTTCACTTAGTAACGATATTTATTTGCGTCCGACTGGGTGTTATTGCCTCTGCCACGCTCCTAATACTTGATGCAGCCTCTCCTCGGGACGCGCTATCCTGTCCGGGGGGACCCTCAGCTCTCGATGGCCACGGTCTCCAGCTGGGCCTCGATGATGTCTGCATGCTGGCGCACCATGTGGTTGTTGAGGTTGCCCACACTCTGGTAGCACTTGTCGCAGTACTCGCAGGCGAATGGCTTTTCACCCGTGTGCACCAGCAGGTGCGAGTTCAAATGGCCACGGGTGAAGAAGGCCTTCGAGCAGGTGTCGCACTTGAAGGGTCGCTCCATGTTGGGGTTATGCGATCGCATGTGGGTGCGTAGATCGGACTTGGTGGGCCAACTTTTCGAGCAGCGCTGGCACTCGAAGATGCGCGGCTTGGCCTCGCCGGTATGGGTGCGCAGGTGGGACAGGAGCTGGGTGCGCAGGACGAAACGCCGTTCGCAGTGCTGACAGCCAAAGGGTCGCTCGGTGGAGTGCACCGACTTCACGTGGTACCGCAGGCTGTGCCGCGAGGCGAAGTTCTTGCCACAATCCTCGCACTGGTACCGCATCTCGCCCATTCCATGCACCGCAATCATGTGCAGCTTCAGCTGAAAGTTACGGGTGAACTTCTTCTCGCATTCGCCACACGGATGCAGGGATCGCGGTGTACCTGCTGCCTTCGGTTTCTGGCCTTCTGTCCGCGGCTTGGGCTTGGTCCTCCGCCTTTTGGGCTTTACCACAGGTTTCGTGGCTGGGGCTGGGGCTGGTTCCTCAGCGCATTCTAGGGGCGCCGGTAGCATTGGCTGAGCGATTTCAAAGGGTTCTGGGGTCTCCGGCCGGTGGAGCGGGGTGTTAAGGCTACCCGAATCCACAGACGATGCCCAGTAGGCAGGAGTCTCAAACTCACTGGCCGGGCTCTCCTGGAAGTCCAAGTTGTCTGTGATGATACAAAATCAAAAAAAATTATATTTCACCATGTAAGACAAATGTTGGGATATGAAATTAAATGAAAATTAAAGTCCAAGTTGTAAAAAAGGGGATACAAAATCAAAAAAAATTATATTTCAGCATGTATGAAAAATGTTGTTCTTTTCTTTTTTCGGCATATACAATACGAGCACTAAAAACCGAAAACAATTGGTAACTCAAGAACTTAAATAACTGATCATTTTGGAAAAGTAGCTAGTCAACATTTTTTTATAATTAAATGTATTAATTAATTTTAAATAAAAGTATTAATTTTTGTTTGGTTATCTTATCAATGTCCTTTAGGGGTATATACATTATTGTAAAGGGATAGTGATTACAGGATATCGATAGTTCAGCTTTTTAATAAATACTTTAATTTGTTATTTTTTTGTGTGTACGAAAACTTTGATAGTCGCAAATAAAAATCTAATCGGCAATTTGCGTAAATTTATTTTCAAAATCAAATTCGCTATTTTTTTTAAAAATGTATATGACATTCGTTCGAGTGAGTGTCTAGCTTACCGAAATCCACGGTCTCCATCAATGGCGCCACATAGGCCACCGGCTTGCTGGGCTGCTGGGGCATGGACACTGGTCCCTCCAGGCTGCCCACCTCCCGCTCCAGGCACTCGAGCACGTCGTCCAGGCCCAGGGCATCGCCCACGGCCACCGTGTGCTTCCACTGCTCGTGCCGGGAGCGGAGCACCTGCTCGGACTGCTCGCATCGCAGCTGGAAGTCGCGGGCGTCGTGCAGGCGGCGCAGGCAGAGTTCGCAGATCACGTCGGTGAGGTTGTCGCCGGGATCCAAGAGTAGGGCGGGTGCCAGAGCCTTCAGTTCCTCGGCCAGGCGGCTGGAGGCGTCATGGAGACTGTGGTAGAGCGGCGGCTGCTCCAGCAGACAGCAACGGCAGACGAGCGGATGGTGCAGCAGCAGCGAAAACATAATACTTTGATGCTAACAACGATCACCAAGGGTCGGGTTTCGGGTTTTGTTTTTTAACTTTTGGTTGCAATATTCAATGTAACTTTAATTTTAAAACAACTGACTTGCACTGACTTTCATAATAGATTTTTTCTTTGGGTTTTTATCTCAGCACGATCTATTTAATAGGACATTATCCCGAATCGGTTTTATCCCAGGTTTAATACTTGATGCGTCTGCTCGGATCGCCGGTCGCTGGACTTCTGAGGGTGATCCATTTCAATCCAGAGCTGTGCTGCCGGCACTGGCGATGGCTATCAGGAATGGTGACCGGGGGCGCACCAGATAGCCCTTGGCTTGGGCGATAAGTCAGCGGCGGCGTCGATTTGGCTGGAGGGGTGGGGGCACACACTACACTACCGAACCCAACAACACAAGAGCAGCATTCGCGGAGAGGGGTCAGCAGGGGTAGGGGGAGTGGGAGGGGCGTAGAGGTGGGCGGGGTAGGGCTACTATCGACGGTCAACGTCAACGTTTGCTAATTTCCAGTTGGTGCCTGCTAATTGATTACCCCGGCGGACAGACCGCCGACTGTCCCTGAACCGCGATAAGGCATTACTGTTTCGTCGTTATTTGGGTGGTCCACATCCACATCCCCCATCGATCTCCTTCCTGCGCCGTGCCCTAATCATTAAGAGTGGAACCGTACCGAAATAGACCTGAGCCGAACCTTATCAACGTCCGTTGAGATCTTCGATCCGCAGCGGGTTTCCCAGTTGTCTCACAGTTGTTGTATTCACCGCTAACTTTGGGCAGTCGAAAATGGCCCAAGGAGTTGGCCAACTGACTTGCAATTAATGGGAATCCCCTAGCAAAGTCACTAAGCATCACATGCTGCAATAATTGCCAACAAATTGCATCAGCCTAAGGGCTTTCAGACTAGGGCAACAAGAAGACGCCGGCGACGTCGGGGGAAGCCTCAACAAAAATCATTTGTTTTGGGCATGATGAACTCATTATCTCGACTGGGCATGATGCCTTTGGGTTCTAAAGTTCACACACAACTATCAAATTGAAAATCATAAATTTAGTAAACATTTCCATTTTCAAGACTAAAAGTAATAGATAATAGAAGGCTTGTCTGAAAATTAATCTTGATTCTATTCAGAAATAATTGAATTATAACATTTGTTCACTTTAACAAGATCCGAGCGACAAAATCTTTTCATTTAGTAAGTTCATCTTTCGAATATTTATACCCTTGCAACGCAGTAAAGAAGACATTTAAAAGACAATCAATTAGCTGGCTTAGATTTAATCGGAAAATTAATGAATTGTTTTTAAACGTCTAGATGGAACTCACGATTTCAGAAAGACGTCTTGAATTTTATAGCAAACCAAAAATTAAAAGGAAATCGACATAAATTTGTGTGTTTTGAACATATATGCAACTCAATCAAAAATATATTTTTAGTTGTATAAAAATATAACGATCTTACAGCTGCAATATGAGCAATCGTTTAATTTTTATGATAATCTTCGAAAATCCGTTTTTAACGTTAGCATTAACATTTTTGTCATTTTATCCGTTTTTTTTGTATGTTATCTGGTTTGGAAGCAAAAGTAAATTTAAAGAAGTTTTAGACAGTTCTATAATTAGGATTAACTAATACATTTTCCCTATAACTTACAGGGTATATAAAGTAGGGCTTACGGCAGTTAGCTTTCCTTGTAGATTTTTATTCAAATAAAACTATTTATAAGGCTTGACCTGTTAATACAAGCCAAAGTCGAGATTAAAGCTGCACTTACTAATCCGGGGTTCCCCCGTAAAAGCGGCGTTTTATTAACCAAGGTTCGGGTAAGGGGATGTTAAAATCTATTGATCTTGCATGCTGGACAGCTTTTCGCTAAGCTGAAGCTGGGTCTTGACCATCATGGAGAGCGTAATGGACATGAGCATGTCCCGCAAGTTGGCATTGAACATCAGTCGAAAGCTCTCGGAATCCAGCAATGGGACTGAGGTGAGGGCGTCGTGAAGAGCCCGCCCCACAACATTGTCCGGTTTTCTCTTCCTGGCCAATACATCGTTGATGTAGTGCAGCACCAAATCGAGACGCTGTTGCAAGTCACGTGTTTCATCCACCACTTGGACCAACTCGGGTAGAATGCGTCCCAACTTCTTGGTTGCCGGCTGCAGCGATTGCTTCTCCATCAGGCGCAGGGCCACCGCTTCGTCATTCCCGCTGGTCATCTCCAGGGGCACCAACGAGAACATCAGGCCTTTGGTGCCGCCGGGCACTCCCATTTCGACGGCGCAGTACAGTCGCGTCGAAAGTCGCTGGCTTTTCAGGGTTGCATCCACGAGCAAATGTAGCGGCTGCCCTTCACCGCACTCCCTGGAATAATATTCGTGCAACTGGACAGCGGATCGGGAAACCGATTTCCCGGTGGAGAACCATCCCACCACACGCTCTTGCGGATAGGCTAGCATATTTAGTTCCAGGATTTCGGTGGCATACGAAAGGTCCAGATCGATGCGACCCATATCCGGATATTCCTTGTGCAGCATCGTGAAGCAATTGGTGATCTCGACGAGCCCATCCTTGCCGTCGTTGCGGCCCAGCAAAGTGCCCATTACCTAATGTTTGTCAGATTTATTAATTTCTGGTCAGGAATACCCTTTTTTTACGCACCTGATTGGCATCCCTGGGGCGGCGCTCGTAAGCGTCGATAATTTGAAAAAGTACCAAAGGATGCATCAGCACCTTCGACCGCAGATTAAAATTGCTCGACATCATTATCCAAAAAAAAAAGGTTAAAAAGGAAGTAAGTTTTCTGAAACGTGAACTTGGTTGCACATGCGCTTTGTCAGGCCAAAGCCAGTGTTGTACAATGTAAAGAACATTGAGGAGGAGAAGGTGCCAAAGTTATCTAATTTTAGCCCGTTTAGAAACAATTGAGAGTGAAACACGAAAGCATCTTAGAAAAAATATTTAATTAAATTGTTTCATAACTGATTCTGTAACCTTGTAAATAATTTTAAGAACTGTCTGATCTTCTTGAGCATCTGTAAAGACTTTAAGCTCGAAATCAAAAATATCTGTCTTAAAATACATTTATTAAATACAAGATCAGAATCCAGTGCGTTCATAGTTCTTTCCTAAGTTCTTATACTCTTGATAAAGATTAAATAATAACAAGTATTTAAAAATTATGTTATCACATTCCATTTCCCGCAATCGGCAATCATAAAAGCTATTTTCGGTATGCTTTTAATGAAAGGAGAACGCCAGCTTAAAATTTTCCTCTAATAATGCTTGGTGTGAACTTGAACCTCAATCATGGCCCCAAATTATTTCCAAACGTAACAAGTTTAACAATAAAATCAGAAAGAAATTTTAACTACGGCAAGTCGATTATTTAATACTCTCTTAGAAAGAAATATACATGAGGGGAAATAGAAACAAATATATAAATCAAATATTTAGTTTTGTTTTCTTAAAAGAAAAGTTGTATAAAATATAATTACCTATTCAAAGTTATTCTTACCTATTTAAATATTCAAACAGGGTAAAATAACTGTAAAACATTGTATAAATACAAATTAATAACTTTTGTATGTTGCTTACACGTTTTTCACATTTTAATAAAAATTGTATTTTTTACTTTCTTGGCTTAGAAAAAAATAATTGAAAAACATCAATGTTATTTATGTAATGATTATGACTGGCGTAAAAACTGAGTATAATTGAAATTTTTAAAAGGGTTGCAAGTAGAGGATAAAGACTTATTACTTCGATTTCCTATTATTGTAGGTATGGTTTAATAAGTCGGCACAGGAAGTAATGACTATTTCCATTTCTGATCCGACGATTGTTACACTTTGAGAAAGCTGTCAGACGAGAATATATCTAATCTTACTTTCCAGCCCCAACACAATTATCAACATGGAAGGTTCCAGCCTAAACCTTGCTATTAACTCAGTCGTAAAGATCTTGTGCGTTGTGCTAGCTCTGAATATATTTTTCATGTTCCTCGCGGTCCAATTTGCGGGCTATCGGATTGATGACTTCGTGCTGAGTTCGTACGAGAGTTACCTGAAGAACAGGCCCCGTCCGTACACTTTAGAATCCTGGGAGAGGGGAATCAACATTCTGGCGGGCTTATACGTGGTCATACTTTATGTGCTGTTCCGTATCAGAGAGTACCTGAGATTGCAGAACTTGGAGGATATCCGCCGTCAGTGGGAGTTGGAGGCCCTCTTCCAAATGGAGACGGAGTTCATAGAACAGCTGCGATCCCAAGGCATCGAACTGCAGGATCCCTCTTTGGGTTTCCCCGATGCGAGCTGCCCATAGCTGTCCTCGTCTTGGCGGGCGCATTCAGGAGGCAATCAAATATGTATCTCGTTAATGCCGCCGCCTTGGACAATGTTAATGCTGGAATCAGCGTACGAGTGTATATATAGATCGCACGGCTGCTTGATTGCCCAGAATTGAATTCAACATTTGCCCGCCGAGCCGTGCGATACACCTACTCTACTCAATTACCCGAACGATCCAATATAAATCCTCCTCGGCCGAGTTGAACGTGCTCGGCTGACATTACTACACACACCACTTATACTATATAGCATACTATAGCGTATACTATATGGATGGATATGGAGAATCGGATCGTTACTCGCCGACAGCCGTACACTTCCAATAGTTCATTGTTTGTGGCTGCGCATGAGTATATTTTTATCGCGCACTGTCCCTCCGACTTTGCCTCTGCTCGTGTGCACTTTTCTCTGTTTGAAATAAATTGTAAATGATTTTTATTAAAATTTCCGCTTAAATTTCTCAGTGGTAATATCTGGGTCCCTGTCCCCCTCACGCTCTTTCTTTTCTAAGTTTGCCTTTTTTTAATTTGGAAATTCCTTGCGGAAAATGATTTAGCCGCTTTTATTCAAATTAGTTTTATTGCGCATATTTTTTATTTCCCTGCTCATGACACATATGACTAAACCTTTTAAAGCTTGCAATTTATCTACACTGAAGACCTGACTCAATAAATAAAATAGTTTAATGCCGGTTAGTCTCTAAATATTTAGGTTTGCTTTCTTCCACGAGGAAATATAATATATGTACCTTATTTATTTCGTCTGATTTTTATAAAAGAAAGTGATTGAGAATGTGATATCGAGAATACTGAATTAAAGAGCCAGGAAAATCGTTTTAATTTTTTAAACATTTGTTATTTAGTTTGAAGTTTACAACCGACAAATTTAATATTATATACGTAAAAGTGAAGTGCTTATTCAAATTTAAATAAACTAAAACAAGATGAACCATTTTCGGTGTTATTTTAAAATTCATCGACCACTTTAAACACATTTGCATCTCGTAATTGCACATTGAGTCCCTAAAATGTTCAGATGCGCGCTTCCAATGAAACCCATTTCCATAGATTTTAGGGCCGCATATAAACCAGCCAAAATTCACCTGAATCGCGGTGGTAATTCCCGTAAAACTTTTGCGCAGGCGCAGAAGAAAGCGGCGATTAATGAGCGAAAATGCGACCTTCAAACTGCAGTAGAAACACGAGCGCACCTGTTGATGAAAACAGGTATACAAAGGAGAGAAAGGAGAGGCACAGATTTTTCCCAAAAAATTGTGCGAACCGCTGCAAACCGGTGCACTCACCTGGGAGAGTAAGACATTCAAAGAGAGCGACAGAGAGAGAGGGATCAAGACCTGCAGGTGAGAGAGAGCTAAGCCATAGTTGAGCGCAGTGAGAGCACGTTAAGCCAAACGTAAGACCTAATTTTCATTCGTTTCCGTTACGTGGTACGAGGCGGTCGTGTGCGCGGAACTTTCGTCTTTCTTTTCAAGGCGCTGTCACTATAGCCAGCGAGAATCTCAATCAACGTTAATTTACAAGTGGACAAAAGAAGTCGAAAATCGGCGCGCATTAACGGTTACTGAATTCGAAATCGCTAGGCCACTACGTAAGCGGCAACGCAAGCCGCGATCCGTAAGATCTGGAGTCGGAGTGGATCTCTCAGTCCGTGTTTCGGTCTCAAAGTCATCGGTTGTCGTGTCGCACCGCCTCCGTTTCTCCTCGTTTCTTTTCGATCCGTGACAACCAGGTGAAATAAAAAAAAAAAATAATATCAAATACGATGGCCAAATTCAGTGCAAAGAGTGTGCAATTTTTGAAAAATCATTAAGAAATTCTGTGAAAGGCGAATCACGCAGAGCCGAGTGCAATTGAAAGGCTCGCGAATAATTTGTTGCCTCAACGAAAGTGCTGGAAAAGTACTCCACACCAAATAAATTAGCTAGGAAAGCATTATCTTGGATACGAGGCGAAATAATATAGCAAAAAATATCAGTGCCACAAGGTGAGTGAGATATCGAAGCTTCCTGATGGTTGCAGTTGAGATGATAAGTGCGCAGACTTTTCCATGGGGGTTGTGGTGTCCAGGGGTTGAAATCTGATTTACTTTATTCATTGGACAAATGCCGGGGCAATTGCGTTCTGGAATGTTTGTTGGAAAGTGCGTAGTTGGGAAAAATACGCTCACAAATTCGTACAACGTACGATATCCTTTTTTAATACTTTAAAGAGTGTCTTGGAAAATACTTGCTGATATAATATATTTGAATATAATATTTGAATAATAATATTTGTCTGCTACATATGCTACATATTTTTGCAACAAACAGAGGGTATTCAATGGCCGGTTGTGTCAGCTATATCGCTCTTTATGTTTTCATTTAATTTACTGTTTGCTGGTTAGTGATTTGTTTTCATTGACAGGGATTATTTCACAAAAGTAATAAGCAGCGTGTTTCTCCGAATTTTTACTGTGTACAAATTATGAGCAACAATAGAAGTAAAGTGGTCTCAGTAATTCATCGCTTTGTTGATGAAAAGCAGTTCAGTAATGTCAGAAGCAAACAAGAAGCAAGCGACATTCTTAACAATTTCATGGGTAATTTAAACACGAGTTCATCTAACAAACACAATCGTAGTTTCGAGTCCGAAATTTAAGTGTACAAGTTTGTCTCTATTTGCATCAGCCATAAAATATACATAATTGTCGTTGTTGGGTTCCAAACTGCAAGTGCAATTGCAACAATAATCCGCCACTGCGGGCCAAGTCCAACTCGCTTGACTCTTTCATTTGCAATCGGTAGTCGAGAAAGAAACTCAAAACTTTTGACAGGCAAATTAATGAAACTCGATTTGAGAGCGGCTACAATTACAGCGTACAATTAAAGAAACACACAGCTGAGCAACAGAAAGTGGGGCACGGATCGAAAAACCACGTTAAAATTTAACTGGAAAATGGCCAAGGAAAATATGTAAATACATTGGCCAATAGACAACCTCGTCGGAAACTGCAGATGCCCCGTCTCACATGTGTTTGCATCTTCGAATTTGGATACAACTCACAAGCAAGAGTGATTACATAAACTGAACTTTGGTGATCCGGTTTGGCTGATGGACCTGGCACTGAGTTGCGGACATAACCGAGGGAGTTTTTCGGCCCAGTTAATGAAAGTTTAAGTGAAATTCGCGGCGAAAAGGAAACCGGTTGATTGGCTCATCCCTATAATCGATTTTCATGTGACTGGCTGACTTATGCTCAAGGTTAAAGACGAACATTTGGTAACGACGTACAGTTGCACGATTAAGATTTTGAGCCGGTAAAGCCACAGGTAGCTGGATTTTCCACCCTCATCTTGACCAGTTGTGAGTGGACTGAACTGCAGGTAGTCTGCAACTGCAACCGAATCTATGCCGCTTTGAACTGGTTTTATTTGGCTGGGATTTTCATTTTTATTGGGGTTTTCCTTTTAAATTGCTTAATGTACGCAGACACTATAGGATACCTGATCGCAATCTAATAAGTTTTATTGCTCCATTAGTACTTCACAGTGTTCAATTAGCAACTCCACAAACAGCTCATAATTTGCTAAAAAAATTCAGACATAGTATAATTGAATGTTTGCTTAAATGATTAACGGCAAACGGCATGTTGTGAAAATGAGAAGCTCCATGTCGATATTCAGCCCAAAGCATTGTTCATTTTGCTAAGTGCTCGAGCAAGCTTATTATAATTAATAGTTAAACGGGTGGAAAAGAGTATAAACAAGGGGGGCATCTTGAAAGGAAAAGTGCCCTTCTATCTCTGTCTCTCTCTCTTTTTTTTTTAGAAGCTCTCAGCTGGTTTCAGTTCAGAAATGCCGTTACAAACGGCCATATGTACATATGTACATATGATATGCGATCAGCCTTGCACTTTCTTTTTCTTTCTTCGCTTCTCTCTTTGTGTCTTCACCGCCATTTCTTCTCAGAGAGTTAGTTTTCGATTTTTTGTCGCTTGTGACTTTTTGCCTTCGCCTGTGT
The DNA here is from genome assembly GCF_018152505.1 of Drosophila elegans. NCBI lineage: Eukaryota > Metazoa > Arthropoda > Insecta > Diptera > Drosophilidae > Drosophila > Drosophila elegans. The sequence goes on along the minus strand of NW_024545903.1, from coordinate 3,012,058 downwards.
GTCAATTGGTTGATTCATTAACTCGCCGTTGATGGCCGGAAAAACTCTGTCATAATTAACTAATTTCCAAGGAAAGTAAACCTAGTCGGCTAGTAAAAGTGAACGAGAAAGTGTAAGTTATGGAAACGACTTATCTTCGCTCAATTAATTATAACAGAGCGATTGTTAAAGAAATTACAAAAGATTAAGCTTGTTCTACTAGAGAGGAAGACCAATATAATACAAAAAGATAAGCAAAATATACATATGTAGTCATTTTTAACCATTTTTTGTAGCCTAAGTTGAGCACTAAAAACCGCTTTGTAAAAATTATGATTTCCAAACTCAACATGATTTTTCCACAGCTTTCGTATATTTATAAATAATTTAATGTGAATTCTTAATTGTGGCTCTAAGGCTTAAGGTAATTTTTGGCACAGTTTCAATGACAAGCGTGTTCAGAAACACATATAATATTAGACTTCATTTCCTTTTGAGATAGTAATTTTCCAAGTATCTGACACCACCGGAATTGCTTAGCCATTAACATTTTTACCAAATCTTGATGCACTTAATTTCCTTTAAATCTGTTTTTAAGCTGCAATTAATGAATGAAATCAGATTGAGATACTTACGGACTCTGCTCCACTGACCTACAGATCTGTGACTAAACAAAGAGCCGATAAATTCAAAATCAAAACATTTTCTTAAACAGCTTGCCAGGTAAATGGTTAATTAATGCAAAGCAAACAAATCAAAAAGCTGAATTCAAATTGAAAGCGGCCACCTAGTGTCCGTGTGTGTGACTTTGTGTTTGGGCCAAGAGCTGTGAGTGCCAGTGTGACCCAGTTCCAGGTTGAACGCATGCCGCTGGAATCGTTCCCTCACGTCCCGCTCCGTTCCGTTCAGTTCAGGCCATACAGTCGGTTAGTCAGTCAGTCAGTCAGTCAAGAGGCGCAGAAAAAGTAGAAAGTGAATTTTTATCTTGGCTTCTGGCTGGAGGCAGAACCTGAAAGACCCCACCCGCCCTTCCATCGCACTTCCAAACACAAAAACAAAAAAACAGTCAAAAACTGTTAAGGCTTTCAATGTTAAATGCTTAGCCCCCAAGTAAACTAATTAAAATTCATTGCAAACCAATATGTGGCAACCAATTTCAATTGTAAGCGACCTTTTTTCAGCTAGCAAACTGTGGCCAAAAAATCGACGGCTCATATATGTATAAATTTAAAGATAAAACTGAATCGGCTTAAGCCGAGTATGCGTAGTAATTATAAATATTTTTGTCGAATTGTCACTCCCACACGGTAAGGTCATCAATCGCTCTTGTGTTCTACTTCAATGACTTGACCCCAATATTTTTTAAGGCAAAACCCACAGTCAAGTAGATAATAACAAAAAATTCATTTCGAAACCGAATTCCCAATAGCAAAATATATTTAAATATTAATTAATATTAATTTGGTAATTTCTCGGTATTTATGCTTTGTGCCACCGCAACGCACAAAAGTGAAAGTTGTTGACTTGGTCAGAAAGAAAAACTCGCCAAAAGCTTACATTCGTTTTGCTCGCAATCAATTTTTGCGCTGACCGTTTTTCGCCTCCTTCTGTTTCTTCTTCTTCTGCCCGTAAATATGCATTATATAAATTGTTAAAGCCAAGCAACGGCGGCAACAGCAAACATCTAAACGGGGCTGGACAAAACCGGGAGTTATGTAAGCCGGCCAAGCAAACAGTGATTAAGACGGTGATGAAAACGTGTCAGTGAACTGTCGAAAAGTCCCAGTTGGCTAAGAACGGGAAAGAAATGCTTTCTTTGAGTGAACGGGAAGAAATCCATTAATATAAAAATCAGGAGTTATACTTTTACTTGACCCGAAAATGGACAACGTATTGTTAGGAGACTAAAAATTCTTGCAGAAAGCTATCAATTTTAGAAATGGAAAAAAAAAAACATTAACAAAAAGTCAGCCAGAAAAGCAAACAATAAAACGTCAAATGGTTCGACACAGAAAGTAAAAACAACAAAACAAAAGACTGAAGAGACAAACTCATTTTGGTCATCAACTTTCTCGTGCCAAAACGTAAAAGCTTTTGAAACTCATACCAATCCCAGGCTAAACACACGCATTAAGTTGAGTATTAATAAAAAAATATATGCATACAAAAATTGGGTTGGCAAAAGCAAAGAATCCGCCTTGTATCATACAGTCTTGACCTAGAAATTATGCAAAAACCAAAGCCAACAAAAAAACTCTTCTCTTAAAAGACATAAGTTGACAGCTTTCTGGGAGGGAAGTGCCCGGCATAAATCGGTTTTCTTAGCACGCATTTTGAGGTTGTTCAAGGCAGGTGCCTAGGCTCTGACTCAGGTACCGATCGAAAACGGAATTTTGTGATTTTGAATTCGCCTCCAGTTTCATAAGGTGCTACAAAAAATTGCTTTAGTCATAGAGACTACAAGGAAAAAAAGCATGATATTGCATTTTGCAAAAATTTTCGGGCACATTTAATGTCATTCACAAATGCACAACTGACTTCAACAAGCTGGAGAAAAAGGGGAACCCACATGGTTATGAAAACTGAACCGTGGATGAGTCGACACCGATCTTGCGACATGCATTTTTAAAGTTCATTAATGGATTTTGAACCGAATCTGAAGCTATTTGTTATGCCAGCTTACCCATATTGTACAAAATTTATATTTAACTTTTGCATAACGGCTTTGAAGTTTGAGGCCCCATTGATGAGGCATTAATTGGTGATAGTAGAGGGATGAGAAAGATGGAAACTTGCTCGAAATTTGCAGATACTATATGATACCTTTACGCCTCACTTCAAACCAATTAAGACGTCCAAAAACCGTTTTTCCAAGTATGTGAACTCCAATATTGATACACTGACACTTCCCGAGCAAAGAAAAACCTGCGCAGCTGGCCTGGCCGCGCTGTTTATTTAATCATTTTGACATAATGAACCGTTATGTCAACGGAGGGCCGGGCGCCCCAAGTGGGCATTGAAGTCAAAGTTGGACCCGAAGTCAGTGCTATAACCTTGAGACGGCTCCGTGACTCAATTTGGCGAGTGAAGTGCTCGACTTAAGCGCAGGCTGGACTACTCGGCTTGGGCATGTTGTAATACCCAGTGTTTACCGTACGAAAAGCAAAACAAGATTGTTACAATTTGGTAAAAGTGCAGCGTCAGTTGTCGTTGAACCCCAGAGCAGAAAAAAAAAGGAAAGTAAACTTGTATCAACTTTACGTGTCGTGGCAGCTCGACAAATCGAATTTTTCGGTCTGCCGCTTAGCATGCAACTAGTAATGTGAATTGTAGTTTCAGCGCAATGATCAGACAGCTTCTGATGCCATTTCTACTTAATTTTCTGAGTCTAAATGGTTTCCTTATGTATTCTTGCCTTTCATTGGCTGTTGGCAACGATTATTAATGCGTTAGGCAAATGCCAACGCTAATGTTCTATTTATGTTAAGTACGATAATCCTTTGTGCCTACACATTCATAGTGCCCATGCGCCCAAATTGGCTTGTGACAATCTGTGTTTGGCATGATAAATGGCTCAAACTAATTGAGCAGCTTGTGTACCGCAAAAAAATTAAATATTTTTCAAAACATTTGATGTTTAGTGGTGAGAATGGCCTATTGTCAGCCAGTAAAAAATTAACATTTTAAAAGTACAAAAATTAACAAAATGTTAAAAACCAATAAAAATAAACTTAAGAACAAAATTACCGAACATTTAAAAACAAGTTTCATAAAAAAAAATAAAAAAGTTTGGGTGCCGCCCCCGGGTGGACTCGAACCACCAACCTTTCGGTTAACAGCCGAACGCGCTAACCAATTGCGCCACGGAGGCAGTTGGTGCTTTGCTGGCGCATGTTCTAGTAGAGCTCATTGGGATTGCTTTACGGCTGCTGTTGGGCTCACAGGAAATTAAGCTGCTGGGCCATTCCTATTAGAATTTATTTATATTCTTATCTGATTTGTTCCCCGTTTCGTGCGTGCTGTCAAATTTAGTGAAATTTTTCGGTGCTCGCATGGCCTCCGTGGCGCAATTGGTTAGCGCGTTCGGCTGTTAACCGAAAGGTTGGTGGTTCGAGTCCACCCGGGGGCGAATCAAACTTTTTTGTACCCGTTTTCTTAATCCATTTGTGATGTAATTTTTTTGAACAAAATTAAAAGTATTATTGCTACGTACTTGAGTTCTTTAAGCGTGTTAATGAACATTATTAGGGGTTTCCTTTTTATTTCGTTTTTGCTTTTTGTTGTTCAGTGATTTAAAGATGAACAAGGGCATTTGTTGAGATTCGTTTAGGCAAACAGCAGCAAAGTGAGTCAAAGTGACCAAAAACAATGCGTGTCTAAAGTTTAAGTTGAAGGTGTCGATGAACAAAGCCAAGTAGACACGGCAACGAGCACGCGGTACACATGTTTGTCTATTTTTGTAGACACATTTAACTTTACTAATATATATAATTGAGTCTTCCATCTTGCCTTCGCCATTTGTCTTTTCACCTTCACTAGACAAATCGCATTAGGGTTCGGCATGCACGCGAGTTGAGAGTTTGAATATTTATTGCTATCTATATTGTTTCTATGAACTCTGGACTTGGCTAATTTCTAATTCTGTTTTTCTTCACAGATGACTTGCGGCATATCATGTGTCGATAAGACACTAAACAAATCGTTTTACCATTTGGGGATCTGCATAGCCAAGCATCCTGGATATTTCATTATCATTCCGGTGCTGCTGACGTTGCTTTGCATGACGGGGTAAGTGAAGTGAAGTCAGTTTTGGATGGAAATCACTAACTTATATTTAAACTAATTTTAACAGCTACCAGCAGCTAAAGTATCAAATCGATCCCGAATATCTATTCTCTCCTATTGCGGGGGAGGGCAAGACTGAGCGTGCCATCGTGGAGCAATACTTTAAAGTGAATTATACGCATCGCTTCAATGTCGGACGCATTACGAGACCCGGTAAGTGGCGGCAAATATGTACACTCAGTGACTACCGCGGCAAAAATTGGTCAATTAAATGTTTCCAAACGTTTTGCACCTTGCGGAATGTGGCTACTTGCCGGCTTTCCGGTCGTTTTTTTTTTACATCCCATCCCAACCCATCTCATCCTATCCCAACAAACTCTGTTTTGTTTTGTTTTGTCACCGCCCTGAACTGACTTCAGCTCAGATGTGCAATAAATAATTTCAGCACACGGGTGAGATGGAGACATAACATCTTATCTTTTATTGAGGTCTTGAACTCGGCTCCGTTTTACAGGCTATTAACTTCGCTAAATGGTTTATTGGGCAAAAACAAAAACAAACGCCAAACAACAATAATAGTAACAACAGAAACATTAGTAATAATTGCAGCTGCAACAATGTCAAAAGCTAACTTCACCAAAGTATCGCATAATTGCCAAATGACAAAGAGTCATCAAAACTTAAGCAGTTGTAGAGATTTGATTAGCAAACTATTCTATGATTTACTATTTTGTCATTACAGTTTAAATAAATTTTACCCCTACTTACTTAAAAAAAAATTAATTATAAATATGTGCAAACTAATATGTTGTATAAAAACTGAGCCCCTATGCACCCATTACCTGTTTGGAAGTCTAGATGTGTACTGAATGTTAGCACAAACCTTATTTTTATCATCGCGAATTGAGAGGTCAGCTAGTAGATTGCTTACCCAACCCTTAACATTTGCATAATTTAGGCTTCGTTTTTCCAGTCGTTTGGACGGACTTAATTGCCTGTTGCAAAAATTTAGCAATACGGACTTAGCCTAAAGATGGGAGAAACGTGTGCTTTAAGCCAAATGGGCTGCGAATTAAATAAAGTTTATTTGCGAAAGCCTCATAAAACGGCTTGAATGTTTGCTGTTCAAAAAGAGCACTTGCAATTTTGTTCTTGCGAAATCATTAGCCCCATTCTGCGTATATGATCTCAATGTGCACTGAGCAGTTCTCGGCCTGAGATGCATGCAGATCAGTGCAACTGTCTCAGAGTATTAAACTGTGACGAGCTCTCGTATGGGATACAAGCGAGGCATCTATATCTATCGGCTCATCATTGAACTTTGTTTTGACAGTCGGCCTGGCAATAGGCATTCAGCCAAGATACAAAAAAACCCGTCGAGTGTGTGGAGGCCACAAGACACAGCAATCTGTGCAGATACAAATCCACATCCACATTCACGTCCACGTTCGTGCTCTCAGCGGTATTATCTAGACCGCATTTAGTCGGTTACGACCAGTTAGCCAGCAAACTCAGTGCTCCGCTTCGATTGCACTTTGGCCAAATGTGCCACAAGAGGCGTGCAAGCTGCAACTTTCCCCTGTCTTTGGGAAATTTGTTTATGGAGCGCAACAGAGGAAAAATCCAAAAAATAATTAAATTACTCGCTTTGTTATTTCGCCAAAAGAAAAACAAACAAACAAAAACTGATGTACCCCATAAATATTTCAACGTATAACGTAGCCTAATTTATAATAGTTTTTCCGTTGATCCTGGTGCCGGAAGACAATAGATTTCCGGCTGTTTGTTTTCCTCTTTTATCACAAATAAACTTTTGTGTTTGAGATAATTTTTTGTGGACGTTGAAATTGCCGGAGAAAAAATTAATATTATTTGATTCCTCAATTCGTTTGATGAATTGTAAAGACTTCTGGTTTTTTCGGACCGCAATCAATGGAGGTTGTCTTTGTTAACGTTTTTATATCATTCATAACAAAAAGATGGCTATACAACGTGAATGGTTTGCTGATGGTTTCTAATATTTGATCAGATTCAAGTTCATTCACAACTAAAATTAAAGCTCAGGGATCGAAGCTTTAAATACCCTGTTTTAATAATTCGATTGTATTAATATAAAAATAAATATTTCAATCTTTCTATAATTTATAAACTTTATAAAAATGTATAATACATAATATACTATAAAAATAGTACTTTACTATTTTTATTTGAATCGTTAAATTTAAGTAAGGTACATAAATGCAAGTTGATTTATATAAAAAAGGATTGTGGTTGTGTATATCAGTTACAACTTCAATATGAATGTCAGTGTAAACAGTGAGGTGTCTTCTCTTCTTTTTCGTAAATTGTACGAGAAATCTGGCACGTTTGACAATTCTTCGATGAAGTATAGTTGAATATATCTAATATAAAAGTCGCATCAATACTGTGACGCAAGTACACGAGGCTGCAATTGTTATGGCGCATTAAATACAAATAACGATTGGGACAATCGACTAATATAAAGTGGAAGTGCGATAAACGGGCAAACAGAAACACAAATGAAATAATCGATCGAAACCGAATTCAAATGGAATTCAATTAAAATTATTGTCACGCATTGGCGTGTGGGTAAGAGCAGCAGTCACATTAGCCTTCAAGCCTAAGTCCACAAAGTCACTAATTGTTTTCCAAGCGTTTTCTGGGGACTTAACCATGGTCACCACAACTAATCCAACATCCGTCTGCATTTGTAGGTCGCTTCGGGCGAGTCATTGTGATAACAAAGGATGGCGACGAAAATATGATAAGACGAGAGGTGTTCCAGGAGCTGCGACAGCTGGATAATCTCATCCAGAATGCGACCACCACATACGATGGGGACACCTATACCTACAAGGACAACTGTGCCCGCTGGGAGGGCGAGTGTTTTGAGAACGATATTCTAAACTTGGATGCGCTAATGGATGATGTGAGTATGGTGATCATTAACCAGAATTGCATTCTCTTAAAAATTTAGTCAATAACTGTTTAATTTTATCAATAGTCTAAAAATCTTTTAAGCTAAGATTCATGCAATTTTGAAAATGTTTTCTCCACGCTAATATTTTTTCTCGCATTCCTTGATTTCAGATCGAAGCGGGTCAACTGAATCTCACATTTCCTTTCATGTTTAACCCAGTCACGTGGGATGCTCACTTGTTTCCCGTGTTCTTTGGTGGCACCAAGCTGACTGAGGACAATCATGTGATCAGTGTTCCGGCCATACAGTTGGTCTATTTTGTCACCGCCGACACCAAACGACAGGATGCCAAGTGAGTACCCAAAAATTACTCAAAAATTGGACCACGACTAAGACAAATGATGCCATTTTAGGGGTGCCGAATGGGAAGAAACCTTCCTTAGGGTAGTTGGTAACGCAGAGGACTCGGGGCTCTTTAAACACATCTCGGTCTCGTACTTCGCCTCCCGCACCCTGGACCACGAACTCGAGAAGAATACGAAGACTGTGGTACCCTATTTTAGCTCAACTTTTTTGCTCATGGGTCTGTTTAGGTATGTCCTAAAAGCTATTCCCTAAACTCAAAAGAATTTAACGCTTTAACTTTTTATTTAGCATAATCACCTGCATGATGGGTGATGCAGTTCGCTCGAAACCCTTTTTGGGTCTCATGGGCAATGTGTCGGCAATTATGGCAACTCTGGCAGCTTTTGGCCTGGCCATGTACTGTGGAATTGAGTTTATTGGCATTAATCTGGCTGCCCCATTTCTGATGATCGGTATGTATGCGATAAAAAATATTCTAAGGGACTGTCTTTATTATTTGTTAATTTCATTCCACAGGTATCGGCATTGATGACACTTTTGTAATGCTAGCGGGTTGGCGCCGCACCAAGGCCAAAATGCCAGTAGCGGAGCGCATGGGCCTAATGATGTCCGAGGCAGCCGTTTCGATCACAATTACCTCGGTCACCGACTTCATTTCGTTTCTGATCGGCATCATCAGTCCCTTTCGATCAGTGAGGATCTTCTGCACGTACTCGGTGTTCGCCGTTTGCTTCACGTTCCTGTGGCACATCACTTTCTTCGCCGCCTGCATGGCCATCTCGGGCTACAGGGAGCGCAAGAATTTGCATTCCATTTTCGGCTGCCGGGTCCAGCCAATGTCGGTTGCCATTAAAGGTGAGTGAACTGCCGGATTCGATGGGATTGGGATTGCGATTGGTATTGCCTATTGTTGTTCTGCAAGCGCGTGGAGTTTTATTGATGATTAAGCGTCGCTGTCATTTATGCACTCTTAAAAACAAAAAAAAACAGTTTTAAATTTCTTTATGAATTGTCAATATATTTTCTAAATGAATTACGATTGTCTCTTGCTTATCGTATTGGTAACCTATTTTTTGTGTGCACACTCTGCAAGCCGCTAGCTAATCAATATATTATTAAAAACAGAATGTTTCCAACACATTTAAGAAATCTTTTGCAATTTGAAACGAAATAATAATAAAATAATTCATAAAATGATCAAATTAAAGAATGCAAAATATCTCTTTGCGTTTTAAAAGATTGTACACGCTGCAAGGTCAAGTTAAGCCACAACCGGATCGAAGTAGTCACAGTTAAGATGGCTTAACACCAGCAGCAGCTGCAACATGAACTTGATCATGAGACACAAACAACTAGACTAGTTTGTGTCTTGGCACAACAAGTGCTGAGTACAATTGACTCAATTGAGGCCAATGGGAACTTGTCTCACAAAACTTCTTTCTATTGCCGCAGAGAAACGCAACTTCCTGTACAAGGCGATCATGGCGGGTGGCATCGACCACAACGATCCAGACAACCCCATCGACAACAAGGACCACATGCTGATGGCCTTCTTCAAGGACAAACTGGCCGCAGTCATTAACAACAAGTGGTGCAAGGCGATCATCATATTGGCCTTTGCCAGCTATTTGGTTGGCGCCTGCTACGGAATCACGCAAATAAAAGAGGGCCTTGAACGGAGGAAGCTTTCCCGGGAAGACTCCTATTCGGTGGAGTTTTTCGATCGCGAAGACGACTACTACCGCGAATTTCCATACAGAATGCAGGTGGGTTTTTTTATTTCGATGTTTTAAATAACATATATTTTTAAGGGGCATTATCTAAACTTTTCTTACGAAAATAATGTTTTATATAAACATTTTAAATAAAGTTTTGTGGTGTGAAAACCATTTCTATAGCTTGGATACTGGGCTAAACTTTTTTTTAAAACTGTTAATCAACCACTATATAAAATTGGTTATTGCCAAATCAAAAAAACCTTAAACTTAGTCATAGTTATAGTCATTAGTCATAGTTTTACCATTAAGAGTGGAATCAACTTCAAATTTCTCTGTAACAGAAACTAAAATGTTTTTTCTGCTCTAAATTAGGTCATCATTGCTGGGCCACTCAATTACTCGGATCCTGTGGTGCAGGAGCAGGTGGAGAACTTGACGAGCACCCTTGAGCACACCTCGTACGTGACCTCCAGGCGCTACACAGAGTCCTGGCTGCGTTCGTTCTTGTCCTTCCTGGAGCGCAACAATGAGCTGCTCAATGTGACCATTGACGACGAACAGAATTTCATTGAGGCCGTGAAGGAGCACTGGCTGTTCCCCGGTAATCCCTTCTCGCTGGATGTACGCTTCAATGACGATGAAACGCAAATTATTGCCTCGCGGTTTCTCATCCAGGCGGTCAACATCACGGACACTAATCATGAAAAGGAAATGGTGCGGGATCTGCGACAGATTTGCAAGGACTCGCCACTGAATGCCTCGATCTTCCATCCCTATTTCGTGTTCTTTGATCAATTTGAGCTGGTGCGACCGGTATCCCTGCAGGCGATGGTGATCGGCGCCATCATCATGATGATCATTTCATTCGTCTTTATACCAAATATTCTGTGCTCCTTGTGGGTGGCCTTCTCGGTCATCTCCATTGAGCTGGGCGTGGCCGGCTATATGGCCTTGTGGGACGTTAACTTGGACTCGATTTCGATGATTAACCTGATCATGTGTATTGGCTTCTCGGTGGATTTCACCGCTCACATCTGCTACACGTACATGTCCTCGAAGAAGCGCAGTCCAAAGGCTCGAGTCCGTGAGGCCCTGCACTCCCTTGGTCTGCCGATTGTCCAGGGCTCCAGTTCAACAATTCTGGGCATTGTGGCCCTTTTGCTGGCCCAGAGCTACATCTTCCTGGTGTTCTTCAAGATGGTCTTCCTGGTGATATTCTTCGGGGCCATGCATGGTCTCTTCCTGCTGCCCGTGCTGCTCTCGCTCTTTGGACCTGGTTCCTGTCTCACCTGGACCGGAAAGGATGACGGCAGCGATGCCGAAGTGGACGACAGTGTGGATGAGCGTCAGCTGGAGAAGCCCTTCTCGCAATCCTACTACATGCAGTACCCCACCATGGGCATCAACGGGCCCTACTGCTCGAAGGGATTCCTGGGGGCCCCATATAAGGCTTACGGCGTGGACGAAAAGGATCTGGGACTGGGCACCTCTGGCGAGGACTCCTCGGAGAGCAGTTCTAGTCGATCGCAGCGTCGCCAGCAGCAACAGGTGGCCGCCACCGAGGAGGAAGTTGAGGTGCGGGAAACACCGCGCCGACGGTACGAAGAGGGCTGGCGTCGCTCCTCCTACCAGAATATTTATGGTCAGGGTTCGGCGGCACAGTTCCAGGCCCAACCGGATCTCTACGGGCAACAGGTTTCGGCGGCCGAATGGCGCCAGCGCCTGGATACCCACGAGCAGCAGCAGCGACAGCGACAGCGGCGAGGAGGTCCCTACGATAACTACCACCAGGACATGGACATGGAGATGGACATGCAGAGGGCACGACGCAACTCCCACGGGGACATTATCGATCTGCACGGAACGCCAAACTCCTCCATGGACGAACGTCTACGGCGACAGCCAGAGCCCTTCGGTGCGGGCAGTGGCGATGACAGCAGCTATCGCCATCACCTGGCGAAGGCGATGCCACCGCCCACAGGTGGTGTGCCCCCGGCAAAGCGCTATCATCGACGACGTTCTTCGGAGGACTCAACCAATCGCCATCAGCGTTGGCCGGCGAACATCGAGGAGAGGAGGGCGCGACGCACACACTCGCCAGCCCACAACCGCCCAGAGACTGCCACGCCCAGCTACGCCTACCGCTCCTCATCGCACCACAATCTTTACCAGCCAAATGGGAAAGGGTCAAAGCATCCACCCACTTACCAGTACGGCGATTACTACCAGTGAGGAAGGCGAGGGATGAACTCGTGGTTATGTGACAGGAATATTCCTAATATATATAAAGTTGGGTGGGTCGACCTCTAAAAGATTTACTAAAAGGGAGGTAGTATTTGGACATTTAGTAGACTTTTGAATTTCCTTTTTAGCAGGTAACTATAATTTTTGTTTTTCATGTCAAAAGTTTCATAGATTACTTTCACAATGTTTTGGTCGTTAAATTTTTTTTTTCGACATCCAATGCAGTCAACCCATCCAATAAAAAAGAGACATAGAGAGAGAGCAGAGCAAATTGTCTTGTCAAACAATATTTAAGTTAGGCCTTTTTGAAAAGAAATCCCAACTATTTCTGTCTTCACTTTTCTTAAGCTTGCCCGGCATAGAATATACACATTAACGAATACCCAAATTGGACAAACCACGCTCACATTGATCAAAAGAATTATTTTCGGTGTGAGCTCGAAATTGTTAGTTATTAATCCAGGTTCGATCTATTTATCCCAAACATTTCATCGATAAGAGCTCGAGTCAGACAACTTAAGTTACCATCTACACATATACTATACACCTAGTAACATGTATGCTACTTGAGTCAGACTTTGGGTTCCCCCATATCAGTGTTTATTTAAATTAATTTAGATTTAGTGCGAGTGCGTGTAAGAGTCTGTTCAATCATGTTTTGTATAGCAAAATCAACGCTGAGTAAATATTTAATAACTATTAACTGTTAAGAATGGCCACATCAAGGTCCGATCATTTGGGACAAGTTTGTAAAGCGTTTACAATATTTTCTATTGAATAAAAATTTTATATTTTCCTAGAAACAATGTGCACTGTCAGTGGATAATGTTTTGTGTGTATGGGGTTTGGCCTAATGGCTTTTTGAGCTACTTTTAATGGGATGTGTCATGACCAAGGCCATATAAATGACTTCGTTTCTTGAGGAGTTCTATTCAGTATGTTAACCATATTGTTCATTATCTGTGGCTTACCTTTGTGGGTAATAGCATCGAATAACTCAGAGTTTTCCAAGTGCAATCCACTAGAACAGTGCGATGCTTATTTTTCAGTGGCTGCGTTTGTCGAGGTTAAGTTGTGCCCTACTACGCTTCAAAATGTGTGTTCAAATAAATATTTGCGGTTTTTAGGTGAACTGGTTTCAAGCTAACCAAATATGCAATAGTGTTGGTGCCGTCCTAGCAACTGTTAGAAATGAGGAACATCATCAGCTCATGCTTGAGTATGTAAAGAGGAAGGGTAAGATTGATCCTGATTAAATTTCCCTATTTCAATTCTGACCTGCTTTTAGAAGATAATATTGGAAACAAGACTTTCTGGTTGGGCGCCACAAATATGGTAAAGCGAAGATATGTCTGGACCTGGCTGAGCACTGGCATTCCCGTGACCTATGCACAGTGGGGCAGAAAAGAGCCCAGGTCGGATCGACGTGGAAAAGATGCCTGCCTCCTCCTGGGAGCTGACAATTCCTGGCACAGTGCTTCGTGTGATGGGAAACACTATTTCATCTGTGAAAACGTTTGCCTGCTGAATTATACACCGTTAGACAAAAAAATATATCTCTAGTACTCTATCTTGAGAGGCAAAAATAAAAATTACAATTGAAAAACATTTCCAATAATAAGATCTTAACAAAATTCAATCAAAAAATTAAAGCAATTTTACAAAAGCAATTACAAATAACCGAGGGACTTCCTTACTTCTTTGGATAATTTTTGGTATGCTATCAGTAGCTTATTATACAACATTTTTGAATGTTCTTAACTGAGACACAAGTAGAAACGTACAAACTAAAGGAATATATAAATTCGATGTTGTCATTATTAGTACTGCCACGGTTTATTAAAAAAATACCTTATCTCATTCCATACTTAAAAATACTCGTTACTAAACTATTTTAATTTCACTGCTAATAAAAGGACGAAAAGTCCTGTTTTGAATTTTAAAATTTTGTATATGTTTTTTAAAATAAAACTTAAAACCTCTGAGCGGAGGCAGTTCACAAGCAAATAAAAAACCAAACACAAATGAATGAACGGTTTTCTAGTTTTTTAAAGGGATCAAACAAAATATGATTTACTAAAAGGGAAGGTAGTATTTGGTAACTTAGTAGACTTGTAAATTTAAATGGCACACTGAATTTCCTTTGAATGGCTAGTTTTAAATTTTATTTTTTATGTAAGAAGAACACTTAATTTTCAACAGATTTATAACTTATGTGCTGCCAAACCATATACCGCGTTCATTTAAAATCAAATATAAACGAGAGCTTTCTGCTTTGAAAGCTCGCTAAAAGGCGATGCCATCTGCAAACAAAAGTAGATTGATACATAACCCAAGCTGTTATTTTTCTTTCAAATTTAAAAACTCAAATTCTATTTTTTTAATTGCACATATTTTGCTGATTTATTTATTAACCAACACCAAAAATTAACTGGTCATGTAGATTAGTTGACGTCGTCGTCGAACTGACAACGCTTCTCGCAAATGAAATATCGCTGCTCCGAGCAGTGCTCGTTGATCCAGAGTCCAGTGATTCCGTTGATACCCAGGCAGTTGCTGTCTCCACTTCGGTCGCCGGGCAGTCCGTACTGGAAGTTGCGATAGTTGATGGTGCGACCCTTGCTGAACCACACCCAGTTGTTGTAGCTGGCCAGGTCAGTGCCGGAGGTCCAGAGGGGATCAGCCAGCAGCTCCTGCTGGGACCGGGCGAAGGTGAAGAGGAAGTTGCGCAGGCTGCGCTGGTCCTGCTCCGAAGTGATGCTCACCAGGGTGTAGCCATAGGCGGCACAGGTGGCCTGGGCCTGGAACCAGTTCACCTTGGCAAAGCCACCGAAGGCGAACCTTCCATCGCGGAGGCTAAAAGGTGAGAAAACAGGCACTTCGGCCTGCTCAGCCTCCTCGGCGGTTTCGTTACCAGGTGCCGGGGATGTGGGTGAGAGTTGCAATTCCGGCTGGGCCCAAGCCAAGCCGAAGAGGAAACTGATCAGGAACAGGGAACGCATCTTGCTTCGTATGAGTCAATCAAAGAAGAATGCTCCGCTTATATAGCCAAAGCACTAATTGCCACGGGCATTCATCAATGTCAGTAGATAAGCAGCGAAATCTGGGTACAACTAAGTAGTTTCCCTAAATTGGTTCAGCGTGCTTGCTTCTTGCTGCTTCCCATAAATATTGTTGCTCAGTAAATCTCAATATTAAGCGCTGCGCAAATCCGTTTGCCATTTTTATGTTAAGGTTTGCGTTCGCTAATAATTTTATCCCGCCATTTCCCCCAAAAGAAGTTGGTCCAATGCAAGTGCTGGAAATTTATCGAAAAAATGTAAAAAGCATATCTCATTTAACTCAGCTGTCAGCTGGGGGGAAAACGAGGGAGAAAAAAAGACGTTATGACGGGTCAAGGATTGCCAATTGCCAAAGCGAAACCCTCGTCCAACTTTTCCCCATTCAATCTCGATGCACATTTCCTTTTGGTGGTGCTCTGTGTGTTTGCTTGTTGGCCAAGTGTTTACGAGTCCCACTGGGATTGAACAGCAACGAAATGTGCAAGCACAGATCGCAGGATTCCGCTCTATTTCTTTTTTTCGACTTTAACTTGGGGGGGGGGAAATGACATAGAATCAAATATTTCTGCTACATTGTGGTAAGTGTGACGTTCTGTGGGGCGTATGCGTAATATGATTTCTGTGAATGGCTTCCCATTCAGATTCGCATTTGCATTTGCCAATGCTGCCACCCCACAATGCACAAAAGATTCGCATTGCAGACAAGGTCATTTTTTGTCAGGGATAGGGTATAATTATAATCAGATCAGTGAATATCTTATTAGTTTATCTATTTATTTAAGCTTGTGAAAATGTTTTTTTTAGTCATTTTCATATAGGTCCTGTGGCGCAATGGATAACGCGTCTGACTACGGATCAGAAGATTCCAGGTTCGACTCCTGGCAGGATCGAAATGTAAATTTTATTTTATTTTTTCTTATCTTTTTTTGCTTTTGTATAAAAAAGGACTCAACAAAATGTAACATTTAAAAAAATTTGCAATTCTTAGCATTACAAAAAATCGATTTAATAGTTGGTATAGCTATTCGATTTTGATATGCATATTTATTTAAAATATAAAAAAATTCCTAATGAATGGGATTAAATACCATTTGGAAAAAAAATTTATAAAGTAAAATAATAAGATGTCTTAGAGTTTAAAATTAACCAATTGCAATCATCATCTTTTCACTTTTCAACTTGCTACATAAAACAATCTTTGTATAAGTAAAGAAATATTTTAGTTTAGATTTGAAACCAAAATAGTACCCTGATATATTTTTCCCAATGACTTTATAAATAGATTTTGAAGGCCATTGGTTTTAAGCCCATTAGCTTGAATAAATTAATGAGTAGACAGAAGAACAGCTGACAGGTTGATATCAAAGTTGGTTTGAAGTGGAACCGAGTGTCTGTTCCACTTTTTTTGGAGAACAAACAAAAACCGAAGCACATTGGTTTTAATAGACTATCATTTGAAAGGCAGCTGCTCATAAAGGGAAACAAAATTGGAAGATTTTAACCGGTCCTGTGGCGCAATGGATAACGCGTCTGACTACGGATCAGAAGATTCCAGGTTCGACTCCTGGCAGGATCGAAAATCAATTTTTTTGTATTTCCTAATCAATTTACCCTTTTTTTCGCTTATTTTAAAATTTGTAAGAAGAAAAATGTTTTTTATTAGCGATTTCAATTTGGCAACATTAAAAAAAAAAACTAGAAACCATTTCAACAATTCAAAGTTGTAGGTAATTTAATGGTTCGTCATTTTTATGGTTTATCTTTTCTATTTCATCTTTTCGATATAGTTTTGATATGCATATTCACTAACTAGTCTGATTTATGAAAGAAAAATCACACGTTGTTTTTCTAATGATTCTGCTCCGTTTTAACATTTCCATATGTATTTTTGGTATTATGTTTTTCACTTAAACTTGTCTAATCTGGATACCTTAATTAAATGTATTTAGGATTAATTTATCATATGTTAAAAAAAGTAGATTATCTTAGAAAAAAAGTGTCGCCCAACGTGGGGCTCGAACCCACGACCCTGAGATTAAGAGTCTCATGCTCTACCGACTGAGCTAGCCGGGCTGCGTGATCAATTTCGAAAATTACGTATTTGACACAACGCAACTCGCGAACAATAAAAGAATTAAATCAAGAATTTCTATTAATATCATAACATATCATAGAATTTACCAATTCCATGCATATCCTTTTCAGTTTTCAATGTTGCTACAAATTAAGCTGTTCTTGGTCGTGCCATGTTGAACGCACAATTAAATTGTAAAACTTGTTGACAAGATGACATGATCTATTAGCTTGGGTTATTTGTCTTTGGTTGGTTAGAAGGAAAAATGGCAATTAAATTGGTTGGCTAATGCTGCTCCGATGCGGATGCAGAGGGCAAAGGACGCCGACAAGATGAAAAGGACCCCTCCGACAGCAGAATGTCACGCAGGATAAATGCACCAAAGGTTCCTCGGCTAAGGCCAATGAGTGTCCCAACTCCTGATGTTCCTCCTTCAACTTAATTTATGCTTCAAGCTGGAATGAGCTTGGCTTTCAGTTGTTGGACATTTTCGCAGCACGTAAAGCGAAGGTCGTCAAACGCTTAGCTTTGTTTTATGGCTTGGATATTCATCGTTGCTCCCACAACTTGTTCAACGCGGAAGCCCTTTTGAATAGAGGGAAATAAGTACCAAATAGCATTTTAATTTAATTTATATATAATATTATTCCAGCGTTGCAAACATAAGCTTATTTTCGTAGCGCTAGTAATTATTGTGCTTAAAATAAAAAAATACTTGTAACTGACAGTTAATACACTGTTTTCCAATAGCACCTTCTTACCAACAGTGTATTTTGTGGCCACTAATTTGTAGTTATTTCACCAATGGTTTAAAATTGATTCCTTGCCCATGGTAAATGGTTTTGGGTTAGCTGTTGGCCAAATGCCAAACATGTATAAGTTTTTGTGTTGTAAATTTTTGTTGCGAAATGATCGAACATTTGTTTTCACCTGGAATGATTCTTAACTTCATGGCAAATTCTTCAACCTGGTGAATTGCTCAATTAGTACTACACGACCGACAAATCTGTACCGCCAAATGCTTCATCAAGATTAAATCGTTCTATTTTTAATGCACTTGTTTCGCCAAATGTCCCCATCAAAGCTAAAGACATTGTCGGGGCGTCCAGGCGCCCAGTTCCTTAATTAACAAATTTCAGATTTAGCAAGCAAAAGGTTTTGGAGGGGTGAAAAGTTTCCAGCTAATTAGAAAACCAGCAACAAAGGGGGACGCTACGGAACTTGCGAGTTTATTAATATTATGTCGATTTGCATGCAATTTCTGGCTCAAGGCGAAGCTTTATCCGAGTTTTAGTTCAGTTATGATGCTGGATGCTAGGGTAATCTGCCAGAAAGACATTTATTCGATGGCTGCCACTGGCTAATTAAAACTAATGGCCAAGCCAAGCCAGTAACGACCCACTGTCAGCTGCCAGCGATTGCAGGTGGATCTCCCCCAACAGAGTGGCTTTCCTTGTTCGATTCGACTTGGATGAGCTGCAATTCAATCGAAAGAAAAAGCCACTCCCGCGAAAGGTGGCAAAAGTTACGCAATATTCGGATAAAAAAGTCGCACGCGATTTTCCAATACGAAAGGGGGAGAGAAGCCGCTTGCAAATCCCAACACGAAGGTCAGTCCAAAGTCATTGAGTTGCGTGCCACGCATTTGCCAGTGCCCTTGTCAGTGGCAGTTGCAGTGGCACCCTTAGAACAAGTCAACTGTAAATTGGCTTAACTGCAGTTTATCATTAAATTTGATGTCATTTTATTTCACGTAGCATCGCATCGCACGTAAATTTTTGATGCCCTATATGGAAACTGTACGTGATGTGGTGATTTATTCTTTATATACAAAAGCTGCACTACACACTCGAATGTTTTCTTAAAGGATTTAAATTAAATACCTTTCAACATCATAATTCTTAGTGCAAAACGTTAACATGCTCTTAAACATAGAATTTTTTTCTTTATATATGTGTTAAAACTTTGCACTGTGCTACTCAAATATATACGTTAGTGTGGTAAATTTCACTAATCGGTGTATTGAATTTGAATCTGCCCACAAATAGCTTCCTGGACCTCAAAGTGGGAAAAAAAATTAATACTCTGACTGTTGAATTTTTTTGTGGTGAGTACCTTTTCATTTATATAAAAATTATTTATTCGTCAATAGGCTATGTTTCTTTAGGCAGCACAGGAAATTAGAGTATAAGTCCAACGCTTAGCCCTGCGACATTCGCCAACGACCATACCACGCTGAACACATCGGTTCTCGTCCGATCACCGAAATTAAGCAGCGTCGGGCGCGGTTAGTACTTAGATGGGGGACCGCTTGGGAACACCGCGTGTTGTTGGCCTCGGTTACAACTTTTTGTCACAACTGTTAATCGCGTTTATATTATTTTTAATGCAATCTTAATAAAATGTTGACCAGCATATTCAAATCAATACTCAAAGCTATTTCATCCACTTGTTTTTAATGAAATTATGTTTAATACGTTTAAATACATTTACTACTTCTCTAGATTGTGGGTACCGAATTTTTGTTAACGCAATCAAAATAGCTTTTTAAAGCGCAAAATCCAAAAAAACGGGTTTCAATTTGATATTGATTATTCTAAAAATATTTCTAGCATTGATTTTTAAAGAAAAACGTTTAAAACCATTGTAGAGGATTTATGACGGTTACAATTAATTCAATTTTTTTTAACAATAACTGTAAAGCCTACAATTTTAAGTTGCTTATTAAACTTTAATAGTTTTCATATCATAAACATTATTTATTTAACATCAGTTAAGAAAACAATCGCATCAAAACTTTTGAGTGCTACAGACTTTTGCCTCTTTTTCCTTTTTTTTTATGTATGTAATTCCAAATCGAGCCAGTGCTAAAACCAGATTTGAAACTATATTTAAATCCCGTTTCAAATGTTGAATAGCAACAATTTAAGCCACCAGTCATGTATTATCAGACAACTTCTAGACACCCATTTCGTGCTGTAATCCATCCCAACTTTTGTAACCGCTCATTAGGCGTTGCCCTCTCCGCCACCGTTCTACTCGCAGTCCCATAACGAGGACTGAGTAAATTGACAATTGCATTAAGTGCGTTAAGTGCTTCAGCGTGAATGAGTGCCGGCGTGTTTGTATGTGGGTAGCCAGTCACAATAGCAACAGCAAGTCATGAAGCGGTCCTTTCTCAGGACTCAACAGCCGTTGTCGAAGTTTTTTTAGCCATCGAGTGAGCAAAACTTTTTATGCTTTAGCTGCAGTATGCTGCCAGTTGCTATTATGACATTTTCCTTCAAGGATAATTGTCCACAGGGCGTCCTTGGCTTGTCACTGGAATGAAGTTGTCCCCATCTTTAGGGAAGGTTAAGCGGTTGTGTAAACACTTTCCTTGTCAAAAGTAACTTAAACAAGTTTGTCATTGATATATACATACATCCATATGTATGTAACTCAGAGGGGGGAGTAGGACGCTATAAAATGCTATGCCGGATTTATCCATTTTTACACGGAAATAACGAGAACTTTAACATTTGCTTCTATAAAATTAAACATTTATTGTCTTTGTCTTTGATTCACATCAGAAATAAATTATTGATTTTAAACTCAAATTAAATTTGGAAAGATTAAAATTAAGTTATAACAATTGAATTTAAATTAAAACTGGCCTAATCACAGACCTAGTTTTTAATTAGATTCCCAAATAGCCAGAAAGTACAGCTGTGACCTGTTGCTTCTTTAGATTGCAGTTCCTTTAATATCAACAATATTTATAATGCATCTACGTTATCAACAAACTCCCTTGTCAAGTCCACTAACCGGAAACCTTTTCCAACCGGAGGACGATTTCTTGCTTGGATGCAAGAACCGGGCTAGTCCGAGCCCACTCGATTTTCTTAATGGTCTGCTCGCAGTTGTGCACCTGGTGGTTCCGCAAAAGATGCACAAGACCCAGTTTTGACTGCAGCAGACCCAATCGCATGCCGATGCAGTTGCGCGGACCCACGCCGAATGGCATGTATGCGTCCATATTGAGGTTATTGCGGTTTTCAGGACTGAAGCGTTCTGGGTCAAACTTCTCCGGTTCCGGCCAGTACTGTGGATCCCAATGGATGGCCAGAGTGGACATGTAGATGGGCATTCCGTCCGGCAGTTCCATGTTGTGGAAGGGCGCGAGGTTGAATCGTTCTCCTTCCACTGGCTGGGAGCACTCTCGCTCTACGTAGCCCACGATTGGATACTTGCGCAGTGTTTCGTTAACAACCTGAGACAGGTAGGGCATCTCCTGAATGCGCTCGTAACTAACATGGTCTTCGTCGCCGAAAAATTCAGTGATCTCTTGCCGGAGGCGATCCTGCAGCTCCTCGTTTTTGGCCAGCTCGTAAAGTGTTAGAGTCATTGTGGACGAGCTGGTTTCGAAGCCGGCTGTTTGAAAAAAGGCCGCCTGCGCCACCAAATAGTCCAGATCAATGGCCTGCTGAAACTTCTCCGGATTGGCGGCAGCCTCCTTCTTCAATGCCAAAAGGATGTCGACCAAGTCGTTCCGCCTTTGACCAGTCCTCTCGCGTTCCGTCAGGACGTAGTTAATGCTTTTACGGATGAACTTGGTGGTTTCCTTTGAAAAGAGTCTCACACGTGCTATCGATGCCAAGGAGGGCAGCATGAATATTATGGCGAAGTCAATGGCCCGGCCTAAAGTCATCGAGAAAATAGCCCTGTTGTGGTAGAAGAACTCGCTCTTGGCGTTCTGCAGAGCGTTTGCCTCCAGTCCAAAGGCAATGGTGGCGATCAGGTCAGTTGTGAAACGGGCGCAAAGGTCCTTGACCTGGATGCACGATCCACTGCCCAAGCGTTCGGCGCTGGCCTCCAGGTTCTTTCCAATCTACAAAAGGAAAAAATATTTAGTTTGGGAACTACAAAAATCCACAATTATTCTTGTACTTACCTGCACCATCAGAGGATACATTTGCTTGGTCTTGCCCGTGGTAAAGGCTGGGGAGATTTTTGTGCGCAACTCCCTCCACGCCGGACTGCGAGCAAAGAAGAGGTTGTTGAAGCCAAGGGCGTCGTTGTGAGGATCCGTTTGCAGGACACGATTGTTAAAGTACTGAAACTTCTTAATCATCACCGTCTTGATCAGGTCTAGATCTCGAATTATTAGAGCCGGACGATAGGCCATATACACGCCCACGAAAGGTTCGTTTTCAAAACCGGGGGCTTCGTGGAACTTTTTGATCTGCTCGAAGAACGGCACCCGTGCGGTCAAAAACTCACGGGTGCAGCCCAGAACGGGCAGTGGATTGATGTACTTTACGCCATGGCGCTTCCAAAAGGAGTAGGTCCGCCTCTGCCAGATGCAAAAGACGATCGCTAACGTAGCGAGAAGAAGCAGTAGCTCGATCGACATGTTGGAAGCTTCGACTGCCGGGAGTTACTATTGAATTCCTCCCTCCGTAGACGCTTTTAAACGATCACCAAAGCTTTCCGGCAGCAGCAACCATATAATATAGGGATACAGGCAAAGCGTAAGTGCTCCAATACCACTGAATGTTAGCGCTTATCAAAAAGGCTGTCAACACTCAGAAAAACAAACACCAAGCCCTTATACCTTATTCTCAGTTGCATTTTTTTTTGTCTCTAAAAAAATTCTTTGCAACTAAGCTTGAAATCCAATACTATTTTTTTAAGAACATGAAAAAAATTTCTATGCAAAAAACCTTTTTAAACCAAATCTGTTTACCTATGAAATTCATTGACATTACTATAATAAAATTGACGACAATCTATGTTTAAAAAAACAAGTTTTTAGAAGAAAGCTTTACAAAATCGAACAGTTAACTAAAAATAAGTGTGTTTTTTTTTTGTATATTTAATTATAAATGGTATAACCATTCGATCCTTTTTAGTGTATCTACACCCAGTTCATGATAAGGGTATTTAAATTGCCATTCATTGTTTGACTAGGCGAAAATTTTTAAAGCAATTTTGCTTAGGGCTCATGACACTGCAACAATTGAATGAATCGCGAATCAAATTCAGATTTTGTTTGAACGAGTCTGCGTGCGCTGCTGGACTGAAGCAGGCGTCGAGGAAACACCCCTCCGCCGACCAGTATTACTGGTGTTCAAGCAAACTGAATTAAATATTCTAGCTAGTATGTGTTATCACCTCTATACTTTATTTTTGATAATTGCTCGTGTATTGTTACTGAGTTGTTTGGCTGAAAGCATAAGTAACCAAATTTTACTTTTAGTTCCAAAACAAAAGGAAAAAATCAGTTTAAAATTCGAATAAAAAATATATTATAAATTTGGTTGTACGTTCTAGAATAAGTAGAAATGGTAGAGAATAATTTATATTTATCGACGTACCAAATTTTACAGATCAAAACTTTTCAGAATTGTTCAAAGATATATGTTCACTAACATCAATAAATATGCCTTACTGCAAGTTATGTTACAATTGCTTCTTTTCGCTACGTCCAGGCATTCGAATGTAGCGTTTTTTGATTATAAGTTAATTAAAAAACGTCTTGGCTAAAGCGTTAAAGCTTACGAAGTTCCACATTTATAAACCTTTTCTAAAAAGGAAAAAAAAAATTCGATCCTGCCAGGAGTCGAACCTGGAATCTTCTGATCCGTAGTCAGACGCGTTATCCATTGCGCCACAGGACCATGTTTGAACTCGTGGCCTGAAAGTCTAAAAGAAGTTCAATGACAAAAGCTTTTTCTGTTTTAGTAAAACACAACCCCACAAGTTGATACTAGTAATATTCGACGATGCAATCATGGCCCGGCTAGCTCAGTCGGTAGAGCATGAGACTCTTAATCTCAGGGTCGTGGGTTCGAGCCCCACGTTGGGCGAAATCAATTCTTTTTACCCCTTCCGACATAACTTTTGTTTAATTACATCATACCCTTAATTGCATATTATAAGGTTATATTGTTTGTATTCATTGAGACTTATGTTACAGGTAAAAAGACTTCCGGCTTAATTATATTCTTATTTGGGATTATACTGAGCGATCTTACCATGTCTGTCCGTATGAACGTCGAAACCTTAAAATCTATACGGACAAGAGGAATTGGAATACAGAGTATTCTAGTGAAATCATATATTTCTGGCGACTTATAGCCAGGTGTCGCCGCATCTCTATTGTTTTTCCGCGGCTTTATACTGGAAGTGATCTGAGTAAGGGGTATCTGATAATCGAATCACTCTGATATGACTTATCTTCATTCGCTTGTATTAAAAAGGCGAAATGCCACGAAAAACGTTGATCCCATTACACAAGGTAATTATTTAATCAAAGCATCGTTACAGATTTCCCAAAACCTGTTTTTTTAATATAATGGTTTTAAATTAATTTGACATAAAAAAAAGTCGATCCTGCCAGGAGTCGAACCTGGAATCTTCTGATCCGTAGTCAGACGCGTTATCCATTGCGCCACAGGACCACATATTCTTTGGTGGTCGAAATGCCCAGTTTCGCTACATATCATCAACGTTCATATTTAAGTATTAATATTATTTTATTTACTATATGATTATTTGTAATACAAATTATTAAGTCTTAATAAACATTTTAATTTTAAGGTAACAAAAAAATAACTAAAAAATCCGATCCTGCCAGGAGTCGAACCTGGAATCTTCTGATCCGTAGTCAGACGCGTTATCCATTGCGCCACAGGACCGCATGCCAGCCGGCTGGCAAAGTCTTAATATTTAAAAGAGAAGCTTTAAATCACTTGAACACTTTGTTATCGACTCTTAAGTCAAAGCAGTGCATTAAACAAGCTTAGAACGTTGTGAATTTTAATTTTAAGTAAACTATTTAAAGTCTTGTCTATTCAAATTATTCATCTCAGCCTAAAAAATAATTCACGTTTGACTTTCATTGCAAAATTCTATATACTTAGACTAGTTTTATATAGACATATTTAAAAGTTTGGAAAATAATGACTTGACCAAATTGGAAAAGTTTATAATAGATGTATGGAGTAAAAGAATATTTTTTTTTTGAACAAATGAGTGCAAATGACAGTTTTTTTATCTTGAACAGGTCCTATATAAAAAATCCATTCTTAAAGAATATTGGGCTAGCTTTTTGCATTTAAATCGAAATGCGTTGAACAAAATGCAACTCCACCCACCCCCATCGAGAACAAAGCCTGCAGCGACGCAAGCGCACAGTGGTCAATTCTGCTAATCTGACAGATAAAAAGCTCAAAAATAAAAACTTAAATATTGTTGATATTTAATATTTCCTTTAAAACTAACACCGCGCCAATAATAATTATTCTAGTGTATATATATAGTTTCTATCTATAGTAAAGCAGTCGTGAGCGGGGCAAAGCTTACGATAGTATGCTGCCTGTATTAATTTTTTCCCGCATTTTGAATGTGCTTGCCTTGCACCGTAAAAGTTGGCGTTTATATATTTTCAATGATTTTTTAACTGAAACATAACTGGTACGTGTTTAGTAAAAAATCTATGTGCGACATGATTTTGTTCGTGTTAGTGGTAACATACATTTTTTTGAGATTTTTTTTTGTTATCCGGGCGAATCCGGCTTAAGACTTTTTGTGTTACAAAAATTATTGTTATTGTATATTGTCCAGTGTCAAAATAAATAACCTTTGTCGCGATACAAAGTCATTTATTTTCTCATGTAATCGATAAAAAGAATGTATATTTGTTTTATTTATTTTGAATAAATTGTTAAAAATTTTTTGGATTTAGTTTTGCTTTTTTTTTTGTAAAAATTAAATCACAAAATACTTAATCACAAAATATAAAAAAAATAAATTTTGTTTTTATTATTTGCTTTTGACTTTTAGCAACATTTTTTATTGGATTTAAAAAACTATTGCAAATTTAGTTAGCATGCTACCAAATACAATTGGCTAAATTTGCTAAATCGGCCACTGTGCAACGCAGCGTCGGCAGCGAACCAAAAAGCGTGCAAGGGAGAAAATCAGTTGGTCTCAGTTCGTCGTTGACTTTCGAACTGTGCAGATTCCAAACGCGGTAATCGCGAATGGTTGTGGGGCAACCAATTAAAGACCAAACTTCCGATGCGATGAAGGGAAGGAACAGAAAAGTGCGTGTTTTGAGGTTTAAACAACTTTTTTAAGGTCAATCGACGTTGTGGCTCGTAACCTTTGGGTAAAAACTACTACTAAAATAATCGCTAGAATTGCGGACCAACGATTTGTGCGTGGGTGTATGTGTTTCAGTGAGTGTGCAAAGAAAAATTGCAAACACAGAGTGGCAAGAGTAAACAAAAATTGTGTTCAGCTCCGGTAAGTTGCGTTGCAGCTTAAAAATCCGTAAATCAACAAAAAATAGCCATCCGTCTCCCTTGCATCTTGGCCGTTTGCTGATATTCTCGCTCTCTTCAGCGCTTCGCCTATTCAGTTTTTCACATGCTTTTTTGTTTTCATCGTCTGCTTCGGCTGGAGCCCAAAAGAGAAGTCAAAACGTAATTCCGAAAGCAAAAAGATTGGGGCAAGCAGACGCCGTCGCCGTCGTCGTTGTTGTTGATTCCCCTTTTCTTTTCTTTTCTTTTATTTTTGTTTTCTTGTGGCCATAGTTGTCTGCTTGGTTCTTTTTGTTGCTGTTTGTTTAGCTGTCGTTTCTTCTTTCCATTTACATACGCCCGTGTGTGTATTGGTAAGTGCTTGCGGTTCTCTCTTTCTCTCTCTCCGCCCCTTATCTGCCTCCCATCTCCTTCCCAATGTGAGTTTGTAGGCCTTCGCAGAAGACTCTGCCACTGCCGGCGTCGCGGTTAACTCGTTTAGCGAATCAGTTAATGTTGTTAATGCAGGTCTGCCGTCGGAACTATGAAGAATATGGAAACAAGCCACGCGCAGGTGGAATGTATGGAGATAGTCAAGTAATTTTCGATGAACGATGAAATGTTACAAAATTTAATGCAAATAAATTCTTAGCTTCAATAATTATAAGTTTAAAAAATAAATAACTGTTAAGCTCTTTAATACACTTTAAGTTTATATTCTATTCCCTTTTGTTTTTAACTAAAAGGTCACTAAGAAAAGTAATTAATAACTTTAAAAAAACAACAATGATGTTATCGCAAATCTTTTGTGTTTTTATTCTGTGTTTTAATTAATTATGATGATCTTTTAACGATAATATTTTTACCAATACCCTTTGGTTTTAAATGTCATACAATTTCTTAAAAATCTATTTGGACAAAATTATACATGTTTTTTTTCTATTTACACAAAGGACTAGAATCCGAAACTTGGAAAAGTGCAGGCAGACTATTCTCTCTAAAATATTCTTCTAAATTTTAGGCTTCATTAACTTGTATATACGGAAAACAAGTCTAGCTGGTCAAAAGATATGGACGCCCATTTTGGGTTGCAACTTTGCCATCAGAGCCTTCAGCGGACATTCGTTGAAAGCGAAAATAGCGCAGAGAATGGTGCTGAGGCAGAGGTTTCGACGTGTTCTCTGTCTGTCTGAAATGTATCTCGCAGATACATATCTAAAAAGTGCCACATAGAATGTAGTAGAACCAGACACTAGCGCAACTAAATATAATGTGCGGCGCTCACACCGATGCAGTCTCGTATAAATATCCCGCCTGTCTTTGGGCCGCTTGCAATTTCATTTTCATTGCAACTTCATGCCCCTGACATCAGGCTGAATGCTTGTGCCTGTCCGTCCGCCATCCGGCCTCCTCTGCCGCTGCCACTGCCGCAGCTGCGTTGCAATTCTGCAACATTTTTAGCTTTCCATCTCTTGCAGCCTTTGCGCCGTCTGCCTGTTTCTACTCTCATTCTTCGACAATTGCAAGTTGTCGGACGGGACGGAACGGCCTATTGAAGTTCTGCCCCCACCCCCAATGTCTGCTTGTGTATGTGCGAGAAGTGGGGGAGCTGCTCGCCATAACCTACACCACTGAAAAGTTATTGCGTCGGGTCGTTCCATCACAGAGCCCTCATATCGCTTTATTTTGTATCTACGCGGCATACATTCCTCTCATTATCTTTCCTTTTGCCTCTGTCTCACTTATTTTTTACTTCTTCATTAGTTCTCTCATCCTCCGCCTTTGTGTCGTGTGTGAAAACACGTTTCATTGATGCATTTTCCGGCCTCTCAGTACCTACTTGGTTGTTTTCCATTTTTTACAAAGCTCTTTTCCTCTGCATCTTCATTTCAGTGATAACTCCCAGGAGTGTGCGATCGGTTCAAAGTGCAATAATAAGAAACTAAGTCACATCTAAAGACAGGAGTGGAGGGCAAACCATACGAATCTTAAGGGTAAGTTTAAGCTCACGCGAACTGGACCCCCTGTCCGACGGTATTGTGTGGGCCCATTAGCTCAGCTGGTTAGAGCGTCGTGCTAATAACGCGAAGGTCGCGGGTTCGATCCCCTCATGGGCCAACTAATTTTATTTTGAATTCTTATTATCTATTTTGATACCGAACCAACTTTATATATGCTTAACAAAGTCCTTTAAACAAAAAATCTTCACTTAGGCCCATTAGCTCAGTTGGTTAGAGCGTCGTGCTAATAACGCGAAGGTCGCGGGTTCGATC
This sequence comes from Drosophila elegans, assembly GCF_018152505.1. Taxonomy (NCBI): domain Eukaryota; kingdom Metazoa; phylum Arthropoda; class Insecta; order Diptera; family Drosophilidae; genus Drosophila; species Drosophila elegans. The sequence continues at coordinate 2,983,326 of NW_024545903.1, read as the reverse complement.
CCCTCATGGGCCAACTAACTTTTTACATAAATTTCTGTATATCTATTTGAACCAAAATGTTTTTTTCACTTTCCTTGGAGTCCTTAAAAAGAATAGGTGATATCTAACACATAAAATTTTATTTCTGGTTATCATTTTTACTTACAATACATATTTTTCATTTTGGTTGGAGTCCTCAAAACAAGATGGCGTCATGTGGCCCATTAGCTCAGTTGGTTAGAGCGTCGTGCTAATAACGCGAAGGTCGCGGGTTCGATCCCCTCATGGGCCAACTAACTTTTTAATATATATTTCTGTTTATCTTTTTTAGTCAAAATGTTTTGTTTCACTTTCCTTGGAGTCCCTAAAGAGAATAGGGGCATCTAACACATTAAATTTTATTTCTGGTTATCATTTTTACTCAAAATACATATTTTTCATTTAGCTTGGAGTCCTCAAAACAAGATGGCGTCATATGGCCCATTAGCTCAGTTGGTTAGAGCGTCGTGCTAATAACGCGAAGGTCGCGGGTTCGATCCCCTCATGGGCCAGAACTACATTTTTTTATGACGATCCCTGCATCATTTCGGGAAAACAAATTTTTTAAATTTTTTGTTTAGTAGCAACATGCTGCGTCCGAAATCTCAAATCACTAAAAAAAAAACTTTTGAAAATGTTCAATAAAACTTGCTTAGATGAATGCTAGCACCCTCTACGTATACTGAAAAAAGGATGTGCAAAAACTCTACCCAGATTCGCAGATTTTTGTGTTTTTATCATGTTTTGTAAATTGCTGTTCCATTTTTGGGATGTATTTTTTTTTATAACTCCAAGAAGTTACTGGATATATTTAGCTTATTTTTTTTTACCATTCATAGAGATGATTAAACAAAAATTAAAAATCAAAAACGCCTACTTCTTCACACTTATTTGGAATATTAATATTGTCGCGTCCAAACCCTGGAATTGTCCACCTGTATGTATGTTCTATTTTATACTAATGGGTAAAAAAAAACATAATATTCTGGCCCATGAGGGGATCGAACCCGCGACCTTCGCGTTATTAGCACGACGCTCTAACCAACTGAGCTAATGGGCCCTTTGAGCTTGAACAATAAAATTCTGATAGCGGGTTAAACATATATAAGCAATAGGAAAAAATAAAAAGTATAATTTTTTGTCAATTTAGTTTGCAAGAAAAAAATTTTTCGCCCAACGTGGGGCTCGAACCCACGACCCTGAGATTAAGAGTCTCATGCTCTACCGACTGAGCTAGCCGGGCTGTGCGACCATCAGCAACAAACATATTTCTCTGGAACTGGAACTAGAGGTTATGATCGTTCTGATACCTCTATTAGGGCTTATGGTAATTTACATACATATGCTTATAAGTAAGAAGTCATCTTAGACCGCTTGTTATTTTATGGTAAACTAAACAAAAATTTTTTTTAAATTATTCAATGAAAGCTATTTTTAGTAAAATAGGATGATTGACCTTGCCTTTTAATAGCATTTCTTTAAAAAGAAGGTGATATTATGCCGATATTATTAGATCCTCCCAGAGGGTTTATATTTTTGCAACGCCGTAAAGAAGACATATTCTACCCCATAAAGAAATATGTTATCGTTTTATAAATTGTTGATGCTAATCGTAAATAACTCACTTGCTCATTTTTTGACAAAAAATAAAATATATGCTAGATTAAACAAATAAACTCCTTCAAAAATATTAGTCCTTTTCACGATTTTTTTTGGAGTTAGTTTTCTTCTAATCTTGTAACTATAATTTGCAATTCCTGATATATGTACATATATATAGGAAATGTAAAATTTCAGAACGGTCTGCCAGAGTGAAAGGAAAACACAATTTAGCGGCGCGCTCCGCTCTTAAAATGCTTCTTAAAAAATTTGAATCCGCTCGACTAATGTGCTTATATTATAAGAAACTACAAAAATTAAGATGAAAAAAAAAACTGAAAAAGAAATTTCGCCCAACGTGGGGCTCGAACCCACGACCCTGAGATTAAGAGTCTCATGCTCTACCGACTGAGCTAGCCGGGCAATGCGTTTGTTGGTGTCCAAAGAACCAAATTTCTCGTAAACGCATTGGGAATTCTGCAAACGTGGCAGCCGAAACATTGATTTATTTTTAGCTTCGTCTAGACGCTCTTCGAAGTGCAGTTCCCCGGTATCTCGTAACATCTGTAACTTCCTTTTTGTTCCATTAGACTTTCCTATCCGAATCGGCTGTCTCTTTCCTTGGTTTTGAGCTCGGTAATTGTTTTCTGGGTTGCGCGGCGGAATCCATTGTCTAGCTTTAGCCCATTTACTGTTTTCTAATGGCAATGATGTATAAAAAACGCGCCTACCTCAATGCAAGGGGATCCAAGCACCGAAGGCCTTAAGGGGCGGAGCTTAACAATACCACTTGGTCCCCCGCCCTGCCGCTACCAAGTAATTTGCTATAAAATATTAAAACGAAACAATGTGCGAAAGGAAACAAAAGAAAAAAATGCAGAAGAAGTAGAGCAGGAGCATCAGGGGAAGAAAGGAAGTCGTGACGACGGCGCAGATAATCAGCCCAGTAGACGGTTTTATGTGCCCTACAATCCAGACAGATGGGCTTTTGCATTGTGAATAGAACGAATAAAAAGGTAAATTTAAACCAAAAATATTGGCAACATAGATTTTTAGTAATAATAATATTAATTAAATTCGAATTCCAATAAAATTATAGGTTTATATTGATCGAAAATTTTACGTTGATTCATTAGGGACATTTTATTGAATGTTTGTTTATCAAATGTTTGACATTGTTGTTTCCATATTACATAACAACACTTAGTATACCACTGCCACCACAGTAGTATGACTGCGACAAACAAGGTTAAAAAGATTGGTGTTGTCTTACAAAAACACATTCTTTAGCAAAGCGAAAGGAAAAATACAGTTCTGGGATAAAATTGAAATACTTAACCTCATAATAACCTCATTCAAATTTGTGCAAAAAATGCGCCCAACGTGGGGCTCGAACCCACGACCCTGAGATTAAGAGTCTCATGCTCTACCGACTGAGCTAGCCGGGCATTGCACGATCGATGTAGGATACACTTCAGCACCGAGCTTCTGCCTAGTTGTCTAAGTAGGTGAAACGATCAATCAAGATTATACAGTTGCTCTAAATACTTATTAGTATTTTAAGTTTCATTCTTAAATTATATTATTTTGCAAAATAAAACGATTCGACATTTAAAAGCAGGGCTGGCAGTTTTTGAATGTCTGTAATTTATGTTGTGAAAATTAATCTTTGTTTTAAAAAAGCTGATTTGATAAAGCCTTTTTTTAAATTAATAACATTTGCTTATTTGAAAGAAACCCCGAAAACTGAGATTTAATTGAAGTGACCATTCAGGTCTTTCCGAAATTGTTTGCAAATTTAAACATTCTTATGAAATATTTATTACTAAAGTAAAAAAGACAAATACAAGAAATCATATAAGAACAGATTTTTGGTTGCTTTTGTTGGTTTAAAAACAAACAAATTTAAAAAATCTGTAAATTTCTTTGGACTACAACTGTTAGAAGACTTTGATATCGCTTTTCGTCTAAGTCGTAAAACTAAGATCAATATATTTTCATATATGCGTCATATTGCCCGGCTAGCTCAGTCGGTAGAGCATGAGACTCTTAATCTCAGGGTCGTGGGTTCGAGCCCCACGTTGGGCGAAATAACATTTTTGTTTTTATTCCAATACAGAATGTATATAATGTCTGTCAAAAGTTCTTGCGAAAAGGGAAGAGGAGGTATTTTCGATCTTACAAATTATGTACGTTCTTGATCAATGGCACACTGTCACTTTCCGCGCATTGTCATATATGTACGGTCGCTGTTTTAAAGTATACATTTTTAAATTGGTTTTCCCATCTGTTACTGCTTTTACGCTAATGACACAAAACAAATAGCTTAAAATGAAGTAGAGAAGAAGGAAAGAAACGTAAGCCAATGCGTCTAAAAAAAATTATATGAAACAAAAAGTTGTATTCGCCCCCGGGTGGACTCGAACCACCAACCTTTCGGTTAACAGCCGAACGCGCTAACCAATTGCGCCACGGAGGCACTTGCATAAACCGTGCCAAATAATAGTTTTCTATTTTCGGCTTAGAATAGAAGTAAATCTAGCCCTCAACTTGATGCCAAAAATCTATATGATTGAGAACGGTCTTAAAACTTAAATTTATTTTTTTGCCTTTTTTAATGATTTAAACTACAAAGTCGCATCAAACCGTTCCATCCGGTTCCGACTTACCTATGTACTACCTGCAATACACAGAAGACTTTCGTGAAAGTTTTGTGCTTAAAAAGGAACTTAGCTACATCGATTCATTTAGGGAAGTTGATAAAGAATATGCTTACTTTACAGCTGTTGTGTGCACAAATACTATAAAATCCTCAAAGTTCTTTGTGTGAGTAATTTGCACGCTAAACTTATCAGTGTGTGTGTGACGACTGCAGTTTTATACTGCTCTTCTCGTGCTCTGCCTACGCTCTTCCGCTGACCTGTATGTAAGACACCACTGCGTTTTAAACTTTTGAATGAAATTATAATACCGTCTGCAAGGGCATACAAACCATATAGATCAAAGTTAAAACAACAGAAACTAAACAAATTAATGCACTTAAATAAAATAAAAAGTTAAGTCTGCCGCCCCCGGGTGAAAAATTCCAGGTTCGACTGCTGGCAGGATCAAAATTTTTTAGATCATTAAATTTTTGGAATTAATTTTAGTGTAGAAACATTAGTTTTGTTTTAAAGAAGCTCTAAAAAGAAATACGCCCCCGGGTGGACTCGAACCACCAACCTTTCGGTTAACAGCCGAACGCGCTAACCAATTGCGCCACGGAGGCTACAGGATTAATATTTAGTCTCAGCTTAGTTCCAGTGGTTACCATGCTAAACACTTTAAATAAAAAAAATTAATAGTTTAGGGTATCTCTATAATTTATTTCCCTATATTTTTTCAGACTTTCGAAGGCCTCCGTGGCGCAATTGGTTAGCGCGTTCGGCTGTTAACCGAAAGGTTGGTGGTTCGAGTCCACCCGGGGGCGTATTCCTTTTTAGAGCTTCTTAGAAATAAAATTAATGTTTCTATACTTAAAATAATTCCAACAATTTAATGATCTAAAAAATTTCGATCCTGCCAGGAGTCGAACCTGGAATCTTCTGATCCGTAGTCAGACGCGTTATCCATTGCGCCACAGGACCCGTTTTTTATGGCCCGGCAATGTTCTGGTCTAAATATTAAAGTATTGCTGTTTTATAGGTAAAAAATTCGTAATATCTGTGTTAATTCAGGCAGTAGATATTTAGTTTTGTATAACAAACTTAGAACGGCTTAAGTTGTTTAGCTTTTTTAGCCTGGGATATTAACCAACCTGTTATGCAAAAATATCTGCTGTTGCGAGCAACTTAACGCCAGTATCTAATGCTTTTATTTGTGTAAAAAATAAGGTAATTTGATTTTCCAAAACAAGAAAGAAACTAACAGTTTTTTAACGTATCTAGGTCACTACTTTTTGTTCAAAATTATGCATTTACAGTATATTGAGTTGTAATTAAAATCGGTTGACTAGGAATGCCGCTGACCAAAACTTAAATACCTTTTGGAAGGCATTCAAAACTTCGGATAGTTTCGGTTGTAATAATAAATGTAAGTTTTATGGAACAATACGTTTCAAAGTAAACTAAATTAAACAAAACTATTGAAAATTAAAAAAAAAAAGATCACGATCCTGCCAGGAGTCGAACCTGGAATCTTCTGATCCGTAGTCAGACGCGTTATCCATTGCGCCACAGGACCAGATGTTCGTTTTCGATCAAAGTAACCCATTTTCCTACATGTTATCAACGCCAATATTAATATATTTCCAGGAATAGATTAACTATTTTTTTTTTGTGGTTTAAATAAAAAAAAGTTTGAAATATATATTTTTTAAAGAATAAAAATTAAATTACTGCGTAGGTCATTTAAAGTGGGCCTATTGTTCCTAAAAAGCGACAAATAAAAAAATTATATTGAAAATGGTATCGTGTAGAACGATATCTGGACGGCAAGTCGTAATCGGAATAGTTCAATATAAATTATTATCTTGGAAACAGTAAAAATAAATCGATTATTAAACAGCACCTTGGGCCTGTAACGCCGTCCTGTATGTTTGCATTCCGTTCGCAAAGTGGTTCGAGCAATGCCCAACTCCTCAGAACTTTGGTAACTCGATTTTCATGGCACATCAATACTGGCCGCGATATTTTTATCAAAGACGAAGTCAGCATAGCTGGCTTTACTAAGACTACCAGTTTTAATAAGTTGTGACTGTTTCTTACACGAAACACACGTTGAGTTTGGTCAATTAAGAAGTTATTTCAAAAGCTTCAACGCGTTGTTTTGGAACAATATCATGGTTAAAATCGTCTTGGACTTATGCTTTCAAGGCGTCTTTAGCTGATCTGGATATACCTGTTTAAAGTTTTTATGTTGTCCCACGTGCTTGCTTTACCTCGTAAAAAAAAAATTCGATCCTGCCAGGAGTCGAACCTGGAATCTTCTGATCCGTAGTCAGACGCGTTATCCATTGCGCCACAGGACCGGTTAATATCTTCTGTCATTTTTTTCCCTAATAAACAACTGTAGGCCTAATAATAGTCTACTGAAGCTAGTGTGTTTCAGTTTTTGTTTGTTTTTTGTAAAAAGTGGAACAGACTCTCGACACCAACTTCGATTTCAACCTGTCAGCTGTTTATCTTCTTCGATCTTTAAGAGTCGGTTTATTTGATTATTTATGCACGCTAATGAACTTGAAATAAATGGGCCTAAAATCTATTATTAGAGTCATTGAGAAATATATTGCTTTGTTCGAGGCCTAAACTTTATTACTACTTATGTATACTTACATATATTAAGCAATTTTTTTAAAATAATTTGTTTATATTTTATTTTGCAGTCTTCAACTCGCTACTTGTTTGAGGTAAGTGTAATTATTTGTGTGAGAGATACTGTTACCAAAAACTTGCATCCATCAGATTCTAGCCATTAAGCTGGGCTTATTGGTTTTTGGTTCGCACTTAACTTCCCGGTTGAGATTTAAAAACTCCTCGTAATCTTTACACAGTTGAGTCTGGGCCGACTTCCATTGGGCGGGCATTGATTAGCCAGAGTTCAGCCACATACAATTTAGAATTAACTGCTTCAACACCATGTTCTATATCAATGTCGAAGTGGCCACACCCGTTTGTTGCCTTTCGTGACATCATATGAACTCTTTTTGGTATGTTTGTTGCTTGTCCCTGGCTTGCATACACTTCAAAAAATCGACATTGTGCCAATGTTTGAAACAATACTTTTTTTGAACGAAACGGCTAACATATAACTAATTAATTTATATAAACTTCGCAAACAATACTAAGAGAACCAAAGACTAAAGAAATATATCTTAAAAATTAAGCTAACTTAGTAACTTTTAAATTGTTCGTTTGTTTTTTAAAAAAATTGTTTCCGGTTTTCCTTTTGTTTGCAAACATGCTGCGAAGTCACCCTTTTCGGGAATTTAGATTTTAGTTAGCCAAATATATCGGCCTGGAAGAAAGGAAAGGTAAATCACAATAAACGAAAAATAAATTTAAAAACTCTGCCAAAATGTTATTTTTACCCAAATTAATCAAAACAACTAAGAACTATAACCCCTGTTAAAAGGTTAGGTTTTCATTGTTATGGCTATGTAAATATGGGTATTAAGGAATCTGGGAAATATATATTTAGCATCGGCAATACAATTCAGCAAATATCTCCCCTTCAGTCACCAAGAAGTGAAGTGAAGTGTATCGATTTTTAGCATAGTTTTCAATTCCATTTAACATTTTTTGCAAAAGAAGAGAGGGCTCGATGACGCCCTTTTGGCTGGCAGGTGGTAGACCTTATCACGTGGTCATTGCCAGACCGCCTCCTTTCGGATCTGAGTCCTGAGTGCTTCTTAACGTTCAACTTAAATTTTCACTTGGTTAGACGGCTAGGATATCCCCTCACCGCCCATTGGCCCACAAATTGGCGCATTGTTTGGGTCAAGGATGCAGCTCAATGACTGCATCGCTATGCTGCGCCCCGGGGCTCTTTTTGTGGGCGTTTCTCCTACTGTTCAGGGTGTGTTGGCCTGAAAGCTTTGAACTTTTAAGCAGTTTACCATCCCCCACATTCCTCCATTCCGTTGAGGTCAGGTTAAACGCTTCTAGCTCGCCTCATCGGAAAGCAAACGCCAAGCTAAAGAATTCCAGTGTCCGTGCATAAAACATAAAGCAAAGTCTGCCACCTATAACTGAGAGGGAGGGGGAAGGATTGTCATAACCAAAACGTGCGCATACAAAATAACATGCCGTTTTGTTTTGGGCAATATCTATTTAAAAGCCTTCACAAGACTTTATTTATCTTTCCTCTTAACGGTTTTTAACTATTGACGGATAAAAATTTATCGAAAAATAATAAAAAGAAATATTTGTTGTGTCAAATTCAGGAAGTGCTGAAAATACTATTAAATATACTTTTTTGCAGTATCAAATTTTAAAAAAACAAAAATATTATTAAGAAAGTTATACAGTCAAGCTTCCAAAACTCAAAAACCATAAATGCTCGAATTAAATAATCCTAAAGGTCCACGTACATTTATAGTCACTATTGAAGATTAGTTAAAGTTTACATAATTTTTTATGTCTTAAAATCTTTTAGTCAAAATTGAACAGGTCGTGTCACAAATTTGTTTTTGGGTTGAAATTTGGCCGAAATAGATTTCTGTGGCACCCTTGGAAGACCTTTCGAGTTAGAAAAGTTCAAGTTAATTAAGCTTAAATGTTATAATTTTTTTTTGAAAAAGCATTCTCGTCAACACATCCAAAAATTTAAGCATTTTTTAAATTTGTTCTACTTAAAAATGAGTTTGGGAATAGTATATATATTATAGGTTATACAAAACAAACTTACTTTCTGCCCCAAAAATATTTGATTGTAATCAAACTTCAAGACTTAAACTTTACCTTGTTGTTTTTAAAACCAAAATGATTTTAACACAATCCAATTTTTTAACAAGAAATGACCTATGTACCTACACGCGTCATTTGCACTAGTGCAAATTCCATGTTTATCGTCTCATTGCACCCCACCCCACCAAACTTCTCCCCCAACACCAAACCCCTCCCCCTCGCCACCTTTCTTCGTCACATGATGTATCCGCTCAATTGTACAACGCCCTAAAACAAGTAAAAATGTAACAAAAACCAAAAAGTCCAAACAAAAAAAGAAAATAAAAGCAAGGCAGAGAAAGGAGAGTGAATGCGGCTGCCAAAAATAAACATGTATGATGCATCGAGAAATAGGCCGCTCTCACTTAGCTCTGCAGCTATCTTCCATAATAGTTGTAGTTGTAGTTGGCGCTCCGTTCCTCTCACCGCCAAAAAGAGCGCAGGAGACCTGATGCAGTCGCCAAGTGCAAGAGCAAGCTTCCGCTCATCGGCATCGGTCGGCAATTTACGTCATCGCAGTTGGGTACTTGGAGTACTCTCTTAGTCTCCCCTTTTGCCGTTCGATCCACCGCCCTCCAAACTTTCCTTCCGAAATGCCATCTGCACAGCAGTCCAATAAAAAAAGGTACGGCGAGGATAGAATATGTTGCATTCCAAAAGGCTCTAGAATGGACTAACAAAGTTTTTGTTAAAATTATTACAATCTTTGAATTTGGATTATTTAAATGCAAAATCATCCCAACTAAAAGCTTTTCTATTTTATTTAGACCAAACTTCATTTGCGTGACCTTATAACAAACTGTAAAGTTTCTGATGTTCTTCTGCAGATGTGAATCGTATAACAAACGGTCTGAATGACATGGCCAGAACGACTGCACTCTTTTTTTTTTTTAAAGTTTAGCTTATCGGTTTTAATAGGTTTTTTCTTGTTACAAAAAACAATTGAAAATATACTGACGTAGGGTTGGCTCAAACCCCTAATAGTTTTAGGAAAACTATGATCGACAACACAAAATGTTAATAAATTTATTTTCTTTTTTCAAAACGACTTATTGCTACTTTTGGTCATAGTTTTTGAGTTGAAACAATTAATGACTATTTGGAACAATTGAATTCAATCTGTTTCATAAAGTCAAAAATGCCTTGGGTCGTGAAGCTCCTGTATTGGGATCACCTTCTGATCAGGTCGTCGTGATTCATCGCTCCCCACTTTTTCCCACCTCTAGAATCTAGAGCGTATCGTATCATGCGTCGTTTCGAGGGGGTGCACTATTGCAGTGTGTGTGTGTGTGTGTGTGCGAGAGAGCGGGGGTCTAGTTGCAACAGCGATTATTGCCATGGCTCAGTGCTTTTGGCGATTTCCTCTTGGTTTCCGCTACCCGCCCCTCTCCCACTATCCCTCTCCCACACCAAACGAGCTGTAAAGCTGTAAAGTTGCATGCGCCGCTCTCACACTCGCATTTACATGTGGCCATGTGTGTGTGCCGCGAGTGTAAAATTATTCATTTTTTTTCTAAGGTTCAGTCTCAGAGTTGAAGGTCAGTTGATGCTTTATGTCATTCAACTTGCTGTCGGCGTTTGCAGTTGTAGTTGTGGTTGTTGCTTTCAGCGTTTTCGTCATCGCTGCGCTAGCATTTTGTGTTGTTGCCTCTTGCATTTTTGCTGCTCGCGTGTCTTGCCATTCAATTGGGGCGTGGATTTCGCCCCTGACCACCCTGTCAATCCCGCCCACTCTCGGACTTCTTGGGGGTATGAAAATGGCGAGCTGGAGGCACCCACAGGGTCGAATGCGCTTTATTGGATTCCCCTAGCTAATAGGTTCAATAGACGATTATTGCAAATTAGCTTAGGTGAACAGTGAGGTTATGTCGAGCGAATGCACGTCATATTAAAAAAGGGTCATCCCCAACCTGAACCTCTTCTGTTTTTTTGCCCAGTTTTTGCCTTCAAATCAAACAATAACATCTGAATTCCCACGGCTTACACAAAACACAAGAGATGTGCGTGCTATTTTCCCAGCCCAATGCAATTCGAGAGTGGATAAGTAAAACAAAATTCCATTGAAAAAAAATTAAGAAAAAGAATTAAAATCAAAAGTCACATAGCAGCCAAAGCGGCAGCGACGTCGACAGCGAGCGAAATCAACACAAAAAGTGTGTTACAAAGTCAGAAGCGCAAAAAACAGCAAGAACAGCAGGAACAACAAATCCCGGCAGCGCAGTCGCCAGCAAGTAGAGCTTAAAAGCCACGGCAAAAAGAAACACTGAACAGCAGTAGCAACAACAAGTCGGACTCGAGCTCTGCCAATGAGCCCAGCATTGAAACCAGTTTTCAGTTTCTCAAAAGTTCCGCACTCTGGCCCAAAGCCAAAGCCAGCAGAGCAACAACAAGAACGCGTTTGTGTGGCCAAGTGCGCGCACAGTGGGGCCACAACTGAAGCCATTAAATTGTGTATTTTTATGTGTAGGCCGATGAAGTTTAAAAACGCTGAGGCTAGGCTTTAATATATTATCTCAAAAGATATCCTGTCAAATTGGTTTATTTTGTTCCCTTTTTTATCCATAGTTGCCAATAAAAGAAGTTAGTTAAGTTTGGTTCATGGAAGTTCAACTTTATCTAAAATAAGTATTGAAGCAAACATTTAAATCTTTTTTTTTATTCATTTTTTTCTTTACCAAAGCTTAATTTGTTTCTTGGAGATTACTAAGTTATAAAAACTAACAAGAAAGCAAAAGATCTTCGGCAAGCCGAAGTTTATGAACACTTGCAGCTTTTGCAAAAGTTAAATATTATTTAAATTAATATGTATATTTTTGAAAACATTAAAGCGCTGATGATTTTTACCTCAATTATTCGATAGTGGGTTTCCGATTTGGATAAAATATAAAGTGTAATTATCAATTATAAATATTGCATATCAACGAATATAGTCAAATTAAAAAAAGAAGACAAATCTTTGTGCTGCCTATATAACAAGGAATTTTGACATTTTTTTGTGGCTTAAATCCAAAATAAATGTCTGTAATTATTTACTCGTATAAATGAAAAACAAAAAAAACAGCGTCGAAAATTTCGGGCAATTCGCTAGTTTTCAACCACTGTGCGTTAGTGCTGCCGCTGTGGCTACTGCACCGCAATGGTTGATGTTGTTGCCGTGGCTCTGGCTCTGGCCGCTTCGAGCTGCCGCGAAAGTTGAGCGAGCGCAACTCTAGAGAGTCAAAATAGCCAAGTACCAAAACAAAATCGAGTTTGAGAAAATCACAGAAACTAAAAGTCAGGCTCCAGAGCAAAAGGGCGGCATTGCCAAGCCGAAAAAGTCGGCAAAGAGCGCCTGCGCAGCAAAAGCAACAATTACAAGCTGGCCCCTGACAAGAAAGGGGGTTGCGGAGAGGGCGGCAAAGGGGGCCCGCCAGAGAGCGAGAGAGAGCTTCACCTGACAGCAACGGCAAAGGCCGAGCAGCGCTGCCACCGCAGGCGGCAGAGGCGGCGGCGTTGACGTTTCAGTTTCAGAGTTTCTCGAGTATTACAAATTACATCGCGCGCTGTTGTCGGTGGAAAAATGCAGAAAAATCGAAAATAAACTCGGTGACCGTGCTAGAAAATCGGCAGAGCAACGCGGAGAGTGTAAACAATTTCGGATTAATAAACACACTTCCTCATTTTTGTATGTTTTGAAACAAAGCTTTTCAAATTAATCAGCATTTTGTCTGCTAATCAAAAAAAGCAAAGCCCCCAATCTCTACTCAATTGAAGTAAACCTTAGTTTGATTGCACTACAATTTTTTAGTGAAAATAAGTTATTTAAGCCACAAAAACTGTGCCGAGCTAGATTTCCACTGTTGTTGTTGCTGCTGCTGTGGCGAGTGACACGTCCCCCCTTTCACCCCGCCCCCTTCGTCAAACATTCCATGCAGTTGGCGCTTGTTTACTCGCTCAGCGAGAGAGGGATTACGCGGGAGAGACTGCGAGAGCGGGATAACTGAAAACTGCTCTTTGGACAATATGATGAACGAAATGAAAAGCAGTTTGTGCCCAAAACTTATTACAGCGATTTCCACAGTGCAGTGTGCCAATCATAAAGTTCATTCAAACTTTTTGCTGAGTATTGTGTTTTTGAATTAATTGCGGCAACAACTAAAATGTCGAAAAATGCACGTGTCTGGGCACTGCATTTCCTACTCTCTCTCTCGCGCTCTCCACAGCTTTCTCTCACCCCCGCGGTGTTTTCAACCGAATCACTCTCTTTCTCTTTCTTATTGTAGAAAATGCATTTGCACCGTGGACCGAAAATGACTTAACATTATTAAACTGTAAGCAATCAAATTGAGTTTTCTTTTTTTAAAAGTGTTAGAAATAGCAAATTTCGGCTTTAAGTGAACTCCAAACAATAATTTGAAAGCAATAAACACAGTGAGAAGTAAAGGTAAACAATCATTGCAGCGGATTATTTTAGGAATACAGCCAAACTGCAAAACTGGGTGAGTGAGTAACAGTGAGCGTATTTTCTTTTTTTTTTTGAAAATGAGTCGGAGCGTTTCTCATATGCATTTGTTTGTAGCTCAAAATCCGGAAATCAGTGCGAAGTATCGGTGCATGTGGGTCAATGAAAAATAAATCATTTTGCAACCGAAAACATGGCGATATCCAAAATTTAAATTTTTGTAAATTGTTAGGTCAAGACGAATTCTAAATTTGTTTACTTTTGTATAAAAGCAAGAGAATTGTTTTTTTTTATTAATTTCTGAAAAAATTATTAAACTGTAAAAGAAAAGGATCCCAGATTTAAGTTTTATGAAGTAAATTATTCTTTGATATAAAATCCAAACAAAATACCCAAATTTGTTACATCACGCCTGCGAGCAGGCACCACTTTTGGTAAAAAAAACTTTTATTAAGTAAAGTTGAAAACAGCATTCTTTTGCAATTTTTTTTTTTTTCAAGTGATGCACCCTAATTTTAAATAGAGCGTGTTGTGATACTAGTTATTACACAGTGGCGAAGACTTTTAATGAAAATGATAGACAACAGCCAAAAGTTTTTGAATTGCTGAAATTTCTGAGTTTTATGTGAAACACCTAAAAACAGCTGACCGAAGTTCAACTAATCAGCGATTCATTTAGTAGACGCCTGCAACAAAATACAAATAGTCAAAAGTTTGCAATGCAGTAAAGTAGACATTTCCGACCCTATAAAGTGATCAGGATCAATAGCCGAGTTGATATTGTCAAGTCCGTTTGAAACTATAAAAGCTAGCAATTTGGGATTTGACGTGCAGATTCTAGTAATTCACTTTAAGGCAAAGGTAGATTGCAGTTAGTGGACTGTGTGAAATGATAAAATAACTATGATAATAATAACTATTTAAGAAGCTATCGAGTTTATAAGTTCTCTGCCAATGCTCTACCGCAGCTTAGCCTAGACTCAGATTTTTTTTCTGGGGAAATATTGTGTTTGTGTAAGAACACTCAGAACAAAAAAAAAAAACGAAGAAAAGTACATACTATTTTTTTTAACATCAAATAACTATTAATGTCCCAGGTTTAAATCCCAGATTCAAATTCAATTTGTTTTTTTTTTAGGTTTAGATACGGTTCTAGAGGATATTATAATTTCAGTCAGAAGTTTGCAAAGAGAAATTTTCTTACTTACTAAGCAATTTTAGAAGTGGGGTTTTAATTTTATTAAAATCGAACGACTATATCATATATTTAGCTCTCATAGGAACCATTCTCTGTTTTTCAATTTATTTGAAAATATTTCGAGATATAATATTGCGTTACTATGTCAAATTTATGTGTTTATAATAATTTTTTTTAATATAATTTTCATCTAACTTTATGGTGTTATTTCAATACAAAACAGTATATATACCGTTTCCTATTTAAATTAAAAATTGCCCATTAAAAATCATGAAATCTTAAAATCGAGATGTACCCCTCAATGTAGCGTAACAAAAAAGTTTTCCGTGGCCTTTCGCTATCGCACTTTAAGATGACAAAGTTTTACGCTCAAGACCAAACTAAAAATTGATTTTTTTTGCTAATTGATATGTACATAAATTGCAGTTGCTTTGTGCTCGGCGGCAGTGGCAATTGGAAATGCAGATGAGTTGTGGTCGCCTCACCAAGTTTTCCCGGTCATTTTAGAAAAATACAACCCAAACGGAATTCTCCTGTTTTTGTATGCAGCGGAAATGCATCATTTGCAGTGCGTCCCCCTCGATTGCCTCACCCCTCCGGCGGTCAGCCGGTCGTCAACCGTGGTTGTTGTCCGTCCGATTGTTTACCCACACACAGAAGGAACGCAACAACACGAGCAACAACAAGCCGGTCCGAGAAATTAGTGCAAGTGCAACATGCCAGAAGTAAAACGAAACGAACCAAAAGGCGAATAAACTCTAACGAATGCACGGCGATTGGGGGAGGCGAGTGAAGAGGAGAGGAGCTGAATAAAAGTCTGCTTCTGTGGTGCTATTTTTCATGTGCCACAAATAGATTTTAATCTGCGCAACTGACGCCAAAATTTTGCATTCGCCGTTCGCTGCGCTTTTTTCCCGCCATGCTCCGCATTTTTATTGGGTATTTTTTTTTGCCCCTGTTGGGTTAATTAAAATTTGATAATCGTACTGATACAGGATTCAGATGGATTATATAAGCATCCGCTGAAATTAGGTCACAGCGCTCGGATCCAGTCGGTCCGGCTGGGCCACTCGTAAGTGGTGCTGCCCAACGTGAAACGACCTTATCAAGGATTCTGGGTCAATATGCTTACGCCATTTTGTCGGCGCCTCGCTTGGTTGCGTTCCGTGTGAGGGACATTGGAGGGCTTGTGCTTAGGGTGTTTCGCTTTGTGGGTGGTACACTTGAGAATTCAATTTTGCGCTAAAACAAAGGCGCCGCCTTTAGTTGAGGGGGTGGTCGCATGGCTCTGCTTTAGTTTAAGTTCCTCCGTTGCATGTCACAGTACTTAAAGTGCATTAAACTACTGCATTGACCTCGTTCGACTTCAGGTAATCGACATATGGTCATGCAATTTAATACGCCAGCACATGCACATAAATAATAAAATTGAATGCCAAAGGGCGCCTAGACATTTCCCTAATTAGGTAAATGAAGCAATCAATGGAAGATATTGAATGAAGACAAATAAATACTTCTGAGGTAGCTGCCTAGCGCTTATTAAGCGATAGTAAAGATTTATTTTCAGATTAGCAAATTGCATTTCCTTTTTACAAAAAAGCCACCTGGCGGGCCGTGCGCAACAGCCTCCGTGGCGCAATTGGTTAGCGCGTTCGGCTGTTAACCGAAAGGTTGGTGGTTCGAGTCCACCCGGGGGCGGATTATTTTTTCTTTCAAAATCAAAATTTAATTTTTTTTGTACCCTAACGGGTAATTATATTGTTAAGAGTCAAACATCTTTACTTGTAGAGTCTTTTATAAATCAATAAATAATTTTTAAATATTATTTAAGGTTTTAGGTGAAAGACATCTTTATTTTTAATGGCCAAAAAAAATGGCCATATAATTTTATATAAGAAATAAATTTAATTTAAAAAAAGCTACCGCCCCCGGGTGGACTCGAACCACCAACCTTTCGGTTAACAGCCGAACGCGCTAACCAATTGCGCCACGGAGGCTATGGAATCTGGCCGGCAATATAACTCCTTTTAGACTACCAAAATAATGCATTTATACCCTGTAGTGCAAAAAGTAAAGTAACTCATCGCAACAACATTATGGGAGATTAACAACAGGAATCTTTTCATTTCTGGAACTAATTTTTATTAGTTACTCGGTCAGAGCAAATATTTGCTTTGTATTGTCAGAAAAGTTTACTTATACCAGGATCAGTTTTCCTGGTCAGTCATGACCGTCAACCTTTCTGTCCGTACGGAAGTCTAGATCTCAAGAAATTTTTGTAAGAACTATATAATTGGAATTAAAGAGTAAATTTAATTATTAATGCTTATTTACAGTCGTGCCAGTAAAGAATCTAGTAAATAAAGATGATTAATAATTCTACAATTTGTACCGATAATATATGTTCATATATTTTTTTCATAATGTTTCTGAAAATAAAATGTCGCCATATTGGAACACACTTTTTTGCAACGGAGTTTAAAGGTTATTTTCAACATTAAAACAGAGTATTTGCTATACCTCTCGTTGTAAACCATAATTTCCGGAAATGTTTGAATAGTTGGTTCTTATGAAAAAGTTTTGTTTCATTCTGCTTTTAAAAATCATTGCACACTCCTGCATCATGTAACAGTGGACTTTTGCTATATTCATTTTTTAGAATTTTGTACTTTTTACCCAGCTAATAACTATGACTAAAAATACACCTAAATCGTTTTGAAGATAAAATCCAACTTTATTTTTATTATTATTGGATTTTGTTGGCATATCAAGTATATAAATAATTTGTAATTCATTGGAAACGAAAGCTTTGGGCTTGGCTTACGTACGATATTTGACCAGTTGCTGGCATGTGCCTCCGTGGCGCAATTGGTTAGCGCGTTCGGCTGTTAACCGAAAGGTTGGTGGTTCGAGTCCACCCGGGGGCGGCTCTATTTTTTTATTTAATGATTTTTTTCTAATGCCTTTTATATTTTGATCTTTGCAGGATCATAGAATTTAGGGAATTATGTAATCTAAACGAATGGACATCATGAAGGTGTGGCCATGTTGACGACGAGCGGACAACTACAAACAAAGCAAAAACGCTCGACAATACCCAGCCACATTCTGCTGCAACAACAACTTGCCGCCACTGCAGGCGCATCCTCCTCACCCACATCATCTTCGTCCGCCAGCAGAAACCATGCCGCCCTGACCTTGCATGTGGCCAGTGCGAATGGCGGCGCAACAGCGACAACATCTGCATCCGCAGTCGAGGATAAACTGAGGCCAACACCCACGACAATTAAAATCGAGCCCATGCCGGACGTCATTGCCGTGAGCACGGCAGCCGGAGGAGCTGCACCCGCAGCAGCAGCAACAACCTCATCCAATAAGACAAGTTCATCAGCAGCGGCATCAACGTCGGCTGCAGCGGCGAACGGGCATTTGGTGCTCGTGCCCAACAAAAGGCCACGATTAGATGTGTAAGACTTTTATTATTCATTCAATTCGGTCTGTTGAAAAAGTATACAGTATTTTATTAATCAACTTCTTATAAATTCAGAATCAGCCACAATTTATTAATTTCTGGCTCAAAATGCAAAACATTTGACACCTTTTGACTCAAATTACGTTGGGAATATTAACAATATATAGTAGAACACCGATTAAATATCAAAACTTTTAAAACATGCATTTCGAAAATAAATTGTTCATATATACTTCAGTTTGTTCAATATTTTCAAATTTGATATAGGTTAAATATTATTTTTTTATTAATTTTTTTTTTATATATAAATAATTTTTAAAATATTTGTTTTGTTTTCCTCTTAGTTTTCTTTAAAGAGAAATTCCGTCATTGTTAAGAGGGGCTACCAGAAAAGTGTCAATCTAATCGAATATAAGTTGATTAATACGAATGCTGTAAATTAAAACACTGAATAATTTTGTCATTTTCATATTGTTTGCAGCCCTGAGGATTGGATGTCCACTCCTAGTCCAGGCAGCGTGCCTAGCTCTGCGCCTCCGCTTTCGCCCTCGCCAGGTTCGCAAAATCACAGCTACAACATGTCCAACGGCTATGCATCGCCCATGTCCGCCGGCAGCTATGATCCTTACAGTCCCACCGGCAAAACAGGTGAGTTGTGGAACAAAACAAAAGGGTGAAATCAAAAATCGACCACAATTATATTCAAGTATATATCTGATCCAAAAGTTTACCTTAACTTATTCAGCGTACACTTCAAAATTCGATTGAAAGTTTTATATTGATACTGAGTAAATAAATTGCAAATCTTAGCATTGTCTGATTTTCAATAAACTCAAGGAACAACTTCTGTATCTGTGTAGAAGAAGACTGTTGCAATCATTCAAAATGAACCAATGAGAACTTTTGGGTCTCTGTTCTTCAAAAACATGACTTTTAATGAGAAAGTTACAAATGTATTTGCTTAACCTTTAAACAGAAACATATTGTAACTTCAAATGAACATCTACCTTTTTTCCGGTTCAGCCCTTTTTTAAAAGCACTGATGTCCGAAAAAAAAAAAAAATTGAGAGGACAAACTGGGAAACTATGAGAATAGCGTAGAACTTGCAATTCAAAGTTAAAATCAACACCAGATGGCGCTGTTTATAAACTTAATTCGGAATTATTAAATATAACCTCAGTAGCAGATGGCGCAACACAAGACGAGTAAATAGATGTGCTGTTACTTATATTTTTCACCACTGATGTCGCTAGCTTATATTTTACATTCGGAGTCACGTATTTTACATGTCGACAAGTGCGTTAATTTACCTATCATTTTTTTCTCTCGCTTTTCATTGTTCGAATTCGTCATGAATATTTTTGAATTTCGATATGAAAAGAAACATTTAACAGAGAATTAAGGAGAGCAAAGGTTTTGTTTTCAGATCAAAAATATTTATCACTTAAAATTTTTTTTATAAAAAACCTTTTGTTGGGAAAGTTTTTCATCAACTTTGAAATTTTTGCTGGCAAACTCTAACTATTATGTTTATAATGTAACTAGTGTTATTAGTGAACTTAGCGGTTGCTGATTTCAAAGAATATATACTTTACACAGAACAATTGCATTGAAAATACAGTTTTCGACGGTGTGCAGTTTCCTGATGTTTTGTTATTTTTTCAGTTAATTCAACTTGATTATAAAATTTCACTAGCTCTTATAGTATCACAATTCTTGAACATTTCTAGATTAAGTGGTTTTATATGATTTTTTATAAGCTTCTAAAATGTATCTTCATTTTCTTAGTAGCTAATCGAATGTGCAATGTTTATATATATAAATTGATTATAATCAGGAAAATATATATGACGTAGGACAAAGGGAAACCAAACAGGGAATTTGGCACGAACGGCACACAGCAAGGAATGAAAAACACGCCCCCACGCTCAAAGATACGTTCACACACACACATAGACAGCGATGCGAAACGCAGCCATAAGCCGAGAACGTGCCTTTCACCTTTCACGTGAAAACGTGGCCAGCTTCAAGGTCATGGGCGCTACAGACAAGGCAAATAAAAGGCCAAAACCCCCTGGCCAAATGGCCACCCACTCATCGCAGAGCCTCGATTCGCATCCAGACGTGGAGCGAATGTAAGCCTCGAAATTACCAAAACGCGCCGCAGTCGGGACGAGCAGACAGACAAATGATTAGGCAGAGGGGGAGGTGCGCCTGTGGGCGGTGGGCTGGCTGGCTGGCCTGCTGGCTGGCTGACAATGGCAATAAAGTTGAAAGTTGAAGGTCACCAGACGATGACTACACACGCACACACGGGCGGCAGCGGCAGCGACGGTGGCAGCAGCGTCGACGTCGTTTTTTGGCACTAAATGCTCGACATCGTAAACTTTACTGGCGTAAATTGTGGAACGAGGGGACAAGAGACTTTGAGGTGGAACACCCACAAAACCCCTCACCGCCAGACGCACGCACAAGCCAACGCCCTGCAGCCTCCATTTTGGGCCCTGGAGGTTCCTTCTGGGTGCTTTTGGGTGCTTTTGGGTGCTTTTACGGCTCCTAAAATAAAATGGCCACTGTCGGCCCGAAAATAATCGATCCTATACAGCCAGTCCCCCAAATTGTGCGTGCGCGCTTGAACTTGCCTCGCTTTCACTCTGCTCTTACTTCAACTTGGGGATATGTCTGGCGGGGCGCGGGCTGCGGGCTGCGGGCTGCGACGACCCAAAAATCAACCAGAAAATGGGGAGTTGATGGGTTGGAGCGTTGGAGACAGGGTGGGTGCGTAATGAAATCATGCCAAGGCTGTTGCCGTTGTAAGGACACACCGAGCAGACATAACCCTTGTCCCTATTCTCTCCTTGGCTCTGTCTGTGGCGTCTGTTATTTTTCTTAGCAATTTCACTTGCGATTGGTTTCTCTCCTTCTCTTCTTGTGGGATGAACGAAGAAGGACGTGTGCAATGTGGCGTATGCGCAATTCCACAAACAATCCTCCAAGGGAAAATCAAGTGAGCACAAACAGTTTTCCCAGTTTTCTTTTTTTTTTGTTTTTTATCACGCTTGATTTCTTGACTATTTTCCAGCATTTTTTTGACAGTATAATTTTATAGCTTTTTGTGGTTTCTGCTCGTTTGCTTTATTTGGCTGCTGGAATCAGTGATTTATGCGCAAGTGTGTAAGGATCAAGCTCGTTAATAGTCTGCTATTGACAAGTACAAGGTCAATTTTGTTAATAAATCTGGGAAAACCTAGGCTTTAAGATGTAAGTAAGTAAGTAATTTTATGAGAATTATTTAGCATGTCTGTATCTAGTTAATAAATCAACTAAAACAGATAAATATCTTATATCATTCACTCAAGTCTTATAAGATACACCATCAAAATACAGACTTACGGGTGTAACTGTTAATTGCATAAGAGAACCCCAATTCTTTCTTAAATTTCCAGAAGCCGAAATTCTCCTAACACGTAAATTAGCATAAAAGGTACTGGCCTGCAGGCACTTTTCAGAGAAACCTTAGCCGCCCGACCAAATCGAATCGATCGCATCGATTGAGCAATGTATGCAATTAGGTTTGCCCTACCTAATGTCTAGACGGCCAAGCCCAGACTCAGCTTAATCTGTGCAGGACACGCAATGCGAAGGCAAGAACGTCAGAAAGAATGAAAAGAACAGAAGGAGACCCATGGACAAAGCTCTTCAAGGCTTCGAAACAATGATTTTTCAATCATGCGCCTGAAACATGATAACCACCGTTGCCAGTCTGGCTCGGTGTCTGGCCTCCTAAAAAGGCTCTGGCTATCAAAGCCGGAGAACTGGTTTCGGCCACTCCCCCTTCTCCTCGTGCTTGCATTTCCTGATTATGCCTTAGAATTTGTAGCTTGACCAAAATGCGATCCTTCGTCTTTTTCAAATTTGTCGCTGCGGTTCTGGTTCGTCTTGCTTTGGCTAGTGGTGGTGGTATTGCCAATTCAAGGTCTTCGTTGGGCTCGAAAAGCGGAGGGACAGCAGATGCTTTTTTTTTGCAAGCCAGCAGGTACACTTGCCTGCCATTGTCCAAAAGGTAAAGGAGTGTACCCAAAATAAAAAAAAACACACAACTCTTGCCTTAGTGTGTCAAATGGTCTGCAGGGGTTGCTAAACCACAGCGGACGGACAGAGGGATGGACGGACGGACGGACGAACGGACGGGACGGTACGGTACGGTCTGGCGAACTTTAATATCGGATCAAGACCAAAGACTCTGCCATTGTGTTTGAGTAGTCGGCACATGTTTGCAATTCTCTCTTCCATTCGGTTCTCTTTATGATTTGCTTGTATTCGCTGTACATAAGCTTCTATATATATGTAGTTTGACCTTGATCTTGAATATATATAAAAATATACACATATCGATAAGCGTGTATATGAATAAGTTTTTTACCATTTTGGGAGGAAGACCGGCATTGAGTAAGTGCAACAGCGGGAGGAAAAGGAAGAGAAGAGCAAAATGTGATAAAAAATACAGGGTCTTTGGATACTATTACATTTAATTTAGCTTGGATGGAAAACAAAAGTTATGAACTTATTACTTAAATTTCTTAAAATAATACTACGCAAAATCCTGGTGGATAATTAATCACGTAAAAGGGAAATAATGATAAACCTTCAAAACTAAAATCATCTGCCACCAAAAAAAATATATAAGGCGACTTTTTGTTATAGAATGTGTTATAACTTCATTTGAACTCTCTATTACTAATAAAGAGAACAAAGTTCGACTAATAAAAGTTCGAGTTACGGAAGCTTGACTGTATTTAAAGGTAAACTTAAGCTTTGTATGATTACTTCGTCACAATAAAAAATTCATAAGTGAATCTATGCATGAGGTAGAACAAGGTTTAATTAAAAGAGATGCAATCAGATTTTAAATTTGGAAAAGCTTGTGAGTAGAAGGCGTCTTTCGGAAACTCCAGGAGCAGGAGTCCTGAGCACAGGACTTTCGAAGCACCCTGTGGCTAACCCAGTGCGCTTTTAACCCAATTAACTTCCCAACTGCAGGCTTCGCTGAAGAAGGGTTAAAAACGAATTTGAAACCCTGTTGGCAAGCGTTACCTAATATTCCCATCACGCTGGTATTGGTGCTCCTGTGCATGTGTGTGTGTGTGTGTGTGTGTGTGTGTGTGTGTGAGTGAGTGTATCTGTGTTCAATACGTGGAAGCATAAATAGGCCAAATGCCATTAGCACAAGAGCCTCGTGCGACGCTGTCGAATCCAGAGTGGCGGGTTCTTGTTTGCTTTCAGCATTTCGTTTTTTTTCTTTTTTTTCATTTCCCATATATAAATGCAATATTAAGGTTGCTATGTGTGTGTGTTCTTCATGCAGAACCCGCACAATTAATTCCTGCAAAACAAAAAAAAACCAACCAAAGCGAGAGAACAGAAGAAGAACCGAAAAAAATAACAAATTCCCTCGATATACACAAACAGTCATACATACATATGTGCACATTGAGTTTGTCCTTGAAATTCATGTGAAATTTTCGCTTTCATGATGACGATCAAACAACATAATGAACCGGATTATGACAAAGATAATCATGACGTTGTTGTTTTGATGGATACATTGATCGGTACTGCCCAGACTTTACCTCTAATCCCCTCGCATTTATGTAGTCCAATAAACGTGAGCTACGTGCCGCAAATGGACTTCGGGGTTAAGTCCTTTCCCAGGACAGGCGAAAATGAGGTATCGAGTCCGAAGGACAACTCAATTTGCATTTAAGCCCAGGAGTTTCCTTGTGGCAGGTGATTAGCATTCTCGTGGCATTAATAAAGTTTATTCTCAATGGGAGAATGTCCTCTAAAGCAAGGGGATTTTGAGTTAGAAAGGACATTTCAGGACTCGTGGAATTAATACATTATTTATAACTCAGAAATAAATTACATTTTTTTAAGTGGAAGTTCATTGAAATTATTTTGCATCCCCTAAAAACCACATTTGTTCTATAATTTTGTACTTATTTTGAAAAATTTTACATTTTCTAATTTTATTTAAAAGGTAAATCGCATTCTAAAATGGCATTTAGTTTTACTTGGATTAGGACATTTCAGGACTCGTGGAATAAATAAATTCAAGTTTTTTTAAATTGAAGTTCGTTCTTATCCTTTTGCACTCCTTTAAAACCATAATTGTTCTAAAATTTTTTATTTCCTTTCTGGACTAGACTTAAAAAAAAACTACATAAAATATTTTTTAAATTCTTATGTTATAAAAAAAGCAAACTTTTTAAAAGCGGCATTTAGTTTTTCTCTTCTTAACCAAGATTAAATTACTTTGAAATATATCCGCTTCTGGAAAGAATCTTCTACAAATGTGGTTTTTTATGAGATCAATAAAAACAGGAATGTACATATATTACATGTATAATGTAAATTGAAAGCTAAAAATGATTCCCAACAAGTAAAAGCATTCATCTATGCTCTTTGTTCATAAGATCAATACTGATATTTGTTTTGATATTACTCACGTTTTTTAGAGAATTTCAGTAGGAAAACGTGTATTGCTATTTAAAAAAGTTCTCTTTGGATTGCATTGCAGATTTTGCCAGTATTCAAAACTCCACCCATTTTTCCGCCCACCTCTCTTTCACCAGTCGTGGCAGAGGCAGTGCAAAAAAGAAAAGAGAAAACATTTGCGCAACACATTCGCCAGTGATTCTCGGTGCTGATTTTGCTGATATATTGGCGATGGCATGAAAGTCTGTTTGTGTACATATATAATGTATAAAATATATATCGCCTGTGTACACATGAATACACTCATTGCTATTGCTGCTACTGTAGTCGCTGTTGTTGTTGCTGCGCTGCTGTTTGCACTTTTTCGCGTATCGCACTTGGCCTTGAATTAATACAGCGAACTTTGGCTTTTGGCGAGTCGCGCAAGTTTATCGTGCATCTCTGTAAAAAGATAATTAATTTCATGGCAGCGGCTCTGATAATTACCGAGCGCATTTCATTTCTCTTTTTCTTTTTTCTTTTGTTTTGGCTCGAACACCTACACACACACACATTCGAATTTGCTGATATATTTTTTAGCTGGTTGCATTTTGTCAACCGACGTTGTACGACGTACACGATCAAAATGAAAGCGACGGGCGACTTTCGTTTCACGCGGGGGGTGTGAAGTGGGAGCGGGATGTTCGCTTCACATATACTACTTATATTCGAATACAGAAACACGCGCGATAATTTCCAAAATGTGCCAACAACAAAGCGCAACCCATTTCAAGGTCACACACGCACACATTCATCCAAGCTCCACTCACTCAAACACTCACACTGGTAAAAAGGCAAATTTGGCAAAAAATTAACAAAAAAAAAAAAAACAATAACAATAAACAGACGGTGGCGATAATTTTCGCGTTATTATTTTTTCGGTTTTGTTGTACAGTGCGGTTCAATGCTGTAAGAGATTGTTTTGCGATAATCGCAGTTTGAATGATATTAATTGTAATCTAAGCACTTTACAAATAAATGCACACTTAATTAAAACGGAAAGTTTAATTAATTTAATTTCAATATTAAAGATGTTTTTTTTTCAAACATAATTCAATATTATAAGTGACTTTAACAAAACAACTTTTTGTTACTTATTTCTATCTACTTTACCTTAATGGTACCATTTTCTACCCCAAGATTATCTCACGTTTAAAACCTTTTTTTTTATTTAAGAGAAATTTCATTTTCATAAGAAAAAAAAATTGGCTTAAAAACTAAACTATTGTCACATGAATTTATAATTATTGGCTATGAAGATGAATATTAAATGAAAACCACGAAAGTACAAAGGTTAGTGTAGATTTCATAAATTGGTTGATAAAAAGTAATATTATTTTTTTTTTAATAGCTAGCATTATTGAAAATTAATAACTTAACGCCATAATTATAAACGCCAGCTGGTTAAGCAAATATGTAACACAAAGTGTAAAAACTGTATTTAAAAGATTATTGAAATAATTTTAATGAATAAATTTAGGTGTAAACAGATTTTAAGCATTTGATTAAAAATTTGTTTCGCAAATTTTGTGCTGCTAAATAACCTAAACCCTGTTTTTTCTCACTCTCATTGACTCATCATTTCTCTCGAGAATTATCCATGTTATTACTTATTTACTTTAATTAAACTTGTATTTATTGTTCATACTTCGGATTTCACCCGCCACCTGCCCCGTCTTTTGTTCGCTTTACCCGTGACAGTTTATTTATTATTATTAAATCAGGTCAGAGACCCATTAACACATATATACTTGTACAGAAAGAGAAAGAGGGGCGCGAGGGGGCCCTGGTCTTTGTATATTTCATCAGTCGTCATCGTATACAGATGAATTTCTCCCTCTTTTCGGTAAATGTGATTGCGATGGTGTGAGACAATTGTCTGAGTGCGGTTTTTTTTTTGCTGTGGGGTCTCGTCTCTTTGACAGTCAGACGGTCAGTCAGTCAGCCAGTGCGCCCGTCCATCAGCCAAATGGCTCAGCCCAACGTCATCAAAAATGGCCGCTGAGCAAAACAAGTTGAAATGCCAGGAAGCTAAAAATACATTTCATTATGATACACGTAGCCCTCACTTTCTAGTTGTTTCATTTGCAGCCGAAACGGTAATGGGTATAGACTCCTTGTAATGGAATTCATCAATGGACCTTACAAATTACAAGAAATGGTTCGAAACAAATAGAAGTGTATGAAATATATATACAAAAATGAATCTAAGGGATACGATGTTGGTTTAATATTCTGCTGACTCTGGAGTAAATTAAAGGAATGTATGACAATACTAATTCTCTAATACCGACAGATTTTACTAAGAATTCAGAAAATAACTATTTTAAAATTCTTTTGTTAAGTAAACAATATTAACAATCCTCGGCTTCACCACATACCAAGTTTTGACCTTTATTTTACGTCTTAAATGCATATTTATCATTTCTCTATCTAACATTCAAACATAAATCTTTTGCGGTCGATGAGTGCATTGTACCCCACAATATTTGGCGATTAATCATAAACACACACCTGTATACGAGTTGCCTCTGTGTTTGTGCAAACGGGTAGCTATGAAAACATCAATCAATATCGAGAAGAAAACACAAGTAGAAGTGTATGTTCCCTCTCCACCGCTTTTAGTGCACATTTTCCTTCTCTTATTTTTGCTTTTAATTGATGGACGCTTTGGAATATCTTTCTCTTTCCCTCTGCTGCTTTTATTCTATTTGTGTTATACAAATATATCTATACAGATTCAATACGCTTTGCACGTAGAGTTAAGGGGTATATTACTTTCATGATAAATTTGGAACAAGGAGGACAAAACGTCCCTATAATTTAATTTTTATTGGCGTCGAAACGGCGCGAATTCAGACTATAATAAAAATATAAATTTGTTAAAAGTAAGTAAGTAAATTTGGACAGTGAGTAGGGAATATTTTCTTCTTGTATATATATATTCGTTGCACTTGACGCTTTGCCATTTTGTGAGATAAGATATTTTTTACTTTTTTTACGTTGTTAATTTCCATTTTGAATCGAAAGTTGGGAGGTAATTAAATTTAAATTGGACTAATGTTAGTCCATCTTAAGTCATAGATATATACATGCATTCAGGAAAAAATTGAACAAACTAAGAGTGTTTTTAACAGAACCCCAACATTTTGATCAAGTTCAATGTATTAATTAAACTTATTTACCTGTTGTGCCATTCAATACGAAAAAACATTTGATGTAGGTGCACAATTTCGGTTTTTTTACTGCGAAAAACAAATGCTCAATTGGGGGAAACAATGAACCTAAAACGCAATAAATTCTGATAATACCTGAAAATGAATTTGCCAAAAAAAAATAACACAAATAAGCTGCATGTGTACTTCAAGCAATATATTTGTATATTCGTGTGAGTGAAATGAGAACAAAGCATTTCAAATCACTGCAGCAAAAACAAAAAAACAAAAATTTCAGAACAAAGGCCAATGAAAGGCAATAAAATAAAAATTAAAGAAAAACGAGACTGCAAGGCGAGTGTTGAAAAGAAGAGCCAACAAATTTTATATAAATCTTGTCATTTATAGATTTTTTGGGATTTTTATAGAACTTTGATTTTAATCTTATACAAAAGTATGGCTTTGTAAGATTAGCCTTAAAGTTAAATACATTTATCTCCTCAACAGTATTTGTCTTCCTAAATTGTGCTTTTATGTGCGAACCGTACGCCGTAGACAATGTGGCGTATGCGTAATATGATTCATTCACCACGTATACGCACCGCGTCCAATACATTCGCATCGTCTGCAGTAAAAAATTTCGCACTTGCTATAAATGGCCTTTGTTTTTGCTTTTACGTTCTGTGCGTAAAAATTGTGCGTGTGACTATGGTTTCAGACTGTTATCGCTTTAGGAACTCAATGAACCGCAGACGGAAAAAACAAAATAGAAGCAAAAAAAAAGAGAGAAATAAACAAAATAAAGCAACAAACAATAATAAACTAATTCAAGAGCAGCAATGGCAAAAACTCTGATAGAAAGCTAGCAACAACACCAACAAAGCGAATGAATTTTGCCATAAATAGTTGGCATTGTTATTGTTGCTGCAGCTGTCGACTGAGAAAAGGGGTAAACGAAGCAATATAAAAACTATTGCGGTGGGTCAGGGTGAAAATGAAATAGAAATCTATGAATAGTTGTGAGCAACTAGAAGAGAGAATCGGCGAGCGAGTGCCGCCGCGACACTGAATGAAATGGAATTTTCCCCCGTTGCCTCAACTGATTAAGCAAAAAAGAGTCCGCAAATTATCGTGTAATAGCGTCGGGCAATGCAATAATACATACACTGATCACATTCATTCTGATTATCTTTGCCATGGACAAGTCATCAAAGTAGTTGATTCAATTTGCTCGGTCAAGATAATTAGTTTGACCTGAATCACTCTCGCTAAAGAACTAGAATGCGCATACGCAATGTGAGCTCATTTTGGCCATGTGGGAGATGCTCGAAATACGTGTATTTATCTAGCAGCTTTATATATTTATCTTATTTCTGTCTTGTGGCTGCTTAGCCAAATTGTACAAGCTTCTGGGCCTTATTGTCGGCAATCGAGTCAAGTGCCCGGCTAGCTCAGTCGGTAGAGCATGAGACTCTTAATCTCAGGGTCGTGGGTTCGAGCCCCACGTTGGGCGAAATTAAACTTTTTGTTACTTTGTTTCCTCATATTATTTTTGTTTTATTAATTACAATTTATATTGCAGTTTTAAGACGACCTCAATTTTGATTTGGGAAGAATTTAATATTTTTTAATTAACCACATTTTTTTACTGTTTTATTAATTAAAAATTCTTTAGAATTTTAATATTATAAATTAAAAAAAAATAAAAAAAATGTCTGCGATCCTGCCAGGAGTCGAACCTGGAATCTTCTGATCCGTAGTCAGACGCGTTATCCATTGCGCCACAGGACCGGTTGGCAACCAATCGGCTTTTGAGACGTTTTAAGTTGCTGTTTGCTTAGAAAATTCTTTAGCTTTTCTACGTTTGCTTTGTTATTTCTATTCGTTGATAAGGGAAACCGGTCTTTAAAATACCCTCTTCTTGCACGCGATCCCCACTTGGTACAAAAAATATTCTTAATTTATTATAGACCAAAGGCTGAAATTTTTATTAATATAAAGCGGTACGATTATAAAAATGCTGTATATTTGAGTGGCACTTAAATTCAAATATTTGTCTTGTATTTTTTGCAAATGCACAGCAGCAAAGAATAATAAAACCCAAAAATGTACTGGCATAGACAGGCAAACCGAGAGAATTGCAAATATTTATCCAACAATAGCAACAAATAAAAAAGTTCGTAAAATATATCAACAGAAAGTGAAAAATAAAAATAAAACGATGGCAACACGTTTTTGCGCTTCACAAAACAAGACACAATGACGATGATTATGATGAAGGCGTGTGTGAGTGGGGGGCCATGCGGGGCGTGTCACCGCTGTATCCAACACTCACGTACAGTGGGTGGGAGAGGGGGCAGTGGCAGGCGCAGGGCAGACACAGTCACATCAGCCACAAACAACGATTCGGCAATACAAAGGCAACATGAAATTTTGCCAAAAAAAAAAAAAAAAAAAACAGACGAAATAAAAGTAAAAACAAAATGGCCGACGTCGGCTGCAATTTTGTATATAGAAATTTTCGTCTGGTTTACCGGGGCGGAGGAGTAAAGGGCGAGGGCCAAGAGCGAGATGGCAGCACGTCTGAATGTCCGGAGCATTTAAATGAAATTAGAATGGGAGTCATGAACACTTACTGGCCCCCTAGCTGCCTCCCCTCCCGTCTGATACTGTCCGTGTGCGCCTGTGTGTGTGTGTGTGTATCTTTTCGCTTTCGCATGACACAGATACACGTTTGCAACCAGAGAACAAAACGTAGACGACACTTGATAGCGACGTCTCTAGCCCTGACCCTAATTTTTGGGTAAATAAACATTTCGTTAGGGTCCCCGTCGGGGATCGCTGGCCCAGTTCTTGACAGATTTGTGAAGCCAGGTACCTAATCTGATCTAATCTTGAGGTGACTTTTTAAACGATCGGCAAGGTGTCAATGATCTTCTAAAAACCTCAGCACACTGACCTATCAATACTGTTATATATTTTGAACTTTTGATTGGAAAGATTCGTTTGGCTCGTTTTTAACCCGTAGATTATTCGTAAAATTTAAAAAATGTTTATTGTAATTTACGTGTTGATTCTTTACAATTTATTTACGCAAGCAATATATATTTGCAGTGTCGTGGTAACTTTTGAGTAAAGAGAGTTTTCGTAATTAAGAAATAAATACACAAAATTTTTTTTATGTTTTAAAATTAATTTATATCTTAAGTTGTATTAAAAAATATATTTTATTGAAACAAAGTGTAATTATTTTCGGATATGGATAAATAATAAGTTTAATAGTGATTTTTATTCCTTTATTTTTTAATACATTTTTTTATTTTAGTGTAGTCGAACTCAGTTTTGCTCAAAATTAAATTTTGTTGGTTGTATTAATTTAACCTTTTTTTACACATTTTGATTGTGCTTGATTTATTTGTTCAAGTTTTTTTTTGAGATCTTGGAGATTGATTCAAAACCTAAAACGGGTTTGTGCCAGAAACGTGACGCTGTAAAGATTTGATGAATATTTTGTATAAGGAATTTTGATTTATATTAATTATTGTTTAACCTTCAAAAAATGGCTTTGTAAATTTCCTAAATTAGCTGTAGTATTTCTTATTTTGCAAAAAAAAGGGAATTAGTTGTTCAACAAGCACAATTCTTAATCAAGTGTATCCAAAACAAAGTGAATGGTTTTATAGTTTATTATTAGGTGATCATTTGTTCACCTCTCAAGTGTTTTTTAAACAATTTTACTTATAAAAAAGCTATTATCTTTAAGTGTATTGCTCAGCATGCGGAGAATTTTTTCAAATTCCAATTTCACCAACTGTTTGACGGTAAATAAACAAATATCAAATGCATAAATGAGGGCATTATCTCAAGGTCGTTCCCAATTGTATTCGGCGCTGACTATCTATTCACACACCCTCGCACTCGTTTTTGCTTTGGCTCCCACTTTCGTTTTCGCTTTTGTTTGGTTTTTTTCTATTTGCTATTTTTTGGCAAAATAACCTTGATAAAACGTAAACTATTTTTATCAGTGAGAGTGGAATGGGGCCAATGGCAGAGCAATTTCTATTTGGGGTTAGTGTGCCAATTAACGATTAGATTATTCCGACGCTCCCTCACTGCTCCACGCCCAAGTTGTGGGTTAGTGTGCGAAATTATTTGCGGTTGGCGGACTCTAATTCTTCGCCTAAGCGGTAAACAAATTAGCTATGCAAATGTCAGGCGATGCTGGTCAAGTGTAAAGTACCACGCATTGTGAATGATCTATAAATAACAAACTATAATAAGCGACTTGCCGTCTTACGACTCCCATTTGCGTAGTTGGTCTGGCATAAGAAGCTAGCCATTCAAATATTCACCGGGTAATGCGTCATTCATGTTGCACCAGGTTTTTATGGGCGTGGCCTGTCCGCCGACTTGGCTCGAATTGATAGCACGCGTTAAACAATTAAAATGTTTAGGTAAAGTTGGCCAGCATTACAAGATGCGGGTGCTCCAATGACGTTGGTTGGTTACGATATGGTTACGAGACCTTGTCCTACTTAGGGCTGTTTTCTTGTCTTCTTAGTAAGCTAAAAGTAGGATTAAAGCCTAAAATTTCTATAGGTATTTTCAGTTGAAAACTTATTTTACCAATATATAAATAGAAACAGGAATAAAATGCAGTATGTGAAATACACAGAACTTAAAAAGCTTTTTTAAAATGGTTATGATATAACCTAGTTTCAAAATAATAAATCTTTTATAAAAACGTAATTAACTAAATTAAAATAATTATAAACTCTAAGAAACACAGTTAAAGTTGTTATAATTCCGTTTGTATATTGTTTTAGTTTGTAAGGCACTTGTGTAAATATTTCTCTTTTCAATTTAAATTTATGTGATTTTGAAATATGTAAAGTGACATATAAAATTCGTTATAATTTGCTTGAAACGAGATAAGAAACGTATACTAGCGAAGGCAACATTATTGTATTAGTTCACTGACTTCATCAGTTCAATTCCATATACAGCAATCGCCGCTAATCGATTTAGGCTTCATCAGCGTCATCATTGTCAAAGCAGACAGTAAAAACAGAAAATGTGGATGCAGAGGGATGGAGGGAGAAGACCCAATTCAGTACACAATACTGATCCAGAAAATACAATGAAATTGCATTTAAATGGCCATAAATCTAAATCAACAAAGTGACAATCGCAAATAAAAAACGAAAAAACCCAATACGAGTGCACATGCATATGTATACTCATGAGCCGCCAGACAGGCAAATGACCCACAAAGTAGCCGCTAAGCGAAAAAAAAAAACCACAACGGTGGTACACTCGAACAAATGTAAATCAAATATGGCGATTCTCGATATGGGTAAACAAAAATTCAGAAATCGGGGGGAAAGACAAAACATGTGAGGTGGAAAGGACCCCGCACCCACAGACTTTGTCCCACTGTGCCCGCGAGCATTTAACCTTGAGCCGGCAACTGATTACAAAATTGCAACGATAACTGCCACTGACCCCATGGCAAAGAAAATAAAATGGAGAGTGCCGGCAGAGCGGTAGAATGTGGGAAGAGAGCTGAAGAAAGCAATCGCTTAATTCTGCCTTGATAAGTCATCGTCTTAGCAGTTCCAGTTGGAACAAACAGACGACCGACTGACTGGCAAACTGGCAAACTGGCATATTTTGCATTTATTTTATTTCGTTTCCGCCAGATGTTGACACGAAGACTGCGAAAGAAGGAGCGCTGGGTGTTAGGTGGTTAGGCAAATAAAAACGATTTGGCTTGTTCCGCAGCACTTAACGGAAATTGAATTTGAAATGCAAAGAAAATAAATCAACTGACTGAAGTAGTTGACATTTCCGTTTAAAATGCGTCAAAAAGATATTCAAGTTTTATATTTTTAGAAATTTTATAGATTATGTTATGAAAATCTACAACAAAATTGACTATGGTTTCTACTACGATACTAAGATATATAAAATTGATTATTATTAGTTCTCAAGTATTTCTCTCTTGCTACAATAATTAAAAAGCCCGCAATAACTTTATCCTACATTTAGAAATAATCCCATTACTTAAACTTCATTGAAATGTTTTCATGACCAAATAAATTTAAATATATATTTTTATGGTGTTTTTTTGTATTTTGATTAATATAACAACAACAATTGCTATTCGCGTTTAAAGTTAAATCAACTAGATCATGCCTGAAAAGAAATCAAAGAATTTGAATGTTTGCCAACTAACAAATGTATCATAACTTCTTACCCTGCAACCTGGCCAACTGCTCAGTTGTCATAACAATGGGTTGCATATGCTCGGGGCTGCTGGGAGCTATCAAATTTGGATCGGCAATCGGGCCCACATAGTACTTTCGCATCTTTAGGTACTGCAGCCAGACATTCAGTCCCTCTCCGGTCGCCATCGAGTCCATGGAGTCGAGATCCGTTCTGCCGGCATTATGCACATCGAGACTCTTGTTCACGAACACCTGTCGTGTGAGGTGGAAGTGGCTGTTGGTGATGTAGATGTTGGACTGGGCTGGCCTCGGCTTCTGCGTAAAAAAAACATTTGATTATATATAAATTGGGCTTGTCTCGAGGTCAATTTGATCTATTCCACATAATTTGCTATAATTTTTTAAATGTAGGATTAATATCATTAAAGGTATCGTTTGCGTCTTAATATATACAATAAATAAAGTTTTGCATATTCGTTTAAAATGTTAAAAAGGAGATATTTCTGGGAATAAAATCAATTGATTCTTAGCTCATAAAGCCCTTTTTCTTTGTGTTAACCTGTTCCTGCATCACGGATCGCATAAAGTTCTCACTGATCAGGTGTATGTTGCAGTCGCGCAAATCGTTTATAACGCGCTCCATATTGAGGTTCTTTTGGCGCAGCTCCCGCACCTGTGCGTCCAGCTGGCGTTTGTCCTTCTCGTAAAGCTGCAGGGTCAGCTCCCATTCGTTTTTGATTGAGCGGACATCGCACCATTGCTTCAAGCCGAGTAGCCGCTGGCCAATGAGGCGCTCAGACAGTTTGTTCAGCTGGGACAGAACGTAAATGCCGACGAAGATCCACAGGAAGTTCACGTACAGGTCAAAGGAATTTCTACCGCTGCAGCTCTCGTCTTTGCCGCTCTCGTATTCGAGCAGTCCCCCTAATGTTAAGTTATCCATACTTAGAAATTCTCGTGTTTATGTTGAGTTTACTTGTGATAATGATGGTGAAATCACGTATGAATTTTAAAAAGTCGAAGTCTTCCCATGAAACTGTTCTCGAAGCCTGCTCGAATCGAATAATTTATATTTGCAGGGAAAGGTCAACAAGCACGTATCGTATATATTTCAAGAATTTTCAAAATCAATATCGTAAACAGAAATTTAGATTTGGGGTGGTGTTGTTTTGCTTGTAACAAAATTAAGGTTGGTTTAAAAAACGAATTTTATATTTAATTATAAGTTCATCCCATAATTATTTATTTTAATTCATTGGCAAATTGACTTCGTCATTATTTAAAATATTTCTCGTCCACACAGACAATGATCCCTTCAGAGTTCTTTTAAAATGTTGGTATAATTTTGTTAATTTGTTTATCTATAAAATTAGATTTAATTTTGTTATGTTATAGGTGGCTAGTTAATTGTATTTGATTCGATTTTCTACTTTTAATAGAGGGACGGTAACGGTTGGTTTAGATGCTCTAAAAGAGAAGGTATATCGACTTTCGTCAAAAGTTTTTTCTGTTCGGATAATAAAATTTCGAACATTAAGTATAAAAAATATAATTGTGATAACAAAACCTACAAAATATACTTTACACTCAATTTTTTTTTTATTTTAAGTACTTATTTACCAGACTGTTTGTATTCTTAAACCAATTTTAATTTGTCAGTATGTTGGAAACTCGCTAAACAAAAAAAATTAGCAAGGATATTTCTGTGCGACCTTTCTCACTCCAAGCTTTTTATTTTTCATTTTCAAAGGTATTAATTATATTGTCGGCAACGTGAATGTGCGTGTGTCTGTCTGGGGGTTTCCACTTTGTTGACTTAATTAGGTAAAACTCGGCGCTAAGCCAGAAACCAAAATGAGTAAGAACCGCAGCAACTGCGTCGTGGCTCGTACAATGAACTTTCGGTGGGCGAGCGATTATTCACATAAAATACCTACTTGTGAATGTGTGTATGCATTTCAAGAGTGCAAATGCGACATATGGCTGCCTAAATTAGTTGCTGGTGACAGATCGCTGGAATTTGAAATAAATCGCGTTTATTGTTCATTGATGCTGATGCAAAAACGAAGAGTAAAATGTCTATTTGGTTAATAAGCACAAAAATTTAAATGCAATGTTTTGGTAATTTTTTTTAACTTATAGCTGAAGTTTTAAAATTCAATCTTAGCAAAGAACTAATATACATACTTAGCAAACCACCCCCAAAAGAATTCAAGTTCAAGGCAAATCAACTTTGGAATAAGAAAACAAAATTAACGAAAAACCAAACAGTGAGTGGATTGTGCACTAATTAATTGTTTGACATGCATACAAAGTGGTGCGACAGCAACGCAGCAGACTTCACACTTGATTAAATATGTGCAATTTAAAAATAATTTACACAAGTTTGCTTTAGTTCGATGGTTGGCCTGTGGGTCGGTGGGTGCATAGGGGCTCCAATTGAGTAAAACGCAGACTGTGTTGTGGCAAGTGCGTGGCTATTTCTGTAACCAGAAGCTTTTCACCGGCCAACGCAGTGTCAGCTGCTTACTGGAGCATCAGTAGATGCCCAACCCCCGGAAAAAAATAGCAGCGCGTGTTGTACGTACACCACGCTCCTCCTCTCCTCCAATAACAGCTAAGCCAGTAAGACAACTAAAATAAGTTGGAATTTGCGGCGGCAACAAGTGCTCAGTTTCCCCAGTTTGCCCAGCCCTCAGCCCCCAGCCCTCACCCTCTGAATGCTGATGAATTTTTGTTTTGGCCGTATTGCGTTTCTATTTAACTGTGCAGGAAATCGCTATCGATAACTGGCGGCACAAGGGCACGCCCATCACAGACGCTGGTCCTCTGCTTAGTATGCAATCTAGGGGACTGGCTGTCAGTGGGCATTACGATCAGAATCGTTGGCACCCTGGAGGATTAGGAACTCATTTGTGGGTATTCGAATGCCAGCAACGCCTCGAATTGTCACTTTGAATGAAATAATGTCACGCACGACAACATAAATAACAAAATATTATAATATTGGCATGCAACATTAATTACGAACCAACAGTGCGTTCTGCTAATGTAATCTACAGCACTTAATTTAAAAGCAATTTGGTAAAATACTTAGGTATTTCGAAAGATAATATGTAAGCTTGCGATATGATCAAATTAAGTATTTTGAAGACATAAATTCGGTGGTCAAAATTTTAAATTTTAATTAAACTTGTTAATTTTTCTTGACTTTGTCACATGAACAGAAGTCTATAGCTGCAAACAATTTGGTCGTCTGAAGCTCGATTTGAATAATCAAATCAAATTGTGGAATTAATATTTTTGAGATGCAGACAGCCCCCTTCCCCCTCCATCATCCTCTGACGTTTTTCGCATTATGTATATATTTAATTTAACTTTTTATTTTTGTAGACAGCCCGTCAAGTGTCGGTTCACAATTTTCAAATTCAATTTGCCTTACGTCCCCGACGCTTGCGCGGGCGAATAATAAAGATTTATGTGCTCTGCTCAGAGTTAGATTGACTGAACTGAAGCCTGCAGCCTGGATAATACCTCAATCCAGTCCTCAATACCTCTCAAAAGTGACTTCAACTCCCCACAGTCTTCCTGCATTTCAAAAATGCAAATTAGTCAGACGCTGTCTGAGTTAGGGAAATTGCACGCTTGGCAAGCGTGAAACGCTTAACTCAGTCAAGGTTTTTCCGCACCCAAACAAAAATGTGAAAAAAATATGACGACAAAAATAAGGCAAAAACAAAAGACAGTTACGTTGTTGAATATGTGTTAAGCGGAAAGTTAAGTTGAGAATTGTTGCTAATTTTTTGTCAATGAATAGAGTCGGTTAATGAAATCTGGAAATCAGAAATGGCCTTCGTTAGGTTGAATTGTAAATCATTAAATACAAAATGTGATATATTTTCATCAAACGCTAATTAACAAATTTCTCACTGTTTTTTTCTTTTCAGGTAAGTTTCTGCTCCTATTTCTGTGTTGGTTCTCAATTGGGTAAATATACACTCATAGAAATAAATTCCTAAGATTTAGAAATTTCGCCTTTGATTCGACCAGCATTTGAATCGTTAACGAAACAAAAAAATTCTTGATTGGGCGAATGCGGCAAAAAATTTATTTAGTTTTTAAAGTCGAATTTGTTTTTAGGTTTCATAAAGTAATATCTTTAAAAAATAGAAGAGCAGCCTTTAACTTACGAAAGGGATATAATAAAAATGTTTACATATTAATTTCATATTATGTTTTTAACAAGCAAACCTCCTTTTTTTTCCAAGAGACCAGTATCATAAAGAAATTCGTAAAAATAAATTGCGCTGATAAAAACCAATTGAAATGTCAATATGCAGAAATAAAAATATCATTCAAAAGACAGACAGAAGTCACAATTTATTAAAGTGAACCTAATGCAAGCTCATAAAAAAATTCAAAGTATAAAAGAAACAAACTGTCGGTCAATTGAGGGGACCCTCCGGATGGAGACCAAAAAAAATTAAATTGATAAGAGAAATGCATTAGGGACATTGTACTCAGAAAACTACTTGAAGATATGCTTATGACAATACAGATAATGTTGTGTGGGATAGGTACATTTCAATGGCAAAAATAAAGATATAAAACTATATTTTCGGGATTCAATAAATAAACTTATAATAAAGATATCTTTCGAATAATAAAAAAAATAACAACGATCACCAAATAAACTATAATGTTTATAAATCCTACTATTATTAAGTATTTTAAAATAATCATATAGATATATATGTATATATATATATTTATATATATATATTTATTTAAAGGCGGTAGAGTTTTGTTTTTATGACAACTATTTAAAATTTTATTATATTTTTTTCTTGGAAAAGGGTATTTTTTTAATGGAGAAAATACAATTTTCGGCGAAATGTAAAGAACTTATTTTATAAGAAAAGCATCAGTTAGAATTAAACCACTGTGCCTGGACACGACCTTCTCACCACCCATTTGCGATAGCGCCATGTACCTATATAGCAGTACATACAGTCCGCTCCGGCCGGACAACTATGGCGCTGCCTCTCCTTCGGTCCACCGACTACTCCACATTACCCATTCATAGACGCTTATCGGTAAACAACCACCAATGTTTAACTATTTGCCCACAGTCGCGCGGTGTCTTGTGCCCTGTGTTCCTTTTTGCCCACGAGCGGCCTCAGCCCATTTTTGATGTCGTCGTCAGTCGCCCAACCGAACGTCCGCCCGTTCCTCCCCCTCCAAATACTGGCTATACCTATACCCCCCATCTTAGCCTCGTGGCTTTGACTACCTCAACTGCAAAACGTCGCCGCGCCACTGAACGACATTAAACCTGACTTTGCCTCCTTTCTTGGCCCGCCCTCTGTCTCTTTGTGGCACCCGATTCAAAGTCAAAATCATACCAAAAGCCAAACCGAACCGATCCGATCCGAGGCGAAGCAAACCAAGCCAAACAAGGCAAACCAGACTGGCAAAGAAAATTCAATAAAATAAAATTATGTCCGAGCACGGTAAAAAACAATTCAACTATCTTAAATCTAGACTTTAATAAATTTATTAACAAAATTAAATACATTTTTTTGTTGTTTGTTTTTTGTTTTAAAATAATAAGGCTTTTAGGGAAAGCGTCAAAGTTTTCTAAACTATCTAACATATAAAATATATTTCATTGGTTAGATAAAATAAAAAAGTTTTTGTTATGGTTTTGATTGAATCAAAATGTTTTTCTCTGTGTGCCACTGTCGGCGTTTTATGCATCTACAAGGTTCGAGCTGCTGGTGCGGGGCAGGGTGTTGTGGAGCAGATTGGTGCAGCCTGTCTATGGGCAAGAAAACAAAAACACCAGGCACCGACAACGACAACAACAACAACAACAACAACAACAACAACAACAAACAAAAACTGCAGCAACAACAACCATCGACTGAGTTGTCGGTCTCTCGTTCAGTGGATTTGTGTGTCTTCGCATAAATTTTGCAGCTTGTGCGACAGGCATGTAGACAAGTTTTTCTCCTTTGTTGTTTCTTTTTTCTAGCCAGCTATCTCGCTCGCCAATTGCCCGGAGATACTTACACATACACACACACATAGACCAGATGGCTGGAGAGAGGTGCACAGATACATTATGTATCTGAGCGCTGCAACAACTGTAGGTTTCGGTTATAAAGGTGCTATCCCATGGGATAAAACGTATTAGATTGAACTAGTTCCGACCTAGAGCTAACTAATTCCAATTGGATGTTGGAAAACTATCTTATCTTATCTTATGAGAACGTGTTCTTGAATTTAAATGATTTTAATGAACCAATAGGTTTAAAGCTGTAACTAAAAGCCGTGTTGCAGTTTAAGGCATTTTTGAGATGTACTTACAGAAAAGCCATAACTTAGATAACTAAAACATTAAAAAGTGTTGTTCCTCAATAATAGTTACAAAACAACCGAGATCATACTATCATTAAAACTATGATATTACGATTGATTTATTACTTTCTTTTCTAATAGTGAAATCAATCCGAAGATAAATCCCCTTTTCTTTCTGTAATGTATGATGTCTGTTTATGACGACTGATGCAAGTTTTGACTATATGGCTCTATATATATCGGCTCTTTTACATTTCTTTTACTTGCCGGCGAACTACCCCAACAAACGGCATGCACATGACTTCGGTCGGCTCCCTTCCTCACCCCCGCAGCTAGACAAACTCTCTCACCCACACATATAAATACACAGATACATATAGCTAGACACAGATACATGTTGCACCCATACTCTAAGCAATTGCTCCAGTGTACTACTGAACTGAGAGTCGTTTGGCAGTCGGCCAAGAAGGGAGGGGGTGGAGAAAAGCGAGGAATGGGTGAGGAATGA
Source organism: Drosophila elegans (assembly GCF_018152505.1). NCBI lineage: Eukaryota > Metazoa > Arthropoda > Insecta > Diptera > Drosophilidae > Drosophila > Drosophila elegans. Next base: position 2,942,380 of record NW_024545903.1, on the reverse strand, counting down.
GAATGAGGAGAGTGGGGCGAATGAGAAGAAAAGGCATCATAGACGCAGTCATGGAAGGCAGCTGTGTTTGTATTGGTGTCCCCCTCCCGCACCCAAACAAATAGAGAGACAAAGAGCGAGAGAGACCACTATACACCCCCGCAACCCCTCCCCACAACCATGTCGTTCCCACTACTCAGCTGTCATTGTTGATATTTTGTGTTTTCATCTTGAACTTTTGTGGTTCAATGTGTCTAGCCAACCCCAAACAGAGCGAAACTCACCACATGCTCACCATCACCATCACCATCACCACCCCCACAAACCCACACCCCTGCACTATTGCCCTTGCATTTAGCCGGCTTTTCTATGCGTATGCGTAGAGAGAGATAAAGCAGCTCTCTGTCGGAGTCCGCTCTCTCGCTCTGGCCAATGCAATTCTCTATTGCATTCTACACTTGAACTTGCCCAGCGTCAACTCAACGCACACATCCACGTTCAATAAACACGTACCGGTGGTGGGGGCCCGGTGGCGGGGATCGGGGGTACGAACAATTATCTGCAGCGATGTGTGCGTATCTGTATCTGAGTATCTCGATTCGCTTTGCGCTTACTTTTTAACCACAATGTATTCGAAATGTGCAATTTATACGCCGCCCAACAGACGGCAGCGTAACGTGTATATGTATATGTACTTCATAGATACTTCTGTGGCTGTTGCATGATTTGTGTTAGTTTGCTCGGCGTTTTGTTTGCCCTGCTGATCTTCTTGCCTTTCCATCAATTACGTCTCAGCAGTGTCAATATTCTCGTTCGATTCCTGGTGTCTACATTATAGCCGACTTAAGTTGGTTTCCGTTTGCAACGAATTGGAAACTGTCCAATTTGTTAAGGCCTACGGAGAACTTTGTGAGGTTCGATCATGGTCTATTACTCATTCAGCAGACGTGGGAATGTATTTTTGGTCAGGTGAAACGTTTGCATTGTCTTCAAGATTAGATCTCTGCTATGAAAGATCAACTGTTGATCTGGAATTCATTTTTGGATATCTTTAAAAATTGAGAGTATTTGTAATGCTTTTACTTTTCGTCTTGTAAAATGACGGACAATTGTCTTTAACTCTATTGAGGTATGAAGTATTAAAAACCAAATTCTAATTTCAGTATTATTGATGGGATTGTGTTAATATAGCCAACTAAGCTAATTTTCTTAACACCTCGGGTGCATAGCGATTGTAACCAATGGTTTGGAAATGAAAGCAACATGTGAACAATCACATGATCCTGGAATTCAAATATCTCTGTAAAAGCTTTAAAGAAACGTCTCGCTTTCCTTACATTCTATTAATCATACTAATTAAATTAAAAAAAAAAGTAAGAAACAAACAAAAAGCGTACGGCATTTGTACATTGCACGATTTCCAATTCATACTTTTCCCAACAGGTTTCGTAGCTTTTTGTCCCACTGTGCGCGTACATTTTGAATGTACGTGTGAATTTGCACTTGTGCACCCGAAAGTAGCGACAAAAAATCAACGAAAAAAACACAACAAATAAGTGTAGGAAACCGAAAATAAAGGCAGCGAGAAAGGAAAGCGACGACGGCACTTACACACGCGTATAATGTGGGCTGCTCACGCATACACTCCTAAATACGTTCGCTCACAACTCACAGATATAAGTACTCATGGATACACAGATACGTTTTGGAGAGCAAACAAAGAGTATCTCACGATTGCATCGGCATTTTTCATTCAAGCCGCTCGCTCAGTGTGTCCGTATCTCTGTGTGAGTGACTGCTGTCTGCGCTTCACATTTAACTTTAGCGCCGATTCCATTTTATACCCTCTCTCCGCGTGTTGGTGTGCGTGCGAGTGAGAGTATGTGGTGAGTTCGCTCATCGACCGAGCGACGCCGACGACTTGGAGGTGGTTTTGGTTTGCCACTGGGAGAATTTCGCGTTTAACATTCTGCTCGTTTCGCTCATTGATTTAGTATTTTTTTGGACTTTGTTGTTAACGGTTGTTCGCCCGATCGCGTTCGTCTAACTACAAGATACAAAACACAGCACACACAGTTCGAAACACAAAACCAACCAGAACGGTTTCCCCAGAAAACACCGAACGTTTCAAAACAAAAACCCAAAATGTTGCAACCAAATGATATACATGTTTAAATCGCCTATATACACACACACCTCTATTGATGAGAAATTGTTAGAAAGTCCCAAATAATACCAATCCCCGCCCCTCATCAACAACAAAAACAACAAGTGCAATTCGACGGCAAAAATTGAAATAAAGTGCAAATGCATTGTAGCTGAACCCCAGAAAATAGGAAAAATAAGTAGTGAAGAAGAAGGCAGAGGAAATAGTTCTTTAAATAACGCAAATCGAGAGCATATATTCATATTTGTACAGATATTATATAGTGGCTGCATAGTGCAAATCGCGGGTGAAGAAATTCAAAGAGCTCGAAATGTAAAAAGGAATATATTCCCAAAGCAATTCGACGGTGAGAGCAAGAACAAACGGAAATCGAAACAAACAGAACTCGAAATCTAACATCAACAAAACAGAGCGACGGACAGACGCTTAGACTCTCGTCTAGTCGCCGTCTGTGGCACGTCCCCCTCCCCAAATCAAGGAGACGGAATCACCATCACCATCGCATCCCCAAAATTATTATTATCTCGAAGATAGTGCGCGAGTGTGTGAGTGAGGGATTTGTGCTCTGGATCCCCGTTACGTTTCAAAAGTGAAAAGATATTTACCAAAATTCCAATTCGTGCTTCGGCAACTGGAATATCTCCCATTCAAGAACACAGTGAACCGATGGATACTTGTGGATTAGTAGCAGAACTGGCGCACTATATCGATGCATATGGTGAGTGTGGGCACCTGGGACTCCAATATTTTAGAACCAACTGACTCGATTTCCATTGCAACATTTTGTGGTCAACTGCTTAGCGATAGATGTGAATTGAGCAACAAGTTCGCAATTTGAAAAGAAAAACATTTTCGGATTTTTTCGACCCTAATGTGTTTGTCTTGGCTCACTTGTCACCCCGTGCGTGAGCAAAGTCAATTTCCAATTCTATTTCGTCCAGTCGAAATGAAAACTACATTACCATTTGGCCTTTTCAATGCCAAGATACACATAGCATAGGAATATATGGGTACATATAGCATAAGAATGGATGTACACTCAGATAGCCGATACACGCATTATGATGTCCCACAATGGTACACATGTTCGGAGATGGACGTTCGATTGGTAGTACATTAATTATTGTCATGACAACTGACAGACGGCCAATTAAAGAGTGAACGCTGAAAATTGTAAATTTTGCCTGCGTAAACATAAATAAATATATATCGCTAGGGCACCACAGCTCATCGATGCAGGGGGATTTATGATGGTCTAGGCAAGCACTTGACTGCGTAATTGGCATGAATATCCATAAATTCACTCGCATATGTTCAAGTGGGTATTGATTGTCCTCAAACAGCCGATTTACTCTGATTTACGCAAGTATGCTGTTGATGAGGTTCAAATCGGTGTAAACAAATTTGATTCGTTAAATGACGGAAGTTGGGTTGAGAACATTTCGATAAAATATTATCAATTGAATGGAGTTTTACAAGTGCAACTGGGAATCGAAAAATGTATTGACTTTTTTGATATCACTCTTTTTTCCATTCTTTTGATGTATTGCCATTCCTGGTTGATTTTTGATTTTGATTTCCTGCTTTAATACTAGTCTTTTAAAGGTAACTTGTTTTCTTTTTTTTTTTATTGAATTAAATCCTGAGATATTCATAGGAATTTTTCTCTTTTTAAATCAACGATTTTCTTTTTGGTAATTGACCAAATTAAGTTTTCATTTACAATTTATTAATTTGGTTAACATTATTAATTACATAAATCGAGGATCAAGATCTTACTTGAAAGTAGTTGTTCAGTTTGTGCTTGATAGGTTTTATTACACTGTAGGGTTCCTTATTTAATTTGGGACAAAACATATTTAATTAATATAAAGCGAGTCCTTCGATGCGTTAGGTTCTTAAGTTTTTGTTGCCCTATTTTAGGCGCCTAATGAGGCATTAGGTAACAGCGTGGCTTGGGTTCTGGCTCCAGCTCTAAAGCAAAGTCCACGACATTAGTTAGACTCTCCCACAATTAATTTGACTCTGCCCCCCCGTCGCCTCTACCTCCCCGCCACCCGTTGACCCTCGTTTCCTGGGCGGGACTGGTTAAAGTTTCGACTTGGCTCTTTCATTTTTTTTGTTCTCGTTCCTCGCGTCCCTTTCGCTACTTTTTGCACATTAAATTATTCGCTATTTCTCCTTTGCTACACTTTCTGGACACTAAGCAAACAACACAAAAAAGTTACTTGTTTCCTATGGCGTCTACATCGTCATCGTCATCGTCTTCGCCGCTGTTGTTTGTGTTTTATGGTACATTAAAGTTGGCAAAATGGCAAATTTTAATGCGATTTTATGCAAATATATAGACACATGTATGTCTATACAAGGGGGCCGAATGTTTTGCGACCCATGCCGGCCACCACGTTGAGTATTCCGAGATTCCAATGTTTTTCGTCTGGCTCCTCCTCGTTGCACTCACATTTCGAGGTTCTGTGCTTAATGGCCGAATTTATATCATTATATGGCACTCGGAAGTTGTTTATGTCCCTTTTTGGTGACTTTTTAGAGTTAAAAACTTATATTAAGAATGATAACTTTAGAAGAAGGTATACATATGTTTTATTTTTCTTTATCTGCCAATCCTATATAGAAATGCTATATATTTACAACAATTGAAATTAAAACCTCACAAATTAGAATGTCTCTAGCTAATTTCATACAATTAAAAAACATCAACCATCCCTTATCACACTATTCATTGCACATTATAACTATTTTCCAAGTGTAACATGCAACCACGTAAAACTGCCATTCAACAAGGTTCAATGTAACCTCGGCTGGGGGCCGACCGAATCGATGGGTGCAGACCAGTGGGTCAGGAGACAGTGCACCACCCTCGTTTTCCCAACCCCCAGACGGCAGTTTTCCCCGGGGAATGGGAATGGCAAACAGGTGCCATTGTAAGCGCTCTTGTGGCAATTGCTTTGAGTGCCTTATCTTGTCACTCTTCTTCTGGATGGCTTTCCTGACCGCTCGAGACCAAAACCCCCTACTCACCCCACTCCGTTCCGTATGTGCATGTGCAATTAGTAGTAGCCTGCCATATAGCAGTTGAGCTTGGAACGAGTTTTCACCGCTTTTGTGTACTTTCACAGGCCGGCCACAAAGTCAAGCTGTCAACACTTTCGCAGACTATTGTGGAAGACGATGACGATGTCGAAGATTTTCCATGACTTTCCACTATTTTCCTAGTAGATGCTACAATTTTATTGTTGTTGTTGATTAGCCGAGCAACGCAAAGATATTTGTAATTCATACTCAAGCGTAAAACTTGAAATGCTTTGTTCAACTTGACTCAGTGTTTTTTTTTTTTAGTGGGCAAGAGGTGTGTGGCGTCGTCAGACTTTTATGGTAATAACCTCGGCACAGACTTTTTTCCAAATAAATACTAAAATGTATGACTAATGTCAAAAATTGACAGCAAATGCCCTTTTAATGTTATGTCTTTTGGGCAGATTTTCTCGAAAATAGTCGTTGGTCAAATCTCTGCCAAGCAAATACATTTCTTTTTGTAAAAACAATGAGTGATCAAGGTCGATTATTATGGTGGATAGGGAAGTTTTCGCATGCTTTCTTATGATGTTGTCTTTGGACATTTGTTTGCCATGCTACTTTGTCATTCTGCCGAAAAGAAGACACATTAAAGTCTTCTTCTCAGCCGAAAAGGTCAGGCAATCAGTCAGATCCACATATGCAAATTGTATTATCGATTATAAATGCAAATCGTAGACGGCGCAGAATGGAAAGAGAGAGACGCCGCTTAACCGGAAAAGGAAATGATTAAAGCGCATTTTTTGAGCCGGGCCAATCAACCTCAACCAGTTGTCCTAAACATTGGGCGAACGGTGACGCTTCGCTTGGGGTTTTTTCCTCTTGTCTCGTAATACATATATATTCTTATATTTATTGATAGCTGTTTGATGCTTCAAGGCTGTTGTACTGATATGATTTTCTAAAATACCCTAAGTTCTAAATTATCGCTTGCAGTCTTTTATTTATTAATTTGCTAGGCTATTAATTGAAACGCGTGCCCTGGCACATATTTGCGGCTTAAGTGCTCCGAAAAAGCCGAAAACGGGCCATTGCCAAATGCTATAAATCTCTTTCGGCCCAAGGCATTAAAAAGTTTCTGTCTTTTTTTTTGATTTGCTTTTATTGCTAATTGATTTTGTGTGAAAAGACAGTGGCCGATAGAGTGGAATAGAGCATTATTCTTGGGAAACACTGGAGGATCCGCCATGTGGAATATATATTCCTGGGAATGAGAGCAGCTGAAAGGATACCGATGGAAAAAGTTGGAAAAGCTTTTTGGGAAATGTGGGTTCCGTGTCATAGCCGGCTTATGAAAAGTGGATAATGATTTTTGAGATATTTAACGAAGTTTATTGCGAAGTTATAGTGAAGAAAAAGTTTTTTTTATGATTCACTTGCACCGATTGATCCAAACTCCACCTTTTTTTCATTTTGGTTTTGTCTTAAGCCAAGTATTGGATGTGTGTCAATTGAATGGCACCATTTTTCATGTTTATCCAAATCAGCAAACTTCAAAAGAAAACTACCAACTTAATAAAGTCAACCGTAAAAAACACAGCGAACTGAATTCGCGGAAAGTAAAGCTCAACCTGTTTTTGGTTAAATTTTGTTGTTATTGGTAGTGGGAGACAGAGATAGGTAGATATTGGAGAGGAACAACCGTTAAGTTGTCAGCGGCTTACCATATATATGTACACATGTGCGAATTTATCACGTATTCGCACATATGTAAAGTTTTATTTTGGCCACTCTTGAGTCTGATTTGTTTGCTCGGACCTCAATCTCAATCAGAAATGACAGGAAAGAAAAAAGCAACTGAGAGAAAAGAAAGAAGGTCAACGCCAGAGTTATGTGTTGGTAGGGTGGTTTCTTAAAAATTTTTGCCCTGAGAGACTTTTAACTTATTTATAATCAATTTGCTTATTTTAATTTAGTTCTATTGACTTTTACCAGCTTTGAAAATTTGATATTTAAAAGCCCAAACAAGTTATAATTTTATATAACCAAATGATCTTTAGACCGTTTTAATTAATATATTAATATATAACGACATACACCATTGCATTATTACTGATCCGGATTGTTGCGGGGTTTAAAGTAAAATGTTAAGTTAGATGCGAGCTGGAAGACATAGTCTTCGATGATGACCATCATTAGGGAACGCGGTTTTTCTCTACAACTGGCTTTCTTTTTGCTCCTCTTAGGCAGTTTCGCTATTTTTCTTTCACAGAACATTAGTTGAAGCCTTTTGGGTGACCTCAGGCCCATTATCATTTGGTTTTCTTTTCTTTCTTGGTAGGGGTTTATGGGAATGTGTCGCATATGTTGCTTCAACCGCCCACATGTTATTACTCCCTTTTCCATTTGGAATCCGCAGCAAATGGAAATCACGCGGCGCTGGCTCTACGTGCAGGAAAATAACAGCAGGAAATGAAAAGGATCCGCTCACAGGAGTGTTCGTACTTGTTTTTGTGTGTGAGAGTGCCCTGATGGGGATTTGTGTTTGTGGGCCTATTATTCCTACTGGACAAGCCGATGGCGGATGTTTAATTGTTTTCGCTCTACAAGAGTAGGAGGCTTAAATGTCCACCACCCACCGATTTCAGTAGCGTGTACAACAATTGTTGGCACTGTCGCAATGTTCATAAACTTTATTGCATTGGAGAACATTGTTTTGGGGCAGTCTGTGGGTAGGGAAAGGATATGGAAAGGGTATGGGAAAAGGCGCGGACTCCTGACAATCGCTGGTCGCGTGCCAGTCATTGACATACTTTTGTACGAGTGGAAACGTTCCAGCAGGAAATCCCTCTAACATTTAAGGGTCAGCCAAGCTTTTGGGGTCAACTTGGGTTAAAGCTACAATCGATGGCAGTCCTATACTGTTCGAATCAATTTGCGCATGAACATATGGTAAATAGATTTCAATCAAAATATTAGATCGAGTGCGTTTTCAAATAATATCTGCCATAAATTTGTACATTTAACATTCTTTGGAAATATTTTTCTTTAAACTTGTATTGATTTCACTGAGATAAGTACATTTTTAACCTTTAATGACGATTGTTTTGAGTTAATTGACCGTAGATCCAATTCAGATATTATCAGACCTTGTTTTTAGACTCAAAAACTCTCATGGCATCTAATTGAACGTGAAGGGAAGTAAGCTTTAGAACTCCCAACCTGTTGACTGTTCAAATTCCCATTATGTATTCTACGATGCTAAAAATAGAGGTGTATGCTACCTTTCCCTTCATAGCACCCCTCATCCTCCGCTATTCATCCATCACTCAAGGCGTAACAAATTTTTCAGCTGGCAGAAGAATTTTCCGTTTTGTTTTGTTCTTATTTTTACCCCTTCTAGCGCTCAGGCGAATAGTAGAGGGAAAGGGTGAGTGAGGGGAGCAGGAGAAAGGTAAAGGTATCTGATTCTGCGCGTTTAGCTTTCCGACTCTTTTTTAACGCCTTTTGTACTCCAGACCAAGCCCCAGAAGCAGAACAAAAACTGGGAAAACCGCAGAAAAAAGTAAAATGAGCAAAATAATAAAAAAAGCAACGCAACAGAGAACATCAACAGCAAACAACAAGACAACAAAAATGCCATAAATGTCGTTTATACGTATATATCTCAGCGCATCTCGCTCATATACACCCCGTATATATATATATATATATAATGTGTGTATAGTATATTCCCGATGCGATAAATACGCGCTCCGTTCGCTGCTTCTTCTGATGTTTTCAGAAATATTTTTGTAGACAACAAAGCAAAAACGCCAAAGAACAACCTGTTTGTATTGTTTTTGTGTTGCTGTTCGACGAATTCAGTCGGCAGCGACGTTGGCAGCGAGGGCGACAGGTTTTTTCCTTAATGCGGGCCAAAATCAAATCTCGGCTCAGTGCCCATGCCCCACCCTCCCCCTAAAACCCCCCCCGCCACTCAAGCTTAGACTAGTCTTCCCTTTTCTTTTTCTGCTGGCTGTTTCTTAGCGATTCTTCTACTTCTACTTCTTCTTCTTGAGTATGATCGTGATTCTTTTCGATTTTGTTCTAAGCTTTCGCTCGGTCTCGCTCTCTCCAAGGCAACCAGAGTTGGCATGAAACCAGTTTTTGGTGCTTTATAACACAAAGAGACGAAAAGTTACAGACTTTTGCTTTATTATCGTTTGGCTCTTTCCCTCTCGTTATTAATTGTGCCGGTCTCTTAATGGTGGTTAGCCCATAAAAGAAGATCGGGAGGGGGAGTTCGGGGGGGGTGGAGACGCTCAGCTTGAAACTGTCGATATCCAGTACACAAAATAATGATTCACCTGTAAGTCGCGGAATGAGTCAAGCGGCTATCCAAACGCGCTGTTCGCCCTGCATTGCAAAATCAATCGAAATTCGAACGATTCTTGTGTTTAAGATTTCGAATAATGCCCATCTCTCACTGACCTGACCATGACTAATTGCTTAACAATTGCCAATGTAGTATATGCCGGTGGCATTAAATATTTATTTATGCCAATTGTCTTGCTTATCGATTGACTTTCACTAATTAAGTGCCAGCAATTGCCCGCTTTCCAAATGGGACGAATGTTACTATATGATGGCGGTGATGAAGAGATTGTTCAGTCAATAAATAGTTAACCCATTTAACAATGGCAATTGGGAATAATTAAATTGTAATTGTTGGACTTTATTACAATATGTTTTACCGAAATGGAAATCCTAATACCATTGATTTTTGTTTTTATAAACCCTTTATAACTGCCGCGTTACTGACTTCAAGGGAGACAAGAGAGGTGGAAAACTTTTTATTGCAGTGGACGCTTTTAAAGAACTACACAAGTAAAGTGATTGAGAATCGCATAGAAGGGTGGGAAATTTCCTCAGCTGCCTAGATTCCGCCGATTTCCCCGCCAACTGTTTTTGTTTGCGTTTCCTACTTTGTTTGAGCTACAAACACACATCGGACATTGAGGATGGAGATGGTAAACAGAAACGGCTGTCAAGACGCTTAGATAAGTATGACAAGTGTTCAAACAGAGTAACACACATGAAAAATGTGTGCAAATAGGGAACTAATATTGATTGGTTAGGATGAGGAAGTAAAAACTCTATTTTAAATGATAGATAGACTTGGACTAAATAAACATGACAGATCTAAATTCAGTAGAAATTTGAGAACACGGCACAGATAGACCATCAATTTTGGCGACAATTATGTGTCCAAGATTCGCAAAGACCATAAATCGTACTAGAAGTGAGAAAAAAAAAATCAGATTAATTGTTGCGAAAAGTGAAGTAATCTATTCTGCTGTCAGTTCAACTCATATACATATGACCATAAATTCAGTTGGAGTTGGCCTATCAAATGTTTGCAATCTCTGCAGAAGAGTTCCCGCTAAACGAGCTGAAGATTTCCCCGCAAGATACGCCACATGTGTCGGGCCGGCCTGGGGTTGATCTATTCAAGAATTACGTATTCCTTTCGCCTGGGTTAGCTCACTTCACTCACTCTCCGGGGGCTGGCTTAGCTTTAGCCCAGCGTCGTGTTCAAGGTAGAGCGCAAATTTGCAATTAAATGAAATGAAAATTTCATGAGCTTGCCCCCGCCCAGGTGCGTTGAACCGTCTCGTCGTTTTCCAGTGTGACCACAAAATGTTGAAGCAACAATCGAGCTTAGAACGGGTTTTTCTGGGACACTTTTGAGTCATCTTTATGGGTTGTACCCGCTCTTTATTGCAGCTCTGATTGTTCCGCGTACTGAATGAGCAGGAATTCGGGCGAAAATGTATTTTGAACGCAAGCAAGTGCGCAAAAAATACTAGAGCAGCCATCAAACACAAAAAAAAAAAAAAAAAAAAAAAAAAAACACCACCACAAGTAAGCAGCAGAACCTCGGACAACACAGGCCGAGCTTCGCACAGCAACAAAAGGATCTTACCAGGAGAAAGTACTTCTCCGTAAATATCGAACAACTGCCAGGGACAAGCCCCTTGTCCCCAGCCGACGTGAAGTGATCTGAGAAACGGCAGCAAAACGGCGACCATCGGCTACCAGAGGATGAAGCGGCGCTGGTCGAACAACGGCGGCTTCATGCGCCTTCCGGAGGAGTCGTCCTCGGAGGTCACCTCCTCCTCGAACGGGCTCGTCCTGCCCTCGGGCGTGAACATGTCGCCCTCGTCGCTGGACTCGCACGACTACTGCGACCAAGATCTCTGGCTCTGCGGCCCCGAGTCAGCCTCGTACAACACCCCCAACGGCAACGGCCTGAATCAGCAGCAGCAGCAGAGCGTCATCACGCTGGCCATGCACAATTGCTCCAGCACTTTGCCCGCCCAGACGACCATCATCCCGATCAACGGCAACGGGAATGGAGGCTCCGCCAATGGCCACTATGTGCCGGGTGCCACCAATCTGGGTGCGTTAGCCAATGGCCACGGGATGCTCAATGGAGGGCACAACGGGATGCAGCAGCAGCAGATGCAGAATGGCCACAACCTCATCAACTCCACCACCCCGACGACGCCCAGCAACCAGCAGCTTCACCTGCAGCAGAATGGGCTGGGTGGTGGTGGCGGTATCGGAGGAATGGGTCTGCTCCACCACACGAATGGCAATGGCATTATAGGAGTCGTAGGCGGCGGAGGAGGTGGTGTCGGAGTGGGCGGAGTCGGAGTGGGTGGCCTGGGAATGCAGCACACGCCGCGAAGCGACTCAGCGAATTCCATTTCATCAGGTAAGACCTATAGACCTTTCAGAGATCGTTTTACCATTAGTTGATCAGAGATAATATTCAACAAGTAAAGTAAAATATGCACATGCAGTTTTGACGAAATCAACAAGTGTGCCTTAACTTATCCAAAAATTCAGAGGGTAAAACTCATTGTTTTGTATTACAGACAGGCTTTAACCAGTTCTAAAATTAAAATTGTTAATGTTGTATTCCGCTTTTTTTAAAACTTTATTTACATAAACATCCCTATACATATTCAGATAGAGTCAAAAACGCTTTCTTTTGAATACTACTAACTATAATACACCGCTAAATACGCTTTCTCTTAACAAGTAAATAATTTAAATAAAAAACTAATAGCAAAAACACGTTGCAAAAGTGCAGATAATTGGGAAAAAATATAACGATAATGTTAAGTATTTGGGTTTACTTTTAAAGCTTACCCTGCCTTTACCTTTAGTCTACCGTCATTCTCCCTTTTCATTTGTAGTCAGCAATGCCCATTCTCTGTATTCCGAGTGCACGGCTTACTAATTATATTTTATTGGACGAGCGTCTTTTATGAAGCACTTTTTATGGTTTTTTTTTCCTTTGGTTCCCCTGGATCTTCAGAGCGCGTTCGCTGGAAAGTGCAATCAACACGCACACAGCCAGCATTCAGCCAGCATTGTTGTTGTTGTTCGACATTATCAGCAGCGTCATGGAAGAGTGCATGTCATGTAGACGCTCCCCGGGCCATGTGCAGCCATAAGGGCGGTTTGGTGGCCTTTCTGATGCAACGCTTGCCTTCGAGCCCGAACCTACCTCAAGTCGTTCTATATTTAGGGCCGCCCCGCTGCGAGCAGCCGAAAAGGGGAAACTGAAGGAATTCTGCTTGTTGGGCTCTTCGGCTCCTCGACTCTTTGCTTCCTGCTTGCTCGTTGCAACTGCAATTGTTGAGCAGGGCTGTTATGACGTCACCTCGGGCGATTCGTGCGCGCCCTCGCTCGTTGTTGTGGCACTGACCTCGTGCCAAATGGGGGAAACCAGGTCAGGTCAGGAGCAGAAACAGCAACAGAGACAGTGGCAGCAGGACGGCATTTGCATTTGACCTAAATCGTATGAGGATGTGGGCGGGAGTTCAAGGCCAGTATCTGCAATCGATGCGTCTTAGTTGGCGTCTGGGTCATGGGTTTGTGTTTGTCTCTTTGCCGGACTGGGTCTACTTCTGAGTCGGGCAGGTCAAGGCCAGTCTGGGTTACGACAGTTGTATGCAATGCAGTTTTTATGGTATAAGTCCATATGACGCTCAGTATGGTTGTTTTTTATTATTTGGTTAGTTTCACATATTTCCTAAAAACCAATTTCAATTTAAACAATGCACTTCAAAGTTACTCTCAAATGTAAGCCCAATAATATCTATTAATTTCTGAAATAAATTTTCTTGAATTTGCATTCCTGCAATGCTGTTCGTTTGAGTTCGATTTAAACAATGTTGTTTTTCTGAAACAAAAATTACTATGCAAACAAGATAAGAGACTGTCCCACATTTCAATTGTGGCAAATGCAAATATCCTAAAGTGATGTTTTCTTACTGTTTGATCATATCACAAAGCAAAGCAGTGTTGCATTTTTAGCAAAACACTTCTCAGCTGACTTAATTTTTTTTTATTTTATATGGAAGCATTAAAAATAACTGGATATACATTTGTAAGTACATATGTATGTTTCGAGCTTTTATTTGGTTTAGGATTCATCTTTATCGCTTAGTGATTAAAAAGATTTCCAATTGCCAACATTACGTTTTCATTGACCCTTTTTATTACTGCACCGGATTTAGCTCGATTCACCCAAAAATTCCAAACTGGGTCACAACTGCATTTGCAACTGGGCCAGACCCGACAAAAACCAAACAATCCTCAAGGACATTGACTGTTAGCTCTGTTTCTCTCGCACAGCCTGCTATCCCGTTCTGGCGTACGTGCTTAACGGAGCAAAAGCTCAAGTACATGACCTTACCCCCTGAAAAAGAGGTGTTGTTGCAGCAGCAACAACAAATCGTGTGTGCGTGCCTTTGCACAACTGCTGCTCGTTTCATCTCATCTCATTTTATTTCATTTCATTTCATTTTGCTTCCATTCCGGCTAGCTTATTTGCATTTCTTTTGTCAAACTCTCTGGGGTTGTTCGATATTCGTACTTTTCTATGACATAATTTGCTCAAAGCGAATCCCGATGCTCAAGGACAGCCGCAAATGAAGTTGAATAGCAGTTATACAATGGCATACAATTTAAATAAAATACCCGTACTTGCAAACGATAACGCCAGTTGACAAGTTTTTCCTATTTATATATGTATTTTTCAGCTTTTTATTTCAACTTGCACTCGCGCTCACACCGATGCAATTACCCGCGAGTACTCAGATATTGAAGTGTGTGTGTGTCTGTGTTCGCATGACGAAAAAATTGAGGTCAATGATTTTGTGCCGCCATTTCACAGTAGTGTTGTTGTTGTTGCCGTTTTTGTTGTTTTCGATGTTGTTGTTGTCGTAGTTGCTGTTTTCGATGTTATTGTTGTTGCTGCTGCTGCTGCTGCTGCTGCTGCTGTCAGCAATCGACAATCGCGATCATGCGAACCGAACACGAAGCACTTCGTGTGCCAGCGAAGCGAAGCGCCAAGAACCCGAGCCCCCACTAATTAGCGGCTCTCTTTTTCTCTCTCTTTTTCAATTGCAATTGTTTTCGCTCTCAACTCGCCTGCGACCAACCACCACCCACAACCCCCCTCTTTCCCCAGTCGGATACATTGTGTCCACAGTTGCTGTAAACGAGTTGTTCGATGTTATTGTTGTTGTTGCGGCTGGCTATTTATTTTGTTTGTTTGTAGTTGCAGTGCGAGAATGCCGACTGACATTGATAAGTCCCTCTGACAGTCGCTTGACTTTGACTTCTAGTCGTGTTTATTTATATTTTTGCAAAACTGTCATTAAGACATTAAGATATCGGAGTCGGGGGCATATCGATTAATCGTCATCCATAACACTTATAAATTACTGCTCCAAAAATTCTTAAGAACTAACTGAATCTGGTTTGGTTTGATCTATAAACGTTAACTTTGAAAGACTTTATACAAATATCCTATATCCTTTAAATTTTGAAAAAAGCAAACACAAATTATTATTATACCCATAACTTAAACAATTATAAAGGTTTTCTCTACTTATTTATTTATTATTTATTTATTACAAGTAATTTGAGGACAGTTAAAATATTGTAAGGGACGTGCTTGTTATCGTTGCAACCGAACTATTACAATTAAACATTGGAACAATTAAAACATCCAATTCAAATATCAACATTTTTTTTAACATTATTTTGCTTCTTAGCTACCGAAATACCCAAGAATCAGATAATGCATCGAGCTAGAGATCTTGATTATATATTTAATATGGGAATGTTATTGCTCTCTTTTCGCTAAATTTTTCGACGTGATTCATATCATGTGCTACAGATTTATAAATTCAACTTGCCGTTTTGCCAGTTACTCACAACCGAATGTGACGTCGTGATTCGGCATTTGCATATAGATGTGCATATGTGTGCTGCATTCTTGTTGGCTATTTTCGTAGACTTGGCATTAATTTGAAATTAAATAAAGAAAGAGGGGAGCGGCGCTCAACTGCAATATAGCAATGGACAACTGTTAGTTATCTTTCCCACTTCCTCTCTCACTCACTCCGACTCTTCTCTCACTTGCACTGCCACTCTAGGCGAACACGTTTTTATAGGTTAATGACACAACCGGCCTGCAGCTGTGACTAAAAGCAAGTCGACGCTACTAGAAATGTTTCATATACAAGCACATCTGCCCGAGTGTGTTGGTGCGAACTATTTAAAATTCGATTGAAGTGAGCTACAATCAAATGCAGCTGCAACAGTTCACAACTCAAAAAGCTAAGAAAGAGCAAGAAAAAGATCGAGATCAAGCTGGAGAAACAAAAAGTTAATGTTTTAATAAGACATTAATGAATACATTTTTTGTTAAATTGATATTAATACATTGCCCAAGATTTTTAAAGTTTAAGCTTTAAGTTTTATATTTACATTATTTTCATTCAATAGACTTATTTGACGATTTCTGGGTGTCGATTTTTTTTTTAATGGGTAGTAGTTAGTTAAAAACTTAAAAAGCTCGACTGCAAAATATTAAAATTCATCTATTGCAACCCTGCTCTGCCCCACTGTGCGTTTAAAAATATTATAGACAATTATTAGAGAAAAGGCCGAACTATGTCAGTAGTGTGTATGCACAAATGTTGTCCAAATAAAAAGCGAAAAAAGATTGTGAAATATTTGTGTATAAAAAATACACACACGCCCAAAACGAGTGTGAGTGTCTGTTTCTATTCTCGATTAGCCGCAGAGAAATAAAAAGTGAAAAGAAAGAAAGAGAGAGAGAGAGACAGGGCGATCATAAATAAATGAAAACAACAAACAAAAAGCAGGCGAGAAATAACCAAATATTCCAAGAATACTTGGCATTAGGCAATAGCAAAGAGAAAGACGCCAAGGGATAGAGATACCCTTGGGGCAGAAAAGTGTTGTAAGAGATACATCTTCCTCAATCAAAGGTTTGAATGCCGACCAACTAACACACTGGCCAGCCCTGGTCAGTTGCCATCTCTTTCTCGCCACCGTCCAATTAGTGCAGCATTCTTAAAGCGGCCGAAGCAACTTTCTTCTACTCCCCAAACGAGTTTTCAGCCATGCACTAACACAAACTCAGTTACGACACGGACACAGACACAGACACAGACACAGACTCAAATGGGAATTCTGCTTCTTAACTTTCTTCTTCACTTTGAGCTTCTATAAAAGCAATAAAGTTGTTGTCTCACTTTCTTTCTGCCCCATCTCGCTCTCCTTGGCCGGGTGAAAGTTGTTGTTGCTCGCCGCTGAGCCATGATTTTCCACTTTTTCTTTGCCCCTCTTTTTTTTTTCATTTTCATGTTCATGTTCAGCTGCATCGCGGCAAAAAGAGGTGGCCACAGAGGAGAGAGAGACAAAAGATGGCTGTATCAAAATCAAATTTTTTTGATTTATGCGCCGCTGATTGCTGGCAATTTTCTCCCTCACCCCACTCCCCCAAAACAGCATAATCATTTTTGCATAAATTTCCCATTGTTTGCCGTCTGTCTGTCGATTGTGAACTTGAAATCAGCTGGCGGGCAGCGTTTGGAGGAAAGTGCAAAATTGGATGTGGCGAAAGGCTTTTGGGGATCATGTAGACAGTGTGCGGAGAAATCTCAAATGCAGCTTCTGTCTTGATTGATCTGAAAATGCAAAGTGGATTTCAGCGATCCTGGTTCACGAGAAAAATCCGTGTAAGAGATCATTTCGATGGATTGTTGTTAATGCGGTAAACGGTATTTGACCGTTAGCAATAATAAATACCGATTTTATTTCTATCGATCAACAGCAAAGCAAAAAACAAAACCAAATGAATTTCATATTGTCGGTTTACCGAATTTTAAATGTCTAAGCCATTTTTAAACTGTAATATTTTATTCATTTGGTTAAAGATAACATTTTTCTAGTTGTTCTTTAAAGTCTGGTTTATGGGTATCACAATTAAATGTAATTTATCTTTACATTTAATGCACAATCAATTCTTTGGCATTGACACCAATACGAGCCCAATTAAATGCGCAAAAAATAACTATAAATGTATATCCGCAATAATATATTCAAACATTCGCGTTTTACAATTATTTTAATTTTTGCTTCTAATTTGTTTTGCACCTCATGCTAAGCAGTCAAATTGTTTGCTTTGTGCCAATTAATTTGAGTCGAAAAAAATATGATTAATCATCGAAAAAAAAAATATATATATATGCCATCTTTTGGGATTTATATGAGGTATTCACACCCCTTATGATGAGCTCATTAAAATCATTTTTGATCATAATTTGGCCCGTCCGGCGAAAATGAGGTGGATTTCCACATTAAGTTAAGAGTATTACGTGAGCTTAACCCTTGACCCTGCAAATCGTAAAAAGTTGTCACGCAAAGTTTAACAGCTAAACAAAAATAAAAGGTGCTAAAAATAGGTATATTAAGTGAGACTTTTTATTTCTTCATGTAAAATAGATGCGTGTAATTAAAATACTAACTTTATGAATCCAAAGTTAGAAGAATATTTCAAACGAAATCTTAATGTAATTGTGACTTTAAATAAATATTAAATCCCTTTTCCCCTATCAAAGATATCATTGACTAATTGAATAATTTGTTTCTCTCTTTACAGGTATGTGAAAACCACGAGCAAGCACCTTATCAAAGCTTTTCTGATTACGCTTACCGAGCGTCAGCGAGTAAGACCAATGAAGTGGGGGGAATTGCGGCGGCGGCTGGAGGCGGTGCGTCTGATAGTGCGTGCCAGAAACTAGGTCAGCTAGCTCGACCACGACAACAGGCATTAGCTATAAATTCTCACTCAGCATGAGGGGCCCACGCTCCGCAAAGGCATGGCTGAGGAGATGCAGGCAAAACACCTAGGGAAATGCTGGAAAAACTTTTCCACAGCAGCATTAAATTCTCTCGCCTTTTCCCCAATCAATTGCTACGATTGAGTAAATGAGAGTTGCTGCTGGTGGCAATTTCAATTGAAGATTTCTTGCGGCGTACGGTTTCACAATCAATTAAGGAAGTTATTTCCCCCTCCAACTAAATAAACGCAATCGTTTTGGGCTGTATTGTATTACTTGATCAGGCACACAATGACCTGGAAAATTGAACACGAGTTTTCTTTTCTGGTAAAGAAAATCTGCTGGATTGTTTTATGTTATGTTCTGAGTTGAGTAGTGAATTCAGTTCTTAGACCCAGCTCATGTCCGGTGAAGCTTTACTGAGTAGACAAACTCAAATATAGGCTGAATCAAAAGCGGATATTATTTTCCGCCATTTCATTAAATTCTCGTTTAAAAGTAATTCCTAATAGTACGTTGAAAATGGATATAATGAATGTTGATATATTGAAGGCGTGAAAGGTGTCACTGAGTTGTTAAGTGAAACAAAACAAGAAGTACTGTGATTTTACTATTTTAAAACTTGGTTTTCCCAAAAAACCAATTCTTTTTCCATTTCCCTGTTAACTTTACACTAAAAATCGGCTCATTTCTTTATTGTACATTTTTTGTATTCCTCATTTAAATATAAGCAGTCAATATTTACATTTATTATTCTTCGAGGGCGACTGAATAAAGCGCTCACTATACACTGACCTGAATCTGTCAATTGAACCAAACGAACGAGCAAAAATATGGTAGGCAAGCACACACCGAATTCGGTACCCATCAAAACTGTGCCGCCCGAGAAATAGGTCGGGAAGGCCGGTCGGTCACTTATCGGTTGTTATTGTTGTTCTCGTTGTTCTTGTTGCCCGAAACGCATCTTGTGACGGGCCCAAAACATTCGGAACTCCAATCGCCGGCCGGGCAGCAACAACTATTACACCCGCACGGGTATACGTATCTGTATGTTGGAAAGTAGGGCAGCATTCGGCAGCACACGAATAATAACCCAAATTGGAAACGCACACGCATTTCTGGTGCGTGGGCGTCATCTTTCACTCTTTCGTAATGGGCCGAAAGGTGATTAAGGTGATTTGACTCAACTAGAACTCACTCCAAAAAGCCACTCACCCGCACGCACTACAACAACCAACAAATCTTTTTCGTAATCAGAATTTGTTTCGTATTATTTGAAATGTGAATGGGAATAGCTCGCTAGAGCGATGCTCTTTCTCTTTCTGTCCACGAAAAGTTCTCTTCAAAACGCTCGTTATAATGTCTTAAGAGAATATAAGCCAAAAACACTAGGCTCGAACTAGGCTAGCACTCATTTGGGAAGATTTATGTATTTATTTATATACATTTGATTTCTTAATTATTTTTATTACATTATAAAAATTAAATGACGTTTGGTATTAACAAAAAAAAGAAATATATATTTATATATTTCTTAATAAAAAAGCTAACAATTGAACGCATCGCTAACTTTGCTAATGACCACCAAATGACAAATACTTATACACTCGACTCTGACATCTGGATATGTAAATGGCGACGAGAAGAGACAACGAACTAACTACTTTATGATAGGGCTTTAAAAAATCATACTCGCATTTCCTATAAGCCAGCCAAACGTGTTTATTTTCCTTTGTTCAAAGCTATTTAACCTTCACACTTGGCCAAAGAGTTCATGAACTGGCAGTCCGGGTTTTGTGTTCACTTTTAACGATTTTGGTTAATTTGCACTATGCCGCTTGCTTGTTGCTTATTTTTTATTTGACTCATAGTTGTCGGTTCAAGTTCAGGGTCGACGGGGCCCACTAAAACTGCAGGCTGAGAAGTACGGAAGTCCCAGCAATAATTATTTTAATTAGTCGCAGGGCATAAACGAACTGAATTTGCGAGTTTAGGTGTTTTTTTTTAATTCGGTTCGTTCAACTTGGGTTGGGGACAGGGTTCGCAGCAGGTTGGTCAGTGGTTTGTAATTGAGGTTGATGCGATATTTGCGTGCAGGGAATCAATATTTTAGTACCACCCTGGTCAATTGCTCCAAATACATTTTCTGGAGGTACACCTAATCAGGGTAATACAAAACTAAGAGAGGGGAAGTAGAAAAGTGACTGTCAACTTTCGCTGCCCATTTTTGTTTGCTTCTCTTTCGCGGCGTTGTCTGTTTTGTGTGCTTGGGTTTATTTTTTTTCGGGCGTCGATGATAACACGGTGCCCCACAATCGTTCAGTTCAAATTGGGGTTAGTGCCTGTGTGTTGGTGGGCCGGAGAGTGTGTGCGCCTGTGCGTGTGCACATTGTAGATACCAGCACTTAGCTGATAATGCACATTTGTGCTATTTATTTTGCCATAAAAATACTGCTCTTTTTCTTGTTCTTAATATAAACAATATTCCATTGCTTCCTCCTCAATGTATGCTCCTCGCCTTGATTGTTCCCCGTGTTTTCTTCGGCTCCGTCAGCCTGATAAGATAAGGCGACGACTAGGTTGTAGTAAATGTACGGAAAACGCATATAGAGCTGTCCCAGACTGAAACGCAGATTGCCTTAGCCAAGTGGAATGCACACTACAATTTCTGGGAAGTCAAATGAAAGCGAATTTAACAGTTGGATCTTTGAGATCAAATGTATGGAAATAAAGGTTTTTATTTGATTTAAGACATTTCGCTTAGAGATAGGAATAGGTCTATCGGTCGAAATTGAGAGTCAATCAAGTATAAAGGGTGCTACATAAATATTTTTATTCAACTGACGCTTTGATCGGGATCGGTCCATACTCAAATTGGTATAACTTTTAGTCAACTGTGTTGGTAGTTAAAAGTAATAGTTTATCGATTTTATAAGGTAAGCAACCTAGCATTTAAAACTCTTTTGAACTAAAGAAATTAAATCTGTGCAAGAAAGCTTACCAAAACTATAGTGATGTGAAGAAAATTTTATAGATCACCAATCACTTGAACTTTTTCATTTTTTTAAGCCAACAAAAATCGGTCAACAATTAGCCCAATTATTCGCATAATTTGGTTTCGCTCATTATTTTTCTGTGCTAAAAGTTTTGTTTGTTCAATTTAAACAATAAATTCGTGCCGTTGTCAGGGCCTAACCTTGTAACATTTTATTTTTTGTATTTTTTTTTTTATTTTTTCTAAACAAATAAGCAGTAAGTGCGTGCTTATTTAACATTTCATTTTTTATGTGTACACATTTTGCGGCTTAACGTTTATTTGTTTAGCCTGAGCTGTTTCTTTTTATTTTGTTTTTGTTTTGTTTTTTTTTTTTTTTTTTTTGCAAAAACCTTCATGAAACAACAGCTATAGCTTCGAACAAAATTAAAAACAGCAGCACGAGCAACACCCACCACAAACAATCGATGGAATCAAAGAAATTTGTAACGCAAAACTCTCAGACTTGGACTTGGGTTGAGTTAGCCTTCAGCTTTGAGCCGGCAACTGATGCCTGCGGTTAGAGCTGACACAGTTTCAGCCACTTTTACTTGTATGTATGTTTGTCGATTTTTATATAATTATGACGATAAACGCACTCGCCCCAAGTGAAGTGTGGCAAAGCAATTAAGAAATTACTGGGTAATTGCAATCGCCAAACTCCCACACACACAAACCAAACCAGTTTGGTAGCTACTTTCTTTTTGTTTTTTACTTGCCTATAATTTAGACACCAAATTGAGCTTCGGTGTAGGGTGGAATTTGACTGATGTTTGATATGTAGGACTTAAAATTAATACTGAGAATATGTTTCATTAATGCAAAAGAAAGTTATTGTCATATTATGATCAATAAGAAATATTAGTTTGCGTTCACTTATGGCAATGTAAAACCGTTTTACTCTTAGTATTCGTTTCTAATTTGTTAAACCATGAATTTTAATATTTGTACAGGTGGGTTGTGTTGATTTTCCTGCTGGTGAATTTAAATCAAGTCAGCAGGGTCAAACAATTATTTTCGATTCGCATTGACAAAAAAAAAAACGCGTTGCGAACTTGAATTAAACGCACACACATATGCGGTTATTATATAAAATACATTCATACCTGTACACAAACCGAAATATCGTGGTCAAGTAGATGGCATGGAAAGGGACAATCAGTCCATATGTACATTCATTGTTTTGTATATTGTTGTTTTGGGGCTTCGCCTTCATTATTTGCAGTATTTTTTCCTTACCCATAAAGTAAGCGATTTCGAAGGTGGTTTAAGGGGAAATATGGGGAAGGGCATAGTAGCGTTCGGTGGGAAATAACAACCATTAAAAACGTTGTGCGAAAAAATCAGTGAGTATTAATCAAGACACGTGTTGATGACTTTGACTGTTCCTCATCGAAGTGGAGGACAAAAAGAGATAGAGACAGATCTGCGACCGCACATTTGCCATATATCATATTACAACACCGTCTAGGTAAAGGTCAAAATCTGAAAAAAATTTGCTGTCGGCAAATACAATGATCGCATTGCTAATGTACCGTTAACAATTTTTGTTTAATTTTTGAGTTGATTTTTTAGGTTTTGTTTGCTTTGTTCAATCTCATTTTGACAGTGGGAAGGGAAGCAATATATCATTAATTTGATCTGCTCACGACAAGGTCAGTGTCAGTCTGCAGGGCGGAAGATCTGCAAAGTTGAGCTTTCTTTGTTTACCAAACTCAATCTCCTGCTACTCAATCTCAATTGAGAGGAGAAGTGTCCGAAAAGTTAATTAAAATTTATTAAGAAATTTATAAATTAAAAAAAAGATATTCTAATGTAAGGACTAATTAGTTCGTAACCATTTAAAATTAAATTTTATATACCCCTTCATTAAACTTTCAATTATTACGCATACGCCTGGTATGACTGCAAACTCAGATAAAAGCGAATCACCAGCACGATCATCTAACAAAAGCAAGTTGTGCTTTTGTAATTCCCATCAGGTTTACCACTTATTTTTTGTTATTTTTATTCTGATTGTTATGGTTGTTGTGGCTGGTAACAAAAAATCGTTAGAATTTTCGCTGGCCAAAACGGCCGTTGACCCCCCAACTCAAGGTTGAATGTTGATGCGTAATAAGGCAACAAGAACAACAAAAGACGTTTCACACTTTTGGCTCAAAACGTGTGTGCTGGGCCACAAAAATAAACGAAATAGAAATAGAAATAATAATAATACAACTTCTGTGCGTGGTATCCGTATCGCTCCCTCTATAGTTTTACTATTTGAAAAATTGTACTATAGTATTGGTGGAGTGGTAAAGGGGGTGGTAAAGGGAAGGCGGACGTGGTTTTCTGAATAGTAGAATTTGTATTTGAATGTGTTCTTGGTTATTTTTCTGCTGCGTCAGCGCACACGCGATTTCTATTTGCTATTGCTGTTTTTGTTACTTCTTGTTCTTACTCTTGGCTATTCTTACTGCTATAAATCCCTCAGCCCCTTTCGCGGGTTTTGTTAACAATTTTCATTTGTAATTACGTGGTCGAAATGATTATGATGTTGGATGATTATCGTTTCCATTCAATGCCAGAGCGAAATTATATTTTCTGTTTACTTTAGAATGGCTTCACCGTGCCCCTCTTTTAGACTTCCCCCTTTTTTGTCACTCTGTTTTGATGATTTTAAGCCATGTGTGAGCCGAGCTTTTGTTCTGTTCGCTTTTTTCTCCCTTTGTCTAACCAAATTATAAATTTTGGAGTGTTTTTGTTTTTTTTTTTCATTTAAAATAACAATGCCGCAATCAAAAGTGATTTATTAAATTTTCAAACAATTTTTTTTTTCGTTTGCTTTGCAGTGGTCAGTTTTGAATGTGTGTTTTTTACCCGAGACTCGTATAGTAAAAGGGTACTTTTTTTATTCGCAAAAAGTATACAAATCACGTTTTTAGTTGCTATGGGCTAGACATTTTTAGTTTTCAGTTTTTCAGAAGTTTGTTGTCTAAGTCTTTTGATTTTGTTAGAGTCCAAAAGAGGGGTTGGCATTTTAAATTAATATTTGTACCATTTTAAATATCATTATACAATAATGTTTAGGGCAGCTAAATCTTTTTAAAACAACAATAACTATAGACGGGAAAAATGTGTCACAGGCAGCTTAATGCTGACGATAATTAAATTAGCAACCCACCAGTTGAATATGCGTAGGCAACTAACGGTATTTACTCTACATTTAAGGTTTGGTCGAAACAATAAACTCTTTTCTTCACGTGGGCAGTACAAATTTGAAGCACTCTCCACGACCCGGTAAAAAAGTATATAATTGTCTTTGGCACATACCATGGCTCGAACCCATAAATTTTGAATTATATTTATAAACTGACATCCGTAGGCTGGCAAAAAGAGAGCCCAAGAAGAACGAAGGCAATCGGCAAAAGAAAACAAAAGATTAAAAGCCAAAAAACGAAACAGACAAACAGCAAATATAAAAGTAATTAATTCAGTAGTAGGAAAATACGACACATAGTAATTATAACAATAATATTTCTAACAATTACGACATCTATTCTGCCAATTATGACATCTATTCTGTTAAAGTCTGTACAATTTAGCCAAACTGATCCATTTTCAGTGGCATAAGCTAGCCTCTGCTTGCTTTTATCTCGTTACCAAATTTCCGAAACCGTTTGCGAAGAGCTCCCCACAATAATTCCTGATCAAGATCAAGCCACCTGCCATCGCATCAACCGGAACCGGAGCTCAAAGACGACGCATTTTCAATGAGTTTGCTGCTGTTACTTTTTTGCTGTCGGCTGAAAAGGCAAAAACGGCCGAAAGCGGCAGCCGTCGCTTGACTAAATTTATTTCAATCCTTTAAGCACTAATTTTAAATTAGATTCCAATTGCTGTCGTCCTCTGTCTTCGTTTTGGCCCTCCAGTGCTGCCTGCCCCTTGGATTGGCAGCTGTTGCGGTCTCCATTGTGGCATCTGCCTCGCTTCGCTCTTCTACTTCTACTCGGGCTCCTGGCTCTCGGCCATTTATTTATATTTTAAGTAGTTTGCAAATGCTTTTGATCCTTTTTTTTTGTGTTTTTTTTTTTGTGTTTTTTGAGTTTTTTGCGATTTTTATCGAATTTGAAAATTTAATTGGCAGCAGACAAAAGAACGTAACAAGAGCAAACGAATGCAAAACATTTGCTTGCAATTTTTCTTTAGCCTGCCGGTCTGCCTTATCTGCATCTGACTAATAATTGGCTTTCGGGCATAGAGAGTGTTCATTTATCAGGCTACGCTCGAGCACACGCAACTCAGTGTCAAATTGGGATCGCTCAATTACTCATCCTCACATATTAGTAAGTATTACGCATACTTAATAGGCGTCGCCGGCAGGAATAAAAGAAAGCATAAATGAAACGAAAGTCGTTAGCTCACGCAACAGGAAAATGTTTGAGGACAACAATACTACAATATCATTGGTTTGAAGCGCCAAATGTTAGCTTAGGCTAAGCTATTTTTATTCTTCTTGAGTGAGTACAAAGTGGCAACCCATAATTAACACTTAGCAAGTTATCACTTTGAATAATTCTTATAGATTGACTTCCAAAAAATGGTGTAAAATATTGTCAAGTTGAAGTAAAGTTTGGCTACTACTAATAACCACAATTTTAAATATAGAGATTTATGACCTTATAAAAATATCTTTGTTATTATTATTATTTTTTATTGCTTCAAACATTTCCTTAAAAATACAACAATACCTATGATCGTTCGATTTAAAACTCAAGGACCAATAAAAGTTGTCTTCCCTTCTTGGTTTAAATTCTGGCGATTTGATTAATTACTACCACATATTTCGGGCGTGACTTTCTCGGCTTAGTAATGGCCAAATTCCATGCAACTCATGACGAATAAACCCCCCTATCCTATAATCATAACATGATATACTGAGAACCAAATGAAGAAGGCAAGCGAAGCGAGTTAAAAGTCGACAACACATGTAAAATGTGACATTCGCGGGGCCAGAGGTTGGAGGAGAGCAATCGGAAAGGATGTGGACTTTGCATTCATTTGACTTTTAATACCAAAAAACACTCTGGGGGAGACAAACAGACAGAACCGATTCGCTTACATTTTAACATTTGTGCACACACCCAAAAAAACGAAGACACCGACATAAAACAATTTTTAACAAGAAAACCATTTTTGAGATGGGTTGGGTTTATACATATCGGTTCGGAATGCATTTTCAGTCAACGTTGAAATTGAATCATTTGGTAAAGCCTCTCCATCGAGAACTTTTGCCCGAAATGCAAATTATGCGTTTAGGTAGAAGCTGTAGATCCAACAAATTTGACCCAATCTTAAAGTGAAGGAGTTGTCGCACAGATTTTAAAGTGCGACTTCGAGAAGAAAAGCTGGAGGTTGGCGTATGCAAAAATATGCAGGGCCCAATAAATCAAAACTGTGGCTCATTTGGCATTTATTCCACTCGGCCTCCGCCTGTTTGTCTGTCTCTCCCGTCCGATCTGTCCAATCTGAGTATGCAAACACATATAAAATATATATAAAAACATGGGCATAAGGACGGACCGGACTCTGTCATTTTCATATGTGTATTTTGTACCCCGAATGCAAAGTCAAAGTCATTAAAATGCGCACACACAAAAAGGGAAAGACAGAAAAGAGTAAGAGCCGAGAAAATTTGTCGCTTGTTTGGACTGCGGTGTGACAAATTTTTGTCTGTTTATATTAAACAACGTTTACATATGTATATGTAGCGAACAATGTTTAAACAGGAAATAGAAGCACCTTTAAATATTCACTCGAAAAATGTATGTAATGTAGTAAAGCAATCATTTCTTTTAACTTTTATATTTATGTTTGCCAATGTTTTCTCATAACTTAATTAAAAATCAGTTTAACTTTCTGTCGAAGAAATTCGATTTTGCAAACAAAACAAAATTACGCGAAGAAAAAGAAATACACAAGAAGAATTGAAATTCTACACGAACAGCAGACGCCGAAATGGTTGTTTCTTTACATTAAGACATTGGGTTTCTTTTGTTGGTTCATTTTCAATTTGCTTTTTTCATTTTCGATATTAACTCTCACTGACAATATTTATGCAGACCGCATAAACAAAAAAATGTTTGGTAAAGGGGTACAATAAATTTGACCATAAGAATGTGAAAGCAAAAGGCAATTCAAAGGCTATTATTATTGGGAAGTTAAAAATTATTCTCCTTTTATATTTCATATGCATGCTCATTGACAATGCAAACGTTTTATTTTGCAATAGTTAAATAGTAAATATCTGCTAATAACAACAATAGGAAATAACAATAAGTGCATGGATAATTTCGGTGTTAAAATAATTTGGTTTTTTGTTTCTTATTTATGTTTTACCCTTTTTTTTTGCATTATTTATCCATCCTTCGTGCACAGCGGGCAGTTTTTGTTGCTGTTACTTTTCGGTCCGTCGGGTAAATTAATATTTTTTTTTTTTTTAATATATTATACACATACTCAGATATGTGCATATATACTTCACGAGTGTTGTTGCCAAAAAAAAAGAGAGACAAAATTCCGATATTTCATTAATCATTTTGCAAAAAAAAATAAAGTCCGAAAATCATACAAAAAACCGAGGCAATATTTTTGTTTGTTTCTGATTTGCTGTTTTGAAGAGCAGTGCCGAGCCAAGTTCAAAAGAACGTGTTTCGATCTTAGTGCCTAAAACGCACACTCACAAAGTCTGCCTAAGACGAACTTAGCCAACATGACGAGGCAATTTGTGGCAAAGGGGCAGGGGCAGCCAAGCTCATGCCTTTGGGCTCTCTTTCAAGTCGGAGACTATCGCGAAACTTGATTAAAAATTCAAGGCCATGTTGTGGCACAAACGAGCATTTGAAGCGATACGATACGAGCTGAAACGAAAGCACGTACACGTACACCAGTTAAGACAAGACCAGACCAGACCAGACCAGACCAACCAGATCTCAGGTCTCCCCCCGCCTCCCCCCCTACTACCCACCGCATCATGTGCGTCTGGAGTTGTGTTTAGAAAGCGGCTGCTGCTGTGGCTTTGTATCTGCAAGATGCAGATATGCGGAGCGAGCTAGAGATTGCGATCGCAGCGCGCTCCGCTTGCCCAGTGCACTCGTTGCACTTGCCAAACCTACTTAGACACTGAAACTAGTTGCGGATTGCTGAAAGTGGTTTCCATTTTAGCCGGTCCATGTGAAAAAAGGCTGCCACGGCCACTTTTGCTCACCGTTTTCCTTCTCTGGGTTTTCATTTTCCATGATGATTTTATGGTAAATTATTTGCAATTGTTCGCTTTGTCTCTTCATGTTTTTATTTCTGTTTGCATTTCCATCTTTATCTGTATTCGTATTTTGTTTCCATTCCGTGGATTTAATTGGACTTTATTTAATTGCCGTCAGGTGGGCAAGCCAAGTCGCCTGTAATGACAATTGGCCTTAAAGATCAGGCCGAGCTTGACTGCGAACCGTAAGCGATACGAAATCTGAAGTGGCCACAGCCATTCTGTCAGGAATAGCATTTTTTTTTTGCATTTTTTTGCAAACTCCAGTAACTTTCATGCCCAGCCCAACAAGTTGGTATTAATGGGGCTAGATTCGGCCATCCCCTTGGCGGAACTCGTTTAATGCTGCTTCTTCGGGGGCAATTACACAGTGCTCTGGAGCATTTGACAAACTGCTACCAATGTGCCAACTCCCCTTACTTACTTGATAGCTTTTTTAAAAAAAAAAGGAGCTACCTCACAGGGCAATCTTTTGCTCTGGTGTTGGGGCTTATTTTGCCTTTTTTCTGCTGCCCATCGTGATGATGCCAGAGCGGCCTGCGATGATCGCATGTTTATAATTAGTTGTGGAAACACTCGAGCCGAAAGCGATTTCAGACTTCTCGCTCAGTTCTCGATGCTCTCGAGCTTTGCCTTGGGGTTCGGTTTCATTTACCCGGCCAAGAAAATCGCTTGGCTTAGACTACGGCTACGGCTTTGGCTTTGACTATGGCTATGGCTATGGCCTGTAATTAAAGTGGCCAGCGGAAGTGAGCCGAGCTGTGAAGTTCAGCTTGTTTTCGCTGGTTAGGCGCGGAAATGTAATGGGAGCTGCATGCACTAGGTCGACCTACCACCACCTAACCATATGCTGTATGAAACCTTTGCTCATTTACATCTCTGTTTCTATTTCTTTGCAGGTAATGACACATGACAACCGACGCTCTGAAAATAGCAAATGAAATTTTCCCTTTCGCGAGCAGGTAAGGCCCACACAGTGGGCCAGTTTTGTACATATCTGTCTGTAATTGCGTTAAGTACTGGTATCTGCGCACCTATATTCGAACTTATCTTTGGCAATCGACTCCCACACTCGAAAATAGGCATTCACAGCAGCTGCCTTTGCGCAATTTCTTTTCATGAGCAAAAAAGCATTTGACAGGCAGGCAGAAATCCTATGACTGACAAGTTGCCCCTTGACACACATTTTGTCATAGCAACGCCAAAAATAAAATTAATAAATTGTTTTCAATATAAAAAACACCAGAAAACGAGTATGCTTAACAATTGGCACAAAACTGAAATCACTGGTCCAAACCAGACATTTTGGCTGCTCACAAAAATTATACCCCACAAAAAAACATGAAACAAAAAATGGAAACAATGAGGCAATGAGGGCTGTTGGGATTAGTCCACATTAAAAAAAAGGTGGCAAATGAGGGCTATTAGGATTATGTATGTATGGGGATTCAGAGGCAAGAGAATGATGCTACCTATTTATCATAAAAAGTAACAAAGCGGAAATAAAGCTACAAAAAATTTGTAGCCGTTTAAAATTTTAAATTCATAAATTGACATTGGTGGCATAACTAACTTTTATATTCCAAGAACTTGGTGGATACCTGAATTCAGGCTTCTTATGTGATAAAAACATAGGTATGATTAAATACAATAAATTATAAAAAATACTACCAAGATGGTTCGGGCCAATTGAGCATTTTTTAAACCCAAAAAACCTTAGTTATCATTAGAATTGTCTTTTTTTTTGTGTTCTTCAAAAATACAGATTTGAATGCCTTTTAAACGTAAATCAGTCTAGGAACCAGGTTGTTTATTAGTAAGCCCCCAAGCGATGGCTTTTTTGTGGCATCCGATTCTCATTTATTCTTGCACAGCGCTGCAAAAACCAAAAGTCGAATTGTTAATCGGGAAAAATATGCTTGCTTAAAATTCAAAATTCCTGGAAGTGAATTTTGTAATATCGAGCGAATGCCTTACCTCAACCAGCGACACCCTCCCTTTTCCACTTGAGAGGGTTTTTCGGTTCGTTTTACAACCAAAGGCGACGTTGTAATGTAATATACCGTACACAAAAATACACACTCAAACGAAAAACGTTTTTGCTGCACTCGGCAAAAGAATTTCCCACAATGTCAAGAGCCAGAGAAATCGCGCATACGCACAGTTGGCGGCCGTCGGCAACGTTCAGCGCGCAGTGGTTTCGCCTGCCAAGTGAAGCATCAAATGGCCTACGTATTTCGGTTGGAATAATTTGTTGCAATTGTCTGCTTTGTAGCTCCCCTTAGCTGTTTTTTTGTTAAACAATTTTGTGCCTGCCGTTAATGCAGTTCAATGGCTTGGGTGTCGGTTTAATATAAAATTAAAATAACCTGGAAATCTTTTTTTGAATATTTTTAGAGTTACAGACATGCCAATGAGTTTCTAAATTAATATGAGATATGAATTAACTATGGGATATAAATTAAAATGGGATATAAAATCAGCAACTAAATAACTTAAACTTATTTTAAAACACAAATTATTTAATATAATTTATCCACCTTTGGGACTTCCAAGGTTTTAAAAAAAATGTAAAGAATTTATTTCTTGCAAAAATGAGTTTTTTTGTCTGCGCATTGGCTTCAGATTTTATTACTTATTATGTACTTGTGGCTTCGGATAAAATAATTATCTTAAATGACAATTCGTCACGTTTAAGTAATTTTTAAATTACCTATTGCCACCTTTAAGAGCATGCCAAAGAAGTAGAAAATCATATTACACATTCCCTATGAAAGCGAGCTTCTCCATTTCTTGCTCACATTCCCTCCGACTGCCACCCCGTGTCCCTCAGCATTTCCATTAATGCGGTTCGCATTGAATGCATTATCTGACGCCCTGTCGATCCCCGCTGCCACCCAATCCGCCCCCTCCGTCTGCGGGAATCTTTAAATGACTTTCAAGGACGAAGACGACTAGCCCACGCTCGCTCGTCAGACAGTTATAATAATAAAAGGCAGATACAGCAACAACAAACTTGTACATGTTCATTGTGTATCGTACATCGTACATCGCTCAAGAGCCAGAACAAAGTCTGTCGTTGTCCGTGTCGCTCAATAAAAATCACTGACCAGCAACAATGTGGCTGATATTTAATAAGTCTGCAGCCAAGACGACGACAAAGCCACACAAATCGCCAGCGGGCGAGTGGGTGAAGCGAATGGTGGGCTGCTTGGCTGGGCTGCTTGGATGCTGCATAACAACATGTTGATAATGTAATAACAATAACCATAAAATGAAAATTCCAGACGATGGGCGGGTCGGTGGGGATCCCACTGGCGGGGGCAAAGCCGAACTCGACTTTTACCTACCGCAACAAGGTCGTATTTGAGCTCAACTATGACGATGGTTATGGTTGTATGCCATGCTCGGCGTTTTCATTTCGTTTTTATTTTTTCACATTTAATTAAAAACTTCCGTTTGCTGGAACTCCAAAAGCGGCTGCCACAACCCCACCAACTGCACTTGAACCAAAGTTGGTGTGCCTGATTTTGCACAGCAACTGAGGAGAACGCTTCACTGCTTGCATTAATCACGCTGCAGTGGGTGGAGTGTGGTCTGCCGAGGGGGGATTTGTAGTGATAACGTGGAACAGGGGAAGTAGATAGTAATTGACGGAGAAAATATAAAGGAGCTTTCTTTTGGGGGGAAGCTGTACACTGATGAAAACGATTATGATATGATTCTAAATATGATATTTGATTCAAATTTTGTATATCCAAAAATATTTGGGACGAACGTGTTTTGTTTTTAGTTTTACCTTTTGTTGATTCACACAGATGAAATTTAACGAAGTTTTTAGTATACAGAAATCCATTTAAGAAACAGTTTACAAATATTATAAATGTAATTTAAAATCTAAATGACGATATTTGCATAAATGTCAAAAATACCATATAATTTTATGTAAATAAGAATTTAAAGTATATGATTGTTTTTTTTTTCTATGTTTATCTGTAACTTTAAGCACTTAGTTTTGTCCACACCTTCTAGGTTTACTATTAAGGGGGTAATATACATATGTCTGTGCACATTTTGGAGGGTTTCCACACCCAAAATAAAAAAAGAATCAACAATACGCCACTGACTGTGACGCTTTTGTTGGCTACCCTGAAACTTCTTCATCTCTTTGCCCATCTATTTTAGCTCTTATTCTCTCCAGGCTTGTTTTTGTTTAACTTTTTTCTAGCTCGCTTTTTGCTTTGTGTTCCTAATGGCTTCACTCCATTGCCATTTGTTTTGAGCTCCATTGTTCGCTGGGCTGCTGCTTTTCTTTTGCCCATAAGTGTAACAGCTTCGCCTCTCCCCCTCCGCCTTCAAAAGCCCTTCCCTTCCAGCACTCGATCGCGTATACATACGTTAATATCTGTTTGGGATTGCAGCTGGCCAGTGTTGGTAAGCGGTGTCAGTGAGGAACAGTCGCGTAAATAAAGCATCGCACATGGGTATATGTCGAACATATGTTGGCTATGAAAAGCAAATTGTAAACAAATCCGTTGCCTCGCACACCAATGCAATTTTACACGAGACTCTATTTGTGTGTGTATGTGTTGCAGCACACAAATGCAAATACATATCATTAAGGCAGGAATGCGCAAAAAAGGGGGCGGGTTTCAGTGGGGCAGAAATGGCATATAGCGTTGGGAATTTGATGTATATAAACCGAGAAACAGGAGAGCGGAAAAGCTTGTTCTAAGGATTGTACAAGTAGAATTTATTAAGGGTGTTAAAACCCGCATAAAACTATATCAGGAGTAGAACCTAATACAAGCTATTTACTAATAAAAATGATCTTGAAACTTTACAGTCAATAAGATTTATAAAGAATAAATAATGTCATTTTTTTTTAAGTCTTTGATATTATAAGCAAGTGTTCTAAAATGAATCCGTTTTTAAAGACTTAGGTACATGAATTACCATAATAAGTTGACATTCTACGTATTTCAATGTTTCTTCAAGTTGTGAATAAAACATTCTCCGGAAACGGAAACTGTCCCCTTTCCGCAATCCTTTGCCAAGGTAGCCATTTTGAAGCTATAAATGGCAGACTTGAAAATGGCGTCACCTTTTTCTAGTTGTCGGTGCTGTTGGCGCTTTCACCAAATGAAATTTCAGGAGCGCTTTCTTGCCAATTGCAACTACAACAAGCAATCTGGCGCAAGTAGAAACGAAAAAGCCATATAATGCGTTCCGAAACACACGAAAGGTCATGCAACGACCCTCGTCTAAATGTCGACCTGGGCTCAAAGTAGGTTAAAAATCATTTTTCAGCCACCTATTGCACACAGTGCATCCCTCACCTCCTTCTTTCTTCCGAATCCGTGTCCGTGTCCGTGTCCGCATCCGTGTCCGTATTCGTGTCCGTGTCCCTGCCCCTGGTCAGAAACAAGAAAGTACATGGCTAGGCGGCAACATGCCAACGAACTGAAAAAATCAATTTTTCAACCATATAATCCCAAGCCCACAGAAGGCGGAAAGGGGGCTGATCGGGGATTGGGGGGGTGGCGAAACGTGCCTAACAACTGACAAACTCGTGCAAAATAAATTGCAGCCTTGCACTAGAGAACCCCCCTGAAACAGAAAAACGTGTGCAACCCCAAACAAGCGAAAGAGACGGGGTATTGAGAGAGAGAGAGAGAGAGAAAGAGAGTACTGCAGACAGTGCATCGGACATGCGCTTTCTGTGGTACAGTTTTTCAGCTTACCGTGCTTAAACAAACCCGAAACCCACCCAGCTTGTTTTGCTGGGCGGACTAGGTTGATTTTGGCCTTAGCTACTCGACCGGCTGGCCATCACAAATCATCCTAGCTACGGCCAAAGCCAAGGTGGAGCACCCCCATAAAAAAACCCCAACCACCTGCAACAATCATCCCCTTTGAGGGAAAACTCTGCAGTTTTGGTGGTTAGTTGGGCCTGCTCAACTTGTTTTGATTTAGGGTCGTCGGCTTTCGATTATATAATCGCCTGCAATGTCGTCGTATTCAAATTCTTAGTCCCTAGGTTAATGCAAACAAAACGAGCGATATACACAGAAAATGTGTCAATGATGTGAGACGAGCTTTATATGAATTTTCTTAGGAGATTTGATGTTTCAAATCGATTATTTTTTTTAGATTATCAAATAATCACTGTCTTTTCCTTTAAACCAGTTAGGCAAATGACGTAAATTCATGTTGACCAAAGCGGATAATGTACTAAAATATAACAAGTAGATTCCCACCGCTCAAAGAAAAATCCACAAATAGCCATTTCGGATGATTTGCAATGTGAGTTATGATTAACGATGGATGTGGCGCCAGGATAAGACAATAAAAATCTACACATTATCAAAACAGAATTCGTATTCTCTTGCTTGCTGCACATTAAATTGCAAGTTGTGAACAATTTGTTATGGAGTATTTAAAGAAAAATTTCGAAAACCTCTGCTTACCACAAATTTTCGGACTAGGGTTTTGATAGGCCAGCGAATAATTCGTTTTTTAAAAGTTTAATCTTGAGATGGGATAAAGAAAACCTAGTAGACATGAATGATGCACGTACAGCCGCTGCACCGTTTAGTACCAGCTCACCAATACCAGTTGTATCAGAAAAATGTCAATAAAAAACGAGACTGTTAATATTCAGCTTTTATTTTGAGGCTGCAAATCGTTCAAGCAAACTTTGGCTAGCCCGACTGTTTTCCACGACTTTCGGATCTACTAGACAGCTACTGTGCTAATATGCGAGGGGGGTTTGAAAGGAACCTATGTATTTACATTGCTTCTCTGTTCTCTGCACAGAAGGCGCTATTTGTACAGGCCCGCCTGCCTCTTCTCTTATTTGCCTCTTTTTATGCATTCACAGAAAACAAGCCGCTTAAAAATATTGCATTCACAGCACTCGCACACACACACGCACACTGCAAAATGCATTCAAAGAGACATTTTCGCCATAGAATAAAGCCGAAGAACAAAAACAAGAAGAACAGCAATAACAGCAACAACAGGAGCAGCAGTAACAAAAACTTATATTTCTTTGCCTAGAACAAAAAAGTGTTTGTGAAAAAAAAGCATTGAAAAGCCAAAGCGAACGGGCGAAATGAGATGCAAAATGCAAAATGCGAAATGCAGTAAACGAAGCCAGAAGGGAGAACTTACCTATACCACTATGGAAACTTGTGCGACATGCAATCCACTCTCCCGCACACACACACACACACACACACTCGCACACATAAGTGGGGTAGGGGGGTCACTGACGCCGACTGCGCTGCCCGCAGTGACAGTGGCAATGCCAAAGGCAAACTGCATATTTTCGAGGCCTACATCAACATTTTTCAGCTTTTTCAGCAAGGGCGTGCAGCACAAGGGAGACAGCACGAGCAGACAAGGAGGCACAAAGAGGGAAAGAAAGAGAGTGAGAGAGAGAGAGAGAGAGATAGCGTGCGAAGAGAGCGCAGGCTGCTGGGCGCCCAGTGCTGACAGCTCAAAAAAAGCTAGACAAGCAAAATTAAGTTTATTCATAAATCCGTTTTCTCGACTTAGTGGGTCTTCGAAAGGTTAAAAAGTGTTAAGCCCTTTATTAGTCCTTGAAAAACTTTTATGGGGCAAAGTCAACCTGCCCCAATATCTAACGAATAGAGCTTATAAAGTAAATGTCAGTGGGATCCATAGATAGCTCTTATAAAATAAGCCTGTGTTCATCTTTAAAGGGCATTTTATTCAACTATTGGGATGTAAATACAAATAACAGTATAAATTGTAGCAATTCGTTTATGACGTACATTGAAATGAAAAAGTTATGTACTCTTATTGGTTCATAGTTTTTGTGTTCACTTGATAGTCACTATGTTTTTTCCATCTAGCGGAAAAGTCTGCCCTGCCAGCACTAAAGTGGAAGTTGTGGGGCTCTGGCTGCAGTTTGATTTCGTGGCCATGTATATATGGATATAGCTTTCTGGCACCGCTTCGCCCCCTCCGTCCGTCCCGATGGCGCTGCCTTGGCCCTCAGTCGGCAGAGTCGCTTACATGGATTATGTGGGTATGTAGTGCGGAATGGCGAACGGAGGCCGAGCGACTAAGCACAATAACACAATGAACTCCAAACGTGGGCAGCTCCAAAAGGGGGCGAATGGGTGGCCCTTGGGTGGACTCGGGGGTGTCTTTTATGCGCGCTACGCTGTTGCCGCTTTGGCGTCCCTTTTTTTTTTTTGTTTCATCCATTGCCGTTCTGCCTTTGTTTCTCTTGCTCGATGGCGTTTCGCTCCTCTGCTGGCATTGCGTGCGATGGAAAATGTCTTTTCATGGATGGAAAATGAAATGTGGCTGTGCTGTGCTTGGTGTTTGTAGGCAAGTTGCATTTTAGCGTAGGGAAATAATTACCACCAGTCATAAAGTTGATGTTACATACACGCTCTCTGGGGCGCAAAGAATTTTTGTGTGTGCGAGCAGGTAATTGTGCAGCTTTTCCAGTCGCCTGGCGCCTACTTAGCTGTGCTCCATTGGATTTGCAGCGGCAGTGGCCATCCCGTGGGATGTAGTCAACCCCCTTTTTTTCCATGACATTGTTACTACAACCAGCTTAGAGGAGCCGGTAACTGCAGCAGGTTTTTACTTTAAGCCACGCGATTTCCCTGCCAAAGCAGCGGCAATTTTCCACATTTCTACTTTGGCGCTCACACACACACAGACACACACACAAGCGCGGCTTTCGAGTGCAGTGAAAATGCAGTCAAGTTGGCGTCTCCCCTTTTTCCATTTTCCTTTTTCCATTTTCCATGAGCCGCTGGAGCAGACAAAGTTTGCATGACGCCGTCGTTTATTTCATTTTCTCTGCTGTCCCGCGCTCCTTCCTTCGCTGGCAGTGAAATTGAAACGCAGTGACTGCAGCAGGGGAGGGAAAGTAGCCGTGAGCCAAGAGCCAAGACAACGGGGCGTATGGGTAATATTTATGGTCATGCGCCTCGTGGGCTGAAGGGGGAAAGAAGGGGTTGCTAGAAACTGTGTTAGGCCGACAATGCACTGCGTTGCACTCGGTTGCAGTTGCAGACCGGGTGGTGAAGTGGTGTAGGAAGACGGAGCAGGAGCAGGAGCAGGAGGCGCTGGTTGCACTTGTGGCCAAGTGACGTCTTAGCCGCTTTGGCTTCGATTCCTCCTGCTCCTTGTACTTTAGTCAAGTGTCTGAGACGTGTCTTGGGCCTTTGCTGCTGCTGCTGTCACTGTCATTCCTGTGGCTGTTTCTGTTGCAGTTGCGACAACAGCAGCGCGTACTTAAGCGCTGCCAACGCCCACTTTCCCACCTATCCAGCCCCTTTCCAACTGCCCCTCCTTGGCACATACATAGTTAGTGTCTTTGTGGGGAAAACTTGCACTTGATATTCTTTTATCTCTTTGTGGGAGTGTTGTGAACGTGACTATTTGTATAATGTCTCTCCAGCACCATTCATAGTTACCGATCCACCACTCAATTCCCCTTTATAAACGTAATCGATTTTGGGTCTTGATGGTTTATGTGTAGAAATAGAAAAAAAGTACCAAGCTTGAAGGGTTTGGTCAAATTTTATATCCAGACTTTTAGTAAGGCTTAACTTTTAAGATTTAGCAAGTAGCCTAATGAAACATTTTTCGAAAGTTAAATTCGATATCCACTTTTGCCGTAATCTTTCGCTAACGGATGCTTTAACTTTCCTGTCCAAACATTCCCTTGATCGATTTTGGTTGGCGGGAATAATTTCGTGCCTCATTCCGTTGACTTTGAGCGACAACGTTAATTGAATTTTAAATTTCTCGAGGGACAATGGCGGGGGTGGTTGTTGCCAAACTCCGTTTACCAGCTATCGGATACAGTGAAACAGCGAAACAGATTAGCAAGCAAGCAAAATGTGTTCCAGTCGAATCTGGAGCTTGCAAAACATGCAAATGACGAAGAACATAGAACTCCGTCACAGTAAATTTATTTATTTGGGTCTAATGTTTTATGGATCGACTGCTGAACAGTACACATACTAACTAGATGTGTCTCCCTCCCTTTTCCCTTCGTTTCGCCAACAGGTCGCGACGATCTCTCGCCCTCCAGCAGCCTGAATGGATATTCGGCGAACGAGAGCTGCGATGCGAAGAAGAGCAAGAAGGGTCCTGCGCCGCGGGTGCAGGAGGAGCTGTGCCTGGTCTGCGGCGACCGGGCCTCCGGCTACCACTACAACGCCCTCACATGCGAGGGCTGCAAGGGCTTCTTTCGGCGCAGCGTAACGAAGAGCGCCGTGTATTGCTGCAAATTCGGGCGCGCCTGCGAAATGGACATGTACATGAGGCGCAAGTGCCAGGAGTGTCGTCTGAAAAAATGCCTGGCCGTGGGCATGCGGCCGGAGTGCGTTGTGCCGGAGAACCAGTGTGCGATGAAGCGGCGCGAGAAGAAGGCTCAGAAGGAGAAGGACAAGATGACCACTTCGCCCAGCTCGCAGCATGGCGGCAACAGCGGCAGCTTGGGCTCCGGCCACGCCCACGAATTTGTCAAGAAGGAGATTCTTGACCTGATGACATGCGATGCGCCACAGCATCCCACTATTCCGGTAAGAATGGAAAGCTAATGAAATGTATTCCTTTGATACCACCTAACACTAACAATTTTTGTTATTTCGCTACAGCTACTACCTGATGAAATTTTGGCCAAGTGCCAAGCGAACAATATACCTGCATTAACGTTCAATCAGTTGGCCGTTATATACAAATTAATTTGGTACCAGGATGGCTATGAGCAGCCATCCGAAGAGGATCTCAGGCGTATAATGGTGAGTCTTACTACAAATCCCGCAAATGCTTAAAAGTCTTACAACGCGTTTCCACTGCAGAGTCAACCCGATGAGAACGAGAGCCAGACGGACGTCAGCTTTCGGCACATCACCGAGATAACCATTCTCACAGTGCAGCTGATTGTTGAGTTTGCTAAAGGTCTACCAGCGTTTACAAAGATACCCCAGGAGGATCAGATCACGTTACTCAAGGTGAGTACTAATTACAAAAAATGGGTTTTTAAGACTAGAAGACTAACACTCCATTATGTTATATAGGCCTGCTCGTCGGAGGTGATGATGTTGCGTATGGCTCGCCGTTACGATCACAGCTCGGATTCCATATTCTTCGCGAATAATAGATCCTACACGCGGGACTCGTACAAAATGGCCGGAATGGCCGACAATATTGAAGACCTGCTGCATTTCTGCCGCCAAATGTTCTCGATGAAGGTGGACAACGTCGAATACGCGCTACTCACTGCCATTGTGATCTTCTCGGACCGGCCGGGCCTGGAGAAGGCCCAACTAGTCGAAGCGATCCAGAGCTACTACATCGACACGCTACGCATTTATATACTCAACCGCCACTGCGGCGACTCTATGAGCCTCGTCTTCTACGCCAAGCTGCTCTCCATCCTCACCGAGCTGCGCACGCTGGGCAACCAGAACGCCGAGATGTGCTTCTCGCTCAAGCTCAAGAACCGCAAGCTGCCCAAGTTCCTCGAGGAGATCTGGGACGTGCACGCCATCCCGCCCTCGGTCCAGTCGCACCTGCAGATCACCCAGGAGGAGGCGGAGCGGCACGAGCGGGCGGAGCGAATGCGCGCCTCCGTTGGCGGCGCCATCACCGCCGGCATCGATTCCGAGTCCGCCTCCACTTCGGCGGCGGCGGCAGCCGCATCCCAGCATCAACCTCAGCCTTCGACACAGACGCAGACGCAGAACGAGGCGCAACATCAGTCGCAGGGACAGGGGCAGACGCAGCCGCAGTTGCGTCCCCAGTTGCAGGCTCAGCTGCAACCACAGCTTCAGCCGCAACTTCAGCCGCAGCTTCTGCCGCAGCAACAGCACCTTCCCGTTTCCATTTCCGTGCCCGTGCCCGCATCCGCATCCGTAAACGTAACCGGCTCTGGTTCCGTGTCGGCGGTCAGCACGAGCAGCGACTTCATTGGCGGCAGTGGGGCCATTGGAGCCACCACGCCGGCGCCCACATCCTCCAGCAACATAGCGGCTGCCGTTCCAGCCATCTCCACCACATCAGCGGTGCCGATGGGCAACGGAGTGGTGGGTGGAGTTGGAGTGGGAGTGGGTGGCAACGTTAGCATGTATGCGAACGCCCAGACGGCGATGGCCCTGATGGGCGTGGCCCTGCACTCGCACCAGGAGCAACTAATCGGCGGAGTGGCGGTCAAGTCGGAGCACTCGACGACGGCATAGCAAACGCAGCGTCACCACCAGACCATTGGCGTTCTGCTGGATTGAGATGCGCAGCTGAACCCACACGGGTCTATGGGAATGGGGAAGTTCTGTACCGCGGCCGAGTTCCGGGCGAACTTAGTAAGGACAAAAAGAAGTGAATAATTAATGGACAAGCGTAATATGCAGTTATTTAGTCTTAAGCCTGCAAATATTAGAGTTTAGCCATTATCCATACGATTTAACTGATAATACAGCCTATTAACAATTACACAAAAGCTTTCTTGAAACAAGCTTCAACCACAATTGGACAAACGCGTTGAGGGACAGAGACAGAAAGAGAGAGAGAGACAAATTGAAAAGAGAACCATTGAAAATCATGAAATATAGAATCAATTCTTTTGTGGGCAGATGTTCTGCTCCACGATTAATTCTCGAATTTTTCAATATTTTTCAATTTGATCCTCGTAACTGCATGCAAAAACCGATCAGAAAAGAAGAACAGAGAATAGAGAATAGAGCGAGGACCGAGGGAAGAGAGAAGAGAATAAAGATTGTTTATATTTTAAAAATATATAAAATAATAATTACTAACTGTAAACTTAATGAAAGCAACTGTATAATATCTAACTATAACTCTAAATCCTTACTCTAGAGAAGCGAGTAAATCTGTTAAATGAAAGTAATAGTTATGATAATACCATTTAACATCCACCATAACTAAATACATTTAAATTAATTCAAAACAAACAAACTCTAAAAAAAAAACACGCAAAACTTGGACTGATTTTAGAAATATTTTTTAATCATAACAAATGGCGAACTGTAAAAAAATTACAAAAAAGCAAAACTAAACAAATAACAAAAACGAAAATATATTATTATGCCCGCCTTATATTTTTTTAAAAACGAGAATTTAAATTCTAAGATTCTGATAATTTCCACCCAAAAATATATTTGCAAGCAAAAACCAAGAACCTTTGAATATTGGCATCGTTTTTAGACATTTTTTTCAACAAAATTTTTATATTGAACTTTAACAAAAGAAAATGAAATTAAAGTGATTGGAGTCTTACTCGAAAACCAAAAGGCATCAAAAGGTATTAAGTCTAAAATAAATATTCATTGCAAATTCAACGAGCACTTTTAGGTGGAAAATAGTTTTCAATCACTTTGATAACATCCACATAAATTTAAATACACAAACACACACACACACCAAAAGACTTCAATATATATTTATAAAATTTACATTGGTAATTCAAAATTTGTGTGAGTGACAAAAATTCAACAAATTTGGCGAAATCAAAATTAATTTAATGAAAACCAACACAAAAAACGTGCAAATTTCTTTACTTTGGCAATTTTATGTTAAACAAAATTAAATGCAATTGATTTTCAAACATATTTTTCTAGTTTTTATTAGTTTTATTTTGCTTTGAGATGTACATTTGAAATACATTTTTAAAATTGTTGGCCTTATTTTAACTTAAATCAAATTTATTCTAATTTTAGTAGCAATTTGTGTTTGAAAACAAAAAAAGAAGAAACTATTGTAAAATATTAATAAAATTAAACATAAAGTTAAAAGTGGAATTCATTTATTGTGTAAAAAGAAGATAACATAACATCTTACGTAGCTTTCTACTTGAATTGTGCAATTTTTTACTTTTACTACTAATCTTAATTTAAATATAATTTTACACACAACGCATACACACACGCCTACACACACAGCCACACATGTAAACATTTAAGTAAACTTAATTTATAAAGATGAATTTGTGTAAAGTTGAACTAAAAGTAGGATGAAATCAAGGATATATATGGAAGTAACTCTAATCAAACGAGTGCAATGCTTTCGAGGAGAGAATTCTTATTAAATGTAGCCTGCACTTTGACAAACAGAAAGCAGTGAATTATTTATTCATCATATTCGAAATTGGACGGAGGGCACCTGCAAGGGAAGATCCAAACCAGCAATGACCCCGCACATCAAATTCATTATAAGTTTCGTTTTTACAATCGGTTTAAGTTTGATTCTTTCTAGCATGCACTCGAGCACGTTCAATTATTATTATAAAAAATATACATAGTTACGTTTATGCATAACTTGTTTTGTAGTTCTACACGTAATGTAAAGAAGCAAACTCTATCGTAATACGGAATATTTTTACCTTTTTACCTAATTGCCGCAAGTGGAAGAAGTGAAAGCAAGCAAAATATATACAATATATGAAAAAATATGTTGAACAAAACAAAAACAAGACAACAAAAAAATTTGCAAAAAACATAAACCAAATCCCCAGTGTTTTTATTTTTGCCAAATATTTTTCAGTCATATTCAATGCGTTTTATTTTCGTTTACTATGGAAAAGATAACAACTATTGGGATGTGAGTGAAAGACTTATGAGCTAGAAATT
Organism: Drosophila elegans; assembly: GCF_018152505.1. Lineage (NCBI taxonomy): Eukaryota > Metazoa > Arthropoda > Insecta > Diptera > Drosophilidae > Drosophila > Drosophila elegans. Next base: position 2,898,990 of record NW_024545903.1, on the reverse strand, counting down.
CAGAATTTGAACAAAATTTGCATTCGATGCAAATGGCTGTGAAATTGGCTAAGAACGAATGGAACAGATGAAAAATGGAGGAATTAGTAAGCAGAAAGCAGTTTTGTATCTTTTCGACACTTGGTTTATGATTGGTTTATCTTTTCAATGGATGAAACAGCAACAAAGCTATTAAATAGCTTTAAGATGTAATGTTTAAGTCAAATTTATTTGCTAAATATATTTTTGAAAGTCAGAATGTGGCCGGATATGGATGACTTTCAACATTATTATAGATATTCGATTTGCAATTCCAAACCCAAGTCGAGTGTTGAATATAGTATAAGTGAAAATAATAATTACCCTCGATAGACCCTCGCTAAATCTTTCAAATATTACATTATAGCTCGCCTAAGATCTGTACATATGCATATATTAATAAATATATATTTATAGCTCTCGCTCTATAAGAATGAAAACAAAGAATGCGACTAACAAAAATACAAATAATGCAACCTGATGAATTACGAAAATAAATGATTGTATGGTATAAAGTAACAATTTGTTGACAGATCCATTCATATAAAGAAAATAACCAAAACAAATACACAAAGCTAAAGCTGAATCGTGAAACAAAATCGTTATGTAGATTTTTGAAATTCGAAACTTTGTTTTATTTTTATGCACTGTTTTTTGTTATGTGTAAACTCGTGTAACTTGTTTTGCCCCCAATCTCTAGACCTAACTATGTAGAACCCACGACCACGACCGTGTACACAGCCTGTAACCCTAAGAGAAATTGATTGACACTCACACACACAATTACAAGCATTTTGTGTTCAACTTGTAGATATTGATCCTGAATTGAAAAACTACCTCAAGCAAAACAAATGATGATGAAGCAGGCGGGCAACAGATGTAGGGTGATCGAAAGGTTTTAAGCATTATAAAAATAAATGTAACTACAAGCGAGACCTTAGCAGCAGAGCAAGAGCAGGAAAAGAAAAAGAAAAAAAAACAGATACCTTGACAAAGATATTATTTCCGTTATAGAAATTTGTTTTTCACGCACTCTCAGCCCACGACGACATTGTTTCGAACTAAGAATAAAAACACCCCATGCCTTTTTTAGAGGTACCTGGTTTTCCGAAAAAACCATTGCCTAGCTTTAGGCGCAATCAGACTTATAATACGCGATATTGAAGTTTAGTTTTTGATTTTCATAACGCAAGCGAGAACAGGACATAGCTCGTGCTAGAAGCTTCATAAGTTGACTTGAGTTGAGTAGCTTAGTTTTTCTCACTGCCAAATCGAAATTGAGATCTAATACCATGCAGATTGACTAAGTTATCGAGCCGCATCCATTTTTCGAACTTAGAGTAAAATAAAAGGGGAGACGCCATAAGTCTAATTTCATTTGCAATGTCTAGCAATCAGTAATATAAATCTAAATGGTAACATGAATATCTACGAAATATATACAATTATAACAAGCAGTTCAAGATACGATTTCGAGTATATCTTTAAGTCAGAACCTATACGTATATGGATTGACAACGCACACAATTCGAAGACAAAGAACTTAGCGAGTAAAATCATTTTTCCGGAAAACACAAATAGAGAATACAAAATACAAACTGAAAACTGAATTGATGGCATTTTAGTGTAACGAGAAATACAAACAAAGTCGATAATCTAATCAGCATATTCTAAACAAAGCCCATTACACTCGAGATACGTAAGAAGAAATAAAATAGTAAACGGAAAGCGAAAATAACCGATTTAAATCGATCAACCCTCTCCAGAGGAAATTGTGTGTATGGACGGATCGTCTAGAAATAGTTTTCTATTTCACTTGCATTATTATTTACATGCTACACTGCCAGCAAACTTTTTCTTCACCTTTTTAGACTTATTCGCGGAAAGTGTTGAGTCGAATACCAAATATTGTTTCCTTTCTATATCTTCCCATATTGCAAGTATTCCCTGAATTGCCGTATACCGATTTTGATAACGAGAGAGAAGTAGAGATTGTTAGCATTTAAACTGATTAAGCAAATGCAAGCGTATGCATTACCTTCTCCTTACTTGACATTGGATGCACCAATACGAAGAATTCATTTGAGGTGTCCAAAAATCACGGTGCATAAAATATATACTTTCGGGATATATATCTAGATGCACTCATTTAAATGTACGGATTCTGACATCTAATTTGAAAATCTGTTTACTAAAGTTAATATTATTGCTAATATCTTGCAATACAGCAAGTTGGAAACTTTTGTTCTTTCAAAATCGAAACACTACATTAAGTTAAAGAACGAGAAACAGAAAAAAGATTGGGACGATTATAAACAGGTTATTGTGGAATAGGGCATTTTCGAGGGTCTGACGCATCGTCAGCAGCTAAAGCTGCAACTTAAGGCGTTAATAATTACATTTTTGGATCTTATTTCATAATTAACATTTATTTAGGCCTAGATACACTTACACTTTGCATAGTTGTATAACTAAGTTGTAAATATATACATACACATAAATCTAACAGAAGTCTATATATACGATATATGAAACGTGTAATAAAATAAAAATGATATATTTAAAACTTTTGTTTCACTTGTGTATTTCAGAAAATGACCAAGATTGATCGCATTTCTATAAATGCTAAAGGCAGTTTGAAAGTTTTTTTTTTTTTTACATAAAGTACAAAAACAAAAATAAGTAATAATTTAATTAAAAAAATGTTTAAAAAATTCTAAATACAAATTTGACGCTTAAAAAGTTTTGAAAGTTTTATTGCAAAATTTAAGGTTTGATCAGAAAATATATTTTTTTATTGGGACTATAGTTGTTCACTAGAGTGAGTGAACTGAACATGTTTACAATTATTGGTCTTTTTTTGCTCACTTGATCAGTTGTTCAGTTCAGTTTCTCAGTTATTCAGTTAAGCAGTTGCTATTCTAATGCAAACTAATTTTTGATATCCGGAAAAACTTTAATAATATTTGTGGCAAAAAATAATAATATAATCTTATATGTTAAAAGAATATTATATGCCCAATGAAATGAAAACCTGTGTGAACGCTTCGCAACAAGAAGCCGTTGTTGCGAATTGTGCCAGTATGAACGTAGTTCCAGTGGAAACCGAGTATTCTACTAATTTGGTATTTTTCAATTGGGTAATTTTTCAAAAAGTTTATTACGTTGCACAAAAACGGTCACACTGAACGATAGACGCTCCGTTCTGCGGAAAATTTACTATATTTAAGTAAAAGGTAATTGTGTGATTTGTTGATAGCGAGGAAACCCTAAAAAAGCCGTTGTAAGCTTACAATTTACGTTCGTAAATCGACAAGGGCACTAAACGTACTACATAGCCGTGCCGCGAAACACGTAAGCGATTTTGCGCAAATTGGCAAGATGGCGGCTAAAGTCGGCTCGATGAAAAACAGAAAATTGCACAAACTAGAATTGGAAGATGCTGGCTTGCCAGCCCAAATTGGCCACTGTGCAACATTGAGCGAATAAAACCTTTGGAGTCGTAAAAGTGAATGCACAGAGCGGCCTAGAAGTGAGGTTATGGACGAGCCACTTTCACTTACGCAGCCTCTTAACTCCTTGCAGACAACCAAACAATGGCTGATTCGGACGACGAGTACGACCGCAAGCGGCGGGACAAGTTCCGCGGGGAGCGCAGCGACAGTTACCGCACGGAACGCCGCGACGAGCGCCGCCCGGTGGGTGGCTCTGCCGGCGCCCGCGACGAGTGGTCGGAGCGGTAAGTGGAGGTCACCTATGCGCCATGACATGACACCATTACTGGACTTTACAGCAATCCATTCAGGGGCGCGGCTTCAGCAGGCGGTGGCGGCGGCGGAGGAGGAGCCCGTCACAGGCCGGACTACAGCGACTACCGGGGCCCGGGGGCAAGGCCGCGTTATGGGTCACCTGGCCGGGATCTGCCGCCCGCCAAACGGATGCGACCCGACTGGGGCGATAGCGATGTGCGTCCCAATCCACGCTTCGGAGGCTATGATCCGTACTTGATGCAGGCCTGGAACGATCACTATCAGTCCATGCACTCGGCGTATTCCCATGCCGGCCATGCACCACCTGCCCGGGAATCCGTGAGCAGCGGCGGCGGCGGCGGCGACACGCTCACCCAGCCGGCCATGCTCACCCTGAAGCAGTTTCTCGACACCCAGGACGAGAACATCTCCGATTCGGAGGTGATGCGCAAATACACCGAGTACAAGACGGACTTCAAGCGGCAGCAGCTAAACGAGTTCTTCGTGGCCCACAAGGACGAGGAATGGTTAGTAGCTGACCAGAGGGTGCATCTACGTCTACTACTACTACTACTACTACGGTCTTGTTGATATCTCTGCCTGTGCAGCCCCTTGCGTTTTTTAGACCTGTTCCTGAGCCCCTCCTGTTCGCCACTCATAACATTCTGTATATTAAGTTTTTCTCTGCAGCTTATTGAGTTTGTGACAGACAGAGACTTCTCTGAGAGGTTCTGCGCCATGTCGCAGAGCTGCTGATATCTACTAAATTCAAACTTGTAAATTACCCGGCGAGCAATGCCGAGGTGTGTTCATATTTTAAAACCGCGATTTATTTAAATTCGATTGTCGAGCAAAAGCCCAAATAACTATAAAAACAATCCCATAAATAACGAAAGCGCAAAGCTTGCAAGGTAAGATTTTGGGTGATAACTAAAACCAACAAAAAAAAAACCTATCTAAACCAGTGAAAATCTAACAAAACTGACTATCAACAGCGCCATAGTCTTCGCCCGGGCGAAGAAATGAAAAAGTAGAAACTAAATCGTCATCGGGGAAAAAAAAACCCTGTTTCTGCTTCTCACTAATTACCACAAACAACAATTATTTATCTGCAGGTTCAAAAACAAATATCACCCGGAGGACAGTGTAAAGCGCAGCGAGGAACAACGTGGCTTCCTACAGGTACTTTCACTTTGTTCACCTTTGTATCGCGCAGCTATTTTCAAACTTGTTTTGTTACAGAGACGCACCGATGTGTTTGTAGAGTTGCTCGAAAACGGAACTATTGGCGGTGTCAAGGTGGATTCCTCGCAGGGCGATGCCCTGATCCGTGTATTGGACACATGTGTCATAAAGCTGGAAGGCGGCACCGACGAGGACCTCAAAGTGCTCGACGAGAAGCCCAAGGAGCCGGTGGTCTATGAGCGAAAGACGGAGCCCACTGACTCGGCCAAGATGCCAGAGGAAGCAATTAAGAGCCCCAAAGCAGAGAAGCAGAACGAGGAGGACTCGCTGCCAGTGGTTGTGTCACCACAGCGGAAAGCTGTGAAACCTGTCGCCTCCGACGAGGAAAACTGGGACGATGAGGAAGCCGAAACTGCGCCACCCAAGAAGGAGGTGGCAGAGGATTCCAAGGCCAACGATTCCAGCGCTGAGGACAAGCAGGCGAATAAAAAAAAGACGAAGAAGCGCAAACGGAATAGCAGCGATGATGATAGCTCCTCATCCGACTCCGATTCCAGCTCCAGCTCAGACGATGAGAAGCTAAAAGAGAAGTACGATGTGGAGGATGGTCTGAGGAGCGAGCAAAAAGCCGAGGCGGAGAAGGACAGGCAGGAAGCGGCCAAAGCAAAGCAGGCACCGGAAAGTCCTAAACCGGAAGCGCCCATTGAAAAGCCAGCGCCCGAGTCCGAAGAACCACAAGCAGAAGGCAAACCTGCCGAGAATGACGAGGCAGGAAAGTCACCGGAGTCAGCTTCAAGTGCGCCCAAGGAGGCGGAAAATGGAGACGCCATCAAACTAGAAGAAGGAGAAGAAAATGCTTCTGCTGATGACAACAAAGCCGCTGAAACCGAGACCATTGATCTGGACAAAGTTAAGGAATTCCAGCCAAGAGCCCTACACCGCACCTCCTCCATTTTCCTGCGCAACTTGGCCCCCTCCATAACCAGGGCCGAGATCGAGGGTGTATGCAACCGTTTTAACGGCTACCTAAGGGTGGCCATTGCAGATCCACTGGTTGAGCGCCGTTGGTATCGCCGCGGATGGATAACCTTCATGCGGGACGTCAACATCAAAGAGATTTGCTGGGGCCTGAACAACCAGCGGCTGCGAGACTGTGAAATGGGTGCCATTGTCAATCGAGACCTGAGTCGACGGGTACGCCCAGCCAACGGAATCACCGCCCACAAGCAGGTGGTGCGATCAGACATTAAGCTATGCGCCAAGATCGCTATGAATCTGGACGAAAGGTTCAAACTGTGGACGGAGCCGTCGGCAAACGAGGCAAACTCTGCCGGCGAGTCATCGGCAAATGGCAACGCCTCCACGTATGGCTTCAATTCGAAGAATCCGGTGCTGCAAAACATTACCGACTACCTCATCGAAGAGGCGTCCGCCGAGGAGGAGGAGCTTCTCGGTCTCACCGGCGAAAACAAGGACAGTGAGGGCGAACCCATCGAGCGAGACGAGCAATTGATAGCCGTTCTCGACCGACTGGTGCTTTACTTGCGCATCGTGCACTCGGTGGACTATTACAACCATTGCGAGTATCCGTACGAGGACGAGATGCCCAACCGCTGCGGCATCATACATGCCCGGGGTCCACCTCCTGCCCGGGTTACCAGCAACGAGGTGCAGGAGTACATCAAGACGTACGAGAGCAAGCTGCAGCAGTTCCTCACCAAGGTTGTCCTACTCAGCGACGAGGAGATTAAGGATCTTGGCTCCAAGGACGCCGAAACGGAGGTGGAGAAGTTCGTGCAGGCGAACACCCAGGAGCTGGCCAAGGACAAGTGGCTGTGCCCGCTGTCGGGCAAGAAGTTCAAGGGTCCCGAGTTCATTCGCAAGCACATCTTGAACAAGCACGAAGAGAAGGTCGACGAGGTGCGCAAAGAGGTGCAGTACTTTAACAACTACCTGCGCGATCCGAAACGCCCCCAGCTGCCCGAGCATCCCGGCAGCTCTAAGCGCCCAGAATCGGATTCGGTTCGCGGCGGCGGAGGAGGGTGAGTGCAGCAGTCGATGATCTGTCTTATACTGAAATAATGAACTTCTTTCTTTAACATAGCTATCGAGCGCCCATGTATCCACCCTTTTCGGCGATGCCCTACGGCTTTGGCCCACCCATGATGGGCGGTGGCCGTGGAGGACGCAACTTTCCTCCCGTTCGCAGGTTAGTACATCGCCCTAAGATTTACTTGCAGTGTAGGAGCGCTAGCGACCATAGGATTCACAATAGTATTACCCAGAACCAATCAATAGATCAATTCGATCTATTTGATCGATCTCAACCTTTCTTTAAGGATCGTAACGATAATGATCTTAAACTGGCCACCTATTCTTTTGCTTGCTTTAGTTAGTGAGGAGAAACCTACAGAACCCTAGACATCATAAACATTGAGTGATTTTATCACTACAGCGGATTAAAACCTCGACCACAGTCACGCCTCGATAAGCACACACTTTTTAGCATTTAGGCGACACCCTCTCTCTCTTTTCCCATGTTTTTGTACTTTGATTTCTCTTTTGTTGGTCTAAATCGAAATTTGTCACAACTTTCTTGTGTCGCAAATTTTTTGCAGAGAATTGCCTTTGGAACACCAGCGCCGGCTTGTCGGTTACCATGATTTGGATGCGCCTGCCAATTCCGATATGTTTGACTAACTAATTGATTAGCACAATACGATACAAAATACAAATACAAATGAAAACAAACAGGCCCACTCGATGCAGCAATTATCGTTTTTTGGCGAGCTCAAGTTTTAAATGCAATTCAAGCAATGCTAGCAAAAGTATCTACTGCATATAAAGATGGTTTATATAATGCGACTACCGACTATCCGTTTTCCTGTACAATATATATCATGCCAATTGTATTAAGAATCCGACAAAGAACGTTGCTAACTTTTATTTACCCGAAATAAATGCGAATCCATAGACTAATCAAAAACGAAACTCTGTAATATTTTGCATATGTATCTGCCCTGCCCCCCCCACAAAAGTCTTGCGTGAATAATTCCAATATCTATATCCATTCTCGTTGCTTACAGACCCGGTGGTTTTGATTATCGACCCAGATCACACTACCGGGACTTGGACGCGCCGCAAGAACCGTACTAGAACTAGCTGTGCCCAGATCACAAACTAAATCTAAATCTAAATCAATTGTATTTATCACATTAACTGCTAAACACACTCAAACTCAACTTAAGTTATCTCAATTGACGCCTGTTTTGTACGGTATACCATTTTGTATGTATTTCACGGAAGAAAGCGAAATAAAGTGCGAATGAAAAGGGAATTTTCTCGAGCTTCTTTTTGAAAGAGCACCCTGTGTGCTCTCGTTCTCCACTTCAACCACCGTAAACAGAGAACAGTGGGAGGGCGCTGCTTCGAAGGGAGCAACACCTTCTCTTAACTAAAAGCAAGAGTATAGTATTTGGAGAAGCGTGCTAAAAATAAGCCCACTGTCGCCGGCATGCTGAAATGCCTCAACCGAGTCAAAAAGAAAATTTCCTTTGCCAACGTAACACTGCGCGGGTCGAGTGGTCTGCCAGTGGAAAAGTATACATATTTGGGGATCAGCGCAATGGTGTCGAGCACAGACTGTCCCGTTTGTGGAGTGGCTGCCTCGCAGGCTTGCACCAGGTGCAAAATGGTGCGCTACTGCGATCGGGAGCACCAAAAGCAGCACTGGCCGCAGCACAAGCGCAGTTGCAGGCCCATCAGCGAGCAGCAGGATGCCCAACTGGGCAGGTATCTAATGGTAACCCAGGACATTGCAGCCGGCCAGACGGTGTTCGTCGAGGAGCCACTGGTGGTTGGGCCCAAGTGGTATCACTCCGACGCGGACAAGGAGGCGCCCATAGTGGCGTGCGTGGGCTGCTGCACGCCCTGCCGTCTCGGCAAGCATCAGTGTCGCAGGTGAAACACTCATTTCTCCTGCCCCCCAGTAGGTATCCAATAGAACTATCCATCCATTTCTTGCAGATGCCGCTGGCCAGTCTGCAGTTCGGGTTGTGAACACGAGGCCCTGGAGTGCAGTGTGCTTAGCCTGGGATCGGGTGCATCGGCACCTCGGACGGATGCCCGCTCGTTGAACGACCACTTTAGGGGCGATGCCCTGCTGGTGCTCAAGTGCCTGCTGCTGCAGCGACAGAGTCCGGCCAAGTGGACGGCACTGCTGGAGATGCAGTCGCACGAGGAGGATCGCAGGGGCACCGAGCTGCACGATGAGGCGGAAAAGCGTGTCGTCAGCTACCTGCAGCAGCGTTTCCTGGGGCGGCTCAAGAAAACGAAGCCAAACTTACTGCCCGACTGCGGAGCGGAGCTACTGCATCGCCTGTGCGGCATCATTGAGACCAACTTCATGGTCATTGAGCTGCCGACGGGAGTGGAGCTGAGCGGATTGTTTCGGCAGGCCTGCATGATGGAGCACGCCTGCCAGCCCAATTGTGACTTCCAGTTCGATGCGATAACTCAGCAAATTGCTGTGCGAGCCGGCTGCGATCTGCGGAAGGGCGACCACCTGCGGATCAGCTACACCAACATCCTCTGGGGCACTCAGCTGCGGCAGCACCATCTGCGTCTGACGAAGCACTTTAGCTGCCGCTGCAGCCGCTGCCTGGATCCCACGGAATACGGGACCTATGTCAGTGCACTGGCATGTCTGGGCGATGTCAACCAGACGTGCGGTGGCATCCACCTGCCCGTGGATCCGCTGGACGAGAACACGCAGTGGAAGTGCGACACTTGTCCCATGCTCGTGGATGGCGCCTACGTGGCCGAGTTGCAGACCCACATGACCGAACAGGTGGACGGCTTGATGGCCGGCTGTCCGTCCGCCAATCAGATTGAACTGCTCCTGGCCCGCCTGTCCCAGATCCTGCACCCCAATCACTTTCACACGTTCAACCTGAAGCACACCCTGATCCAGCTGTACGGCAACGAAGCGGGCTTGGAATTGGGCAGCCTAAGCAGCGATCAACTGGAGCGGAAACTGCGCCTGTGCGATGAGCTGTACAACGTCTGCCGGCGACTGGATCCGTACAGCATCAAGCTCGCCATCTACGTGACGGTCATTCTGATCGAGATGGCCCACGCACTGGAGGAGCAGGCGCGCAGGGCGCCCGGAGAGGAGGGATCCGCTCATCTGGAATTGGCACAGGCTCGTCTCAAGGAAGCGGAGGTGATCCTGCAAAGGGAACAAGACTCGGTGGCTGGCAAAAAGTTGAACGACAAGCTGCAGAACGAGATTTTTGAGTGCGAAAAACAAATGCTAACGCTGTCTTATAACCAAAAACGTGACGTTGGTCAAAAATAATTTTTATATACTCAACAATACAGAATTTAATCCTCTAATTTAAAGTACCAGCATAGCATTAACGCACAATCTTTTACCCCATAAACATAAAATATCCTCTCAGTTAAATGTTCATATGGAAGCTAAAAGTTGTTGTTGCCTCATTTTAATAAAGCTAAAACTCTTTATATGGAATGTGAAACAATACAATATACGGGACAGCCCTAAAGACATTTTTCGTAAGTAATTAAATATTATTTATTAGCATTTATTTTCTTAATTGTAACTAAATTAAAGCAATAGTGATATATTTTACCAAAGTAATTAATTAGTTGATTTTTTAATTGGCTTAACTTCTTCATTAATTTCAGTACTTACTTGTAATGAAAAATAAAACCACAAATTAAAAATGTTTGTTTATACAATTTAAACTATTTCTCAACAAACAGTTTTTAGTTTTTGTTTTCGTAGTTAAAAGTAGAACTAAGTTATATGAAGTTTAATAACACCAAAAACAACTATTTAATGTTTGCAAACCTATGCAATTTTTTAATTAGTATTTAAAAATGCCTGTTGCTTCAAATTTAAACGAGTGTCAAGTGCTCTGTGCTTGAAATAAATTCCCAGTTGCTGTGCTTAACTGCGGATTATTCCTAGTTTTCTTAATATATTAATTCATTTTAAAAAATCTATGTGGATTAGAAAATGATCACTATTGGTTTCGTTAAAACCTACATTTATTTACATATAACAAATGATTGATCCTTAAATTACTGTGCAGCTTGCAGCTCGACTCGCGGCTGTCGCAGCAGTTGTGGGTGCGCTCGAAGGATGTCACGCTGCTGGCGCAGGTTCTTGACGATTCCGGGCAAGTGCCAGGCGTGTCTCAACAGACTGTCACGCACATCGAAGTGGGCGTGCCGCACGCAGCGCAGCTGGGAGCAGTGCGCCACGGTGCGGAGCTCCAAGGCCATGTCATTGATGAGCATGGCCAGGTACTCCTGCGTCTCGTTGATGGCATGCACTTCCAGCGTGAAGTGCGGCCGCTCGAACTGTATCAGTTTGATGCCATAGACAACGGGCTGGCTGTCGTCTGCGGGACGAAGAAGGCCCTTGCAGGCCAGCTCATAGGCCTCCTGGGTCTGCAGATCGACGCCGCAGAGTTCGAACATCTTGCGCTGATGCGAGGCCTGCATGGAGGAGGCCAGGCCGCTGATTCTGTCCGCCGAAACGTGTCGGTGGTTGGAGCGCACAGTGACCCGTGAGTCTGGCAGGTGGGTCTCCGTGGCGCTGCCCAGGCGGCCCGTGATGTGGTAGACTCGCACAGGTCGGTTCTTCCGAATGCTGATGGACTGACCCGTTCCCCTGTTGATGCCCAAGACTGTAAAGAAGTGGTTATTAGTAAGGAAACTAGCGCTGCGCAATCGACTCACGCAAAACGCCGCTGGTGTGTTCGCCCAGGCTGGATACTGTGGTGCAGATCAGGTCCCGCGGCAGGTACCGCGGACCGGCGGACAGAACGTGGTCCGACAGATCCGTCTGGCTGGCTATGTTGTGCAGCACGTGGTCGGCGGCGGTGCCTGTCCCCAGAAGGGGTCTGTCCTCCGGCAATTTACGAGGCTCCCGTTGCTCCATTTCGTTAAGGCCTACATAAAAGCCATTTTTAATTTCAGCATTGATTTGGGGATTTCGGTCACTTCTCCTTACCCTTGCAAATATTGCCGATAATGGCATTGCGCACGTGTTTTACCTTCATGCCGGCCGGTTTATACACATTTAGAATGCCGTTTAAGTGCTTGAACACTGTGGCAGCATCGTAGACCTTCGTGAGAGCCATTTATCCTCAGAAATTACATAAATTAAGCGCATCTAAGAATATTTTTGTTTTCAAATAGACGGATAGTGTTGGGAAGCACGCAGAAACAGCTGACTGCCAATCCTAATATCCAGCCCTAATCGAAATGGAGTAGGGCTGCCAACCCGTGTTATTTAAACTTGTTTTTTATTTCTTTTAAAAATTAATAACAAAATATAATATATAATAAACTTAAAAACAACACGAGGAAAACAAGTAGTTAACCAACTATTTTCTATGGATATTTTGGTTTTTTTCAAACGTGTTTGTAGGCTCTTAAGCTATTTTCCGCAATTTTAGCTTGAGAAGTAGCTACATTTTGGATGCAAGATTTAGCGGATTATATTGGCGCTCGCAGTTTGGTCACATTATTCGCGCTGCACGTGTAAAATTTGTTTTTACTCACCGCTGCCGAAATTTGTTAATTTTAATTTCCAGCCCAAATCCTGGAGAAAATAGTTTGTCGCAATGAAGTGGACTACTGCGAATTTAAAGCACGCTAACTACACGGCAAAGCATGAACTGTATGTGGGAACGCACACGGGCTCCTTCAAACGTAAGTCTGCTTGTTGTTTTTGCAAATGGCAGTGCAATCATTTGAACTGTTTTTCAGACTTGGTGCCCGCTTCGGAAAAGTCTCCGCATGGACAAAGTAACTTGAGCGACCTGGTTGCCTTGGACAAGGATTCTCGCGTCACATCGCTGGGCTTTGGCAACGAGGCTCAGACCGAAATCCTGCTCGGTCGCGCCAAGAACACCGTTGAGCTGCACTCCTTTGCAGAGGGAAAGAGCTCCAGGAAGTCGGTGTCCTTCACTGCCGCACCAATCGTGGGCTTGGCCCGGTACAATGACAAGCTGATTGCCGGCATTGGCAACGGCCAGATTCAGAGTCTGGAGCTGGAGGCGGACGAGGAAGCCGAACCTGTGGTCATCACCGCCGGCAATCAAATCGACCACCTGCGTCAGTGTGCGCAGGTGAGGAACATTGTGGCCACCGGCGGAAAGGAGCGGCAGAACAATCTGAAGGTCTACGACCTGAGCAGCGACGGCAAGCAGATCTTCAGTTCCAAGAACCTGCCAAACGACTATCTGCAGTTGGAGGTGCCCGTCTGGGACAGCGACATCGGCTTCGTGGATGGGCCCAGTGTGCTGGCCACCTGCTCGCGCACCGGCTACGTTCGCCTCTACGATACGCGCAAGCAGCGCCGTCCAGTTGCCTGCTTTGCCAGCGAGGAGCACGGAATGAGTTTCACGACGTTGGTGGCGCGGGGAAACTTCATTTACACAGGCACCACAATGGGCGCTCTGAAGGCCTTTGACACACGACGCATGAAGACCCATGTGCATACCTATAAGGGATTCACCGGCGGGATCAGTGACCTTCATCTGGATGCCACCGGTCGGTATCTGAGCTCGGCCAGCCTAGACCGATATGTACGCATCCACGACGCTGAATCCACAGTGCTGCTCTACCAATGCTACGTCAAATCGAAGGCCACCAAAATCCTAATCCGTCAGCTGGAAAACGAGCCACAGGACAGTGAGCAGCCCGAAGAGGACGCAGATCTGGAAGTGGATAACAACGTAAAGGAAAACAAGAGCCTTAAGGCAACACCGGTAGACAATGAGTACGAGGATTTGTTTGACCAGATGCCCACTGTGGGGTGAGTTTGTTTTCTGCTCTAATTATTCTACTCTATTTATAAGATAAAAATTCCCCTCTTTTTCCCCAACAGCGACAGCGACAATGAGTCTGAAGGAGATGAGGAGACAACTACCAAGCAATCAAAGACCAAGCTGAAACGAAAGTCTCTCAATCAGTCTTTGAAAACAAAAAAGAAAAAGTTGTAAATAGTTAAAGCTTAATCTGTTTACTTGTTAATAAGTAGCCTAAAGTAAAAAATAAAATATTAAGGTTTAATAATAGAAAACAGTTTCTTTTCCCGCATTTCTTGGAAGCTGAGTATTCGTGAGTTGACAGTAGATAAATAGATATAATACAGCCCGAGCTTGAATCATTTAATGTGTAGTCCTGACCAAGACAGGCTTTGAAATTTAATTGTGACCAAGCAAGTTTAGAAGTTTTGTTTGAAAAAAATTAAACAAGCAGAGGCATAACAATTTTCTCTTTTTTTATTTTAAGACACACCAAATTAAAGGGATTCCTAGGCACATGAGTAACATGAATATATAATACAAGTTATGAAATGAACGCAAATACAAAAGAGGACGACGTGGTAATGTCGTAACACCTACACAAAAACCACAGAAACCAAAAAAGCAGAAATATGGAACACTTGTCAAAAAAGGCAGGATGAAAGAGCAGAAATGACGAAGGAGTCGTCGCAGAGTCCTTTCAGCCTCGCAATACATTGTAAGTGGAAGGCCCTAATAACCAGAAGAGACAGAAAGCCCGATGAAGTATTGGATATGTAAGAATATTAACAGGCAGTGGCCCACCTTCCAAAGTTAACCGCGTGGCATGAGCAGTCCTTTGGTTGCGTTTCTTACATTCTACATTTAAATGTGGTTTTCAAAAGTTTCAGAACGGAAAAGGATATTGTTGGATTTAAAAATAGCTAAAGAAAATTTTGAAGTTGCAAAATATTTGTTTGTGGTTTTACAGAAAAGTTGAACCACAGTACCTTTCTGTTTTGGCTACTCAACCACCGAAAACTAACATATGGCTAAAAAATGGTTTTGTTAGGTTTACCAACCAAAACTAACTAAACTTTTTTCGCTGTATAGCTTACAGTTATACGTTAATAGCAGATTTTCAATTCAACGGTTATACATTGTAGTTTAATTCCTTATTCTTTTGCTTGTTTTCTGACAGTTGAAAGCGCATACTTCCACTCCACTAATTTAATATAGTCAGAAACACGTTTTCAGTCACATTATTTTACCCCACTTTTCCCGCCCAAAACCAAAAACAAGTTCAAGTATCTTTTAAAGGGCTCACACTCCCAGTCAGGAAGTTAAATGCCTTTAAAACAAGTTGGCAAACTATGTGGCCCAGTTTTCCAGCCAGCCCTTTCTCCTCCTCGAACCAGAAGTTTTGCGTGTTCAAATCTCCAGCATCTGGAGATCTGGAGTCCCTAAGCCGGGACAATAAAATTCCCAACTTGTACTTGCCCAGCATTCAAAGAACATTGAATCGAAGTTGCAGCAGGGGGAAACAATTTAGAAGAGTTTTTTTCATTCTTTAAACTGCAGTTGGTAGCAAAAGGAGGCCCTCGACTAGATGTTGACTCAGTTCAATATTTGCCGGCGTCCTTAGGTCCTCAGTCCTTAGGTCCTCAGTCCTTAGGTCCTCAGTCCTCGATTGTCATTGTTCAATAGCTCTGAGTGGATTTTAATTAGTCACGATCCACGACACCTGCACTGTGAATGCAAGTTGATAATTCTTCATGTTGATTAAAGCAAATGGGTACTGGCAAGTTGAAAAATTTAATTTGAGCTATGGGGGTTAGTCAAGCTGAAAACTTTTCATTTTTCTTTGCAACTAAAAGTCGGGCAGGTTAATTCTAATTCTGAGATACCAGACAACAAACAACAAACTTTCTATCGCGAGCACGCGTCCCGATTTGGGGGATGTCATAAAGGTTGCCGGTAGATAAGGATAAGCCAGAAGCCCTAGTTCCATCCCTCAGCCACCTCCTCTTCTAAACACCTGCCCACATCCTAAACACACTCAACCCAATGCTGATGCCAGATTGCCTGTTTGTAATCTCACAGCGTTTAGGAAAATTAGCTAAGCGTGCCACAAAAATGAGATGGCGGTGATTGAAGCCTGGATTTCAGTGAAAAATATGAAAGGAAAAAGCGATGGGTAAAATTTTAATTTCATCTTGGCATTTACTGCCTCCCCGTGAAATGTTAGTTATCCCACCGTTTTTTGTAGTTTCGGAAACGCGCCAGCAAAAACTTTTTATTTGGCGAAAAATAATTTGGCTCCGAAAGTTAGCGCCTCGCTCTGGTTACCATCATCATCGTCATCGGAAATTCGGCGCGTGACCTTTGACGCCGCCAAAGTTGGACTTCACCGGAGCAGAGCTAGGAATTTTTAATGTAAGTGCAAAGTTTGTGCTCGTGATTATGTTGCAATTTGCAAATAGCTTAGCTTATATATTTGGCTAAAAGTTGCAGTGACAAAGGATTTGAATTAACTACAAACTGGAAACTATTTTGCCCATCGGGGGTGTGTGTGTGTGTGTGTTTATTCAGCATTAGTTGAACAATGTCCTTGTAGCGTCTCAAGCTCATCGCCCTAATGGTAAGTCAACCCGGCCCGAATCAATCAAATCAACCCATCTGATGAGCTCTGGGATGGCGATGTTTGCCCATTTGGACACCACTTGGGCATGTCTTTTTTCGGATGGGGGATAGGGATATCCATCCTTGGCCTGGAGTGTCAGCTGTCCGCGGCCATAAAAACGAGCTGCGCGTTTATTTGCATACACATCGAAGGCTGAAAGCCACAACGAGCCTTATTACGATTCGAACACAATGAGAAGTGGCCCATAATCGTAAAGAAGGCAAGCAATTCACTGCCTCTGTTTCTGGCCAAGGCAAAAGCACTGCCACTGCCACTGGCGGATCCCCAAGTTCCGGGCAAAGATTTGTATCGTTGGCCAGTGGCTCGACAGCTGGCCAGTCCTTTGGAGGAGAAGGAGGAGGAGCCACAAAGGAGTTGCCAAGATGGGTCGGAAATTATGTGCATTGCAGGGAAATCATGCGCTTTCGTCCACACCCGAGGAGAAATGGAAACGAAAGCCAGGATCTCCAACGAATGCTACATGGAAAACGTGGACCCTGGGGCCGCAATCAATCGATGAAGTAGTTAGCATATTGGAGGCCATTCCCATATACTGTTTTAAAGTGAATCGATACGGGACGAGTTACGCCCCTTACCAAGTACCAAATATTTTGGCATGTGTGCCAATTTTGGTAAGATCGAAGTTAATTTAGCGGAATGTGGCCAAAACAAAATATGTGGGCTAACCAGCGCTCAGCCATGGGCGAAGGAGAGTTGTGTGAGTTGCAAATGTGCCACGGCAGACTGTCTGGCACTTTGCATTTCTGGCCCAATTGACTTTTAATGGCTCCATACTCCTGCGATGCGGCTGAAACAACAATCGCCAATTCGGCTGCCTTTCGTAATGTTTAAGGCAAGGACAAAAAAAGGAAAAAAAGGGTTGCAAAATATTGAAATTGATTTTGGGTGAGATAAAAAAGAAAGCCTCTTACTCAGCGGCCTCCGCTTGCAGGCTTTTTTTTCGGGCATTGCTCCCCGCCCCTTTCTGGCCCAGAAATGCCACTTACTGAATGGCTGAAATCTGCTTGGAAATTCTTCCAGTAAATCCCATTAATGCCGAACAGAGCGAAAACACGAAGGGAAGGGGACACGTCTTGACTAATTACTTTTCATTTGATTTCCAATGAAGCCCGAAGCAGGTGACGAGGGCACCGTTTCGCAAATAAGTTTATTTTTTTTACTTACGGGAAAAAAACCTAATTAGGTTTCCAGCTACTCCAAATTTATTTACTCATGGTTTTTTTTCCTATGATAAATAAGTCATAAATATTCTATGAATAGCAAGA
Organism: Drosophila elegans; assembly: GCF_018152505.1. NCBI lineage: Eukaryota > Metazoa > Arthropoda > Insecta > Diptera > Drosophilidae > Drosophila > Drosophila elegans. The sequence goes on along the minus strand of NW_024545903.1, from coordinate 2,881,241 downwards.
TTATCTAAAATCTTTGATTTAATCACCTTAAGCTACTTTATAAAAAAAAAAATTATGACAAATTAGAACTGATTTCGTCTTATTTTTTCTTTGTGCTCCTCTTTCTATGGTAAATCATTTGCATAGATTCCACCGTGGGAAATGTTCGACCATCTTGACCCACCTGCTGCTCCCGCTTGTCTTTTAATTGTAATTGTTGTTTTTGCTTAAAACTGTCACTAAATAATGTGTGTGTGCATTTAAGCCGCTTTGGGCGGCGGGTAAGCCTATTACGTGAGCCCCACCGCCGTTTTCAGGGAAAAAAGAGCGACAGGTAGCTGGAGCAGAAAAGCTGTTGATTTAATGTGATGTCGCTGCTGAACAGGAGTTCTAGATCTTATACGGCCCTTAAGCTTACCCTATAAGGTAATATATACAATCTTGACCGCAGCGATATATGGGTAACTATAATAGCTATAGTACTAGAAATGGGAAGGTGGGAAGGTGGACTCCAGTGTTGCGGTCTTACATCAGAAACATTCCATCCAAATTACTCTTTATCACCCTTCACCATCCTTCAGTGAATTCCTTTGTTACGGACCGTTTCCTACGCTTTTGGCCAGGCCTTTCTGTTTACTCCATGGCCGGATTAGGCCAGCGCGGGGCCTGTAGCAAATTCTGTCAAGGAGCCCTTGATTCTCTTCAAGTTTATTGAATTTCGATTAATCTAAATTTTATTTGTGGAAATTAAAAAAACTCAGCAATAAATATAAACTTTTTAGTTAATACACCCCTTGCTCATCTTGTATAAATCTTGTTATTTTTTTTGTTTTTTAAGCTTTTTTTTTTTAAATTTGCAAATACATTGATTTAAAAAATATGTTCACACTTTCATCTAAACTTATACTTTTTTTACGGGAATGTGTGGGCCCCAAAAATTAACGGGCCCATACGCTGGCTACATGGTTAATCTGCCTTTGCTCCTCTCCTAGACAAACGTTTTCTATTGATTTCAATTTAATGGTAATGGTGAATTTGCACAAACGAAATTAAATACAAGGGATTGAAATTCAATAAAGTTGAAAGTGTAGACTGCGGATAGAAACGACGTCTGGTTCATCTAGAATTCATTACATAATTGCCATGATAAATGGTTCGGAGGATAAAGAAAATATTGATGATGTTTTCTGTTTAAGCTTCATTCATGCCAATTTAATAGTCGAGTCCCAAGTTAAGGCAATTCATTAGATCTCATCAAGCAAACAAGCAAAGCCGCAATAATGCCGGAAACAACTTGCTGGCCTATGGACTTAAGCAGACCGGAATGTAAATAAGAATTTAGCCGCAATGAAAACACGATTCGGCAGTGGACCATAACCAGACAGGATGAGGACCTAGCCTCTACTCCTGCTTAGACATCTGTTCCGACATCTTCCTTCCTTCCTCTTCCTTGAATTGTTTAGCAGGGCATTGCAATTAACAAGACAAAAAGCGGCGAAATCAGAGCAGGCCGAACCTTAAATGCCCTTGGATATAGTGTATACTTATGCACTGGTATTGGTTAGAACTTAGCAAGTCTTTTAATGGTTAGAAACAGTTAGAAATTTTAAAAAATACTAATATCTAAAAATACACACTCAAAATTTCATATCGTTCTGGTGAATATTTTCGAAGTGACACCCAAATTTTAAAAGCGATTACTCAAAATGGTGTTTTTGAAGACAGTTACCAACAAAGCTCGAAAACGGCTGAAATTTCTCAAATTTTAACACGAGATTCTTAAGTATATTTTTTAGTATTAACTGAAGATTTTTTTTTATCTGATAAATATCTTTCTTTTATGAGCAAGTTGAGACCGAAATTTTGCTAAAAAATCTATTTCTTTTCTTTGAGAAACCGCAATTTTGTTAAAAGATGTTATTTTTCTTATTCCTTCGATTAATTACTAGATTAGACAATACTTTAAGGACACCTCTTTGATTTTGTAAGTTTTGGAGGATCCAGTCCAAAGATATAGTGGTCACCGCAAAACGCCTTTTTTTTTAAAGGATCTCCCGGAGATTAGCAGCAGCTCGTTTCCAAATAAATATTTCTTCCAATACTTAGTCTTAAAATACATAATATGTGTACAAAATGCAAGATAATTAAATTTTATAGTTTACTCAGAAAAAATGTTTAAAAATTCGCTTTTTTTCATTCTTCTAACTGTTATATACAGTTAATACAAGTTAAGTTTCCCAAATAAAAATAGCATTTGAGAGTAATCATGAAACGAAGAAACAAATGTAAGTGACTTTTCTAACTATGAAGTGTGTGTATTTATAGGGGTCCAAGTACAAGGAGCACACACATAAAGCTCCTGTGGTTTTCATTAGACTTAGTTTTGGTCAAGAAGGCAATCACATTGCCGTAAGCGCTTCAGTTAAAGGATGACACCACTGGCTAGTGTATATGGGCCACGGACCAGCCGTCAAAGAAGACCAACCGGAGGAGCAGGCTGCGTGTTGGCCCAACATAAAAGAGAAAGTAACAGCCTTTGCGGAGAAAGCGGCTGTCTATCTGCTTTCCTGGGGACATGCTGGATAATGAGGACTTATGAATGCGTGAACACATAAAAGATAAGATTCAAGCAGGTGGAGTGGCCACTAATTGTTAGTTATATTCGTGCTGTCTATGCCATAAAGGATGTGCTCATCCGGCCCGTCGATAAATCACTTAGAACCACTTGTGTGTGTGTGTGTGTGTGTGTGTGAGTATGCGTGTGTGCGTGTGTGTGCCGGGTCTTTGGAGTCCCGCTCTGCACTTGATAATCTCATTACCAGGTCTTGCATCGGAAACGCACGCTCTCCTTATTTGCATGCAAGCAAGTCTGTTGGTTTAGCACGTGTTGCTCATTTAAAGATATCTTGTCCGCATAAACTCTTGTCCGAAATGGGCTATACTTGTGCTGCATGAGCTTGTTCTACTTTCCGGTTCACTAGCTAAATGACTTTCAGTCTTTCGGTGGTCGTAAACTTTCAACTAAACTGGCCCTAAACAGTTTCAGCCTATCCAGCCACCCGCTCTGAACCGCTCACTCAATGCGGTTCAGAGTATAATTAGCTAATTGTGCGATGGTCATCACAGATCCCAGAATCGGAGCCCAGTTGCCTGCGAATCAGCGGCGCATTTGTGGCAAAAGCTGGTGGCAGTGGCATTTACCTTTCCGTTGCGATGCCATAAATCCGATGCCGATGCCGTTTGCTGATGCCCTTTGACTCCCGCTGTGCCGGACGATGAATGCCCATGCCCATGCCCCCGCAACCCGAAAATGTTGTGATGTCAGTGAGGGTCCGGAATTATCTCTCGGCCCAGTTTCAGTTGTGATTTAGAGGGGGCGATAGGTCGATCGGCTGCCAGGGTCGCGGATGGACAGGCTCCCTTGCTCCCCCCAAAGTTTGGAACTTTTCGAGTCCCCCGTTTATTGGATGCCAATAACTATGGGCTCGACATTGTCCGGGGAATACTCTGCTTGTGGGGGAAGGGGGGGTGCAATCGGGATGCCCTCAGATAATACATGCCGTGTTTGGCCAATTTACATACACCAACTCCGGTGGTGTGTGGCCTGTGCCTGTGACCTCCTGATTGGCATACCATAATGAAATTTTGTGTGTGTGTTGGGGGCCAGATTGTATTTATTGTCCTTTCTGGTCTCGTCCCGTCGATTTCCTTTGTCTAAATAAGCAAATTGCTTTCGTCGTGTGAAAGTGTGAGTGTGATGGGCCGGCTGCAGTTGTAGTTGTTCGAGTGGCCCAAACTTCAAAGCAATTTTGCGATTTCCACACGATAAGGTTGGTTGCCCCACCAATGTTCCCAAATAAATTGAAGTAACGATATAAGTTAAGGCTGTTATCCGGTTTTCAGGGGCGTTGTGGGCGCATACATTTTCACAAATTGGATCTATCAAACAGGCACCCGTTTTCATATTGCAAGAATTTTGCAATTTTCGCCAAGCTCAAAATGCAAACTATTTTGCTTGATTTAAACCTTTTTTTAAAGGGTATATTCATACAAAATCGATGGGTTTTATATTTACATATAAAGAGAAAATACTGTGCTTGTGATTAAAACTTGTACTTGTTTGCCTTAAACTGTAGCCTTGAGAAAATAAGAACGAAAACACTTGAACACTGGTATACTACAACAAACTACTTTAATTTTACCAAAATGTATCTCTTCAATTTATTTGTTTTAACTTATTTTATTTTTGTTTAATATCTTATTGATGGGAAGCCCAACACAACAGACAATAAAAATAACTTCAAGTACTGATGGCAACTGAATTTCAACTCATTTTCATTGCCCCTGTTGCAAACAGATAAATAAAAGGAACAACATTTTTCCGCAAACAAAGGATTCTTTTTTAACTGCGCCAACGACAACAACGAATTTGTCCCATTTGAATGGCACATGTCGATTTGGGTATTTTAATAGATAATCCTATTTTACATAAAATTTCGATTTATTTACGTTTTGGGTTTCAATTTACAATTTAAATAGCAAATAGTAGCACAATATTAAAGCGCACCTATCCGTCGGCCATGATTTATGTATTTCACTTGGATTGAGGGCTTCTTATTCATTCATCGGTATTAGGAAATCGTCATCAAATGGTTTAGTAACGTATACGTTCACTTTCGTAACGATTTATGAGGCTGAAATTATTTAACACAAGAAAACACTTATTCTTAAAACATATCCAAGTCAATCATAGATCAAACAAACCAAAAGAGTGTATGTACAAACTTATACCTGCATCATCATTTCAAATCTGAAATTTCACAGCAGTCGACACAACACTTATGCTTTTAACATTTATGGAATTCATTTATTTACAGTAATTGTATGCTAAATCTTATAAGCCTATTGATATATGCAACTTCCATAATCTATAATTAAGCTGGGACTGTGTTTCCATTTTGGTTTTCAGAGTCTTTAATACTATTTTATTGCACTGGGGCAGGTAATTACGAGTTACATTTAATGTGCTTAGTGACTTACTTAATTAACACAAAACATATGTACGACTAAGGTATTGGCACACACAATATAATAACATTGCATAAAATGTGTATTAATAGGTAAAACTTTGTTTGTAACATATATGTATATACAATGGCATTGAGTTCCATAAACTGCTAGTGGTGCCTAAATCGAACATCCCTTCCTGTCAGGAACAATATGGTATGTATCTAAAATTAAAGCATATGTACATTTACGCCGAGGTAACGCGCACATAAAATCGGGTCAACCTATTGTCCTCGGCATCGTTGCGATTACAAATTAGTCCAGTTTCTCGCCAATAAACCAATTACCTGGCAAATGCCAAATGGGACAGGGGAAAAGTACCAAGTGCCGAGTGTCGAGTGTAGAGATTCGAGTGCTTAGTGCATGATGCAAGGTGGTGCGGGTGGTGCTAGCACAAAGTGAGATCACGGGCCAATTGTGCCCGCTCAGAGCTGCTCGTCGGCCTGCAAGGATACGGACACCACCACCTCCTCCTCGGCCAGCAGCTCCACGATAAGCGTGCCTCACCTCTTCTCGCCCCCGGCCGGGCCACGTCCGCCGGAACCAGGTGCGCAGGATGCCCCGCCCGTCGCAGCACCATGCCCATTGCCATGCTGCAGCGCCATCGAGTCCTGCCGATGGAAACTGCCCACACGACCACTTCCAAATCCCACGCCCCCGCCGTGATTGCTGCTGTTCCGGTGCAGGGAGGCCCGCAGCTGGCCAGCAGCTGCTCCGCCTACGTAGGTGGAGCGACGCATCGACATCACGCTGGTATTGTCCATCATCCCCGTGGCCGTGGAGTGCTGCCGCAGGTGCGGCTGCCGCTTCACGCAGATGCAGCACAGGTAGCGGTTGA